>NC_064472.1:24020296-24620296 GCF_023343835.1 Lagopus muta
ACAATATTGCCTTGAATTAGATCAACCAACCTTGATCAAACAATTAACTCATCCTCTATTAAATCAATATTTACTGATGCTAATATTGGAACTAGTTCCAGTAGCTAGAATTACAGTCACTGATTTAGTGTCTTTATTATTGGTAATTAGGGTGCTATCTTTCCCCAATACTACTTTTCAAAGCTGGTACTTGGCTGACTTCTAGAAGCTGGCGTAGACAGTGCCTAGATTACACACCCTACACATGGCTGAAGGTTCTTTATAAGGCTTGAAGACCCTCTCTGGAGTGATTCCACGGGTGTTTAATCTAGGTCAGAGATGTGTTGCCACAGCCCAACTTAAATCAACTTCTGGAACAATAGCATAAAACTATTTTGGCAGAACAATTTTTGATTATGAAAAAATCAGGGAGGGTTATTGCTGTATTATACTGTCAGGACAGTGGTGGTTTCAGTTCACAAAGTGTTCTTATCCTGCCAGTACCATTCTGAACTGACTGTCCTCAGTGGCACTTCTAGTGGAGCACTTAACTGCGACAAATTAGGAATTAATTTGCTCTGATGTGCTAACGTGACCATGAAGCTCTCTACAAGACCTTTATTTATTCTCTTTTCATTTGTATAATGCATTCTTTGCTTCCTGGATCTGATTATGTTCTTTTGGCTATTAAGTTCTTCTTAAACAGTCTTATCTACTCTGGGCTGATCTGATGATTGCTCTTGTTAGGCAAAAGATTTTCATTGCCATGCTTTCAGGTTTGTAGTAGCATCCCGGTGTTCATTTTGGATCTGAATTAGCTGGTCATTACTTCGTTGTTCTCCCAGTCCTGAAGGATGTTTTGGTGTGAATTCTAGAATTATATAATCCAATATATACCTAATGAACATATGTAACAAAGTGGGAGATGTAAGAACAAAATTGCAATAACAACAAATAATTAAGCTCGATAATGGAATTACTTTGTTACTACTACTGCAGGGCATCAGTTTAGACCTTAATCTTCCCTTTCGACCTTCAGTATTTTGTTGTTGTTGTTGTTGTTCATCATTTGCTTATGCCTGTGGAAAATGCTCGCTTTGAATCCAAAACTGAATTTCAAGTTAGTTTAATGGACTTCAACTATTGTTCTCAAAGTTAATTTTTGAAGACACCAGTTTTGTTGGTGGCTTATCCACATTTAAGACTTGCACGTGTTTTTACATTGGCCAGTGTAAGTGGTATTCATGGTTTGCTTTTGCTTAATAACATCAAACTTTACTGATAAAGCAAAACGGATATTTGCTGCACATATTTTTAGCTGTATGTTGCATTTATCTCTGGCAATATAAGAAGGGCAGAAAACATACATTACTCTTGAATATAAGCTCATGCAAAAAGCATCGTGCTCCCAAGTATGAGCCCAATGAAACTCACATTTCTGTGAGTGCATTGTGCAGGCCCTTGCTCATCACTGATGAAAATGCATAGCAGATGGTAGTAACTGTTGAAAATAGTGTTTTCTAGCTGAGTTTGCTCTATCAAATAGTCTTATTGTGCTCTTGGTTCGTGTTTCTGTGGAAACAAATGGGAAGCTTACTTTTGGAATGATCTACATATATAGATAAGCCCACAAAGAATATTTTAAAATATTTTTATTTAAATAATTTTTATAAGAATTATTATATATTATAGTTAAGTTCAGCATTTCCTAGATGCACTTCTTTGCAGTGATTAAGAACCTTTTTTGTCATATAAGGTCATGTATTATGTTACATAGCTGCAGCTTTTGGGGTAACAGGAATATTGCCATCAATAGTGCAACTTCTTGCTGTGATGGAATCACACTGACACAATCACTTGGTGTAATTGCAGATTGGCAAAAGAGAAAGTTATGTATGAAAAAGAAGCAAAACAACAAGAAGAGAAGATTGAAAAAATGAAAGCTGAAGCATGTGATGACTATGGAATAAAAAAGCAGGTAAACCATACTAAAACTTGTACAATTCTTTTTTGCTTTGATTTAATGAGTCTTAAACAGAAGAAACTCCTGTACTTTTTTTTCTTCCTAGGCTGCTCCAAACTAAAACCTGCCAATTACAGAAGTCACAGCATACATTTATAGAAAAAACTTCCTGCCCTTCAAAACTGTTTAATTATAAGGAGATTGTGTATCGGTTAGCACTTGGTATCAGAAAGGCCATTGCTAACACTGTATCAGGCTGTCTCAGACTCTTTCTCAGACCTACTGGCAATCTGAAAATGAATGTTCTGGATGTACTGAGCTAACATAAGTGCTTAGTGATAAGTGCAAATGTTACTGTAAAGTGAGAAGGCTTGTTAACACAAAGAAACCTTTCAATTCTGGTCTACGCTAATATCACTGTTTAAAAAACACAGATCTCTAAGAGAGAGCAATAGGTGTGCACCTGCTCCTAGTAGTTACTACTGTTACGAAGGCACTAATAAGCAGGATCCACACTTTAGTTTTAATGTGCTCAAGAATGTGATTTGGAGTCATTATTACAGTATGAACTGATTTTTTTTTTAGAAGGTTTCTTGCAAAGGACAGTGATGTCAGACAGTTGGTACCTGCCCCTTCAGAAGACAGAGGATTGCCAAGTTTCCCTGTCAGTGAGGAGAAAGCTCGGGTTTGGGGGATTCACTTACATTCTTTACAGCAGTTTGGCATGCCTACATTTATTTCGACCTTTACATTCTTTTAACCAAATATTTTATTTTATTATTCTTATATAACTCCTGGCTTTAATTGTTTTATATAAATTTATATTTTAACCATGTCTTTTCCCAAGCATTTCCTAGATAGTTTTTCTTAATTCTTAACTGAAACTACATTAAAATTATTTTTACCTGTAAGCAGGTTTCACCTGACATGAGTCCAGCCTCACCTTACAAAACCTCCTGTTTTCCCAGTTGTCTTAGAACAATGTAATATTAAATATAAAAATAAAAAACAACAACAAAAAAGATAAGAGAAAGTCCTTTTAGAACAAAGTGAGATAAAATCAGATTTCACTCCATGTGCATATGTCTTGTCTTGTTTTCACTATGATACAGAAGAGAAACACAAGCATGGAATTTCTGGAAGATGTTGTATTTATAAATGTAAGCTGTCTCTGCCTCACCACTGGCTGAGAATCCCAAGGAAGTCTTCCTGAAGATCTGCTGGTGTTAACAATTATTTGACTGTACCATGATATTTCTTCAGTGATAAGCAAGAAATCATCAAAGTCAAAACCAACAAAGTCTGTAAATCTTTGTTGTGGAATGAAATGTCACATGCTACTTGAAGGCATTCTCAGAGAGTGGTACAGAAAACTTCAGAGTGAACAGTCTCAATTCATTCACAATTGCCTGATTCACTTTAATGCAAGTCCTCCAATGGTATCTGTTCTATTATATCACTACTGCAGACTGAAAGTCTTTATGTCATGAAGAACCTGGAAGCCTAGAAAGAATGAGTACTCTTGTAATAGAGTCAAATCTGATTCACTAATCAAAATTGTATCATATCAGGAGAGTTTGCTCAAAAAAAGATATATTTTGGATGGATTTTGAATTTTGAGAAGTTCTTCAGTACTTCTGAAGTTACATATTCAGGAAATGGTTTTAGGTAATAATTCTTAATGTGAATTTATTTTCAAATATGGTTATAGTATTTGTTTCAGTAAGGAAAAGTAGTATTTGGAGGATCACAGTATCACAGAATGGAAAGGGTGGAATGGACTTGTGGAGATTATATGGTCTAAACTCACTGCTCCATCACCTGCACAATAAAGAAGTGCTTCCTGATGTTTACCTCTTATGTTTCAGTTTTTGCCCATTGCCTCTTACGCCGCCATTGGGCACCACAGAGAAGAGCCTGGATCTGCCATCTTTGTACCCTCTTTTCAGATTTTTACAGACACTGGTACGATCCCCTCAGAATCTTCTCTGTGCTGAACAGCCCCAGCACCCCCACTCAGCTGCTCCTTGTAGGATACACGTTCCAATTCATCATTTTTGTGGCCCTTTGTTGGGCTCTCTAATAATTTCACATCTCTCTTGTAACGAGGAGCACAGAATGGGATGCAGCACTTCAGGTGTGGCTGAGTAGAGCACAAAGGATCATGTCCCTCAACCTGCTGGCAGCAGTTAGTCTAAGGCAGCCCTGGATACCGGTAAGCCTCTTAGTGGCAAAGCTGCACTGCTCTTTGGACCCCCAGGTCTTTTTCTGCAGAGCATCATTCTGTCTGGGTGGCCCCCAACAAGCCCTGGTGCCTGGGGTTGTTCCTCCCTACCTGCATGACTCTGCACTTCTCTTTGTAGAACTTCGTTTCTGCCAGCCCATTTCTTGAGCCTGTTAAGGTCCCTCTGAATGGTAACACAACTTTCTCAGGTATCTGTCTGTCTTCTAGTATTGTCTACAACTTACCAAGGGTGTGCTCTGTCCCACTGTCCAGATTAATGAAGATCTTAAACAGGACTGGACCCAGTATTCACCCCTGAAGTACTCTGCTCATTACTAAAGGCCTCCAGTTAGACTTTACACCACTGATTGCTACCCTCTCAAGTCCAGCTGTTCAGCCAGTTTTTGATCCGCCTCTCTGGCTGCACATTCAGCTCATATTTCAACAGCTTATCTGTCGGGGTGTTGTGGGGGACAGTGTCAAAGGCCCTGCTGAGTCCAAGTAGAAAATACAACTCCCAGTCCACCGGGCTGGTGATTTTATCAAAGAAGCTGAGCGAGTTGGTTAAGAATGATTTCCCTTTGGTGAATTCTTGCTGACTATTCCTAAGGATTTTCTTGAAACTTAAAGGGAGAAGATAGGAATGAATTCAACCATTTGAGACTACAAGTATAACTTAAAGTACTATTTCAGTTGATCTATCAGCTGAAACACATATGCTTAGACAGATAAACCCATATTTGGTGCAGGAATGCTTGAAATTCTTGATCCTTTGTGTACCTTTTAATGTACAACTATTCTTACTTAGCTTTCTTAGAACTGTGCAGTAAAATTAGGGTTAACAGCTTGGAAGTGACTACTGAAAGTTTTACTTTGAAATGAGTGATGCTGTTCGTAAGGCATGGGCAGACTTCAGCATGTGTCTGCACTGTAACAAAGTGTCAGTGTCAGTTCTTCTGTAGAGCAGTGGCAAGAGCTGTGTTGCATATCTCAGGAAAGAATCTCTAGCGTTATGGAGCAGGGAAGTCCTTTCTTTCCTGTTAATTACAGTTGATTAAAAACAAAACAAAACAAACAAACAAAAAAAAAGCACTCTTCTTATTACTTTTTTTTTTTTTGTCTAGATGTGGATGAAAAATTCAAAAATAGAACTATTTATGTGACTCAAATTGGCAGAAAAAAATGTAATAAAAGAACAGTATTTTATGGAAAAAAAAAGGTTATGAGAGAAAAGGAGGAAGTTTTATGTATCTTAATAAGGTACTAAATTGAAAACAGACATTATAAACTGAGCTCAAGTATTTTATATGAAAATTTGGGGAAAAATCAAATAACTTCCAAAGTATTCTTCTAAATTCATATCCTGAATTTAGTTTCTGTAAAAGGTTATTAATGCTTCTGACTGTAGGAAGTAATGCAGTTGTACTGTACGGGGTATTGTTATTCTTCTTCATCTGTAAGCAGCTTTATGCTGCTGTCACTTATCAGTGACTTGTGTTAGAAACCAACTGTTTCCAGTGTTTCTGTGGCTACTGTTTGGTCCTGTGCACAAATAACATCCTTTTGCACCTAGTGCTTTTACATCAAGGCATGAAAAGATGCAAAATATCTGAATTACCTACTTTTGTTTCCTCTCAGTGGGACTGTAGGTCATCTTTGGAGTTTTTGTTATCTGTGAGCATTTTTACTGATAATACATTTTCATTTTTTTAATTAATCTGGATCTGCAAGATAACTATTACTTCTCATGCAGTGTCATTTCCAGATGAATTAAAAATCTAATGGACTTGACAAAGAATTTAATATCTGCGTGACAGAGTACATACAGTCTTGCTAATACCATTTTTCCTCACATATTAATGGAAACAGCAGTATTTTTCTTGCTGTGTTGAGAGGAAAGCAGACTATTTCCTGAAACAGTTAAGAAAAAATACCTTTCCCACAAAGAAGATTAATAGTATCTTCAGCTGCATTAGGCAAAACACTGCCAGCAGGTTAAGGGAAGCAATCTCTTCCCCTCTTCTGTGCACTGGCACAGTTCACCCAGTGTGATGTGTCTAGTTCTGGGCCCCTATTACAAGAGAGGCATGAGCATGCTGGAGGGAGTCCAATAAAGTGACTTCAAGATGGTAGAGGGCCTGCAGCTCCTCTCCTGTGACAAGAAGCTGAGAGCTGAAAGTCTGAGAGTCTAGAAGGATCTCACCAGTATCTGTAATATATTAGGGAAAGATACAAAGAAGACAGAACAAGGCACTTTTCAGCAGTGCTCAGTGCCAGGACAAATGGCAGGGGACACAAACTGAAACGTAAGAGGTTCTGTGTAAACATCAGGGAGTAATTCTGTGTTGTGCAGGTGATAGAACACTGGCACAGATTGCCCGGAGAGATTGTGGAGTTTCCTCCTTGGAGAAACTCAGAAGTCCATGTAGTCCTGTGATCTTCTTTGTGCCACTGTGCTTGAATGGGGGTTTAGTCTAGATGACCTTCAGAAGTCCCTTCCAACCTAACCCATTGTATGTTATTATTTGTTTTCATTTGTGCAACAGTCAAAGGTTGTATGATTGTAAGGCAGTACTTAAATGAACATGTGCACATGCATATTCATGTGTTCATATAATTCATATATATCTATATATTACTCATTCACATTCTTGATTTTCTTAGCCTTGTATGTTTAGAACACCACTCCTTTTATACCAAGCATTATTGTCATCATAACTTGTGACCTAATAGCTAATTAGACTATCTCTCTTCTAAGATCAAGGAATGACAGCCCCACAGGAGTTTTCTTGTTTTCAAACTGTTTGTGGATCTACATATGTCTAAATCTCTTATTTTGTTGTGGGTCAGCTTAAAAGAAAAACAAAAGCTGCTTCAACCTCCTTGAAGCTTATAAAACCTGTCCCAGTTATACAGTATAGGTCAGTTAGGCTGGGCAAAACTGCTTCCTGTTACAGAATTCTTGGTATTGATGTTTATAAATAGTTCTGATCTGCCTAGGTAAGTTGAAATATTGCCACTGAGCTTCTATTACGGGACCTCTTAAAATCAAAGCTGCTTATGTCTAAAGCTCAGCTTATGTTCAGAGTCTCAGTTTTTTTCTGTGGAGTCATGTTTAGCCTGAGTACTTATTTTGAATGTGTAAAATATTTTTCTGATTTTTGTTATGGTGCCCTTCCACTCAATCAAATGATATGTTGGCATGTTCGCATCTCTTTGGCTTTTCTGTTTCTAGTCCTGCTTTATGAGTCACTGCAATGTGGAATTTATGGAAAACAGACTAAATGCTATTGATATTGCATTACGCACGTCAGTTCTTTGACATTTGATCCAATTAATGAAAAATCCACGTCGTGTTTAGTAGATAGGTTACATACAGTCCAGCAGTTAGAAAGCTCCGTCACTTCTGAGAAGACTGCTTTCCTTTGTAAGATGCCAAACATCTGCTCCCTTAGCAAAATGAGCTCAGTCCTGAAAAATAATGGATTGGAACTGTGGTTCTTTGAAAAGATATAACTGGTTTTTTCAATACTATTAAAGGAATTGGGACATCATTCTCAATGTAGTCACAATAACTCTTCCGGTCTTATGTGCACTTATTGACAACATATTCAATTTGCTTCTATCTGTACATTTTTGTACTTTATTGCTTTACCTTAATAATTTATTTAAATGCACTTCAGATACTACGATTTTTTGATACCTCTGTTTAGTACTGTAATTCACAGAAATCTTAAAGATGTTTATGGCTATCTGCAGTTAGACCAGTTTCATGTAAAAATTTCCTCTGTGACATACTTACAGTTTAAACTTCTTAAAGTTGAGTCAGAAAGCTTTTAGAGTGTGCTGGGGGAGAAGAGAGAGCTGTTCTTTAATTTTCATAACTGTTAGCAAACACTATTTCTTTAACCTAGGCGTATCTAATTATTTGAGTTGTTCACTCTGTTTTGTTATATATGTTTGCAACAGTAAAACATTTATCAAGGACTGGGGAAAAAAAAGGGTTTGTACAGAAGTTATCAAAGTTTCATAAGTAGTTTGGTAATTAATCTTGGTTCCACAAGGAATGGGGAATCTCTGCTCCATTCTCCAACTCTCTGCACCTACTGTATGTAATTCCAGTCTTTATCTTTTTTCCATTTCATATTATTGCCTAACTGCAGGCAAATGCAAATAAAACTCAGGTAGCCTTTTTGATCTCAGTCATTCTTTTTTAAACTGAATGACTGGAGTAGTTCTGTTCTTCTCCTACAGCAACCAGGACTACAGCACTCAGATTCTAAATTTGTATGTTTTTCCTTCAGATTGCTTACTCAGTGGCATGTATGAAATAAATCACTACTTTTCGCATTAGCTAGCAGCTTTAAAGTACACAAGAAGTTAGCAATGTCACCTCAATCACCTGTGGACATTCTAACTCCTGTAGGCATTTTTTAGAGAACCAAGTTGTGATACACAAAGCAAAAGTCATCATCTCATGTAGTTTGACACACCTAATTCTGCAGAAGTTACAAGCCTTTATTTGTTTACTGCTCCAAGTGTAATATGCAGAGTGTTTTATCTTATTTTTAATACACTCCAAAACTGTATTCGTCCCTGGAGATGTTTAAGGAAACCATAGATGTATGTACGGACATGGTTTAGTAGGCAGCATTGATGGCAGGTGCCTGGTTGGACTAAATGCTTTTAGACATCTTTTCCAACCATTGCGACTCTACGAATGCTTAGAAGAAAACTAATATTAATGAGAATTAGGATTTGTGGGTGCTTAACTCTAATGTCTGTCACCTATCTTGCTTTAACAAATCTGGAGGTTGTAGCAAGGTGGAGGTCAGCCTCTTCTGGGTAACTAGCAATAGAACAAGAGGTAAGTTGTGCCAGGGAAGGTTCAGGTTGGACATTAGGAATTTTTTTTTCCTCAGGAAGAGTGGTGAGGTATTGAACAGGCTGCCCAAGGAGGTGGTAGAATCACTGTTCCTGGAGGTCTTTAAGAAAAGGGTAGGTATTGCACTGAGTGGCATAGTTTAGTGCTGTGATGGTGAGAGGCTGATGGTGGTTGGACTAGATGATCTTAGTGGTCTTTACAACCATTATGACTTTATGAATTTTGCCCTAAATTCTGTGAAAGGAAGTTAAAAACACTGATAAAAATCAGTGAAAAACAGTGTTTTTGTAAAAAAATCATTGAACAAAAAGCTTAAACATATGACACTTAAGTACATGAAGGTTATGTTTTACAACAAAAGGCCTTCTGGTACACATAGAACATTCTTAGCCACAGCTTTTCTTCCAATATGTGATGACAGTATTCCCTTTGACTCCCTTCAGTACAGCAAGAGGGAAATTAGAGCACAAGAATGATAGAACGTAATGAGCTATTTGATGTGAACACCTTATATTGCAGGTTATCAGGAACACAGAAAGAGGGTTCATATTTAAATATCTAACTAACCAGTTTTTATTTCTAAACAGATTAAACTCTCCTGAACAACTCTGCACATCCTTTCTTCTCAATGGTTAGATTTCAGATCCAGAAACGGTCCATGAAATAAATGTTCCCTTATATAAATCTGAAGTTATTTTCTTTAGGTGTTCAGATTCAGTGGGGTGCCAGTTTAGTAATTTTGTTCAAAGTGCATGGTGAGAATAATCTTTCTCCTAAAATGAAGCACAAGGATAAGTAATAACTTTTTATGCATGATAAGCATCAAAAATATGAGCCTGCTGGTCTTTGCTTTTCATTTTTCTTTACCTTTGTCTTTCAGTCAGAGCCTCCTGCGGCGTGCACACAATGTGATCAATAACTCAATAACTTTTTTCATGCAGTAATTATCTCTATGTGGTATTATCTGAACACTGTTTTTCTTTATTACCCAAAAGATGCAGGAGATATTTATATAACCAGCTGATCCCATTTTGGATGAAGCTGCTTCAAGACAGCAGGATAAAGTTTGTTTTAAATAGCCTTTTTTAACAAATGTTGTATGGAAAGCTTACAAGGTTGTACTTCTTTGTATGGGAAAAATATGGTAAATACTGTTTTCTGCTTAATACTTTATATTTAATTAAGCACAAAGTAAATGATGTTGTCCTGTAAATTAACAGAGTTTCAAGCAATTATGCTAAGTGAATGTCTTTTATTCAGAAAATAGGTACAACTCTTCTGAAGTTCCTGGGTGATGCTGGATGATGATTTGGCTACTAATTTTTCAGAGTAAAGAGTTATCTTTAAAAGTAACATTCCTCTGTGAAGTACATTCTGATTTCACTGGCTTCCAATTGTCACAGGTTGAGATTTTACAAGAGTCTCGAATGATGATTCCAGACTGTCAGCGGAGATTAGAAATTGCACATGCAGATCTCACTCAACTACTAGTAAGTATAGCATCAAAACCCACCTCCCAGTAAATGCTGGAGTTGTTTGTTGGAAACGGATAAACATGCTTGTTTGCAGTGCAATTGCATCAGAGCAGAACTGGATTGAAAATTACCTTTTGCAGGTCCAAAGACTGGCATCCTGTAACATACCTCTGCAGTCCAGCTGAGATATCTGCTTATGTAGACGTGGTCTTCCATCTGTGAAAATTCTGTGTATTAGTGTACTAGAGACAGTCTATAATTGGATTTATACCCCACATGCACTTCAATACTAAACTGCTAGAATGAACTCTCAAGTTCCTGTGCTTGTTGCATGACTGGAAAAAAGAGTTCACTCGCTTTAGGTAGTCTTTCTAGTGTGTCCTGTAGTGAACTGAAATATTCAGAACATTTTGCCTACTGCTTTTACTATGCTACACACAAGAAACAGAACAGCTGAGTTGTTGCTGAGTACTGGTTAAGCTACTTGTTATTGTGGTGGGTGTTTTTAACATACGAATATCTTTGGGAATAAATAATATACAAGTGGACTGACCAAAAATATACTAGGCTTGGATATTACTCTGTTTATTTAAAAGCTGAGTTTTAACCAAGAATTCTACCACACAGGTAAAAGCTTCTGTGAGGCTAAAATACATACTGTAAATTAAGCTTCAAACATATTTGATGGCTAAAATGCAAATCCCATCTGAATGGAAAGCTTAAAGCATCTTGTCCTTGAGTAGCATGCCCAAGATGTGGCAAGATTTAGGATCCTTCTGTCATTCAACTTGTAACTTGCCTGTTAGCTTGTCTAGGCTTCAGCAGCATGCAGAAGCAATGCTATTGATCTATACTGCATGCTACACAAATTTAAAATTAGAAATGTGGGGAGTTACTATTATTAAGAATTTGGAAGTCTTTTAGACGTTGTTTTATTTTCTTAGCACACCTTCAAAGCTTTTGTTAAAATAAACTGGGTAGTTGTGTTTTTTTCAATTATCAAACTCTTTTAAGGTTTTTTTTCTAATGGTGTTCTTGTTCTGAGTCTTGCTGTTATTGCTTCCAGTTGCACTTTCCTTGTTTTTTATTTCAGAAAATAAAATGAAAGTATACTTAAGTCAGATCTTCTCACATGACAGCTATTATAGCACACCTCAAATAGGACAAAAGAAATTACCTGTGCTATGAATCGTGTAAAACTGGTGTTTTCAATGCCCCGTGTGTTTCAGTATTTCCTCCCTAAATCCATTCTAATGTCAGTTATTTTTGAAGTATTTAAAATTTTGTTTTTAATTCCAGGAAAATGAAAAAGAGTTGGAAGAAGCTGAAGAGTATAAAGAAGCACGTTCCATTCTAGAGTCGGTGAAGCTGGAAGCCTAGAAGTTTTTCAGTACCCTCTTTATATGTATTAGCACTGGGTCCATTTCACACTTTATTTGACTGTAGCTCTGTTACTACTGCTGATTTGCTGAGGTTCTCTTTATGCAAACTAGCCTCTCTCTAACTGCAAGATGCATCAAATAAAGGATGTTCTGAAACATCTGTGTGCTCCACATTCAGGCAAAATAAAAGCTTTTCCAGTTCACATCGACTACAAAAGGTTTAAAAAAAAAAGCTTAGGTTAAGAAACAACGTACACATTAAATGTTAGCTATGTAAGGAATGTGAGGGGCTAATAAATACTTCAGAAATACCTTGTAACTGAAATAATTTCAAGCCATTATAGCATCAACTCTGTACTGAAAGAGGAGATGGACCGAATGACCCTTTTCAAAGTCACTTTTTTCCTGTGATTCAATTTATTTGTAATTTTATCAAATATTACTCCTTGTTTATCTTTGAGCCCAAGATGGAATTAAGAGCTGATTCCAAACCTTTCTCAATTTGCCTGAGGTTGATTTGTAGAGCCCAATTCACGCAACTGCCATTGATCAAAACTAAGTTACTTTTTCAATAAACACAATTTTGTAGCTATGTAGTATGTTGTTGGTTGGATCTGCCAGTAAGAGTTCTAGAGTGAACTCTTTTCATCTTGGCCTAAGTGACTTTTCTGAACGAAATTCAAACCCTGAAAGAAAACATGTGGGTAAGGGAACAACGCTTGATCTGCATGAAAGATCATTTAAACACTATGTATACTATGTTCTTTCAGAATGGCTTTTTGAAACAGGAAACAGAACTGTTGAAGAAAGGTTTTTATGTTAGTTTTTCTAGTTTGAAAATTTTGTAGTGTGTTCCTTAACAGCAACAAAAATCTACAGTGTACCTTTTGTGTGATGCTATGTTGGATACTCTTTATAAATGTTTTGTTAATTTGCCTGAGTTTGTGTAAACTGTAGTTTCGCTTACATTTATTTATGCACCTTGAGCACAGTGAGAGTAACATCTACTTCTCCATCACTCTGAAGCGCTGCTTTGAGAGAGTATCAGCATATGATTTCAGAGCGACTGCAGAATGACGTGCTTTTGAATCAGGTTCCTCCACATCTCAGACCTACCTTATACAGTGCTAAGAGGTGAAACCATTTGTGATAACTCTAAGGTTTCATAACAGTATATGCTAACCTTCCTCCCAGCATTGTATGCTGGCACGTAACTGTGAAATAGACCCTGGCCTCACAGGGCAAGTGAACTGCTAATGAGGAGAACATCTGTCTTTGTGTATTCATTTCTGTCATTCTCTGTGGAGCTTCACCAGAAACGGCAGCTGGAGCAGACAAAGCAGATTGCATGCCTTAGCTGTTAGTGTACCCAGCTATGCTTGCAGGCCATTGAGTGCAGCGTAAATAAATGCTGAACTGATGAGGATATATAGAGGGTGCAGCATTAAGTCTGCTGTGTAAGGCAGAACTTAAAAAGTATGTAATATTATTCAGTAGGAATAATATGCAGTCCTGAAAAAAGTACACAGAAATGATGTGTAGTTGCTGAATAGCACAAGAAATGCAGGTCAGCATGACCACTAAAAACATCTGTTACATGTAGTGGTTGAATGTCCTTTGCTCTGGTGAGGCCATATTTAGACTACTGTGTCCAGTTCTGGTTCCACCCGTTCAAGACAGGCAGGGATCTCCTAGAAGGAATCCAGCGGTGGATCATGAAGATGATTAAGTGCCTGGAGAATCTCCCATAATGAGGAAAGTCTGAGTAACCTGGGTCTCTAAGCCTGGGGAAAGGAAGACTGAGAGGGGATCTGATACTATAAATATCCAAAGACAGGTGGGAGGCAAAAGGATGAGGCCAGGCTTTTCTTGCTGGTGCATAGGAACAGGACAAGGAGTACCTGCCTAAAACTTCTAACGTAGGAAGTTCCGTGCTAACATGTGGAAGAACTTCGTAATGGCAAGGGTTACAGAGCTCTGGAACAGGATGCCCAGAGAGGTTGTGCAGTCTCCTTCTATGGAGATATTAAAGACCTGCCTGGATGCCTATCTTTGCAGCCTATTGTAGGGTACTTGCTTTAGCAGGGAGGTGCACTTGGTGATTTCTTGAGGTCTCTTTAAACGCCTGTGATTCTGTGATTCAAAACAAACTTTGTAGTATGACCTAACTTGGCATTTAGTGTTAGGAGCGCCTGGGAATGAGCGGTAGAACCACATTCCAGAGAAAAGTTTCTTGGTGCAGGTGACTCTCTAGAGTAGAGTGGTTTCTTTTGTCACAGCCCAAATAGTTTGCCTCCAGTTTTTTTCCAAGCAATTTTCTAGCTTCCTCTGATTGCGTTGTTAACTAAGATGATACTCTTCCCTGTTCCTTTTGTCTTCCCTCCTGTTAAGTTATTGAAAAGATTGAGTGTGCTCTGTTGTATAGAAAATATCCAGCCTCTGATGAAAATCAAGGTATATTCATCAAATGAATTGCTTTCTTCTCATTTCCAGCTGCCCCTAGACATAGTTTCTGGGATGACAGCAGCAACCCACAGAAACCATACCAAAAAATTGTGACAAGGCAACGATAACAAGGGGCTGGCCTTTGAAGAGTGATTGACTAATCCATGCAGGTAACGCATTCCTCATGCAATCAGAGCAGTTGATTCAGTGATACATTATGACAGACTGAATTTTTTCAGCACTGTCTGAGTGGTTGTTCGTACAGAAGATATTTTTGCTGACAAAACCTTTATCAACTAGACTGGATACAAGTTCCATAGCGAAGCGTAATACAGACAATTGCATCTTAGAAGTAGTATCATTATTACCCTCAGATCTTACATCCAAAAACAGTGGCTATCTACACTATTTGGAGATACGTAGTGTGCATTATCTAGTGCAAGAGGCTAGGAAAAATCTCATGGGCAGTATTTTTTATTTCTGTCCTCTTTGGATTCTGTCCCTAGCTTTACTAATGCCTTTCAGAGTTCATCTGAGATTATCATGACCTGTGTTTATCTTTACATATTATTAATACATGTTCATTTAGCAGACGAGTTTTCATGCTCTTATCATGAATGCATTTTACATCCAGGACAGAGGTGCTCTGCTTTTATTTCTTGCTGGCAAAATATATTTGAGTGATTTCTCAATTATCAATTTGTCAGTCAAAAGACATTTCTTTTCCGAGAGGCCACAGCAGAGCAAGAGTCTACGTTATACCCTGACTGAAGAAGCAAAAGATCTGAATTTAGAAGAAAACATAGATAGAAAACAATAATCTGAACGTTATCAATATAAGACCTCTGCCCATTTCTCTGATCATATACTTGCCAGCTACTACCTGTTACTCAGTTTACCCTTACACAGTTAAGAGTCTTCTGTGACAGAGGACAAATTGCATCTAAGTTACCATGGCAATCCAAACAAGAGGCAGAACTTAACTTTTGGTACCTTTGCTTGGAAACTAACATTTTTCAAGTCCTCAGTTACACTGTGTATTCAGAAATGAAATTAATTTCTGAGCAGGTTTGCCATCTAATTTAAATTTGTTCCTTCACTTGAATAACCTCCACAACGTTCACATAATTTCTTGCAAGTAGCTAACTTACAATCTGGTTTGCTTTTGCTATTTTGTTAAAAATATTTTAACACTCAGCACTTTCTTCCTCAGAAATAATTTTCCAAGGATTCTTGAACAATCTTATATCCATAAAAGTAACTGATGATTCTAACATAATGCTTCTCACGAGCCTCTAATACAGCCCTTCTCAAAATGAACTTTCTCAAAATATCCCGCATGAAAAGCAAGCCTTGGAAGTTGTTAGCAACATCTTTTGGGTTGTTGCTTTATGATGTTTATGTTCTGTTAGCAAAATCCAAGAAAACAATTTTCTTCTCAAAACCACAGGAAGTTGAATACTTCAGGAAAGGGTTCAAGAAAACTCTACACTCCATCCGGGACAGTAGGAAGCACACCACTCAGTCACATTCCATTCCCCACACCCTCTTCTTACAACTCTAAAGCTGCACCTGTCTGGCTGGATTTTCCACCCAGAACCTCTGCTTAGAGTGTCTAAGTCTGTTATTTCCCCCAAAACACAAGGAGACGAACAGCTGTCACTGAACTCTCGCACCCTTTTACCCTTTGATTCAGTAGCCCAGCAGCTACCACTTATTGTAACATGTAGACTCTGCTCTTATAATTGATCACACCATACTAGACACCAGCCAACAACACAATAAAACAACTAAAACTGCACTCTCAAAAAATGGAATTGTAAATGTGTTGATGAAGATGTGTTGAGAAGCATGGCAAGCAGGGAAAGCACAGTCTGACCCAAATGCACTTGCACAAGGCACATCACTACGGACTGGCCATTCCTGGCCATAGCTTATGAGTGTAAAAGAAAGAGATAAGATTGAAAAATGTGTTTTTTCCTATCCACCAAAATACTGTTCCCTGACTTGAATCTCCCCTCCATAAAGTGGAAGATTTAGATTACGTGTAAATAGGAGGATAATTATTTACTCAATGGTGGTAAGGCACTGGCACAGGCTGCCCACAGAAGCTGTGGTGCCCCATCTGTGAAGGTGCTCAAGGCCAGGTTGGATGGGGCCCTGGGCAGCCTGAGCTGATGGGTGGCAGCTCTGCCCACAGCAGAGGATTGGAACTGGGTGATCTTTGATGTCCTTTCCAACTTAAGCTATTCTGTAATTTAGCTGAATTTCACTATGATCACACAGCATACTTAAAAGGAGCAAAACATTAAAGAGTGCATATCAGATCCAAGCTTTAAGTAAACCTTCATCCAAGTAAGCCTTATCCTGTAGCCACATAAAAGAACTGTGATATACATCTCCAGGGATGAGGTAACTATACGTACTTATTATGATTTAAATCCTCAAAAAGGATAGTGGTGGTACAGCAGGTCACATTTAGAAGCTCTGCTAAATGCCTTGCAGTAGGAAAAGGAGACTAACTGCAGTCAAGCCAATTAGTACAGTGACACTTGATCCAATGGCAACCATTTCATACATCTCTAATGCTTGTGGATCACATCACGGTTCAAGCATTTCCATGATGCTCTGTCAGATTTTGCTTGTAGTTTAGAAATGACACGTACAAAATGCAATAAACTAAGCAAGAAGTGTCTAGGCAGTAGCAAGCATTAGGAGCTGGGAAAAAAAAAAAAAAAAAAAAAAAAAAAAGTAAATAATGAATTGTGTTTTCTTAGAATTATGTACTGTTTTTGGGGCAACACATCTGCCACACTTCAGGTGAAAGCCTTCAGCACTTTCCTTCATATCAAAAAGACTTCATATAGAAGCATTACTACAGTTGGAAGCTACAGTGAAAGGAATGCAATGAAAGGAATGGAAGAAAAGGCTCTTAACATGAGCCAGCAGTGCGTTCTGGCAGCTCGAAAGGCAAATGGGATCCTGGGCTCCATCAGGAGAGGGGTGGCCAGCAGGGACAGGGAGGTGATTGTCCCTCTCTACTCGGCTCTTGTGAGGCCCCATCTGGAGTACTGTGTCCAGGTGTGGAGCCCTCAGTACAAGAAAGACATTGAGATTTTGGAAAGGGTCCAGAGGAGGGCGACTAAGATGATCAGGGGGCTGGAGCACCTCCCCTATGAGGACAGGCTGAGGGAGTTGGGCTTGTTCAGCCTGGAGAAGAGAAGGCTGCGGGGTGACCTCATTGCAGCCTATCAATACCTGAAGGGAACCTACACCCAGGAGGGGAGTAAACTCTTCAAAAGGGCTGACAACAGCAGGACTAGGGGAAATGGTTTTAAGTTGAAGGAGGGAAGATTTAGGTTGGATGTTAGGGGGAAGTTCTTTACTAGGAGAGTGGTTAGGCCCTGGAACGGGCTGCCCAGGGAGGTTGTGGATGCCCCATCCTTGGACGTGTTTAAGGCCAGGTTGGACGGGGTCCTGGGCAACCTGATCTGAATGTGTATGTTTGGTGGCCCTGCTAGGCAGGGGGGTTGGAACTACATGATCCTTGAGGTCCCTTCCAACCCGGGTGATTCTGTGATTCTGTGATTCTGTGAATGAACGAATAGGAAAAAATCAGGAAAACACTGGAAATTACAACTAAAATACAGTCTGTATAGAATGATGGGATTAATTCAGGTGTTTTAACCTGTACAATACATCAGATGACAATGGCAGCAGTTCCCAAGCATGTAAAAGACTATGAAGGGAAGGAATAAATTTTTGGTTGGTAGGTCAAGCAAAATGCAATGAGCATCAGTTTCAGCTTAGACAAAATGTAGCATGGTTCCTCACCCCTCAGAAAACATAACTCTTAAGATGGAGCTGAAATACTGGGCCAGGCAGCTCTGTTACAAATCACACAGGTATTGCTTGTCCTGCCTGAAACGTACCCACAGGGAAAACTATGTAATAGGGGATTGTAGCAACTCCTTCCCTGAGCAGAACTCATCCCTAAAGCTCACCCACCGACACAGAAATGTAAAAAACGTAAGTTTCATGACACACCTGAAACCCTCCGCAACATCAAAGAAATGATTGTCTCTCAAAGGAGGGAATTACGGTGGTGCATATCAAACCTTTCAGATCTTGCACTGCACATTAAAATGCAGCAGACTTCAAGGAGTGGAAAGTGATCCTCCTGAAGAAGAAAAAAAAGTGGATTACAATCCAGATAAGGTTATTTTGTCTGACTTCCCACTTGCTTTTATTCGTGTTTCTGAACACTCACCATTAAAGCATGGTCAGAAGTGCCTCAAATTTCTGACTTGATAGTGTTGTTTATTTTGTGCACAAGCAACTCAGGTAAAGGGGTTTGGCCTGAAGCTTAGAACTGAAGGATGGAGCTTGCATGACACCAGAAGGGAACTGTGAAGCCTACTAAAAGAAACTAGGAGAGAAGCACTATAGTCTAAGTCTCTACAGTTGAGTAAAAGGAGAAGAAAATGGGCTATTTGTGGCCTAACTGCCTTAACGACTTGATCTCTCAGGGCATAGACTGTTCATAAGGAACCAGGACTACACTGCTCTTTATAAAAGTTGGAAAACACAGAGAGGATGCACTGACTGAGTCCTCTCCCGTGTACAATCTTGTCTACAATGCATTTCTGTATACAACATGTGCCTTGTGATAAATCCGAAGGCCTCGGATTTCAGAAAGATAGCACAAGAGATGTACAACTCCAGCAATTCTAGTTTTCTAAATATGTATGCAACCACGGGGGAGGAAGATGGGAAAAATCCCCCCAAAATAGCAGCTGATCTTCACAGGTTACTTGCTAGAATGACCTAGAATCCAGTGTTATTGACTACATATCACTAGAATTCACTGAAATCCAAGATCTAGAACAAATCAACCTAAGCATTACCCTTAGCAAGAAGAAAGAAAAGTTTAACCTTGCAACAAATTGTTTCTGTTATTGTTCTGCAGTTCCTGTAGACATTACATCAGTTGGAAGGAAACCCAATGACCCAGAGAAAGGGCCTCAATTAGTAAGGTTAACAGAAGCTGTATAGGTTGAAATTGGAAAAATAAGCACTTTATTTATGTATCAATTACTGCTTGCCCCCCATTTCAACGAAAGGAAATAAAATTTTCTCATCCTTACTAACAATCCAGCAGCCTCCTCCTGCCCCAGTGTAATTAGTGGTAAATTTCACTACAGTTCTCCACAAGCAATCAAAAAGGCTACCTAATTAAGAAAGTAATTAGTTTACACAGATAGATGTGAGTGGTAGATTAGTTTATGAAAATAATATGAAATTCCTCTAGATGCTTTCAGAGCCTTGGCTTCCTACTGTTTTAGTTTCTATGCATTTCCAGGGGAATGGGCTTAACAAAAAAAAAAAACAAAAACAAAAACAAAACTTTCTGTTATTATGATACTTTCCAAAAATAATTTATCAGATATGTCAATCTCATAATTTATCCTCTGTTTTCAACACAGAAAATAAACCTTATGTTTTTGTGTAAAAATCAATGCCTCCACAAAAGAACTAGTACTCCCTCAGATTGTTTACACAGTACCTATAAACCAGGTCACCTAGGTGTCAAGCTGAACTGGTGCTGAACCTGTAAGATTCAAAAGACATCACCTACCATGCTGCAGAATTTTTGGAAGATGAGAACAAGTCCTGCTGCCAGACAGGACCCAGGGCTCTCTCTCCCAAGTATTCTGCCAGCAGAAGACAGCAGCTGACCCCTTGGGCAAGGAATGCAGTTTTCTCAGGGTGAAGATCAGCCCTCACACTCTGCATGTGTTGACTCATGCAGTTTTCTGAAATGCAGGAAACTTGATTATATCATCTGTGTCAGCAGGGTGCTGTATTCTCTTTATCTTGAGCTGGGGGATGGATGGGGTAGGGGACACGAAAGCCAGCATCCAGTGCTCAAGGGAAAAGAGTGAGAAGCATGTACAACATCAATCCCTGATGAAAACTAGTGAAATAGGGAATGTCCAAAGGCTGCATCTTGGCCAATAGCCACTGATTGACCTCACCTCCATGAATGCAACAAATACCACTTACGCAACTGTGGTGCTCAAAAAAAATTGCAGTAAGGAGAAGTCTAGGCATCACAAGAGAGTAAATCGCCTTCTAAACAGTGTAAAAATTTGTAATTTAAAAAAAAAACACAGTTGAGCAAATAAAAAGGTTATAAACTTTAATGCTGTATTCCTTAAAAATCATATCACAGAATCATAGAATCATAGAACTGCTCAGGTTGGAAAAGACCCTCAGGTTCATTGAGTCCAACCTCAACCTAACTCTAACAACCCTCCGCTAAATCTCGTCCCTGAGCACCACATCCAGATGGATTTTAAACACATCCAGGGATGGTGACTCAACCACCTTCCTGGGGAGCCTATTCCAGTGCTTAACAAAACTTTCAGTAAAGAAGTGTTTCCTGATATCCAACCCAAACTTACCCTGGCACAACTTGAGGCCATTTCCCCTCATCCTGCCACCTGTCACCAGTGAGAAGAGACCAACCCCGCTCTTGCTGCAATCACCTTTCAGGTATTAGAGGAGAGCATACATGTGAAACTGAAATTTTAAGCAATGATATTGAAAAGATGCAACTACACCTATTGAATCCATTAACAGACTAGCGTTCAAAGGATCCAGGCAGCAGCTTTTATTTTGCTACCTCTGGAGTGCTATCTTCTGCTCTGAGGAACATTGAATCAACTGGAAATTTCTTGGTAATATGGACCCTGGAGAACCATGCTGGAGGTGTCTGACATTACAAAGCATACCCTGTGTTGCACTAGATGGAGCTGGTGAAAAACAAGAGGCTTGTCCACTGATCAAAATAAAGCAATTTTCAAATCAGTGCAAACAAATCTCAGAGTACTTGGTTAAGGCCAATTTAAAATAAATAACCAGCAGTGTTACCAGTCTGTATGAAGTGCGATGGTGCACTCAGTTCATTTCTGAGTACTGTTGAGCATTTACATAGAAATATCATCTAAAGAGTCATCACATTAGGTCCTTTCTGTGCCAAGGGACTGTACAAATAAAGGAAAATAATAGTACAAAGGATTTTATGATCTCGATGTTCATTCAAACCAGTGAATGAGACAAGCAAAGGCTTAAAAAAGCACATAATCAAGACATTAAGACTCTTAGCCTGACTACCCAACTCCTACTGGAAACCAGTTTCTTTCTACAGGTAAACCAAGTTGTGAGGTATATTGGAAGCTGGAAGGAGGACAACCAATGCTCTCATTTGGCTTTGAACTCAAGCTCTTACGAAACAGCAGCTCTTACGAAAGAAACAAACAAACAAACAAACAAAAAAAAAAGCAACACAGTCTTAGGAGAACAAAGGACAGATGTGAGAACAGAGGTGCCAATAAAAACAGTGTAATATCATATGGCAAATGCTAAACTAAAGGTTCCAAGGCAGAGCCATTTGTCTTCTGGGTAATAGAGAGGTGAGAGGGGAGAATTCACATCCTAAATACTTGTCTCTTCAGAGGAGCCTGGAGCTGAGCTGACACAGTCATTAAACTATCTTCTTATTAAGAGGAGTACTGCTAGAATAAGGTCAAGACAAATTACAGAAATGAAACATTAAGGTAAAAAAGGTCAGACAGTTTTGCCAAGACTATAAACATCCTGTGGATAAACAGAAAATTCCAGTCCCATCTGCACCTTTCAGAAAAATTTCTATTTGATTTTAATGAAAAACTCAGCTGGAGCTGGACAAATGCTCTCTATTTGCACTGTAAAGTATTAAACTTTGCTCAAAAATTGCAACATCATCAGTTGCCTGTGATCAAGAGCACTTTACATCTGGCTTAACTTCAAAGACATGTGCTACTCTTCATATTGAGTTCCTTCTGAAACAGCCAATCTACATTCAAGTTCTGCTTTTCCCTTATGTAGCTCAAACAGAAAAATGTGGGGAAAAAAAGTTATGTGTTTTCTTAAGTAAAAGAAACACTTATACATTGGCCACAGTTTGAATGAGCAAGACACAGAAAAACTTTACTTTTAAAGTAAAGGTGTTAGAGCCACTGCAAAGCAAGGAAGTAGATAGTCATCAGGAACAAGATACCAACAGTGATGCACTTTTGTTTTGTTGTTCTCCAGCAAATCAGTTAGCCTATGCAAGCTCTTTTACAAAATAATTCATGTTTTGAGATTATTTTTTCCAGTGGTGATGTGACTTCAGTGTATTATTTCACATTTCATACTTCTGTTCTTGGTAAAAGTTGTCGAGTGAGCAAGTCACAACTGACTGGAGAAGCAAGAAATACTTCATGGCTAAGAAGCTCGCACTCAAACATATAGGCTTCAGAACTTCTTCAATGCAAGCATTGATATTTTTTAAATTAAGTTTAACTGGATAATTACGGGATATTTTAAGTTTGCAGAATATTGTATTAGTGGTAGATAGATAGTACTGTTAACTAAGCAACTTTTCTCTTACAAGAGGAAGATTATGCTAATTGCAAGATCAGCACATGAAAATTGTAGTTTCAATCTGTAGCTGATTCTTAAAGTGTTCTGCGCCAGAACTCAAGTCAACTTGTCAACTGTAGTAAATCTGACTGAAGTGTTCAGAAAGGAAGAGAACGATGAAGAGGGGTAAGAGCTGGAGAGCCTGTTGGCAGGAAGTTAGTTAGGCTGGAACATAAGAGTTGGTCTCCAAATGCATTACTCAAGCCAAGGAGCAAATCACCCTACCTTCCAAAACATCACAGCTGCCTGAAAGCACATACACTGTGCTTAAAATGTTATGGCTAGATGAGCACAGAGAACAGCATGGTTTGCAAATCAGGATAAAGACCTTACCAAAATGTCCCAAGGCAAAACATTCACCCACTGGTCAACTACTTTCTGAGCTACAATGAGGTGAAAGAAGTTTTACCAACACTTACATAAAGACAAGCTCTCTTCAAGTTCTTACTCACTAGGAATCTCAATAAGCAGTCCAAGGAGCAAGCTACTGTTTTCAAACATTGAGTTCAGAAAGAAACACACTTATTCTGACTATATTGGACTATTTTATCTCTGCTTCTCTAATTCTTCCCCTGCAGAGCACGAGGAGGGCATACTCTGAAGACAGCACAGGAGAGAAGAGCAGTGACAGCTGGAAGCCATCCAAAGTAAAGAAGGCCACTTGCAGGAGGTTTCCTCCCCCAGCATGTCACCATCCCCAGTGCTAGGCTCTGCCCAGCAACCTCTCACTGATTCATTAGCTGTAAATAATGCGACTTAGGAAGGAAGCAGAACTTTATTAACATTCAGAGAGGCCAGCACTGCAAATGAAGACTCGATTTGCTGATTACTAGCAGCCAAGTTCCACACTGTATTCTGGCTCTCTCCCCAATTTGGATGCCTAATACATTACTTTCTCTCTAGTTCCTGACTCCTAGTGAGCAGAAATGAACAGGAACAAAATGTCACTGCCACTGTTGCTTTCCAGTACTGTAAAGGAAATTCAGTACACTAAGTCTAAAACTATATAACCATGCCCATATTTGTCCCTGCCATCATCAGAGTATGTAAACAGCAAAAGTTATGATGGAGTTCCTAGACTCTGACATCTTCATTCAATATGCTCTTACAAGATGCCACCACTGCCATTAATTCTTTGTCTTCTAAGGATCCTAATTTTTTTCAGCTCTGGAGCATGCTTTCACACAATTGTACACATCCTAGCAGATGATACTATTCAAGGCTGGAAGTAATCCACCTACAGTAGATCGTATTTGTACTGGGTGAAGATAAACGCAGTCAGACACTTATCACATACACAAACTACTTGTGATACGTCACTGTGATGTTGAAATAAAGCTTCTTTCTGTTATTGAGTGCAGTTTCCCCAGTACATGACCACCAGGCACCTGCAATCTGGCTGGCTGCAATCACAAGTGCTCCTATAATGCAGGAAACAAAGGAGGTCCTAGGGTTCTACCAACATAATGCTTGGCCACCGCTCTGAAGCTAAATGAAATACTTCTGTACATACTCTAGTCATCATGCCCAAACATTCTGCCAATACACAAAGTATAGTCCTCCATCAGAAAATCTTACCTTCTCATCTGCAGCATAAAGAAAAATACGGCTTTCAGTACCGTAGCTTCTATAGCAATCGAGTAAACAAAACCCTGAGTTCTGTCTCAGCTTCCCTTAAGTCACTCTGCTTACAGTAAGCACTTGCTACAGCACAAACTTGTGCCTTCAGTTGAGAGGGTCAGCTGGATGTGAATGTGAAAGAATGAACACAATGTATATTAAGGTCTGTATGATTCTGTGAATGAGATGAGAAATGGGAAGAGAGTCCCACATTCATTATTGTTTGTTTCAGGAAGCAGAAATGCTTCTTCTTTGATAACACTGATTTAAACATTGTCAACCATGATCCAAAACTTAGCCACTGGCCACATGGATCAGGAAGAGAGAGGTCCACAAGCAGAAGTTTGAATCTGCTCATAACATGGCATGCTGATCAAGAAAACAATGGTAGGAGGTATGACAATGAAACGCTACAAGAAAGCATTCTTCTGAAAAAAGCATCTTCTCTTTCTCCAGCCAGCCAGTAGCAGTCTCCTGGGACACAATTTTTTTGCTAAACAGTATGCAGTTTCTTCTAACACAACCTACACTGAAAAACGTGAAATGTTTCACTGTTTTCCTAAAAGGCCATCATTTAAAAATAAGCAAAAACAAAAACAAAAACAAAAACAAAAAACAAACCAAAACCAAAAACAAAAAGCCAAATAGCTTTAAGAGTTGCTTTTTTTTTTCCAGGGCTTACTTCAGAGTTCTAACAAATATTGTGGCTGTGCAAAAAAATTACTACCAGTGAGATACCCTGAACTAGAGCCTAGCCAGTCCTGCGTATCTCCACCATTTTAGGAAGTACTAAAATGGGAGACAAATGTGACCTTTTGCGATGAGCTCTTCTGTAAACAAATGAATAAATAATGTTGCAAATAGCGTAAGACTACAAAACCCTCCACACACACACACACACAGGCACTGCGTGCACAGAGACAGCCATTAGGAAGACACACTGCACAGGGGTCAGAGCGTTGGACGGTGCTTTCAGTCGAGGGGCTCCACTGGTCTCATGGTTCTCAGTTCTCTGCTGCCAGTGCAGCGTTCCCTGATTTTGTGCTAATGTCACACAGACCTTTTCTCATCAAGAGGCCTGACCTTTACCAGGCGGTGCAGGTGTTGGGAGAACTGTTCCTGCTGACAATAAGAACAAAGTGTGGATTCCATCTCTTCTTTAAGTTACTGAGAGCAAGCAAAGGAAGAAAAATGCCCTGCCCTTTATTTTATTTTAGTATTTCATATGCAAGCTGTTTTTCTTGATCAGTTCAAAAAACCACCAAGATGTGCCCAATTTTACACTATTAAAATACAAACAAAAAAAGCTGGGGGGGTGGGGGGGAGGCCGGGGGCAGGGGGGTTGAACGCAAAACAACATTTTTCCCTCTATCACACAGCAGAGCCAGCATGTAATTTCCCCGGGGAGTGGTAGGCAGCCTATTACCTCATTTGCTTCCCTTTTATTTTATGTAAATATAGCACTCTGATCACCAATGGGCCTTGCCTTTCAGTGATGGTGAAGAAGCGCAGAAGTCCACAGTGCTAGGACAGCACCACACAGCCCCTCACCGACTTGACCAAAGGCAGTGCCCCCTCACACTGCCCTGGGCTCCCTGGTGCTTCTCTCCAGGCCTTTCCTCCCTCTGCCCCTCGGTACTCCCATGGGCCCAGGCCTGGCTGCCCACCCCATCCCTCCCTCACAGCACTGCATCACTGGCCACCATCGCTCGCTGCGAGGCCCTGTACACGTGCAGCAGATGACTGTTGGGTGCACGTCTTTGCAGCCACCTGGCACCCAGCAGTGTGCCCGTGGCTTTGGTTCCTCCTCCTCTGCCATTTTGGATCTGAGCAGCCTTCTCCTCTTTGTGACCCAGTGGAGGATGGCCTCATGCCCTCACAGCTGTTGTTTTCCGCCTCATGGAAAGGCCAGGCTCTGTCTCACGTGGCTGCCGGGCTGGGGACATTACTCGTCACCCAAACGGAGCGATATTGGCAGCCAAGCAGTCCGGCAGTCTGCGTGCACACCCAGCGGGCACACGGGAGGAGGGAGCCACTGAGCTTCCTGCCCTTCTCGTTAAAAACAGCCGTCCTAGCGGTTTTTAAAAAAATTGGCAACAATCAAAATGCCTCTCTGCAGGCGCCTCGGGGCGCGGTGCCGCGGGCATTGGGACGGCCGGACTCCGGCGGGGCGGCGTGGTGCGGGCTCCGACCGTCCCCGCGAGCGGGAGCCCGGCGCCGGGCTCTTCACCGGTTCGGATATTTTGTGCAACTCCCAATATTCACCCAAGCCTCATTACCACCTCTTAATGAGACCCCTTTACTCCGTGACGTGCAACCGCTCCATCTCATTAAGGAAATCGCTCTTCAATGCTGATTATTTTATTTGCAGCCATAATTATATTTCTTTCGGCTAAATCACGGTTTAATCGAGCCCACATGGAGGGCAGCAGCACTAATTACGGCGGGAGATGCGGTGGCGGTGGCTGTTCGTCGGCCCGGCCCGAGGAGGAGGCGCCCGAGGCCGGCGCGGGCGCGGCGCTCCCCGGCGGGGCCCGGCCGGGAGCAGGGCGGAGGGCCGGGGCCGGGGAGGTGGTCTCCAACACAACAACTTATTACTTCTAATTCCCCGACTGTCACCAAATCACCTGCACGAAACAAGAATCTAATTTGTTAAGCTGGCATTTCTGCAGATGGAAGATCGATTTTCTCTTTAGATTTCTCTAATTGAGTGAATATAGACGCCCCGAATTAGCCGCAGTCGGGCAAGAGGGATAAAGAAGGGGGTAAGGGTGGGGGGAAATGGGAGGGAGGGAGGGGTTGGGAAGAAGAAAAAAAAGTCAACAAAAATCATCCTTGTAAAATAAGCCATATTACCTCTAGAATTGCCCCCAAAATAATAAAGGAAGGTGGATCGAAAGGTCCCAGATTGAGTGACAGTCATATTTCTGGAACTAACTGGTTTTTAAAAGAAAAGGTTAGGACGGACGGAGAATGCTAAGTAACGGCGCGCGGGAGAGATGGCTGAGCTCTGAAATTGCTTACAGAATTACATTTGTTTTTCTTGTGATTTTATTAAAAGTCACTCCTCATCTCCAGAATGCGTGAAAATATCTACTTTCCACTCAGATACACCACATTAACTTGTTGGAGGCGAATTTGTTTGTTTGTCTATTTTATTTATTTGCCAGATAAGATTGATGCAGTCTTATTAGCGCTATATCTAGTTATAGGAAGAGATAAGGATGAGATGTTTTCTTTTTATTCCAATTACTAGACTTGTCACCTAACTGAATAACTGATATATGATTATTTATCTTGAGTAAATAGAAATCAGAAAAGCGGCGAACTTAACACATACAAACAAAATATGTATGTTTCTTATTACTATATACCACCTATGTAATTGAAGAGATCAAAGCTGCGGTGTTAAAAAGGAGAAAGTTAAATCCCCCACGTCAGTCCGCGATGCACGTCGTGCCATCGCCATGCCTGGCGGCTCGTTTTTCCGGACACTCGGGGAAATTTTGCATTAATAAAAAAAACCACACACACATATATATATATAAATACGCGAACGTGTAAAATTTTTTTTTTTTCTTCTCAAACGCCAGTAGGAATACTCTTGCCAGAACTGTCCTGTTCCTCCAGACAGACGCGTATTTTGAAAACGGTTCGTACTGGTGATCCTTTGGCTTCGAGTAACGCCGATAATTCCTGCCTGACTAAATAAGCAGAATAGAGCGGAGCGCTGTATGGGAGCTCGGCATTTCCAAGTTTCTGAACTTATATTAACAAGGCACAAGGCTGTACATAAATGCATACACACAAAGCTGGGGGAGAGGAGGAGGTGACTTTCGTGTGCACAGAGTTTGCATTTGGGCGCAGGAGGTCGGGTGCGGGGGTGTCAGGCATACCTTGTATTAAAATAGCTTTTTCCCCATAAAAGACTGGCTGTCATAGTTGTGATGAAAATTAATTGATAGAAGCCATGCTTTCAATCTAAAGCAACCGCTCCGCCGTCGAGCGCTTCCCCGCAGCCTGCCAACGAGGAGACAATCGGAGATGCCGCCTTTGACTTAGCCGGAGTGAGATACAGATATTCAGATAAATAAGCAAATAGGAGGAAAACGACGCTCTTAAGCGCGTTTGAGGGAGGATGACAGGAGGCTCGAGCTCTCCGTGCCGTGCTCGGAAAGGCTATTTTCGGAACGTCTGACGGCTGCGTTTCTTATCAGCTGCGATCGTTCTTGCCTCGGATGTGTTTAAACTTCATGAAGTTGCTATCAAAGAAGTATATTTATTACAGCTACAAAATGCTGCATGCAGCCTAATGTCGTAAAGCAGCGATGATCATCATATTTAGCTCTGACTAGAATGAATAAATTGGGATCTGTAGCTGCTGGCAGCCTTGTCCTTCATTTCCAAATAAGTCATTTTTTCCAAGGGGTTTATTGAAATAAAAACACGTGTTTATGTTTTTCCATTTCTTAACTCCAAATTACGCCTAACGAAAGGATATAGTTTGATTTGTCATCTGTGTTTAGGCTGTGCCGATGTGGAAAAGTAAACAGGAGCCTAAGTCACTTGATTTGTTTTCTATAAGCAAATAACACTCAAAAGCATAGCTGTAATTTACGATGAATTAAAATTGATTCTTTTCATCAGGCAAGAAAATAGGGAAATGTGAGGTCGTTAATTATTGAGGGAGGCGCCTCTCATTAAGGCGAACAGTGTTACAATGCAGCACTGAGGAGCGGGAATGCGAATAACAATACCCGATATTTCAGCGCTGCCGTCTGGAGATACCAAAAAAGCAGCGCGAAGAAGCCAGGCAGCCCAAAGTTACATCCGATAAACGCCAGGAGCGTGTGCTAAGTGTAAAAAGCAATTACATCGCTCTGCATACAGCAGCCCCCTTAACTGGATGGATGCTCAATAAATGCATAAATAAAATATCAAATTACAAACCCGATCAGCCATTTACGCCAAGCCACCCCGCTGACTTTAGCAGTTTAACCTTATTTTATCGTGTTTCTTGCTCCAAATATAATTATTCAGCCAAAAGAAGGTTCTGTTCCTAAATCAGAGCAGAATTGGTTAAATACACTTGTTTATATTACAGCCTCATTCAATCAGGGCTTGAGTTTAGCTGCGAGGGGAGGGGGAGAGCGCCGGGGGCCGGAAAGTTCTCTCCCCTTTTTTCCCGGGGTCACAGCGCCGGAGAATTGGGGTTACGTCGCAGTGGCTGCGGCACGCCCCGGCCCGCAGCCCTTCCGCAGGCGGTCGGCGGCCCGCGGGGAGGCGGGGAGCGGCGGCCCCGGCCCGGACCCCGGATCGGGCCCGGCGGAATGGGAAGAGAGGGAAGGCGAGGGGGGGAGACGATCTCCCGGCGCCAAGCCCCTTGGCAGGCGCTCCCGTACGAAATTCAATCTCTATTTTTTATGAGAAGTAAACTGTCTAAATAAATTTTATTAGGGGCAACCAATATATTTTCTGGTAGTTCCCTTTGTTCCAGTTCTACGTGTGTGTAACAATCTAAAACCTATTTATTGAGGAAAAATCACTGGATCCGTCATAGAAAATCCTTTTACTTTGCTCTGAAGTGATTTCTGAAGACACTCTTGTCACTCTGAAGATTTTGGGCCATTGCGCTAAAGCTTTTCCTTGTTAAGAACTTCTGTTCCTACGATCATGTGGGGAATACCGTAAATTATAACAGAGAATGGAGTTGACTGGCAGTTTTCTGGCTACGCTGGGAAAATGCGAAGATGACGGGAAATAAAATCCTTGTAAATACATCTCCAGCGCTGCCCAGGTGAATTCAGGCACTTGACAAAACAAGAGTGTGCGGAAGCGGAATGTGATTAGAGATTTTTACATATACCCTATTGTCATTTTTTCTCTGACACGCTTAAGCGTCAGCCCCGCTCTCCCCTCTCCCTCCTGCGGGCTTCCTTCTCTGATTTCCCCCCATCCCCTAAGACGATTGCGCTCTGAAGTCTTGGAAGAAATGATTTAGTTTGTTTATACTGCTATAAAAATCAAGAGCAATAGAAAAGTCATAAAATGAAGCGCGCTATCAATCACACCGCAACATTGTTATTCAGCAGTTACTAACAGAGATTGATAATCCTTTGATTTCATCCCATTGTTATTACTCTGATGTGTCTGCACATTAACTATTACACATTTATTTATCGACCTGAAACACACAACAACACGGCACAGATACACACGCACGCCGCACTGCTGCCCGCAATAAGCTCCGCGGAAGAGGAGCCCACATTCGCACCGCCGGGGCACTTTTCCCCGTAGCTGCGGCCAGCCTGAGCCCCCGGCGGCCCCGGGCCGAACCCGGACCCCTCGCTGACACCGGCCCGGAGCCGCGACGCCCGCGCTCGGGCAGGGCCGGAGCCGCAGCGGCAGCGAAAAGGCCGCGCGCCCGGCACCGCCACCGCCCGCCGCCCTTCACCCCGCCGGCGGCGCCCAGCCCGGCTCCGCACCGCTCCGGCGGCGCCTTTGGGGGCTCCGCTCCGCCGTTCTCGGCGCCCGGCGGCGGCCGCGGGCGGCTCTCGGAAACGTTCAGGGCCGGAGCGTCCCCTTCTCCGCTGGAGCTGCGCAGAAACTGTGATTTTCAAAGGAAAAAAAAAAAAAAAAAAAAATAGCCGAAGAAATAAGATGTCTCCTCCAAAACCCATTCGACCTCCCCTCCCATCCCCTCTCTCCCTCTCTCCCCCCCACCCTCCCCCCCCCCCAAGGAAAAAGAGAAATAAAGCAAAATAAAACAAAAAATCCAGAAACTCCCACCCCACCTCTATCTCTTTCTCTCTGTGTCTCTCCATCTAAATTGTGGCCCGGCTCCGGGTCTCTCCCTGCTCTCAGCTGCCGTTACCGGGCGCTCAGGTTCATTGCAACAGCCCGACATCTCGAAAGCTGAACTGAATCAACGTAGCCAAAGATTTGAGCGGGGAGGAGGGAGGGAAAGGGGAAAAAAAAAAAAAAAAAAAAAAAAAGGCAGCAAAACTGCCCTAGAGATCGGTCGGCCGGTTCCTTTGTCTCCTCGTTCAGTCGCTGCCGAAACCCCGCACATCTGAGCCGCAAACAAAACCACTCTTGCATCTGTTCGCGTGCAGTATTTACAATGTTTTGTGTAAGTCAATCGGACTGAGGAGAAAAAGGCCACTGGCGCTATATTATTTAACACAGACTTCATTGGGCTCCTTTTTTGGTGGAAGCTTTATTTACACTAAATGAATAATCTTAATTGCATCACTTCTGAATTAAAAATCAATGTTAATCAAGTTGGAAGTAGTAAATATCAGTTTTCATTGTGCCTGGGTAAAGGGTATTTTTCTTGTTTTGCAAATAAAAATACAAGTCAAATAACTTTAAAAGGGCATTATGTTCTGCTACAAATACAATTGAAACGGATTGTTTAGGAGCGGATCAGAAATGGTACAGAATTTTGCACTTAATTTCCTCAGTTATCATTTACAATAAGAACCTCTTGGCTTGACAGCCAAGTCTAAACAGTAGTAAATTAGTACAAATTTATACTGATTTTACTCTAATAATCGTAATAAAAGCTTATAGATTTGGCACTAATTACATAAATGCCTAATGATCTTGAAAATTACTCTGGTTAGAAATATATTACTAATCTAAACTTTGTTGTTGGCTGGCTTTGAAAAATCAGAACATTAGAAATGGTTCGCTTCACTTGTGCAAAGCACTTTAAATTGTTCAAGTAGTTTAACATATTCAAGAGGAAAATAAAAAGCATTTAACTTTATTTACTGCTTTAAATTGAGTTTGCAGGCGAGCCCAACTTGGAAACTTTAATGGAGAAATCCGGGCTCGGGGGCTCCCGCGCCCGGCCGGGAGGGACGCGCTGCGCCCGCCGGGACGCCCGCTGCTCGCTCCCTTCTACCCCGGGATGCGGCGCGACGAGCGCCGAGAGCGAGGGGAAGGCGCTGGCGGGGACCCGGAGCTCGGCCGGGCCGCTCGGGGGGCACTCGCGGGACTTCCTCTCCCGCCGGGGCTGACCTGAGAGCCGCCGTCCCACCCGCCTCAGCCGTCGACCCCGCCGCCGCCCCTAGGCCGAGAGGGGCAGCGCCGCCCGGCCCGCGCCGCCCGGCCGCCGGTGCGCGGCCAGTTCGCAACAGCCCTGGTGTCGCGGGGGGCTCGGAGCCGCCCCCGGGGAGCCGGAGCTGTTCGGGGCAGAGGGCGCGCTCCGAGAAGGCGCGGAAAATAGGAAGAGGGAGAAAAGGAATGGTGGTGAAACCCGATAAACGACGGGTGACCCGGAGCTGGGAGAGGGGTGGCCACCGCGCGCTTGGAGGAAAAGGGAGAAGGGGAGAGGGGGAGGGCGGTCGCGGAGGCGAGCGGAACGGGGAAGGGAGCGGCGGCGCGGCGCGGGCCGGCGGCGGGAGGCCGGGGCGGCGGCGGGAGGGCGGCGGGCGGGCGGAGCGGGGCGCTCCGGGCGCTGACATTTGCAGGCTGCCCTCCTGATTGGTCCCCGCGCCGAGCTGCTCACGGGTTCATTGAAGTGTTAAGCACCTCCCCGTCTCTCTAAAGGACATTATAATGCAAGAGACCCCCTTTTTAACCACACACCGAATTTTCTTTCATTTAGGCGATCTATATATATCTATATCTTATATCTTATATCTATTTTAAATAACTTAAGGCCGCTAAAATTTGGGGGGGAACAGCCTTCGCCCTGGAGCGGTGCGCGATGCTGTCTCACGCCGACCTCCTGGACGCCCGTCTCGGTGAGTTCCCCGGCGCTCCCCCGCCCCGCGGCGGCTGCACCGGCGGCGGCGAGCGGGGAGGAAGCCGGGGCAGGAAATTGACAATTTGTTCCTTATTTTACCTTAATGCGATCTAAATGGGCTAATTCCTTTAAAAGTAATTGTACTGTATTAAAGTTTAATTTGATTTAACATCGTCTTTAAAAAAAAAAAAAGAGGGGGAGAGAGAGAGGGAGACCTACGGAATGTGCAGATACACAGCGAGTTGCGGATCATTTAATCTCTTTTTCCTTGTTTTTTTATACACATACCTGTGCGTTATTACGATTATGATGAGTATGACTATTTTAGAACAGAGCATCTCGATGGTATTTACGAAGGAGTTCGGGGGTGGCCTTTTCCTGCTTGCCTGCTCGCGTTCTTCTCGCCTTTCTTCCTTCAAAAAACCAAAAAAAAAAAAAAAAAAAAAAAAAAAAAAAAAAAAACCAACCAAACAAACAAAAAAAACCAAAAAACCCAAACAAAACAAAACAACAAATTAACCAACCAACCAACCAAAAAAGACAAAAAACAACCCAAATTCTTTATCCACTTTGTGGCTCTTTATCCGTACTCTGCTTCGGAGAAGAGTGAGGAGAGGGGAACGCTGCTCGGCGGCCCCCTCCCGGCGCCTCGGTCGGGGCGGTGGCGCTCCCGGCAGCGGAGCAGCCGCAGCCTCATCTCTTTCTTTTCTCTCTGTCTCTTTCTTTCTTTTATCAGCTGGGAAAACTCCAAGCCGAGCCCGGCAAAACTTGCCCCCCTCCCCCACGCCCCGCTCCCCTCCCTTCACCGCGTTAGGGGAGGCCCGGCGGGGAGCTGTTATTTAAGCGGGAAGAGGAGCGGCTCGCCGTAAAGTTTTCTCTCCCCCTCCCCGAGCTGCGGCGGGCTGGGGGGCTCTGCTCCGCGCGGGCCGTGGGAGGTGGGACTGGTGGGGCCGGTGCGGCCAGTTGCTCCTCGCCGCTCCGATGAATGCGAGGGGGGCTGAGGCGGGGGCCGCACGCCCGGCTGCAGGGCAGTGACCGCGGCTCCGTTGCTTCCGCAGGGATGAAAGATGCGGCCGAGCTGCTGGGACACCGGGAGGCGGTGAAGTGCCGGCTGGGCGTAGGGGGCTCGGATCCGGGGGGACACCCGGGAGACATGGCCCCCAACTCGGACACGGTGGAAGGGACCACCCTGCTGCCGGGAGAGGACATCACCACGGTGGGATCCAATCCCAGCTCCTTGGCCGTCAGCGCCAAAGACGCCGACAAGCAGCAAGGCCAGCAGGGCGGCCAGAACCCCAGCCAGGCGGGACAGCAGCAGGGCCAGCAGAAGCAGAAGCGGCACAGAACCCGCTTCACGCCGGCGCAGCTCAACGAGCTGGAGAGGAGCTTCGCCAAGACCCACTACCCGGACATCTTCATGCGGGAGGAGCTGGCCTTGCGCATCGGCCTCACCGAGTCCCGGGTGCAGGTATGTGCGGCCGTCTCCGCGCAGCGCAAGCTCCTGCCAGACCCTTTCTCGGGGCCGCGGGCGATGCCCCGGCTGGCGCCGGGCTCGAGGGCGCGGCCGCGGGGGGTTGACGTCCCCAAACCTCAGCCGGGGAAACTGTCCCTGAGCGCAACAATTCGGTCAGAAAGCTCTAAGCCAGACCCTCTCACTCCCCGCCCCTTTCCGCTGTCCCCGCAGGAGGGTGGCGGAGACGGCGCGCCGAGGGCCGTCCCCTCGTCCCCTTCACGCCCGCACCCCGGTGGTCCCGAGCGGGACGCGGGCGGAGCAGCCCCTGCCCACCGCCCACGCGTGGGCTCCTGGAGCTCAAAGGAGGACGCGGGAGCCGCAGCCCGAGCGGGGGAAGCCCCGCCGTGGCGAAGGCTCCGCGCTCGGAGGAATCGGCCCGGCTCGGCGTCCCCGCACCCCCCGCGCCGGGCAGCTGTTCGCGGTGCTGAAAGGAGGGTGCGGAGAGAGGGGTGGAAGGCGTTCGCCTAAAGGCAGCTCCGATGAACGCGCAGGTATCCGAAATAGGCTTTACTCGATACAAATGTCGGGCTCGGCAGGGGGAGCGAGTAACTTCAACACGCAGGGAGCGGTTTCTCTGTCGCCTAAAGTGCGCGCAGATACGCACACGCACAGACACCCCGTTGCACGTAGGCACGTAAGAAAGCACTGAAAGCGAATGAGAGGAGCTCGGAGAAGGGAGAGACGGATCTTCGCCGTGCGCTCCGCGGCCGGGGCTGTGCGAATGTCCGCCCGGCCCTCCTCGAGGCAGCGCAATTCGGGAGCGGAGCGCTCACTGTGGGATGCGCTCTCCCCGCTCAGGGCAGCGTTCCGGGAACTCCGGCTCTCAAAATTCCCGTCGGCGAGCTCCGGCTCCTCTGCCAAATAAAGGCACGCAGCAGAAACCACTCGACAGAAACCATCCCCGCTCCCGAATGTGACAGAAAATGCTCGTCTGCTTCTAGAAAGTAAAACAATTTGACCCGGCCTACGCGGGACTGTAATTAGTTTAAATTAAGAAAGAAATTAGATTCACAAATAAAATATAATTGGACAACTGACTCTATGAAAAAAGAAAACGAGGTCTATTAAACTTTATTGGGTTTCCCAAAGGTTAATGATACCAATTTCAATATTAGGAGTGTGGTAAATGAAGTAAAATATAAAATGGAAATAGTTATTTTCTAACAGCACATCAAAGAAATCCGTAGAAAGAAAGACAAAGTGTTTTAATGGCCTCAGCATAATCTTAAACCAATGATAATAGCTCGAGGCTGCTGATAAAAACAGTTTAATAGGGTGGCAATTTAAATATTTTTTACAATAATGTTCTGTAGTTTAAAAAGTAATCAGATCAACACAACCTTCTTAATTAACACTTCAAGATGATTAACATTATGTAATCTAGTGCAAAATAATTTATGTAAAATGTATTTACTTCACAATCTGCTGTACCACCGCTCCTTGACCAAATTCAAATTAAATAGTAATTGGTTTATGCTCTTCTACAAGTACTTTATAGTTTTCTTTATAGTTAACAGATTGCCCACACGTTCCTTGCAGCGCAAGGGCTCCTCATTGATTAAGAAGTGATATAAATAGTTAATTTATAGCGGCTGTATATGTTTTTAAGGGTTTTGGATGCCAGGATAAATTACCTCTTCCCTCGTCCTAGATCTGTATTTAATGTATATGATACATTTAAATAATTATTAGAGCGGCTGGTGCTTAAACGAGAGTCCAATTCCACGTCTGATATTGCTCTGCTTTTCAGGCTGGTGTAATAAAACCATTCTTTTTATAGCATGCCATTATTAGAAACCAATTTCAGAATTATTTATAACCTGGAATGGCTTATTAAGCAGCAATGCGAGAATCATGCAAATTACGCGATCAAATGCAATATAATAAGCATAATCATTAGTCTCTAGCACGGATTAATTAACTTTCAATATTTTATTTACATAAAAACCAAATCAGTGAAATAACTTCTGCACAGTCAGGCTTGCCTTTCAATATTTTATACGAACAAAAATAATGTGCTGTAATTCCATTGACCGTGTCCCCCACAATGGTCCCGTCACCTGCCACATCTTAATAGGGGACAAGCTGAGAGTATTTTCTAGTTTTCTAATGGAATGAGAAATTGCATTTTCTCCCTCTCCCAGCACTATTAAAGTGTAATGAATTCGGCCCAGAGTTCACGGCTGGCTGATCGAAATGAACCTGAGATCTGAGCTTTAATACAGCTCTCCAGATTTCCTACCAAATCTTCACATTAATCATCTGCTGGATTCCAATGAGATCTTCATAAAGCTCTGGCTCCTGAAAAAAAAAAAAAAAAAAAAAAAAAAAAAAAAAAAAAAAAAAGAGAGAGAGAGAGAGAGGAAGAATAGAAAAGAAAAAAAAACGACAAAAAAAGACAAAAAAAAAGTGATATTCTCTCTTTTCTCTTTCTATTTCTACCTGTTTATAGCTGGGGAATTAAACGGGTTATATATTTTGAAATACATTTACAGTATGTCTATATTACTGTAACAGCAGATATCATCAAGGCAGATTTCTAGATTCCAACCTCCATTAGATTCTCACTGTTGTATTAATAATTTTCAGGTGCTAGCTGCATTTTAAAAGGAGTCCAAAGCTGCCCGGTGCCCGGGGGTAATATATTTCTCGAGTGCCATGTGTGCATTTTCAAAATCTCCCCCAGGTTTTCTCCGTGTTCTCATCTGTTATGCACCAGTTTTCAACTGGAAACATTCACATTTTAAAAGCATATGCGGTGTGCAGCTATGAGCTGCGGCCAGCAGACCTGGTGGAGATTCTTTACAACACCAGTAAACCATGAAACATAAAAGACTTTGTAGCCGCAATTTAACTATTAACCCTAAAACATAATTGAACGTGGTTTTTCGATTATTCCTATAACGTTTAGTTCCTTTACAGTCGCTCGCCCCCTTTAATGGGCGCCGGTGTTTCTCCATGCAGGTATACGCAGGACCGAACGGCAGGCTCCGGCTGCCGGGGGTGGCAGCGCTCAGCCCCGTTTCACGCTGGTTGCTCTTTCCCCATAGCAAAAATCCCGGTACTGTCGGGAACGGCGAAGTGTCCTTACGCCGAGCAAAGCGCCGCGTACACCAAAACCACCACTTTTGTTACAAGAAAAAAAAAAAAAAAGAAAGAAAGAAAGAAGGAAAGGAAGGCGGGCGTGCGGCTGGGCCAGGTTCGCTGCCCTCGGGGCCACCCCGGAGCTTTGCTCGGCGCTCGGCTCTGCCGCTCTGCTCCTACCGAGGGCACAGAGCTCTGCCCCGTGGCATATTTCATTCGGCATTTTGGCATTATTAGTTCCTCCTTTCTGGGAGAGGGAAGAGCGGGGACGGGCGCTACTCCCCTCGCCTCATCTCTGTCCGAGCGATGGGGCTGCGGGGAGCTTCGTCCCGGGGCGGATACGCGGACCCCCTCGTCGCAAGAAGGTGCGGCTGTTCACGCAGCGCTCGCACGGCGGCTCGTAGGGCCGTAGCCGCGCGGGGGGCCGGAGGAGACGCGGGAGGGCGAGCGGGCTGAGGAAGGGCGGGGGCCGCTCCGGACCGCAGCGCGCCTCGCGGGCCCCTCCCGCAGCGCCCCCTAGCGCCGGGCCGGGAGCGCCCGACGGGGCGGGGGGAGGATGGGGGTCGGGGCGGGCAGGACGGGGCGGGTGTCGCTAACGGAGCCTGTCGCTGCGGCCCCCAGGTGTGGTTCCAGAACCGCCGGGCCAAGTGGAAGAAGCGCAAGAAGACGACCAACGTCTTCCGCGCCCCGGGCACGCTGCTGCCGACGCCGGGGCTGCCGCAGTTCCCCTCGGCCGCCGCCGCCGCCGCCGCGGCCATGGGCGACAGCCTCTGCTCCTTCCACGCCAACGACACGCGCTGGGCCGCCGCCGCCATGCCCGGGGTGTCGCAGCTGCCGCTGCCGCCGGCGCTGGGCAGGCAGCAGGCCATGGCGCAGTCCCTGTCCCAGTGCAGCCTGGCGGCCGGGCCGCCGCCCAACTCCATGGGGCTCTCCAACAGCCTGGCGGGCTCCAACGGCGCCGGGCTGCAGTCGCACCTCTACCAGCCCGCCTTCCCCGGCATGGTGCCCGCCTCGCTGCCCGGCCCCAGCAACGTGACGGGCTCGCCGCAGCTCTGCAGCTCCCCGGACAGCAGCGACGTGTGGCGGGGAACCAGCATCGCCTCCCTCCGCCGCAAAGCACTAGAGCACACAGTCTCCATGAGCTTCACCTAATGGCCGCCGCCCCGCGCCGCCGCCGCCGCCTCGCCCCGCGTCCCCGCTTCGCCTGCCCCCGCTCCCGGCCCCGCTCCCGCTCCCGGCCCCGGCCCCGACCCCGACCCCGACCCCGACCCCGATCCCCATCCCCATCCCCATCCCCATCCCCCTCCCCATCCCGATCCCCACTCCCATCCCCATCCCAGTCCCCACCACCCTTGCCCCGGCCCCCGCCTCGGCGGACCCCCGCCTGCCCCCACCTGACTTACCAGGGAGTCGACTCAGGATCTGAAATCAGACGCCACCGGACTGGTTTGTGGGCCGAGACCCCCTCAGCCCTTCCCGCGTCCCCCCCACTCCCTCCCGCCCCCCGACGGCCGCCTCTCTCCAGCTGCCAGGGGCACCCCCGGCCCTGCCTCCCGCCCGTCCCCCGCCGCGACCCGCCGCCTGTCCGCGCGGCCCTGCCAAGAAATGCGATTTGGTTTTGGTTTCGGTTTATTTCTCAAGAGTAGCGACCCCCGCCCGCCCCGTCCGCGGCGAAGGCAGTGCCGCCGGGGCACGGGCGAGCGGGCGCGCGGAGCGGCAGGAGAGCGCCCGAGGAAAATCAAATCCATTTCGAAAAAGCATTTACAAACGAAAGAGAGAGAAAAGGGGATAAAAAAAAAAAAAACACATAATCTTTTGTTTTTGTAAACGTAAAAAAAAGAACGCGCGTTAAAAAAAAAAAAAAAAAAAAAAAAAAAAAAAAAGCAAGAGCACTTCCCTTTTTCGGACCTTTGATTTTGTGATGGTTTAGTTGCCAATCTGCCCCACGTTTATTTATGCATTTATTTACGTTCCTGCTGCTATTGTCCCTCCTGCATCTTCCGCTGCCGCCGGCGGAGGCGCCCGCCGCGGCCGCGGCCCCCGCCCCGCCCGGGCCGGCCCCGCGGTCCGCCCGCCTGCATGTGCCGGTCACCCCGCCGCAGGGCAGGGCCGCTGGAGGAATGAGCAAACAATGTGAAATAGGATGTTTTGTGTAGATGAAGCATTCTTGTTACATGCTGGTCGATTTGTGCTATGTTTTAACTTATTGTCTGTGCTAATTTATTGAATTTTGCGTTTCTTAATAAATGTTTGAGCTAATATAAAGCATATCATTTGACCTTTCCCGACGAGTTTATATCAAGTTAATGTAAACGGATAAATAAAATCATTTGCGGTATGTGATATGAAGGATTCAGTGTGGCGTGTGAGATACGAGAGGTGTCATGAACTGCAGGTGAAAAGGAAAAAGAAAGAAAAACAAGATTTCTTGCTTTTGGGTTCACAGAATCCCTTGTCATACGTGTGGGAACGGTTTGCTTGCTTGAATTTTGCATCAAAGCGTGTCATTTATCAGGATTTTAATACTTCATGATTAATAAACTTTTGTTAATCTTTCTGCGTAATTGGCCTTTCCGCTGCCAGGAAGGAGAGGCTCCGTTGTGGCACGGGGTGAAGGCGCAGCAGGGCTGGGGGATGCGGGCCTGGGCTGCAGTGCGGAGAAGCGCTCCATGTCCCAGTGCTGCCCCAAAAGGAGACGCACGGCTGCCGGTGGTTTGAGCCCGTGGAACCCCTCAGTTTGGTCCCACGTAAAGTTTGATGCAGTGTATGGGGGGAAGGGAGGGAGGAGAGGAGGGAGGGAGGGATGAAGAACTTTGCCAAGCAACTCGCAACCTGTTTTTCTTTCTGCTTTCCTTCCCTTCTCTTTTCATTTTGTGCGCTGAGATCTCTTCCCCTTGTACATCAATTACACACTTCTTAATTACGCACCTGAGAGTGCCCAGCTCTTGTAGGCACCCGCAGAAGGGTCCTTGCCTGCTCCAAAGTGCATATTATACACACACATTTAATTTAAAAGAGAAATAAAAGGAGGATAAATTACTGAAGCTCCAGGCCAGCAGTGATCCTGATGGGGGTCACTTGGGGAAGCAGCTCTATGCCCTTTGGCAGGAGCCTTGGTGCCAAAACAGCCTGCGTTCTACTCTGTGAGTGGAAAGGGGTGCTCCTGTCTCCAGCTCCCCCCTCCCCAGCCCAGCCTTGGGCCGTGCCCTGCTGCACTGAATCAGAAATCCGGGGTCAGCCTTCCAGATCGGTGTGCAAAGGAGAGGCGGGGGGCCCAGGCCTGCCTCCTGCATGCTGCTTTCCTCCTGCTGGGGGACAGGTGGGTGCCTGCCTGAGTGCGGGGAGTGCAGATCTCACCCTGCTTCTCCCAAATGTATGGAGGGTTGTTTACAGGCATGTAATTTTTACTGCTGCCTTATATCGCTGTAAGCAAGACAGCTTTATGATGTAGGAGTGCAGTAAAGTGCGGTATGGAAGATCTTTAAAAAAAATGTGCTTTTTAATGGAAGAGAAAAATGCTCTCTCTGGTGGGGGGCAGAGGATTGAGACACAACACACAACATCCAGCTCTTGACTCTGAACATCATTGCCTATGAAGAAGCTCTGCAAAGGCCCTCTGGTTAATTCTCACTCCCAAGACATCCATTATTTCCTCCATATTCTAATGAAACTGTTGTCCTGGTTATGGGCAAAGCTTTCTGATCCCACCAACTTTGATACAACATTTGTTTCCATGGCAATAGATCTTTGTGTTCTGAGTGCTGGAGATTTTTGAAATTATACATACCCTCAGCACCAGCTGAAGCTGTGCAACATACAGCATCTAAGCCGACACTCTCATGTTTGATGTTGACAAAAGGAAGGAAACCTCAGGTTTCACCTGTATGTATACATCATAAGTTGTGTGTGAACAAACTTCTTACAGAACCTCACCCTCACTGATATTAAAATACAAAAAAAAATTAAGAAACACTGGCTTGTTCTGTCTAACAACAGGAGCAGCTCAGCTTCATTCACATAAAGTGATGAAAATAAATGAGAGAAATCCGTGTAAATCGAGAGGAGACATTTACGTGGAATAACAATTAGCCTATTACTGACTAAGTAGCTAACTTCAGGCACTGGGGCTGCTGCAAACCAGGTTTATTCGCTTACCTGAAGGTATGTTTCTGCCCTGAGTGACTTCACTCAGCTTGTAAATCGGCTCTGATTTAAGTTTATGTGCATAGATTCACTTCTACACCAGCACATATCCACACAGGTTTACTTCCCTCTAAAGACAGCATCACCTCTGGAGTATAAGGAATGTACATAAAGATAATGTCACTGAACCTTTCATTTGCTCTCTTGATGAAATGCTCTTACACTCTCCCTTTCCTGTCTCCCTCCCCTCAAATCCCCCTGGCAGGCTGAGCCCGCTCTTACCCTCAGCTGGAGATTGCATTCGCCAAGCAGCTATTAACATCGGAAGAAAGTTTGTGCAAGGCAGGAGATCGTATGACACTGCGGTACAGATTACATTATTGTGCTAGCAGCAATGATCCCTGCTCCTAGAAATGAAAATGCGGTTTAATTTGTGTTGTGGTCTTTAAATTTTCATTTTCCAGAATAAAAATCTCCGAACATGAAAATGTATCTTACAGTAATGGAGGTATGGCAGTTAACCTGTCAGTTGAAAGTATGTAACCTTCCTTTTCTCCTTTTCATGACAAAGGTAATCTCATCTGAGGGCATTTATGTGAAGAAATAACAGCATGGCATGGTGAAACCGCTGGCTCATTAATCCTGGCATCCACTTCCTGCAGGGTTTCTTGATTAGTTAGATTCATTCATCGGGTATTTCGGAGTTTTTGATTTCTCACCGCTGGCTAGGTTCACTGAGTTCAGGCTAAATTGAGCCAGAAGCAATGTTTATTAGTAATTTTGTAATACAGACTGCCCTAATAATTCAGTACAAATATCTCATCTGAAATACATCCATTCACCCTAACACCTAATGCAGTTTGCAGCTGTGTTCAGAGGGAACGGAGAGAACACAAGTGATTGGGCATCTATTTTCTAAATTATTAATATGAGAGCTAATAGAGAACTCCTCTTCATTTCCAATGCTGGAATTAAGGAGCCTTTCCTGGAAGCAGGCCCTGGCACTGGGGGACCCCTCCTGCCTGCCAGTGCCGTGTGGGCCTGGGCCATGTGCCCTGTGCAGCCCTGCAGAGATGGCCCGGGGAGAACAAAGGGATTCTGGCTTTTCTCTGCTATATGATACAAACATGGGGAAGAAATAGGAAGGCCAGGCACAGGCCACATGCAGGCACCTGGCTGCAGCTGGTGCCATGCAGCTCATCCATAGGTGGGAGCCAGGGCCCGCAGGCCAGCCTGACCCCATAGCCATACACAGGGTGCCCAACTTGTGGGCATGTCAGCCAGCAGCCCTGGATGGGCTCAGGGAAGCAGGATTTGCCCCACATGAACAGCACCCTCAGGATCCTTTCAAGAACCACTGTCTGATCAGGAGGAAGACCAAGGTGGGCAGAAAGGAGGAAGCAGGAACAGCACTGTTTTAATTTTTTATCTCATCACGATGAGAACCATCGGCGGTAGGGGATTGTCTTTGATTAGCCATCATTCTTTGATTCGGATGGAGCTCAGTGAGCACATTAGAGGCCCTGTGTGAGATTTACTTCTGCTCCTCGGAGAAAAAACGGCAGGAGGGTGTCTCTCCTTTCATCCTTCTCACAGCCAGGGCTCGCACACAGATGAGCCTGCCTTTGTCTTCCACCTGGGATGCTGTATAATGGTATGGGTGAGAGGTCGCCGCTCTTATTTGCCAATAAATTGTGCCTGCTACAGCATCTCCCGAGACCATGCTCAGGGCTCAAAAACTCTGCCTTACTTTCTGCATCTTTCATCAGTGCTCATGCTTATAAGCGTTTTTCCAGAGCTAAAATTATGCTGTTACGAGCTTTGAAACCCATCAGAGGAGACTCTGGAGGAAGGAGCCCAGAGGTATTTGGGCAGGATTTGCTACTTGAAGTTGCACAACTGTGCTGCAGAGATCCTCACCCTCCTGTGGAGGTCAGAGGGAAGATGCAGAATATGCTTAACAGGCTGCCTGCAAGGGTGACACTCTCTGTGACCCCTATACGAGGTCTGTGCCTTGGAGTATGAAGTTTGATTAGCCTCTCCTGCAGCACTGGAAGCATCTTGGTAGTGACCCAAAAAGTACTTGGGGAAAAAAACAAACCACGGACTTTCTCTCACTGACCTCCTGCTACAGTGAATTTCATAAGCTGACGATGCACCCTGTAAGGACACATTTCTTTTTTACTGGTTTCAATTTATTGCCCCTTAATATAATTTAAGTGGCAGCTATGATTCCCTGTGGATCCTTTACAAGCCTGTAAAGTTTATTTTTTTTTTTTCCTAACTTTTTAAAGAGCATTTCAGGATGACTACATGCACCCTCCCCTACTTTTGATATCTAATAATTAGGAGAATATACCCCCCTTTTTCAAGCCATAAACATTATTTTGTAGCAAAATCCTTTTGCACTGAGGTTGAGTGTGTTTCTGAGCTGAGGTAAAGCTCGATTTGACTATAACAGGTGACTCCTGTGCTGCTATTTCCAGAGGATTTGGCTGTGCTGCAGTCACACTCAGTGCAAGCCGGTGGTAAGAGCTGGGTAAACAGAAGGTAGGATTGGGGAAGGGCGCTTTGCATGTCCAGCTGAATCTCACTGTGGTCCTGTCTGCTGCTTTGTGATGTTTGCTGTCCTTGGAAGCCAGGATAAGCTTGGGGATACAGCAGGAGAGAGGGGGTTGCCCAGTTTACAGGCTGATGTGGTGAGATGACCATTGAATTCAGATTTAAAAACAAAACCAAGTATAAAAAGGTACTGCAGCAGCTCTGCAGCCACAAAATGTCACTAGAAATTAACCAGCTTTGCTCTTTCAACTGAAGACAAAATGAGAAGTCTACAGAAGGTCAGACGTATAAAAATGCATTGAGATGAACAGGGAGGGATATTAAATTACTAAATAAAGAATTATATTGAATGCAGTTGGTGGCTATAATCTCTGTGTTGTAAGCAATAATTAACACCCACAATTGTATTCATTGTTAGTCTGTATTCTTATCTCCAGGTATTGATAGCAAATAAATGGATGATGCTTTATTCTTTACATTTTAATTATTTTAAGAAATATCTGAGGTAATTTCACTGTATTTTACAGTACTGCCACCTTGCCCTTTCTGCTTTAACTTCTTTGCAATTTTAAGCTCAGGTTTGCCATAAACTGTGACTGGATAGAACACTACAGAGGTGAGAAATGCTCCTGGGCTCTGAGGGATCCTGCCTTGATGCTGATAGCTACAGAGGAGATGCTTTATAATGGATGAAGGCCCCCCTGTTATTAGCTGATAGCTCTGGCCTTTCCTAGTATCTCATATTAGAAACTGTTGCATTTGACTCTATTTATGTCCTCACTTGAATCAAACTTTTAATGTTTCTTCTGGAGATGATTCTTGCACCTTCTACAGTAAATTGCCCTACTTCATTCATTATCTGTTCCTCTCTTATCCTCTCCAATGGAGTGTAAATCTGTACATTTCATTCATGAATGTTACAGTCAATCAATTACATCCAAAATGTAAAGCCAATCTGTTACTTGTTGATGCCTTCAGTATATATCCTTCTTTATGTTATAACTCTGACAGCAGCTGGTTACACCATTACTTCCCAAATGAAAGCACCTGTATTGCAGACATTTTCAAAAATCTTCTAACAGTCTTGGTACCCAACTCTCCTCTTCAAAGTTCTGTATGCTGCCAAGTTTCATCAATATTAATCTTCCACTACCTCCTTAAAAAACTCTGTAACTAGTTCAGAAGTTTCTTGTTTATCACATAACTCTCTCTGCCCAAATCTCAACTAATACACATGTCCACTCTCCATTAATTATGCTGCTGTGATCCTGTCCACCTTTGACATCACATTTGCCCAGCCATTCTACTAAGCCACAATACCCCTTCTCATCCCTAAATCTCATCTTGATCCTTGTATTTTGTCTAGCTTCAGAAGGACTTTCTGAGTAAAGCAGCATGGGATTCCTCACCATCTGCCTGCTTCCCTTGGTGAAGTGACTAGTATTTTCATTCACCAAATACTCTTCTGACTACCTGTGTGATTCACAGCAAGTGATAAAGGATTTAATATGTAATGCCTGGCTGTGCCATTTTCCCTCACCTTCAACTGTCATGAAGCATGCTGCTCCACTGATGACTCTCCTTGAGTTGACTTTGATACTTGTCCCAAGTATCTGTCACAGGTCCACAGGACCAGATGGGCAACACCCTCGGGCACTGGGGGAGCTGGTGGGGATGATTGCCAAGCGGCTCTTTGCCATCTATCAGTGCTCCTGGTTAACTGGAGAGGTCCTGGGGGATTGGAGGCTTGCTGATGTGACTCCTATCTTCAAGAAGGGCCGTAAGGAGGATCCAGGGAACTATAGGCCTGTTAGCCTGACCTCGGTACCAGGGAAAGTAATGGAGCAAATCATCTTGGATGAGATTGCACAGCATGTTTATGGTGTCCAGGGGATCAGGCCCAGCCAACACGGGTTCATGAAAGTCAGGTCATGCTTGACCAACCTCATCTCCTTCTATGACTGGATGACCAGTCTGGTAGATGAGGGAAGGGCTGTTTATGTAGTCTACTTAGATATCAGCAAAGCCTTTGACACATGCTTCTTCTGGGGAAAATGGCTGCCCGTGGCCTGGCCAGGTATACACTCCTTTGGGTAAGGAACTGGCTAGAGGGCTGTGCCCAGTGGGTCATGGTGAATGGAGTGAAGTCCAGCTGGAGACCTGTTTCAAGTGCTGTCCCCCACGGGTCAGTACTGGGGCCCATCTTGTTTAATATCTTTATTGATGACCTAGATGAGGGGATTGAGTGCACCCTCAGTAAGTTTGCAGATGACACCAAGCTGGGAGGTGGTGTCGATCTGCCTGAGGGTAGGGCAGCCCTTCAGAGGGATTTAGACAGGCTGCATTGCAGGGCTGAGGTGAATGGGATGAGGATCAACAAGGCCAAGTGCCGGGTCCTGCACTTTGGGCACAACAACCCCATGCAGCGTTACAGGCTTGGGGATGAGTGGCTGGATGACTGTGAAGAGGAAAGTGACCTGGGGGTGTTGGTTGATGCTTGGCTGAACATGAACCGACAGTGTGCCCAGGTGGCCAAGAAGGCCAATGGCATCCTGGCCTGCATTAGAAATGGTGTGGCCAGCAGGAGCAGGGAGGTGATCATCCCCCTGTGCTCAGCTCTGGTGAGGCCGCACCTCAAGTACTGTGTTCAGTTTTGGGCCCCTCACTACAGGAAAGACATTGAGGCCCTGGAGCGTGTCCAGAGAAACTGGAAACAAAACTGGTGAGGGGTCTGGAGCACAAGTCTTGTGAGGAGCGGCTGAGGGAGCTGGGATTGTTCAGTCTGGAGAAGAGGAGGCTCAGGGGAGACCTCATTGCACTCTACAACTTCCTGAAGGGAGGCTGTGGTGAAGGGGGTTTGGCCTCTTCTCCCAGGCAACAAACAGGACCCGGGGAAATGGCCGCAAGTTGTACCAGAGGAGGTTTAGATTAGACATAAGGAAGAACTTTTTCTCTCAGAGAGTGGTCAGGCACTGGAATGGCTGCCCAGGGAGGTGGTGGAGTCGCCGTCCCTGGCAGTGTTCAGGAGGCATCTGGATGAGGAGCTGTGTGATATGATTTAGTGCTTGTGGTAGCAGTGGTAATGAGAAGACGGTTGGACTTGATGATCTTATAGGTCGTTTTCAACCTTGTGATTCTATGACTGATTCTATGATTCTATGATACTCCTAGATCATGCTCAGATCTTCTCATTTTCAAACTGATACAGAAAATTCCAATGAGCTGGCTGAAAGTCTTCCTCATTCTGCACACACAGGTCATCCTGCCTTTGCAGAGACTAACATTGCCTTGGGAGCACATGAACAGGATGCCTTTGACTACACTTGAGCCTACACGGCCTAGCACAAGAATGCAGTGCACGAAAATTTCTCCCACTTCTGTGTTTGTGTGGAAAAATAGCCATAATGCAGTGCTGGAGATCTATGATACGCTGCTTTCAAGCTCTGATAACCCAGTGGGTTGGCAGCTGGAGCTTGACTTACTGGATTGCTCTTGTCGTCTCCTTTTAACAGTCTTATCCTAGAGGTCAAATAGTTGCTTATGGTTTTACCAAGGATTATAGCAGCACTCCTTCATTTGATGAAGGAGGGTTTGTATTTTCACACATCTCAGTTGGTCTGAGAGTCTCAATTGATATTAATTGAGTTAATAATATTGGAAACTCCTCAGGACTTAGTCTGCAGTTGCTAGTGCCTGTGTTCTCTGAATCAAGTTCTCATGTGGTTGCATAGGTTCTTGGTCCTTGGAAGAACCTAGAAATTTATTAAATACCCTTAAAGTTAATTCTAATGGGCGGCATTCAGGTTACAGTTTGTAGTCATTTGAGGAGATAACACAAACAAGAAATAAGTTTTCACAGTAATGTGAGAAGACCCTGTTTCTCTCCATTGCTTAGGTGGGGACCCGGGCTGCAGCAGCCTGTTCCAAACATTGATGGTTTCTGTTCAGAAACTACAGCTCAGATTCAGAAGTCCTAAATTACACCAGTATCACAGTGTTCTCTCAGGAGTCTCTCAGGAGAGCAAAGAATAAGCTTACAGGAAATGCAAAACACTCAGTTTTTGCTGGATTTAGTTGTCTACAGATGGCTTGGTGCAGCTCATACACTGCAGCAGACCTTCATGCTCTGTGTCTTGTGCACAGTGATGCAGTCACAACTGCCAGCAAGAGCTGGGAGTCCAAAATGCAATCCCAGACTTGATTCACTGGCCTGGAGTTGTATTTGGTGAGAAGTAATATAAGTTCCAGAACCTTACTATGGTTTATTTACTGGTCATATTAGCATGGAAGCTGACTCACATTGCTACAGAAAACCTTTGCTTGCACATGAATGTTATGCTATCATCTGCTTCTGATACTTCACAGTTGCTTTTTTTTTTTTTTTACTTTCTGTTTTCTTCCTCCTAATCTATTTTTTAGGCCAACAACCCTGCTTCAGTGCCAGCATCTGCCTTTCTAATAATGTAACTATTTACTGCATCATTGTGCTCTACTCTCATTTCATGTTGTCACACTCTTCACGACATTATTTGAAAATTGTCAAAACCTTCAGCAAGAATTTTCTACCAGAGGGAAAATGAGAAATGCAAGCGATGCAGAGTGGTTACCATGAAAAGGCATGAAGCTGGGCAATGGCAATATCTCCTTAGTGTGATCTCCTTCTGGACTCCGACTGAGACACTTGAGCTGCATGTGCTGGAGAAGCTCATGATTGTGTTTTTGCCTTGCTATAAACGTTCTCCACATAGATGCTAAAGTTTGCTCTCAGTCTCTCTGAACAGCTTTGTACAGCATCATCATCATCCTTAGTTTCTTTTGGTTTGAGGATTTTACTACTTTCCCCCCCCCCCCCCCCCCCCCCCACACACACACACACAAAATGAGTTATTACAAACAGGATCCATTTGTCTTTAGTTACATCTCCAGAAATGAACCAGCCTGACTTAACTACCATGGGTTTAACTGAATTGATGCACGGGATCATCCATCTCCAGATGGAAGGGACCCACAAGGATGATTGAGTCCAATCCCTGGCTCTGCACTTGATCACCCAAAACTCACATCATATTTCTGAGGGCAGATATACAGGATAAAGAAATAGGATAAAGAAGAAGCAAAAATAACCAAGCAAATGAACAATGCAGTGCTTGTTACCAGCAGTGCCAAACAACTTCATCTGTAGCTGCTCACAGCTGTTTTCTCCTTGTCGTCTGGTCCTTTGAGATAAAGAAACAGGTAGGGTCTTGGCATTGCCTTGCCAGAGTCCATTTCTGCAGCTTGTGTGCACCGGGACACTGTGCCAGCAGGGAAGATAAGGTGTTTGAGGAAGAACATTACGTTTTGGCAGTCAGGTCTTCACCGCTCTTGGCTGCGCGAGAGATGACCTCTAGAATATTGCTGAATATTTTCACCTTCTTTTTCAGCTTCTATCACAGGTTTCCCAGAACACTGCCAAAATCACCTCAAACCATACTGAGTGGCTCAGCCATGCTGTCAGATAGATGGGCAGCCATGCAATTTTGGAGACTCCTCACTGCATTCCCCTGTAGCAGCACGTTTCAATTTCCATGAACAAATTGCAGCTGGCAGACATGCAGGTGTCTGCCCACAGTCCGTTCTGTCTGGAGGCCAGAAGGATTTTTCTTTAGGTGTTATACCAGGGCTGTTTGCTGCACACTTGCTATCACCTACTTCTTCAGAAACCAGTACACAGACCAGCTTTTCTGCCGTCTGAGGAACAGCAGAACTCCAAAGCAGGAGACCCAGAGGTCTGCTTTGTAACAGAACAAAACTGACCCAGTGTTTGTTAGCTGTTCTACAAACTTCCAAAGTAAACAAGGTCATTTATTTCCACTAGCAATGCTGAAAGACGTGGGGGTTACCTGCAGGTTAGAAAAGTGCTTTGTTGTTGGTACATTGTGAGAGTCTCCATTCTCCACAAGAAAGCAAAATATAAAATGTTACTCATGAGGAACACGACTGACAGGTGTCTGCACATCTTTCAACATACAATAAATTTTAAGGTGTGTTATACCTTATTACCCCATGAAGTTACATGTTGTACTGTCTCTGACATGGCCCTATAGAGGACATTTCTAATGCTGTTAAGAATGATGTGTACCAATGAAAAATAAAGACAGAAAGCAAAAACTAGACCCAAAAAGAATCCTGCATTTAGTAACATAGGTTTTTTCATCTATATAACTCATAAAAATGTCTTCAGAAAAAAGTTGTGCCATTTGCTAATTTTTGGTGTCTACTATGTACTGCCAGGCATTATGTATGCAAAGTCAAAAAGCTTTTTTCAACTCAGCTGTGCTGAATGGCAATTACACATTCTGAACAATCATACAACTTCTTTAATCAAATGAGGTAATATGAAATTGGCTAGATTTTCCTCAATACTTTCAACTCAGTGAAAAATACAATAATTAAACTCTCGGTACAATGACTTTCAAACCTCTGCACATTCTCAGTCCCCTACTCCCCCCCACACTTTCTGGATAATAAATCCTTATGAAAGCTGCCACAACGACTGAGACAGATTGTGAAATTGTTTAATAATGTTGACTCAAGTGGTGACATCATTTGGAGACTTTTGCTTTTTTTGCAACATCTTTTTGAAGACAACTGCAAACTGCCAGATGTGACAGAGCAGATACAGCCCCTGGCAGCAGGAAGGAGGGTGCGTGCTGCAGGAGGAGCACATCCCCAGTGAGCAGGCTGGAGTGGAGTGTGTTGGCTGTGCTGCCAGCCCGGGGTGAGCATGAGATAGCAACTGGGGAGGAAACCAGAGCATTGCTGCCTTTCTCCTTCACTGCTGGCCCATCTTACGAACCCTTCTGCAAAATCCTTCTTTCAGGAGGACAGAAAGAGATTAGGGGATACCTCGTATTGTGGAAAACAAGGAAGAAGTCCAAGTAAAGCTGTTCAACATGCTTGAGGAATGGAAACACCTAGTGGGTGAAAGTAAGCTCTGCAGAGTCTTCTGTACTCTCAAAGCAGCCATCACATCAGGGCTCAGTCACTTTGTGGTCCTGTGCAGTGGCTAGCAATCAGGCTATGGAAACACACATTTGATAAAGCTGTGATTCTATTTATCATAGAATCATGGAATCATTTAAGTGAGAAAGGGAAAGTCGTCTAGTCCATCTACCCTGCAGTCAGCTTGCACACCTACAGCTAGATCAGGTTGCTCAGAGCCCCATCCAGCCTGACCTTGAGTGTCTCCAGGGACAGGGCACCTATTTGAGCAACCTGCTCCAGTGCTTCATCACCCTCCATGTAAAAAAGTTATTCCCTATACCCAGTCTAATTCCCTCCTCTTTTAATTTGAAGCCATTTCCCCTTTTCCTATCCCAACAGATTCTGCTAAGGAGACTGTGTCCTTCCTTCTTATAGTCCTCCTCTAGGTACCAAAAGGATCTTTTACCCAGAGGATGCAAATCTGCTTTAAGAAGATGATAATGAACGAACTTGTGAAGTTCCTTCCCACGTCATGCATTTTCATGCACAAGTGACATTAGAGTAAGTCTCACAAATATTGCCAGGGTTTATCTCAACTGGCTGAACACTGGGAAAAACCCACTCCTGCAGCTCCTGCTGTGGAGATATGATGAGCTTGAATACCTGCCTGGGTGTGAGGACCCCCTACGCGCCAACAGGCAGCGCTGCACTGCGAGACAGCGAGCCTTCCTCAAACATTGCCCCTCTTTGGAGGTGGGTGTCTGGTAAATCTGAACATTACCTATTTAAGTGAATGCAAAATGTCTGTCTCCCAGAAGATGGGCTGTAATTTTGAGGATGCCATGGAAAGAAGAAGAAAAAAAAATTACTAGCACTAGTAACAGATGTGAAATTACATTAGATAAATATAATCATTAGTTTCAGTCTCACCCTGGTTAATTTGTTTGTGGAAATGTGCAACCCATTATTCATTAGGTAATTTTTCACACATTGATTAGAAAGGCATGTCGAATTGTGACCCAGCACATTGGGGTTTGCCTATCTCACAGTGAACTATATCGCTTACAATAGTGGAAATGGGGGACAAAATGTTTATCTCAAGCTGATTTTGTGCCAATAAATAAAGTAAATCAATAGCCAGTGAAGTGTGAACGACATTTCTCTGCTGTATAATATGGTTTTGGGGGCAATTTGACATGCTACAAGGGGAAACAAGGGTCTTGAACAGAAAGGTAATAAAAGCAAATCATGCTGGTAACTGTTACTGAAGTCCTGTATTTTTCTCTACATGGGCAGCTTTAAGATGAGAAAAATAAGGCCTAAAACATCAAGGCACTCCCCGCCTTTGTGGCACAGGGATGACACCCAGCGCAGTGGGCCGGCCCCTGCAGGGCAGTGTTCTGGGTCTGTCACTGGGCACAGTAGGCTCCATGGAGTGAAGCACTATGGAGGTGGTAAACAGTCTCACATCGAATTGCAGAAACAGAACTCTTACATTTCCAGGAGACAACCATAGCGTGGATGCAGCTTTTGTTAAGTGGAATGGTGCAAACAAGAGAAACCTCACCAGCTTGGTGCATTACTCTAGTTTGCAACAGCAAAGAACTCAACCCTTCATCATTTGCTGTTGCTAATTTTCTTTTGTGAATTGCAGGTAAGATAAAGAGGAAAGGAGAGGAAATGCGAGCTTGCAGCAAGTACTGCCACATCTGGTGTTTGCAACCCTGCCCAAAGCACTCTTTCCAGAATGCCCTTTGTGCAATGCATGTAGGCCATCAGTGAGTTTTCCTAAGCATCAGTTGTGATGTGTCTTGTTTAACCCATGGCTTCTCCAATCAACCAAAAGGAAATAAGAACAAACCATTCTATTTATTTAAATTCTACTGTTGTTCTTGTTGGCATTGCTCAAAGAAAGAATGGAAGTGAATGTGCAGCTCAGTTCAAACCAGCTGTCAGAGAAATCTCAGAGATTATCCTCAGGTACAACTGTTGTCAGATTAAAAAAAAAGAGCAAGAAGAGCTTCAGAATGGCGGACAGGGAAAATGATTCCTCAGACACACTTCAGCACCTCTGAAACACTCTGCAGTTGCACTACCTACAGTGCTCTGTACAAGCTACTTCCAATAGCCATGTCTGGTAAAATGCAGTACCAACCACAGGCTGGAGAAGAAGCATGTGTTAAACTCAATCAGTCTCCTACAGGCCCACGAATGGAGCAGACTCAGCAATCAACACTTTCAGATTTTTGGGGCTGTCTTCTCCTTCCAAATGTGCCAATTTGGTCTGGCCAAAGCCAGAAGAAATCCTGGCAGCAAGGAATGTCTGCCCAGTTCTACTCAGTGGAGAGAAGGCGAGGCATTCAGCATCAGGCTGCAGGAAGGTTGTTCCAAGACATACCATGCTGGGACCTGGGCCATGCCCTTCTCTTGCAAGTGCAGGCAGTGGCACCTGGAATGGCTTTGCCCATGGGGATGGGCACAATAGTATCTGAGGACAACATTGCTGAGGTTTGGAAGGACTCAGTTTGTGATCTACCTTCACACCGAAGTAAATATCCAAATATGTATGAAAAATGTATCAGTACACCTTAATATCACTTAAAATTAGTTACTAATGTTATGTTTGTAGTTTTCACAGAAATCAAAGTAAATTGCCTGGAACAGTTGATACCTGAACATCTGCAGAAATAGACCAATGCATTCATTAAACTGATAGGAGTCTCTCGACACCAAGGGGGCAAGAGCACTATCTACCTGACAACTCATAAGCTGCCTCTGCCTGGCATTTTAAGCCTTGGATGTTTCCTTTAAAATACGGATTAAAATAGCTTGCAGTTTTCCACATAACGCAGACTGCATTAAGGTAATTAACATTTAATTAACAGCAGGTTTTCCTCAGCAGGTCAGATTGCGAAGGGCTCACAGTTGTTGCCATAGAAAGTGGAAGGTTGGGCTGTTTGGTTTCCAGAACGGGAACAGCTGCCTTTGAGCCCTGGCAGCCTGCAACCAGCCTGGGTAGTCTATAATTCTCCAAAGGACAAGGAGGCAGGGAGGCTGTCAGTGTCACAGAGACCACCTCAGGCTGCTGGAGAATGTCATCTGCTTTAGAAACCAGTGTGCTGTTGTTAGGATATTTTTCTAATTGAACTGACAGTAGAGCTTTAAAACTCCTGTAAGCACTCAGTCAGCTAATTTAACTGTTTTCCTCTGATATGCTCCTTAATTGCATGAACAGAGCGGTGCAATTATTTCTCACAGTTTTGCTTTTCATCTTTTATTCTTGCTGCTTCTCTTCTCCTCAGATTCTTCACTCTTTCTCTTGGTAGCCATTTGGGGCTCGTTATGAATATTATCCAAGAATAGATGGATGCACAGATTTCATTAAAAAGTCACATTGTTGCTCTGAATTGAAAACTGCTGTCAAGATGTTACAAATGATATTTGTAAAGGGATCTTTTAAAAGGACAGAAATACTGAAATGAAGATAACAAGATAGATGTAGTGAATCTGTAATAACACAGACTAATACCTCCTGGGGATAAAAAGAAAGCAATCTCAGACAGAACTCGGAAGAGTGCGGGGGCTCCCCAAAGGCTGGTCGAGTTTGCCCTTTCTCTCCAGTAGGCATGAGACAAGGCTCTGAATGGTAATATCAGAAACATGCAACAGCCACTGACTGCATTTATCAGTAGACTGATTCAAGGCTACATGATGTGAAAAGAGTTAGTCCCAGTCCACTCGTGGACTTTGGCAATTGCAAGCAGATGGGGTCCTGGAGTCCAGGGCAGCCAGGGGCAGGAATTCGGACAAAAGAACCACCAGTGGTTTGGCCTGAGGTTTCATTCCCCCCTTCTGTTTCAGAGAAGAGTTATGGGGCAGCTTTCCCTCTGTTGGTAGCAGCCCTTAATCACAAAAAGCAGTCATTCTCTGCCCCTGAGTGGCTGCATGAGAATCTCAGGAAGAAGTGACCCCAGGAATGTAAGTTACACATTGTAAATATATACAATACATATGTATGGTGATTTGTGAATCCAGATGACCATTTTAAAAACGTTTGATAAGTACTGAGTAGATGGTACTCCTCAGGTTGTGGAGGAGACAGAGAAAAACATAAAGTAAATGAAGAAACTGTGCTGAGGTCACAGGCAGGAGCAACAGCTCCACTACCCATGGCTGGTCTGCCCAGCCTGCCCCAGCTTTGCCTTCCACAGTGCTGGACAACATGATGGGTTGCACTGGCCCAGGAAGCTGAATGCATGTGATTCAGATAGACTCAGATGAGAAACCTAGAGGTGGAAGCACTCTTTGCCCTCACACACCAGTCCCAAAAGCCAGGGGAAGCAACTGAACCCAGTATACCTGAACCTCTCAAAGCTGCTGCACCCTTAGAGCCAGGTGGGCTGTGGACATCCCTCTCCCCAGTCCTAGACTGGAGCCAAGTTTCGGGGCTTGGGCATTGCTGCATGCCCTCCTCTCACTCCAGCTAAGGACCCCGCTTCATGCAGAACACTTGGAGAGCAGCCTGATGCTGTATTCACAAAGCAGAAGCAAGAATTTCTGAAGCAAAAACTGCCCCAGTGCTGAACTGCTGAGTAGTGAAGTAAAGGAGCTTCTGCACAAAATCCATGCCCTGCTGAGAGCTCTGCACAGGGGGGAGAAGAACTATCAAGGTTTGCTGGTACCTCAGTGGCCTTGTGCCTGGCCTCCTCCTGCATTCAGAGCAGCATTGCATCCAGTGCACATCAAAAGCTGTATGTACATTGGGGTGAGACACTATGTGAGAGCAAACAGCTCCCAGGGAGGTTGAGCTATGCCTGAGCTGGCCGTGCAGGACCCAGATGTTGTAAATTGGTTGCCATGCCTTGTCTCCCACCTTCCCATTTTTCTTTTGTTTCACCATTATTATAAAAAATTGGTGGATTGCTAATATTACAAGTCCAGGGCAAAACTACTCATACGTTCAGTGTGAGGACATTTAAATATTTAAAGCAGATGGTTCCCAATGACCTTACATGTCTCCTTTATAAATGTATGTACTGTCTTATAGAACCATCTGCATTCCAATATGCAGCTCATATGTTTCCAAGTGTTTCCTCGTTAACTGGCAGAAAACTTCATCTTCCACCTGACATGAGGTACAGGTTCCAGCCCAGCACAGTGGTGCAGATCCACATTGATGCTGGAGCAGCATTTACCCCCAGCCACAAGGTGTGGTGCCTCAGTCTTTGCTGTCCAGGTGGACTTGGAGTCTTCCTCCCATAATCGGAGCCTGGAAAATTCAGCTGGAGAATGGGTGATGTGCTAGCACATGGCTGCTGCCTTGGCAAGGCTGTGTGAAATGCAAAGCAATGCAGAGCCATCCTTGACCACACTTCCTTGTGGATTGGTCTTACTCCTCACTTGTAGTGGAGAGCTGAGCCAGAACACCAAAACAGTTTTCCATTCCCAGAGGGACCTGGGGAGGTGGGTCTTGCACTCACACTCTTGGCTGATTCTTGGCTGGTGTGGAGCTGCGTGCCCATGTAAGTACTCTGGTTGTCTGGCTTCCTTCAGAAGAAAATCCTTTAATTTTTCAGCACTTCCCCTGTGACTGGCTGCATGCTACCTGCACTTTTTTTTTTTTTTTTTTTTTTTTTCTTTTCTTTCTTTTTTGGTAGGAAATCAGCTTAAAGGATTGTCCATAAAGCATACTTAAGTGGCAGGTAGATGGGAAGTGGCATGCCTCTAATTTAAATTTCAATTAGAAAAAAATACAGAAATGTATTACATGAGGAACTGCTAAGAGTTGTATAGAATATTGTGTTTTAAGACCTACTGTAGATCTATGTCTGTGCCTGTGAAAGAGAGGATAATTAGTGCCCGTACTCTCAGTCATATCAGACTAAAGGTAATGGGGTGTAAGAAATGGTTCATTAGGCTCTCTCAAGTACTTTTACTGTGTCCATACTATTTATACCAGCAGAAAAAATTCAATGTCTTTAAAATCAAGTCAAAGCATTCACTTTAGATTCTTCAGTTTAAGAAATAACATTGAGTGATGATCTCTTAAAGTCAAATGGAAAAAAAAATGTACATTAAAAAAAAACCCTTAAGCTGCTTTTATTAGCATTCTGTGTCACTCCAACACAGCCTCCGTGCCTTTGCAAATCCTACTCCTCCGTTGTGCTTCCAGCTATATGTTTAGCTTGCACAGGGGAAAATTTGTGGACACAGGAGGCAAGCAGGCAAATGCATAGCATTTATTTTCAGAAGATATTTGCATGTGGAATATAATTTTCTTTCGTGCCTGAACAAAAGAGCAAACTGTGTGAAGAACAGCAACGAATGTGAGCAAAGGAAAGTGAAGAACGGCTGCTAAAAAGGGGTTAAAAAAACAAAATATGTGTAGCTTGACTAAGTGGGGAGGACAGGATGGCATGCTACAAATGTTTGAAGGGTACAGCTATCAAATGAGGGTGGGAAAGTTATTTAGGCTGACAAAGGAGATATAAGTAGGAGTAATAGGATGAAGTTAACAAAGGAAAAATTTAGGTTAAGAATCAGGAAAAGCTTCCTGACAGCAAAATGTATAATAGAGCTCTAGAGCAATTTCTCTTGGGAAGCAGAGAAGCCCCATCACATGAAGCACTGTGCATTTAGAACTAAATTGGAAAAGCGTTAGAAAATATAAGGATAAAAAAATATAAGGCACATTTCCGCACAAATGAAGCTGGGATGGGGCTGCCCCTCATGCCCTCTGCTTCCAGGTTTTTCTGCTCCTTGGCGAGCAATGTGCCATTTGTACCTTCTAGAGAAGTACTAGCACAGCAAGGGTAAATTTGGGAGTCAGTCTATTAGCATAAATTACACTATATATCTACAAGATAATAAGGGCACAGCAAAGACACATTGTACTAATACTGCATTCAATTCTGAGTGCACTTTTGAACATACTTCATTTTTTGATTTGCTGTCCTGGTCATCCCCATTTTGAGAGTTTGGCCCTAGGCAGCATCTTACTCTGGTGCCTGTAGAGTCCTTGTACAGCCGTGTTTGGAACTGTGCAATTCACAAATGGCTTATGCACTAGCAGACACCATGGGAAATAGCTGTGCAACACTTGCTGCCTCTGAGCATCTCTGGGTGTTGGGTTCTGTTTGCTTTGGGACACCAGGAAGGGGCTGCACACATCATTCAGATTCCTCTGAGATAACATGCTTTGCAATTGACCTTTCTAGGGCACGGATTGGCCCAGTGGCTGTATTGTATAAGGACGGTGGGATGCTCAGCTCTTTAACATACAGACAATGGATGCCTGCACCCAGAGAGAATACACAATTAAGGCATCCTGATTAACCTGATATCACTGAGCAGAGATACAGGAGGAATAGGCACATCCTGAAAGAGGTAAAGACCAATAATATGCTTATGCAAAATCTGTGCCACGTGCATTTAAGTGCCAATTTAAACTTGGGCTATTGCCACCTATTCTAAAACTGCCCCATGAAAGGACAATCTTCTAATGGCAAGATATTATTGGGAGGTTTAGTTATGCAAGCATCGTAAATTGCCTTTGCATACATTGTAGAAGATGTGGTGTCTTGGTTTCAGAAGGCTGAGGCTTTCCTTGTGCAGAACAGCTATTTCTTGGCTAGAAATTTTTTGATGTGAATATGGAGCTCTCTTGGAGATGGTTGTCTTAATACAAATGTGAGCAAACGGTCAGTAATCCATGGCCTCTACAGAGAAAGTGCTTATGCGTAGCTTTAGGCTAAATGCCATTCAGGGATGGCAGGGAACAGCTCATGTGTAGTCCTACAGAGAGCTCCAGAAGCCAGTGGTTCCAAACACAAATTGAGCCTTCATGTTGCTGTGCACAAAGGCAAAGCAGCTTTTGTGATCACCATAAACACAGTGTATCACATTGTCTTTGACATTTTGCTGCATGCAAATACTGCTCCCTTGTCTTCCACTGAAGTAGTTTTTGTTTACCTTGAGAGTTTAAGCTAATAAACACAGCTTCCACAGTCCTTAGAGAAATAGAAAGAAATGTCAAAATTTCAGTTGACCTCAGTATTTATTGGATTTCTTTTTTTTTTCTCATGAACAAGGACTGTAGAACCCCTCTGTAAGTACTTCACAAACCAAGAACTGAGCTCTCAGAGTTCCATGCATTTGATGTTTGCTCCATGTCTGATGCTTGATCCTGGAAGAGACTGAAATGTTTTGTTTGTTTTATACTCCTGTAAAAAGGAGCCAGATATCCCCTATCAAGAATTTAGAATGGGATCTGCCCCCACATATCAACATTTAACACATCTGGTGAAATTTTGCTCTATGACTGCTTTTTACTTCAGAACTGCTCTGTAAATCAAGTTTTACCAGAGTCCTGTACACTCTGAAAATGCTTAGGAGGATCAGCAACAAGCCACCATCCTTCAGTGTTCCATGCGTGGAGCTGAAAGGTGACGCCCATGTCAAGGAGTTGACACTGGTGATGCACAAGCACCAAACGACATTGCGTTTGCTGCATGGGCTGGAAACTCCAGGCTGAATTGTATCAGTGCAAACCTGAAATCTGACCTTCTGACTTCCACAGAGTGATTGCCATCTCATGCAGTGGCACCAGCAGGAGCTGTGCCATGAATTGGGTCAGGTCCCGCAGTGCTGGGCAGGGCCCATCTCCCCTCCCTCCACGTAACGTGTTTCTGCACAGAAATATCCTCTGTTGTAAACCTTTAAATGGCACTTTGGCAGTTTCACACAGAGCACCTTTGAAAAGAAATTGCTTTTCAGACACTACTTTGTGGCTTTCTCTAGTTACACATTTTTTCCCCCCAAAATTCAGGGGAATTCCATAACATTTTGCAATTAGCTAAGGATTATATTTCCTTATTTTTATTAATTTCATGTAAAGTGGGATTTATCAGTGGAGCATTCATTGACACTGACTTCAATTTATTCTGATGAAACTGACTGACATCTGTGTGTGCTGTTCATCAGTCATAATTTAAACCATTCTTAATTGCATTAAATGTAAATTAAGACATTCAATTTCAGCCATTATTTTTCATAAAACATTGTGAACTGAATTTTAGTGGGTCATGAGATCTTACACTCAAAATAAATAGGGTAAATTCAAAACTTACCATTGATGTTCATATTTCACCCTTTGTCGACTGCATTTCTTTTGTAGCTTGCTAGATTGGAACAATTAATTTTCCCTCTGAAGGGAACATGAATGGCTAAAGATGATGTAGCTGAATTTTTTAACAAATGGCTTTATCATTTCTAGAGCTCGCTTGTTACCACAACGTATTAAATATATTAAGAGGAAACTAAATTAACCTTTCATCTACACCAAATGACAAATTAAAACAGAAAGTGCAAACAATGCCAGAATCAGTTCTCTGATTTTCAATTCACAAGAGTACCCTGTTGGAGTTATTTGCTGAGCTTCCTTGATGAGGTTTTCAAAGTGAAACCCGTAAGGCAACGAGGGCTTGGAGGAGGCAATTCTCAAAATAGCAGGAGGCTGAGAAAGCCATCCTATCTCCAAAGGAGAGTGGTGTTCAGAAGGCAGGCACAGGGCCCTGGGGAGGCTGGGATGGATCCTGACACTTGAGCGTTTGTTGCAGAATGGGGCTGTTGAGGAGCGGCTGCAAGGCTTCCTTCTGATTGCATTGGGTTTTGATATGGGTGCTCCTCAAATCAGCTCCTGTCTGCTGATTCTGGGCTGTCTGGCATGTCTACACAAGCTTTACATCAAACATAACAGGATTTCCATCTCAGTGTCATCCCTGGCCAGGCAATGTGCTCAGGGGGTGCTGGTGTGGGATGGGGTCAGCGCCTGCAGCCCCATGGTGCCTCCATCCTGCTTCCCCCACTGCCCTCCCTCGCAAAGGTTCTGCTAATGATGACAACTATGGTGTGCCCCACTTGAGCCCTCAGCTGGGGCTGTGTTCCTGCGACCCATCCCCTTGACCCACTGAGCAAAGGTGACCTGTGTGGCCATGGCTCTCCGGAATGGGGTACAAAAGTTGGCCAGCAAAGGGGGACCACAGCACCTCCTTGGTTTTCTTACATGTGTTGTAGAAATTTATATAGCTATTATATACAGCATTTACATTCCCATGTCAGTTCAGCTGATGGAGAATGAACTGTTGCAATAAGTCTGGAGACGGGTCGTGATGCAATCATTCTACCAGTTTCTTGCTATTAATATATGTCTCTTACTCATTTTTAAAGATAGCATAAATGAGAGTACTGAATATAAATGGCTTTTCTAAGTCATTGAGGTCGGTGAAGCATGTCATTGTTTGCAACTTGAATTCCATGAAAGCTCTGGCTGCCTGAGATGCACACTATGTATTTTTCCCCTAAATAAAGAACACAAATAATATTCAGTATGTTTAATGATAATTATAAAATAATATTGTGTACCATGAGTTTCCAAAGCCATAACTAGTTGGTAGTGCTTAATAATGTGACCTTATGGTGTCATCGTTAGTGTACGTGATGCCTATATGCCAGCAATGTATAAATTATTTCTCTGGCTGTACGTTAGCAAACATTTGATTATGATTTATTTTGGGGTTCTCTGAAAGATGAAGTAAGTTCTTTAATATTAGCATTACTAATGATTTTAATGAGGCATTAAAATGTTGCAGTATTGTAGGAACATTTTTCTTTTTTAATATTATTTCATTAATAGTTTACATGAATGTTAATGTTAAATTGATTATGGAACCTGAAAGAGTAATCCACAAAATGTCAAAGTGCCATTAGCACAGTGAAAGAGCCCTCCAAAGGCAGGGATCTTCTAAGAGCTAATGAGATATCTCTGTACTGCATAACACTGAAGCAGCTTTTTCTAAAATTAAAACTGAAAATTAGCTTTTAATATTCTTCACTTTGGGACTCTCTGGCCATTTCAGGGACTGAGTGCTCAGGCCCACATGCACACAATGCCTGCTCTGGCCCCAGGACCAGAGATTCCCATAGAATGTGGGTCTTAGGTACAAGAGCCTGAATTAAACACTTTAAAAAACCACATACAAGAAGATAAGGAGAAGGTCTTTCATAGGATACAAGGACTGCATTATCTGTCTATTGATGCCTCTGCAGAGTGGATCAGCTGCAGGGGTTTATGGTTCACAGGCTGTAAGTTCTGTACGTATTGCTCTTCAGTCAAACAAGAGGGAATGCAATGAACATCTCCAGCAAATTTTGCTAAAATGGTTTTGAACTAACACTGCTAAAAGAACTAATTTAACTCACATTTTTCCACCCCAGAAGGCAGGCATGTTTGGAGCAGCATGGGAACATACACTGTGTGAGGAAACCTAAGTGGCAGGAAGGGACAAGGAAGGATGGAAGAGGATTTGGAGAGCATATGTGGTGTTCTCCAACAATTGACAGGCTTGGGAGGCAGAGTTCTGAGAGACTCATCCTCCAGCAGCTCTGACTTCAGCAGCCAACACTTATGCAGCAGATGACCCAAGGTTTTACTGACCTTGGCAGCTTCACAGAGAGAAGTTGATGTAAAGATGAAATGTTCTTGAACAATGTCATCTATGTGCTAGGTAAGTTCATGCTTTCCTGTCCAGTCTACACATTTCTTGAATTTCCAACAATAGTTCTATTATGACTGGGGTAAAGAAAATTTGCTCTGTATTTGCTTTATTCTTGTATTACAAGAACACATCAAGAGGTGAAACGGGACCTTCTCTTGTTACCTGCTAATGGAGCCCTGTGACATCGTACATATGAGACTATCTGTAGATGCTTATTCATGTTTGAGCATCACAGTCACACCAAAGCAGCTGGTATATTGTCTTCTGGGTGTTAATAATTGTGCCTACCTGTGGTGTCTCAACAGGCCAACTGCTATGAAGATTCATACAGTGTTGGTTACTGATGCCCAAACCTTTCCCACAGTGGTAGTTTCCTGGATCAGATGTCCCAGTATTTTCCACTAACAGGACCAGATTCTTGACAGCACCTTTCCAACAGGCATGGCCAAAGACTCAGATGTCTGTGGATCCTGAGTACTGGGAGTGGGCACAGCCCCAGGTGTCAAGGCAGGGAAGGTGACCCTTGTATCCTCAGCCTGAAAAGCACTGAAAGTAGTCAGGGCTTTGATCCTGTATGGTGTCCTTCATCCGTAATACTCTTTTTGCATTCTAATAGTGGTAATTAATTAGCCCAGCAACATCCGTAAGTAAAGCACTTCTGTACTGTAGATGAAGAAACCAAGACTCCACAGCCAGTAAATAGGTTCTGTTTGTTTCTGTCTGTCAGAAACATGATGGCAACTTTAATCACTAAGACAAAAACTTTCAAAACCAGTTCATAATTAAGAAACAGGTACTTTTCAATAATCAGGAGAAACCAGACCAGTTGAAAGAGGAACAGTTCTAGCCTTTAAGTTGAGTTCTTCATTCCTCAATTCAACACAGAGCTCTTCTTCATTATGATTTCACCCAGGAGTTGCATGCAGAAGCTGAGGGTCTGACTTGCTCCATTGCACTTAAGAGAGTATGCATTTATTATCACTTTCTGTGTGTGTGTGTGTATTCTGAATATTCCAACTGACGCATTATATGGAAATTGTGTATCACCTCAGTGTGGTGTTCTAAGCACAAGGAATATGTTTATCCTCCATAGACCTGTTTTATGGAATAGGGTTATAGGACTGGTAAGGTAATAAGCTGCATTGTGTTGTTCTCTCTACAGCTGACGAACTGAATGGCCTCTCCCTGTGCCTGTCCACAGAAGAACCCTCCACCAAGCCTTATTGGAGATCTTCCCTGGGTAAGCACTGCAGGGCTGTCTCTGCTCCTTATATTTGTGAATAAGCAAAGAGTTAACCTGAGAGCCTTTGCCATTTGCAATACGGTGTGCTGGTTTCCTTCAAGGCAGAGCTGGGGGTGAATTCATTTTCAGCTGAATATGTTATTAAGGAACAGGATTTATTAATGACTTATTAATGCAGACAGGTCAAACAGAGCTGTGGTACAAATCCTCTAGAATTCAGAGGAAATACACTGCTGGTTATGGGGCACGTGGTCTGTATATGGTGTGGTCCCGCCATCGGATGTGGATATATAGGTGATATTACATATTCTGTTTAACACTGTATACTTACATTAATTACCACTCAGAATAATAAAAACTTCCCGTTTTACAGTGACATTTATTTACCGCCAAGCATCAGCTCAGGCGGAAGAACTCCCAGTCCTCTACTGTATATAATCTCAGGGTCTGTCATTCACATGTAGAAAACTCAGCTCTCTATTTAGCACAGTGTTGGTGAAAGATAGACATTTACAGGGCCCCTCTGCCCTTGAGCTGTTCCATTAGTGCATGGAAAGCACCTTGCAGCCTGTGACAAGCGCAGCAGATCGGCACTAAATCAAAAATCAGTGCCAGCCAGGGATCTAAGCCACCATGAAGGTCACAGCCATCAGCTGCATGCCATCTCAATCCAAACAAAACACGCTGGATACAGGGGGATTTTCACTACTCACAACAGGAGACAAACACTTCATGTTAAAGTAATCCCCCGGTAGCAGCAAAATGGGTAACTGACCTTTTAAAATACTTCTGAATATTTAATAAAACTTTGAAGGCAGAAGAAAGGAGATGTTGGTAATTTTGGGGTGCTTTTTATATTGTAACTGAAACGTTGGCTCTGTGCCACAGCAAATCAGAACGTTAACAAAGAGTTTCTCTCCTGGTGCTGGGAGAGCCAGTGTGTTCTAAAAAGCTCATGAGTTACTTCTCCCCCACACACTAAATATGTGATCTCTTTTCAGAATAATTTTCTGTTGAATGCTCTGAAGCATACCCAGGTGTCTTCAAATGGCTGGTTAACGGGAAAGAGATTTAAATGAAGATACAACACAGCTATTTTGTCAGCAACATCTTTCCTAAAAAAAAGTGTAAACCAAAGCAGTACCCAGAATTGCATATTATAACAGCAGCACAGAACTAAATGAAGGGAAAATAGTGGAGGGACAAGAAGATTAAGAGGCTTAGGTGAGTTAGTGAAGGTGGTCTACAGCCTAAGCTGAAATGAGATGAAGAGATATGGGAAGGATCTGAACTTCTAAAGCCATGTGCCTTCTCTCATTTGGACTGCAGGAGAGGAAGCAGTGCTGGCAATGAACCCCTACACCAGTGCAGATGTGTGCTGGATAGCCTCTGCTTGGGACTGTGCAGGAGTTGCCCTTGCTGTATGTGGCTCAATCCCTTCCCTGCACAGAAATGGTATCTAAAACCTCTCCCCTCTGGAAGACTCCATCAATCCCAAAGGACATAGAGGGAACACTTGGGTGGAAAAATAAATATTTATATGCCTGAGCAGTCCCTGTGAGCCTCAACACTGGGGTGGTTGACTGTCCTCAGTGACTGGAGCACAGATGTTTCTGTCCTTCTGCAAGTTCCCCTTGGTCCACATAGAACCTGGGGAAATGTTGGGATTTGAGAGCTAAACTTCAGCAGGATTCCACTGATTTTACACCTTCTATTTGGAAAAAAAAAAAAAAAGAGCAAACTCCTTCCATAGTAACTTCTGTAGTACATTGCTTTCCTGGTTTCTTCCCTTAGGCTTTGCTGGAGGAGACCGCTTCCCCATCCCTCAGCATGGACTGTGTGCTCTAACAGATACAGTCTGCATTTTCCATATCTGCAACAATTTATGTTTGGTAATAAGGAAGAAGAAACACAAATATGCTGCCTGCCTGAGTTTGGCATGCAGGATGTGTGGAAGGGCAGGATGGTTTCCTTCCTAAACTGTCCAAAGCTGTCAGCCCCTGTGCCACTGTGTCTGGGTGGAGAATAGAGTCTGTTGGAAGCAAAAGCTAGAAAGGCAGAACTGCTCCCCTTGGAGATCTCCACCTCCTGCTTTAGGAATTTCTGTTAAAAGCATAAAGGCCATAAAACAAAAAGAATGAGTATTATATGAGCAACATTTATGTAACCTACAAGAACAGATCTATTAAGTGTCAAAGCTTATTTTAACTGTAGCACTTCAACTTTTGACAGGCTGTTTGGCTGCATTATTAATTATACAGAAAGCTAATTTAAATAAGGTATAAACAAAGGCATTGAGTCAGGCTACAAGTCTGCTGGTGCACGGCAGTGAACATACTTTCTTAATGCTGTAGGAAGTGGGGCACACGTAACCAATCCCTTCCTCACTGTTCCTCTCTGGCTGTGGGAATCAGCTTCACCCAGATGTTGGACTGTTATGTTTAATAACATCCACAAACCTGCCTTCTGCAGGCCTATCTACTCGTTTCCTGGAACTATTTCAATGTCCTTTTCCTAAATAAATAGGAAAAACAAAACAAAATGAGCAAAACAAAACAAAACCAACCGCTGATGTGTTTTTTGGAAAGGATGCTTTCTCTGAGCGAAGAGTATTTGTGAACAAATGTTTGAGTAATGAGTGCTGCTCTTAATGCTCATTTTGCAATGAAAAAGCATGCGTATCCACATAGCTGATTACTGCAGGTTATGTAAACCTTATTTTTGTCTCAGAATACTGCATATTGCCGATGTGCTTGCAAGCGCAAAGAGCTTCACAGCCTGTAGCAGAGGAGGGGTGCTCCTTCCGTTATCTAAAGGCTGCGTATGCGAAAAGCAGATGCTTTGAGACCATTTCGAATATCGGGAAAACAAACGGAGTTTTCCCCCAGCCCGAGAAGTTCCCTGGGGTCGCGGGAAAAAGGAACGTGAAGAAGTGTGCCTGGGGGGCGGCTGCCACCTGGCGGCACGCGGGGCCGAGCCCGCGGCTGGGGCAGCTCCGTCCGCTCCTCACGGCCCGCGGGTACCGCTTCGCCCTCGGCAAACTCTCTCACTCGAAGAGTGTTTGTTTTAAAGTATCTTTAAGGGAAACTATTCTTAGACTCTCACGTGAGGAAGGTACTTGAGAAGTAGGCAGCCTGAGAAGTGTCCTTTCCTCTTTCCTTTCTCTCCTTCTTGTTAGTTAATAAAGTTTCTGCGTTCATCACTCATCAGGAGCCAGCCTGTGGGTGCACTGTGTTTAAACGCTCTGGCTTTTTCACTTAATGCATCCCATCTGTTTCTGAAATAAATTGCAATAATCCGTGTTTAATGTTAATCAATGTATTACTAAATATGCAAATTATATTAAAAGACGTGGTTTGAAAAAGCTTTCATTTGTAAATATGGTAGCTTAAAAGAGGAAGCATATCTAAAAGCCATTTAGATACAGTAGCCTAAGTCTAACAGTGTGGCTGATTTATAAAGCGGTTTGCAAGTTGATCTTTCTCCCACAAGGGGATATGTAAAACTGTTGCATATCAGATTTTGTTAACATCTGATGGGTTACTGCTAACAGTGTAAAAGCCTAATATTCACAACCATGTCTCTTATTTAAATTAAGGCAATCTTATTCCAGCTTCCTCATCCCAACGTATGAATTTGCACGAAGAGTTTATGAATCACAGTGAAAGCAGTCTGAACAAGATTTTTAATCAGTGCTACACCTTACTACCTGCTTCAAGTAATCCATAGTCCAAGGGGCTTCTCTGGCCTCTCCTCCCTATGTCAATTGGCTGAGTCCATTGGGTTGCATGTCCCCATGGGCACAGACACAGTCCCTCCACTCCAGCACACTACTCTGTAGGGATGTTTGCCACTGGGGTGCTGTGCCCATCACCAAGACGGCCCCAGTCCCAAGGCCAGGCAGGCTGCACCACTGTGCTTGTGTTTCTGCATCAGGCCCATTGTGGAAGGGCATGGACAAGGTTAGCCACCTACTCTCTTGTCTCTTTTTTAGTCTTGTTCTCTTGTTCACAATCCTGCTGCCTTCACCAGACAGACTGCTTAATGAAACCATCTCTTCACACTGCAGCAGCCCTAACTGGAAGTCCCAGGTGTCACCAACAGCGTGGCAGATGAGAGAGGGAGCAGTGATCTGCAGAGCTCACTTGTGGTAGGGAGCAGGGAGCCCAGGAGTTGCTTATGGCTTTCCAATGGCTGAAATTACATGATGGTTCACAAGTTCCCTGAAGATGGGAAGGAACTTGTCATTGCTCCTCTGCTATCAGCATTTGCTTGGAGTGTTTGTTTGACAGTGCACTTTCTTTTTCTCTGTGCCTAGTTAGAGAAAATCCTTGATGTTTCAAGATACTTGTCAACTTCTTAACACAGTTATTTGAAAGGTAGCTTACTTCTTGCCCAGTGAGATCAAACTGTAGCTGCGTATGAGGTAGTTACTAGCTTGATTTGCATTTTTGAATTCACCCCCCCCCCCCCCCCCCTTTGGTATTTTCTAGGGTAAAATGACCCAGAGTCCAATTTGCTTTACAGTCACCTGTGCTTTGTGGGCATCTCTTGGGTTTTGAAGATTTGGCTTCTTTCCCGCAGCTTTTGGATGTGTGAGTACCATTTTGAACTCTCAGACTAAGAAGGAGCAAAACTGGAAAAGTTTGACTACCCCTCTTTTGAATAGCACTTTTACGACATATTATCTAATATTTGATGGCTTTCCCACGGCTTCCATGAGAAACTGAGCACAGGTGACTTCACCTAAGTTTTCTTTAAAAAATGCCCTCAGATCCGGTCATATCCATATATGTCAGCAAACTTCACAGGAGCTGAAAGTGAGAACAAGGTTAGCTCAAACTCTGTGAACCAAAACCACTGAATTCCACCTGTCTCTGTTTATGACACCAGTGCTGCAGCTCAATAGCCTTGTAATACCATACATCATGCAGAAAGAGAGATACTGATCGATTACCATGCATTGTTTTATGTTTGACCATATGGAAACATTCCCCTTTTTGCCCTGTAAGCTTAATAAAAGTATTTTTGGAAATGTAAAGCTGAGAAGTAAATAAAATCTCCTGCTTTATCCTGGAGAATAAAGAGAAGGGAGAAGCATACAAACAGGATACCATGAAATGAAATACATGTGGGGCTTGAAAACAGAAACAAGGGGACAGCAGAGAGTATTTACTTCTGTCACTGCAGCTGCTCCACCCAGAGCTGATCTGTCAGGGAGGTGATATATGTTGCTTTTCCTTTAGTTTTATTTTCACTGCCACATGCCTATAAGTTGAGTGCCCACTTCTGGGTCTGAAGTAGCGGCTTAGTTTGACCTTTCCTTTGCAAAGCAGCACTCTTCCCTAACATCACAAAGCCTGGGGTTTGCCCTCAGCCCTCTGGGGATTTTGGTGATGGCACTGTGTCTGGTGAATGAGGCTGCCCTCAAGGAAATTTTTTCTCTCATTTAATCAAAACAAAAAAGTTAAAGTAACTACTAAGTTTGGAATGAAGCTCCCCATTCATAGAGGATTTATTGACAATACCTTTGAAAGTCCTGTTTAATATGCAAGGTAAACAAATTAAAATCCCAGCTTGCCATCCAAGGGCATTCACAAATTAGAAATGACCCCCTGCCTGCTCTTAGAGTGCTAATGATGTAAAAGCTGAGAGAAGCTGAAGCCTCTGGAGAAAAAAGAGTGGGTCAGAGGGGATTTTGTTGAATGTTCCAATCTGTTTGGCTTTGACAGGCTCTTGGTCTAACTTGGGAGATGACAACAGGAGCTGAGCTGTCTGGCAAAGGTGGGGATGTCTGTCTACAGGGAGCTCCGAGCCTCGGATTTGTAACGTTGTATTCGTTTAGCTGTTAGTACCTCTTGGCTGTCTGAGACCAGGGAAAACAGCCCCCATTGCTTGCAGCCTAGAGGAGAAAATAGACAAGAGGAGTAAATAAGCATCTAAAACTGTGGCACAGGAACAGTCTTCTATCACAAATCCAGTTAAACTGTTTTGCTTCACAAAATGTTGTTATCAGAAAGTTTGTTTCTAATCCGACCTGAGAAAAGAAAGAGGTCATTCACTACACTGGGCATCCAAACCTCACCCGAAGGCTGTCACCGGGATCAGAGCGTGTGCTAGCAGTGTTGGGATCAAATGCGCCGACACAACAGTACAGCCCGAAAGCTGACCTGGATGTTCCAGTGCTGCCAATGACCACATATGGGAGACAATCTTCATCACACATTGGCCTGTGCCCTTCAAGCCATTTTTTGCTACTGTGGTCATGAAGAGAACACTATAAGAGAACGCCCTCTCAGGAATCATTTGTGCACCAATTGGAAGATGGCAACTATTACCCAACTTTCTCTGCAGCCCAAATGCAGCCCCTGCCCCTACTTGCACTGGAAAACAACGAAGGCAATTTTCTTGAAGGAGCAGGTGAGAAAGGCCAGCACAGCAACAGAAATAGTGACACGACCACTAAGCTAGTGCTCAGACACACTCTTCTGCACCACTTAGACTTTTCTGGCAAAAAAATTAGCCCTGTAAACATCTCTCTACAACTTTCAGTTGTACATCATGCAAGGATTTATGTGATCAAGTCCAAGAAAAATGAGGCCCTCTTCTGACGTAAGCTTGTGCATTACTTCAAGGGGAAATCTGTATGAAGAAGGTGCAAAGTATATGGTCTAGTACTGCTGTCTTTGGTGGCATTTCAATGGTTTCATACAGGGAAGAGAGTCAGAATGAGAAAACCATTTCATTTAATGACATAGTATGAATTAATATAGTAATATTTTTTAACCATGTTATGTGTAGAAAAGAACTGTTCCCCAGCCAATCTTCTAAATCATTATGGCTCATCAATTATAATTTTTCTGAACTTATTATGTAAAATTGAATGTCATTTTATCTTGAAGTGTGTAGACTGAAATGTGAAAGAAAAAAATCTCAGTATATAGGGCGCATGTAACATACACTTCAACATATTTCTTAACTGGAATTCTGGAACTAAGTTTGGGTTTGGTGATTGCTTTCTATGGTGGAACCTTTACTTTTCTAGGTATTTAGTTCCTTGCTATCCTGTAGCTTATTATGAATGAGTGGATGAAATATCAAAATATTTTAAAGACTTCATCTTTAATCAGTTGCTCTAAGTGGAAAGATTCTTCTTGAATAGGGTAAATGATGTGCCACTTGAAAACTAGTATCAGCATGTGACCCACATAGAACTCAATGTACTTAAAATAGAAAGTTACCTTCTGCTGTTTGGGAAGGACAATTCGGATATGCACATTGGAAGTGTGATGAAAATACTTTGCTAGATTGGACTTGTCAAATGAATGTTGAAATGTCCACATCATTCCATCTCTCATTTAGAGACTGGAGCAAGGTATATATCTTTTATTTCCATCTGATTCTATGGCTGAGGTTGTAGCCTAAGGGCCTTGTCCCAGCCGGGTGGGCCAGGAGATAAATTTAGGAAAGGACTTCCCTAGAGTAGCCAACTCTGTCCCTTTAGGCTCTTCTCCTAGTCTGACAGTGTGCCGTTGCACAGCATCTTATTGACTTAGGGGTTTCTCCCTCTGAAATTTTGCATTTGTTTTAAAAATACAAAAACAAAAACAAAACAGTACTCCACATCCTAGTACAAATTTATTCACAGAATCACAGAATCACAGAATTGTAGGGGTTGGAAGGGACCTCCAGAGATCATCGAGTCCAACCCCCCTGCCAAAGCAGGTTCCCTACAGCAGGTCACACAGGTAGGCATCCAGGCAGGTCTTGAACATCTCCAGAGAAGGAGACTCCACCACCTCCCTGGGCAGCCTGTTCCAGTGCTCCGTCACCTCACTGTAAAGAAGTTCTTGCGCATGTTTGTGCGGAACTTCCTGAACTTCCTTGTGCGGAAGTTGAAGTATTCAACTCTTTCTGATACAACATCAGCTTTTTCTTCTCCTTTCTAGTGTCTCCATGATAGTGCAGGGAGAGTTGTTCTCTTTCTGCTTGTGCTTGACTGAGATGAACTTCAGATGTCATTCGCTGTGATCAGCCTTGTGTCTTATGGTCCAGCTCACACAATGGCATTAATCTCGCTAGGTGACCAGATTGGTACACAACACTGAGTGAAATCTTGCTGCTATCCTGTACACTGGTCTTTATAGGTCCATATACATACTAGAAGTATCCTACCATGGAAGTTGTGTAAATTATTTGCAGACTTACTTCACATTGCCAATGCATTCATATGCTCAGGAATTTCTTCTGAGGCAAGGCCCCCTAAGACCAAAAAAAAGCAATCAGATTTCACATCTTTGTTACTTATCGGGGTGTAAATATTGAAGACTTTTGCTGTTGCCAGTCTAGGGTTCATTGCTTTTCCATTTTGGACCTCTTCAGTACACACAAGAAATTTTACTTCGATCAGATCTCAGGCTATACTTTTCCTCTGAAGGGTAATGTTATTTCTTTATTTTTTTTAAGGGTCAAGAATCTTCCCAGCCACTTCTGAATTAGGGAAGAAAGAACAAGCTGTGGTCCTTTTTGCACTTATTGTGAAGGGACTTAGGTATTAAAATCATGAATCTCTGCTTAATACTTAAGTGTACATGTACCTAAATGCCACCAGAGAACAGAGCATGAAAAATTGCTATTGGCAAGGAGGAAGAGAACAGAACTGTTATTACACAGAGCAAGACTGTCTAAAAAGGGTTATTTGTAAATCTTGTTCAGAAATACACAGGATGTTGTTTCAAAATCAAAGGAATTCTTCATTGGTGCAGTCCAAAACTCAGTAATAAAATCACCTGCAACTGACTAAAGCAGAATAAAGCTTAGCTTCTTAATTGATAGTGAAATGACTTTTCAGGTGAACTACTGAGATTTATAAGGTTGAAACATGAAAGAGCAGATGCAAATTTGATCTTTAAACTTTTCTTCTGCATCTCATGACTACCACTAACCTTATGTTGCTGCAGCGATTTTGCTTTAGAAAGTGTGGTTGATGATAATCTGACTTACTCTCTCCTCCAGCAGTGTGCTCTGAAAGATTTCGAGGGCACCGTGTAGGCTTATTTTTATTTATGACCCATGCACAAATGTATTTTAAGCAGTAATTTAGATTAGCTCTGTTTGCTTTATTAAATATGATTGCTGTGTATTTTTGCTTCTGTATCCAACTGGCATCCTAAGCAGGTTCAAGAACTCCTTTCGTCCAAGTGCTGCACAAAAACAAATTTAAATAGTCTACCTTTCAAAAAGGTTATAAAAGAAATACAAGCAAGGAGACCACAAAGAGACACAGAAAGTGCAGCACGTGGGGTGTGTGACTAGGTGACTACTATGGTCAGTGCTGTAAGAACAACATGCAGCGCACCAGTCCAGCAGTTAGTGGGGAAGTTATGGGTGAGAACTGGACAAAAGATTAAAGGGAAGCAGTGTGCTTTCTTCACAGACATTTCTCCCATCGGTTCAATGAAGTGTGGGGAAAGCATATAAGTAAATGTTTGCCAGCAAAGTAATGACAGGGCATGAAATGGCTGAAAGGGGAAAAGCAGAAGAAAGGGCATTTTCATGGCTCAGCATCAAGCTCCAGCCTTTGAATCTTAAAACTTACAGGGGCATAAATACTTCAGGAGGGATCAACGTGCACAAGAATGTGCCTGCAATTGCCAGAGTCAGTCTCTATGGTACAATTTTTCCTCTGATGGCAGAGGGAGCTGAAGATGTACCAAGAACACCTGCAGCACCTACGTTAGGTGCCTAAGTTAGGAGGAACAAATCGAGCTTCTTGTTTGTGCTTCTGGATTGGAATGTAAATCATACCAGAATCCCTTTGGTTTCATGCAGTCATAGAATCAAATTCTGTCTGAATTTCATCATGGCCTGGCATAAGTTAATATCCATGTGTTGTAACGTATTAGTCATAATTGGATTTAACTTTTCTCGTAAAGTTGTTGAAATGTAACTAATTTTAATGTAATAGTGATCTCTAAAATTTGAGTGGTATCTTTTATTGAATAGCTGTTGCAGGACATCATTAGCTTACAGACTTCAGTATCTAGAATATAGTAAAATTTACATGATTCCATTAGATGTCTATCAGATGTCAAGCTGGGTTTAAGGCCACTGAATTTAAATTATTAAAACATACAAATTGAAAACTTAAAAAAAAAAAAAAAGCAGAGTACAGCTTTAATTTCTTTGTTCAAATCTACCATGAGGGTGAGGAAAATTTCATTTTAAACAAAAGAATCAGATCTATTCCTTATGAAAACAAATGATTTAGAAAAACAAGGTTAGAATGCCACCTGGGGGCTTCTATTGCCATCACACCCCGCTTAAGATCAGAGCTGCCTGTGATTTATATTGTCAGACTAAAAAAAATATTCTGTCCATTTTCTTCATGAATTATGGCAAGATTTTCAGGAAGGAATCATTCCATTTTATGGCATCTTCTTCCTTAGTGCTTCAACAAACATATAAAAGGATAAGTGGGCATTGTAGAAATAAAATTAATATGTATTGCAAAGGGAGACACAGCAATAGGACTATATGTAGGATGATACAGTTAAAAAAAAATAAATTTAAGACAAACACAATATACACACACACAAAAAGCATTTTTCTTCATAATATACATTAGAAAACTCTTGATGATATCAGTGACACAACAAGGCCACAGAGTTCCTGCAAGCAGATATGGGATCATTCAAGTACAAATAAATTTTGTGATGTGACAAATCAAAGCATTAAAATGGAAATACACAAACCACACTTTCAATCCACTGAATTAGCATTAAAATCTTTCCTTACTTTAATTTAGGGCATTACGAGCCTAGAGTGACAAACAATGAGAACTGACCTTAATCTTTGCCAAAAAGTAAAACTACATGCAAAAACTCTTGTACTTAGAAAAATGTGGGTAATCTCTCCCCATCATTTGCATTAACGTGCAATTATGTGAACCTTTATACCCTCCATTATGGCTCAGACCAGACAGGAGAACCAAGCATTCATTTTGCCCAGTTAGGTGTTAAAGCTGGAGAAGAAGAGGTAGTCTTATTTCTCTGAAAATTTTTGTAAGTCACCACTAAGCTTTGCTTCAGTTAAAGACAATTCAACATTTTTCTCCTCTCCTTCCCAATCTCGTGAGGTTCTCCTTGAAGAAATGAACTGTAGAACTACACAACCTGACTCCAGCAAAGTCAATGGCACGAGCAGAGGAAGAAGACTGTGTGCAAAGGAGATCCCATATAAATGGGCAAAATGTGAGTTTCTAATCTCCCTTCATGTCTAGTTGGAGTGTTTTACTGATAGGAGTGTCAAAACCCTTGCTTGCAGTCTCCTCATATGTGGTAAAAGGCAATATTATTTGTCTGCATTTGTGGATCTGAATCCCCTCACTTCTTTGGCCCATGGCAAACTCTACATAAGCCAGTGACCCCTTCTTCAGAGAAGAGGCATTTTCTCCCTTTCAGACAAGACAGACTGAAACTACATAAACACTCTCAAGACACATAGATTCAAGTTAATTATCACCCATGATTGGACTTCCATTATCTAGCAGGTTCCTAGAAGCATTGGGCTCCAATCTCACAGAGGGGTAACATCTCTGCAGCAAAAGAGGGTGTCTGAGTATTTGTGTTGCTCACTTGATCTTGGAAATGTGACTTAATGACCTCTTAGTTATTTCTGAAGTGGACGAATTTGATAGAAATTGAATATAAAGAAGAGTAGAATGGATTTTTAAGGCATGTGTGCTGGTCATAGAGGAGTGTAACATACTCTTAAAATATCATATATTGGTTGGAATACTGTTTCTTTAATATGTGAAAGACTATATTTGATTCTGGTAGAGTACGAAACCCTTGCGGGCACTTTTCAACTGACATATTTATTAGACATAGGGGAAAATACTGTCTGGGTTAGGTATGGATTTTGAAACTGAAGCACAGCTGACTATATCTCAGAGGTACATGGTTTGATTGAGAGAACTCATCTTTGACAAAAACAAGTATTTTCAGGTACCTTCTTTGTAAAAGTCCTTCCAATTGCATCTTAAGAAGACATTTGAAACTGTTTATTGTACCTTGCTATTCATTTCCATAAATGTAATTTATTGAAAAAAATAAAATCTGTAACTCGAGCAAACTGTGATATATGCTTCAGCAATATGTTAGCAGAAAAACATTGGTGCATTAATAATGTTTTCCTTCTGGTATATGAAATTAAATTTTAATGTATGCACGTTAGGCATAGTTACACAGATCTGTACCTGTATATTTTTGTATGTAGATATATGTACATGGAGATCTATACACACATGCATGTTCATGCAACAAAAAGATTGGTTGGTTTGTTTAAATGTCTAGTTTACTAGTTTATATAGTAAACTATAGGCCATTACACAGTTTGTTAACAGGACTGCGGGTGACTGTGTGAAAAGCTTCTTATTATTAACAATCATTTGAGAGATAAAATGATGAGAAATAAAAGTGCCACATGTGTCTGTGACACAAACCTGAGAATATTTGGAGAAGAGTAACAAATACTAAGCAACCAGACCCAGTGGTATTGCTATTCACTATTCTTACTATGAAAAGCTCACAGGAATATTAATGTTGTCAGTCTCATGTAACTATAAAATTGCTGTTTCTGAAGAATTTGGATTTTTAAATGTATGAGGGCTGCTCTGAAAGTAATGTTCCCTACTTCATGATGTTGGCCCACGATGTCTGAGGCAGGTGGTTGGTTATATGGCAGCAGAGGTTGAATCTCCCCACCAATACTCTTTCTGTTACATTTTGTTGCCCTTTCACAGATGGCAGCAGAGGGGCACTGACACAGTGGCATCTGACATGAAGAGAAGGTGTATCACTGAGCTCCTCCATGCAGAAAAAATGGCACCTACTGATATTCTGATACTCGATATCTGATATCGATATTCTGATATCGATACTGATATCGATGAGACTCTTGCTGAACACTGATGGAGACCACACAGTGGATGTGAGCTCAGTGAGGCTGTGGGTGATACATTTCAGCAGTGGCAACAATAGCAGCGGTTCACCTCCACTGTGCAGATTTTTACGCATGCAGCATGAGGCCAGGATGTTACAATGGAAGACATTGTGCTAGAAGTTGGAAAGAAGAAGTGTTCTTCCATCCAGCTATGAAGGACCAGGGTCCAGAAATGACAAGCTTGAGGAAGAGGGTCTTTGTGTAAACTAGAATACTTTTATCAGATTTCCTGAAGTGACAGATGCCTTCAAACATTATTCTGATATTGCTTAAGAACCTTAGCACAACTCTTTACCAAAAGGCAATGGTTGACAACAATAAACCATTACATTTAAAAGGAAACTTCATCTCAGCCTGGCAACTGGCATGCAGTGGTGTATCACACTATCACTTAACATCTCTACAAATATAGTAACTGCACAAGCTGCTCCAGGAAATGGATATTTGTTTGTTTGTTTGTTTGTTTGTTTGTTTTAGTATTGAAAGATGGATTTAAAAAAGAGGAATATCAAAATTCAAACAACATACAAAGACAGAGAAATGGAGACTGGCGTAAGAGACAGAAGCAGACTACACTCTTAGTTTTATAAAGGATTTTGAAGATGTTTGAATGCAGAGCTCTGAAGTCAAATTTAATTAAAAAGTCAAAAGGAGTGCTCCTGAAGTCCTTCAAAGCCACACAATGCTCTTGAATCCATGTAGACCATGATGGAACATGGTACATTTCCATCTCATATGTTTTGAAGAATATATTCCAGCAATTTTTATGACTGCATGATATCTACAGTCTTCCAGGCTGGCTGCCACGAACAGCAAAACTCTGTATTTCTCCACACAATCCTACACATTGCAGCTCTGTGGTTTTTTTTAATCCTGTATCTTCCAATGTGTGAATGCCATTACAATAATATAGGTTGAAGTAGGGAGATATGATGGGAAAGGCAAAGTGAAGTTGAGGGGTGAATTTTTCTCACTGCATTAAAGAAGAAAGAAGATCCATGTTTGTGTTTCTGATCTGAGTAAGCAGCATTCCCGGTTCCTGCTCCTATTATACCAAGTGCTCTCTCCTTCTTTTTTGGGTGGTGGGATGGGGATATCATATATGCAGATTACAGCTCATACAACTGTAAGAAGTGTTACATTGTACAGTGCTTCCTTCCAATAAATCAGCTGCAATTAAATGCCCAATGGAGAAGATAACAAGTGCCCAAATTATTTAGAAAGACTGTTAAAGAACAGATTATTGAGGACAAAATATTACCATGGGCACCCATGCAAGTGTAGCTGCAGGCACACAGTCATCCTGGTGACTGCGCCCTTTACTGACAATCCACAATGCTGCTGAGCTGACAAACCAGCTTCAGTGAAATTTGCAGTGACTTAGTAGAAAATCAGAGGTGTGCTGCTATAGCAGTAAACTCCTCTTTAAAATTGTTTCAAGGTGAACGCCAACTTCAGTCTTCTGAGAAGCAGCGGAGAATTCACAGCTTATAACAAATGTCAATATTCAGATTGCATGCCACCCTGTGCTTGATGAACATGCCAATGCAGGCATTTCATCCCAGACATTGCCATGCTTTCCACACAGGTCTGTCACTGCTAGTTCAGGTCTGAGCAAGCCACTATTTTCTCCTGCTGTAGTACTTTGGAAATCTCAAATACATCTCAGGATGCAATGGGGCACTGATTATCTGAAACAACATGGATGAGCAGTCAACAGGATAGCAAACAAAATATGTGGCTCAGAGGCAGTGAGTAGCGCTCATCAGATGGGTTTTTACTTTCATGGCTTCCTGTGTCTGCCCAAAAATGGGGTCTGCATAATCTTTTGGGTTGGTTTGTATTTATAATCTTGCTTCCTTGAGCCTTTGGAATCCAAGCTTTGAATCTTTAAAGGCTTCCAAGACATTTGTAAGGGAGGTGAGGGCAGGACTGAGGGATGTGAGACCGGCATTTAACCTGACAGGATAGCCCTGTTTTGGAGGCTGGGCAGAGTGTTGGATCCTCCAGTTCAACGCAGACATCGTGGAGCCCAGGGCGGCTCAGCAGAGAATGAAAGCAGCCGCAGTCAAGGGAAGCTGCTAAACGCAAGAAAATGTTAGAGACAAGCAGTTCGGGGGATTTTTTATTTCAGGAAACAGGCAAGAGGGTAGCAATAACACGGGATTGTTATTCTCAGATTGTAAAGCATTTCCTCTGGAACTGGAAGCCGGCAGATCAGAACCTAGCGAAGGAAAGACCTTTACTTTGCCACCGTGTGCAATCAACGCACTCGGCGCTCGATTGTTCAGGCCTCTCCCGGCCCGCTCGTTCGTCGGCGCGGAGCTCGATTAAGGAGGCCCTTCCTGCGGCGGGGAAACCGTGCGCCGGGGCGGCGCGCAGGCAGGGGCTGGGCCGCAGTTGCAGCGAGGCGGCGGCAGTGGGATGCTGCGCTGGCTGATCGGGGGCGGCCGGGAGCCGCAGGGCCTGGCGGAGGTACGGCGGGGCCGAGTAAGGCCGCTGGTAGGGGGGCGTCTCCCTTCAGCCCCCCGGGAGGGAGCAGTGGGGTGAGGTGGGGCTGCCGCGCCGCGCCGGGTGGCTGTGAGCCGGTCCTGCGCGTTCTGTGCGTGCTGCGGGGTGGCGCTGTGAGCCCCGCGCCGGAGGTAAGGCGCCCGGAGGTAAGGAGCACTACGGGCCGTGACGGTGTTGACACGGCCGGTGTGTGGGTTGGTTCTGTGTCGTGCTGGGTGTGAGGGAGGCACTGCCGTCTTTGCCCCGTCCCGAGGAATGCTGAACCGAGCCTGCGTTTAACAGGAATTAGCAACGCTGCTGCGGGGATTTTCACTCTTAATGCCAGACAGACACGAGGAAGTCATTCTTCAGCGGCTGTGCGTGAGCAAGCCGTGACTGCGTCTTGTTTTGTTTCTAATGTCAGTGTTTACCACGGCGGCAGTGCCACTGACCTGCGTCATCGGCCCAAACCTCGGCTATCCTGTGGTTTTATTCAGCAGATTTGTGTGCGGGGCAGGAGTTGGTAACAGCAATGCTAAAATGGGCTAGGCAGCTCCCCTGCTGTTTGCTCCTCTCTGGAGTTTAAACTTGAGCTACATTCAAGGCTCACCATATTTTAACAAGGCATAACTGTAGCGGAGTTCTCCCATTCTGCCTTTCTTGAGTTTCATAAGCATGATCCATGGGACTTTTCTCCACTGATATCACTATGTTGCATTCTATGTGCTGAATGATGGAATTTTCCCTCAGTGGAAAACTGACAAATAAGTACTCATAAAGATGATTTTTGGAAGCTTATTTTCCCCTTTGCACTATGTTGTGCTACAGACAATGTGAAGATGATCTTCATAACAATTAATTGCCTTTGTACTTGAACAGCGTAGATGAGGGAGTCCATTACAGCCAGTAGGCTTTGGGCTGGTTGCGTTTGGTTTGTTGCTGTGGCTTCAATCGGTCTCAGAGAGGCAGAAGGACTAGAGTCTAAGAGAATAGTGAAAACCTTTGGCAAAGGTTTTTAATTTTACGTTCAGGAAATACGAATTTCTTGTTAGCCTTTCCATTCTTTCAGTTTCACAGTATATGATTTAGACTCGAGGTCCTGAATTTCTTATGTTGATGGCCGCGGTGTGTGCCTGATAGTCCATACAAACTGTTCTATTGTGCTCCAGAGTACAGGGTAACTACAGAAGAATCTCTGTATGCTTTTGTATCCAGTTTTGGTGGATTGCTTTTGAACATCCCGCCTTTAAGCGCTTCTAATCACAGGGATTATCAAAAAGTTGTGAAGCTGTGTTGAATGTTATTATTGCAGTGATGGTTGCAGACCCTGCATAAAAACCTGGAAGTTGGGAATGGATTCCGCTGGGGTCAGCATCTAATCTTCTCTTGTAAAAACTTGGTGTTGCTACAGGAGACTTCAGTTAACAATTAGTTTACATCAAGCAGACTTCTTCAAAGAAAGAATGCAAGTATAATCTAACAGTTGAGAAGATACATCTCAACATCTGAACATCTGAAGCAAGAATGGCTTGCAGTATGGCACAACTGGAGGAAAAACTTGTTCTCTACATCACACTGCAGCACTGTATCTTTCAGTATTCATGGCAATCTTAGGTGAAGCGGAAGGAAGAAAAAAAAAATTAGGCAGGTTCAAAGGAAGTGTCACTGTGTTATACTGAAGAAGAAGCAAAGACAGAATATAGAATTAGGATGTTAGTGTTGTAAGTCCTGGCTTTTTCAGAGCAGTGGTGCAATTGTTTTGTGAATACATGTTTCTGTTATTAAATAAAAGAGCTGGACTCTTTTGACTACAGTACTGCTCATGTCATCAGCTGAATGCTACTGAGATATTTTAGTATTTTAAAAATGCTAGATTTTTATTTTTTTTAGAAAAGGAATATTTTTATTTGCTTTTCATGGCCGAACTGTTAGTTTTCATATTTTTCTACTTTTCTTTATAACTCTGAGGACTATACTTCCATTGTTTTAAATGGGAACTGCTATTCTCACATAATTGCATAAAATGAGGAACAGTTGCTTCATGAAATGCATCAGATACCACAGAACCAAGATGAAACTGCAAGAACTAGCATTTTGACAACCTCTTCATTTTAAATATAACACAGATTTCCTTCCCTTTTTATTAATTTTGTTGTTCTTAACTTGTGAAGTACCAACATAGAAATAATGGAAAATAATTGGTTGTTCCTGCAGGAAAATATTGATGTTTCTGAGGATGTTTGTCTCATGTAGGTTTATCTCTCATTTATGCTACAGTGTTCAGTAATTACAGTTTTACAGTAGTTTCTGTGATATCTTTAAAGAACAGACGGTCGTAGTGGTAATAAAGTTAGGAAGTGGAAGAATTTTGTCAATGAATTACTGCTTAGTAATTTATATGTCCTTGGCATTTTTAAAAGTTATGTCTAATAGCAAATTGTTCATAATGCTAAAGAGTGTAAGCACGAAGAGATTGCCTTCTATTGAGCAAACTGATGATTGACGTTAGCAGAATTATCCTATTCAACTCAGCAGTGCTTATACAGTGTTTTGTTGACCCTGCTGGATGATCAGCTTGCTCCAAATGATTTATAGTGCTTTTAATTAATAGTCTTGTTGATGTAATTGTAGATGCTGTTCTATGAAGTGATTAATCGTCCTCCATGCTTTTTTTAAGCTGTTGGCTTTGGTATTTCGTGAATAGAGTTGCAGTGGATGAGACATGTAGATATAGATACATCATTGAAGGTGTTGTCTTTTATATAAAACTTCAAAATTGAATGGTAGGTGAAATACACAGGAGATGCAGAAACCTCTCAGGAGGGTATGTAATTTAATGGAAAACTAAATGTATGGTATGTGTAGCTGGCTCCATGTGGTAGCTGGTGACTAATCTGGCTTTTTGTCTCAGTAGATCAGTGAACAAAGTACAAAATGTTTTTCAAACAGAACATGCTCTATTTTGATTTAAAATACTCTAAAAGGATATTATTTACTTGAAGTGATAAGAAATAAGCCTTTCTGGCGATCTTAATTAAAGTAAAATTATTATTTTAGAAAATTAATTTAACTTTAAATGTAACTGTACATTTGCACATGAGGCTATAAATACATTGTTAAATGTTACAAAAACCTGATGAAAGTAACAGCACAAAATAAATTTGTTTTTTTTTAAATGAATTTTAGAAATCGTCTGTACAGACCATTGGTGAAGAACAAGTACAAAATCCTTACACTGAGCTCCTTGTGTTGAAAGGTCATCAAGATATAGTACGTTTTCTTGTACAAATAGATGATTACAGGTAAGAAATTGCATCTTAAATTGTTCTATAATGCTCTCTGGAATGCTTCAGATAATAGCTTTAAAAATATAGAAATGTTCTCAGTTCTCTGTTTTTGCTGGGGAAGGGTAAGGAAAAGACTATTTTTAAAAAGTCATGGGGTGAACACTTTTGTTTCATTATGTTTTTCCGTTGTTTGTCTTTTTATGAAAAAAGAATGGTGAAGTAGTTATTTTCATTTCTCAAGTTCATTTATTTGAAGGAAACACCTTTAGCTAATTGAGCCCATAGTTTTGTGGGCTGAACTTTCCCTTCTGTATATGCATACACATACCTTCTCCTGAGACATTACAGAATAGTGCTTCCTTTTTTTTCCTGTGTGGTCTGATGTGTTCTGTGTTCTTGATTTGAGTTTATTTGTTGTATTTCAGTTCCACAAATTAATGTACATCTCTTACAGATCCCCTCAATGTAGTAATTGAACAGTGTATTCTCACTGAATATTGCTATTCCTGGGTCAAAAGCAATGCATTTGTTGTCCTTTGTTCTGAAATTCCAGTGCTTAATTCACTTGACCTGCGACTGACGCAACTGAAATTCTCAAATCTTGAAGTGTTCAGTAGTTTAATTCTGTGCATAATGACTACTAAAATTTGAAAAGGGGCTAATCACTATGTTATATTTTTACTCCAAATTCCTGTTTTCAATTTGCTGTACTTACTTGAAACCTTACAGTTCCGTTATCTCTCTCATGCAATTTTAACTTTGTGCATTTTTTTTCATGTATTTCCTGGTATCTTTGTTCTGTTCTTATTTTTTTTTTAACTAGTTAAATTCCAAGGAAGGTGTCATCTAAAAAAAAAAAAAAAAAATCTGATTATGAAGCAAAGATGAAGTCACTAATTTTACCTTTGCTTCTTTGGAAGTGTGTCTAGGAGAATGAAATACGGTCCATTTTTCTTAGTATAAAATTAACCTTGCATGCTCTCTCTTTTAACCTAATCATTAAACAGACAAATTAAATAACTGCCTTAGAATAAAGTTATGAAACTTTTAGTCAATAGTAACCAGAATGACTCTTATCTGTCTTGAGGAATTAAATAGAAAACCCTCAGAACTAGTTACATTACTTAATAGGTGGGAGTCTATTTTCTGAGGAGTATTTATTGTCGTTTATGGATTATGCGCAGAGGAATATTTGGTGTACCGTTCAGTACAATACACAAACAGAAACCAAGCTCTTACCTATGCTTTATCTTTACAGTGTTAAACAGGCATTTTGTGGAGGAATATTGTAATTAATGGTATATTAATAATATACTTGCAAGGTATGTCTTTTCCCCTTAGTTCATTTTTTTCCCAATTAGTTCATTTTATGTTCTGTGGGGAAGTATTGGTGATAGGTGGACAGTTTGACTGGATGATCTTGGAGATCTGCTCCAAGCTTGGAGGTCCTCTGACGCCAAGATACATACATACATACATACATACATACATACATACATACATATATATATACATACATATATTTTTTTAATATATATATATATATATGTGTACATATATATATATATGTACATATATGTATATTTCACTCTGTGGAAGATTTTTAGCTTGTCAATTTTCGTTCTTAATTTACAACTGTTTAGCAGAAAATTTCATTCATTTCCATGGCATTTTTTCATTACACTAATTAACCAGAAGCAAAATTCGTTTAAAACTGGAAGATTGTGATTTGTTTTTCCTCAGTCCTTTCCCTTCCTTTTCAGAGAAGTTATAAAAATAAATTTTCTTCAAGTTACATTTTTCTTAAGACATACACTGAATAAAATACCAGACTGTTCTTAGATTTCAGGCACTTTCTGAGATAAAGAAATCTTTTATCATTTGGGCATCATTTTATGGTAGTAGGTAAATTACTGGAGTTAAACTAATGGTAACCAGCATAAAGCTGTAGCCTGGTTGGCTACATGGAAGATAGATTGTGAAATAGCATCTGGATAAGGAGTAAGTTACATAGGTGGTTAATATTCTGAGAGTTTGGGGAGTTTGATAGTCGCCTCGCTGAACAGTAATTCAAGGGTTTTATTTATGAAGAATATTGTAGTTTCTGGGTTGTTAAACAGCTGATAATATTTTTCACTTGATTCTTTTCAGTAAAATTAGTATTGTTACTCAGCTTCTGAAATGTTTTTATTTAGTTTCTGCTGCTATTCCATTGTGTGCTTTTTGTCAACTGTTGTAAGCCAAGTTTCACGCTTCAGATCTTTAGATAATATCATCTTATTGAGAATTTTGCAGAAGGATTTTCTTGTTTTCTCAGTGGCTCAGCTAAAACCAGTGAGTGGAAAATTTTCTCAGATTGGTTTTTGAAGATACTAAATAAATCCTGTATAAATGTAACAGAAAGCTGTTGTTTTTTTGTTTTTTTTTTTCCTTTTATCTTGTATTTTTTTGATCATGAAGTGAGGGTCATATTGATTGGGAGACTGTTAAAGAAGGCTAAGACTCAGCAAGTGTCTTCCAAAAAATGACTGAGATAAAATTGCATGTTATACTCTAGCATTTGACACATTAAACTAAACAGAGTTCATAACACATTTTAAGAATAGATTTTTTTTGTTGCTCATTTGACCATTCCTTACTCCTTCAGGAAGCAGACAGGGTTACAAAGGATGGTGATCATGACTGGAAAAGAATCAGGTCACCTACGAAACTCCACCTGGGTGAACAGGATGTACTCGTAAAGTCAGCTACCCTACAGTGTACCTCTGCTTAAACAGAAATCCAGGTTAGATGTTGAAGAGGAAACAGAAGAGCGCTGCATTTAACTTCCATGCTGATAAATCGTGCTCAAAACTTCCTTCAAACACCAGTTTCTTTCTCAGAATTCTGTAAAGCAGCACACAGTTCCAACGTTAGTTGAAAAGCGGCTGGAATTTAAAGGGATCATGCTGAGATGTGAGAGTCTGATTAAGTTCCTGACCTTGTGGCGAAACAATGCGTAATTCAGCTAAAAGTGCACTAAAGATGACATATTACTGTTATTAAAGGCACGCATGGAAGATGTTTTTTCACTATATTCTTTTCAAAGAAGAGGTGTGATTCAATGTAATATAACAAAAGATAGGAAAAAAAAAAAAGCATATTTAGCACATATTTCTTACTGTAACAGGGAAAAAAAAAATGAGGACATTTGAAAATAATTGGGGCTGAGGGAGTACAGCTTTCTGCCAGAAGCCTTACTTTGTTAGCAGGTTTCACAGGCAGTGTAACTACAAAGTAAGAGTCCAAAAGAAAGACTTCTGTGTAGTTAATGAAAACATTCGTATCTGGCAACAGAAAAAAAAATCAGAAGTGATATAAATTTTCTTCACTACTTTCTTGCACATAAGTAGACATTTTAGTTCATTGAACATAGAATGGATTGAATTGGAAGAGATCTTAAGGCCATCAAGTTCCAATGCTCTACCATGGGCAGGGCTGCTGCCCCCAAGCTCAAGCTGTCCAGGGCCTCATCCAACCTGACCTTAAGTGCCTCCAGGGATGGGGCACCACAGCTTCTCTGGGCACCCTGTTCCTGTGCCTCACCACACTGTGAATTTCTTCCACATATCTAATCTAAATCTCAATTTAAAACCATTCCCCCTTGTCGTATCACTATCTTTCCATGTAAAAAGCTTGCGTCCTTCCTGTTCAGGTGCTCCTTTTAAATACTAGAAAACCATGGTGAGGTCTCCTTGGAGTCTTCTCCAAGCTAAACAAGCCCAGTTCCCTCAACGTTTTGTAATAAGTGGTGTTCAGTCATTTTCATCGCTCTCCTCTGGAACTGCCCCAACAGCTCCACATCCCTCCTCTACTTGGGCCCCAGGTTTGTACACGGTACTGCAGATGGGGGCCTTCACGAGGGCAAAGTAGAAAGGGGCAATTGCTTCTCTCTCCCTGCTGGTGCCTTAAATACAGACCTTAGGGAGGCTTTTTAAGCTACCTCCAAGTATCGGTAAATACTGAGCTCCTCTACTCCTGTGCTGAACTCAGATGAGTGGTTTCTAATTTGTTTGATGTCATGCAGTCAATTGGCTCTGACTGATAATATTTGGCTTTAGGCTGTGAGGTTATTCAGTATATAAAATCTTTCATTAAATTTTCAAACAACAAGAGAATTGGTTCTGCAATGTGGGCTTCTGTTTATAATAGTATTTATTGGAATTCTCTGGCTTTGTTCTTTGTTGGCAAACCCCTATTTAAATGTACTGACTTCAGGACTTCAATTTGAAAACTAATTGAGATTTATGGATATTTATTTATTCCTTAGATCAAAATCAAGAGTCTAATATTTCAAATATTTTTTATGTATAATTTTACTTCTGTTCCATTATATTATGATATATTCAAGGTTTCACTTTGTATTTCTTACCAGGTTTGCATCTGCAGGAGATGATGGAATCATTTTTCTGTGGAATGCTCAGGTTTGCTCTTTTTTAGTGTGTGTGGGGGTAGATGATTTGTTTCAGAGGAAGTAAGCATTACTGAGAGCTATTTGGAATGTCTGCTAGCATAAAAGAATCCTGCATTGGTTTGTATCAGAAATACTATTTGAGAATGTAGAAGTGGAGTTCATCAAATAACTGTTTTAAAAGAAGAACTGGGAAAGTAAAAGTTGTGTTGTGGACATAAGAAAAAAATAATTTTTAAAAGTTAAAGTGTTTTGTGGTGGCATAATGGTTTTTCACATATTGGGAAATTATGTGTTGATGTGAAAAGCAGAAGTGAATATGAACTTGCAACTAATTCTTCTTTTAATATATGCTCAGTGCTTGCTGAAAGCACTAAGGTGCTAACTGTGGACTCTGTGATTATATGGCAAGATCCCAGGATATAACTCTTTCAGAATTAGTAGCCCTGTTTGCAGTAACTGCATTAAAACTGATGAGTCTAAATGGAGAGCTAATGCAAAACTTTATTGGAAGAACACCAATCACTGATAGTTAAATTCTTCACTCAGTGCCAAAGCAAGGCCTTGCTTGCTGTGATAAAAATTTCATTGTAATTTTTGAAACTCTTCTAAAATAAAGTAACTCTTATGGAAATTGTGCTCTGTAAATGTGAAAACCACTGTATTTGTTATGTAATACTCTTCATGTAGGTACTTAATATGTTATTTAACTTAACTTTAACAAAGTAAGATCTTGGGAAGTGTTGAAGGTCTAGTGAAGTGAAACCATAAATGATTTTGGAAATTGACATTTTAGACTCTTAGAAATTTTTGTTTTCGAAAGTACTTTGGTACCTGTGTCATGTATCACTACAGGTTTAATCCAAGTTTTACCCTTAATTTTCCCTGTTCTTATTTTTCAGACTGGAGAGAAACTTTTTGAACTTCATGGTCACACACACAAGATTACAGCTATAGCACCATTTTTTTCATCAGATGCTTCTGAAGAAAACAGTCATTTGATTTTAACAGCATCAGCTGATAGAACAGTTATTGTATCCTTGGATCTGGAGAGGTTTTGAACTTCTTTTTTTTGTTTGTTTTTATTGGAAGCATTTACAGAGGCTATGTGTTGTTTGAATTTATTGGCTGGTAAAGCAGTATGTATAGTTGGATCAAACTAGGATTTTTTTCTAGTCATTGCTCACAGTTAGATGTAATCCCTACTAGGCAAATGAATCTTAATGATAGGCAATTATTAGCATGTCATTTTGGCCTTTTGAAAAGACAGTCTGAAGCTGTAAGACTGAGTTTCTGCGTATCTATATCCCAGACTCTCCTTTAGTTAAAAACCCAGCAGTTATAATAAATATATAAAATCAATTTCCTTAATGAATTAAGTCAGGTTTGGGACTGCACTACTGGCAGACAGGTGCAAAAAGTGTCATGTTTCCATTCGACTGTAAAGGTAAGCTGAGGAAACCCTAAGTCTGCCTGTCTTTTTGTGCACAGTAATCTTTTCCGTGTGGGTCTTCCTATGGGCAAGTGTATTTAAATGAACAACAGTGTAATTTTAGAAGATGTAACCCTTTAAGAGTGACTGCTTGAGAGCTGTTCTTAAGAAGTTCTTAATTTCTTTCTGGAACTTTGAATTCCTCAATTTTGTTTTTGAAAGGCTATAGATTAAGGGTGATTTTGTACCTCTGTTTTGTTATTGCATTGGAAAAGGCAATCAGGAATCAAACTATTCTTGAATGTTAATTGAAAATATCATTAGAGATCAGATCTTGCATTGTTGATAGAAAAAAATGTAACATACAGTATGTAATTAATTCTGTATTTCTCAAGAAACTGACATTTAGTACTGTATTTCATAGTACTTGCAGGTTCATCTAGCTAAGCTCACAGTCACGTTAGTGAAAAATTCCCTGCAGAACTTTTGCAGGGGGCATATATCTGATTTTTATTCTGCAGTGTTTGACAGTCCTTCAAAGACTGGATGTATGGTTGTCTGGAGGGAGTGATCTATGTGTTTGGAACCGAAAATTAGATCTCTTGTGTAAGACCAGTCATCTTACTGATGCAGGTAAAAATGTAAATGACTCATTATAGCCGTTAAAGTGCAAGTAAAATGGATCTGTATAATGATGCAAAACCAACTTGGCAAATTCTCTTTAATTTTAATGATAACATTATGTATTAGAGCCACTTTTTAAAAATGTCAAACGTAATCATTTCAAAATTAAGACTGCTTTTAGTCTCCTGTGCTACGTGAATTTTAGAGTATGTCAAACCTTAGTAAGTGTAATACTTTACAGTTACTCTAAATATTTTGCAATAAAAGTGTTCCAGTTAACTTGAAATCTTAGAGGGCTGTACCCTCTATTGCTGACTTGCATGCATTTGCTGTAATTGGGGCCAGATCCTTTCACTTCCTCTGTGAAGGAGCTGGAGTTTTATTATTTCTATTTAAAACTTAATGGTATTAGAAGTAGAGTAGTGAAATTTCTTTTCATTATTAAGAATCAGTGCTTTTTTTTTTTTTTTGTAGAAGGTTGAGATCAGATTATATTTACTGTATTTCTATCAAAACCTCGAATTCATGCTTTTCTGTTAATAACCTTATATTATCTAGCTGTGCAAAGAAAATAGTTACACATTATTGCTATGCTTTACAAAGATAGCTACGAAGCTGTTAATTTTCCTTATTTTTGTCATATAAGTAATAGCCGTAAGTAAAACCCTTCTGAATCTTTGAGAATACCAGTATTTCTTTAGGTTTGATGCAAAGTATCCTACCAAATATTAGTTCTCATTGGTGTTTGTAGTTGGTAGCATAGAGTGCTATGTAAACTTTTGTATGTAGCGTTGACCAATGGAATGTGCTGCGTTGGCTCTCCTGATCCCTTGCTTCCTTTTTGGGAGAAGAAAGAGACTGTTTTATTCTTCAGGGAATTTTCCCGTATTAATGTGACAACACAGGTTTTGGGATGTGTATGTGGAACAAAAGCAGGATAACAGTAAGCTGGACATCTTCTCTTGTGCAGAGTTATGCTTCAGCTAGCTCTGCATAATATTGTAATCTCATGTATAGTGTGGCCATATCAGTATCTAATAACTTCAACAACTCATATTTAAAGTCTCATAATTACCACAGTATCCTTTGTGTTGTCCAGCATTAGGGCATATACATCTTATCACTACTTAAAATAAAAAGATTTGTAGGAACTTTAGCTCCTATGTCAAGTGCAGTGCTAAGAATTCTGCTGGTTTCTGAACCGAACTCTTCTCCCATCTGAAGTAATCTGTTCACTTCTGTTGCGTTTTTACTTTGGCTTCATGCAGTATGATTTTGTTTTGCTAGTAATTTGTATGTGGACAAAAAATTATGAAAAGCATTATTGCAAAGGATTTATCAGCTAACTATGTTTACTTTTGGTCAATAAATACTGTTTTCTCCCTTATTTCCTTTATTTTTCAAAGGTATTAGTGCTTTGGTTGAATTGCCTAAAAACTGTGTTGCGGCTGCTGTTGGCAAAGAGCTAAGTGAGTATTCTGGATTTCTGTTAGGTCTTAGTATCCTCTGTCATTGCTTATCAGAGATACCTGTACTCAGAACGCTGCTGGAGTTGTATAGGAAAAGTGAAAGGTACTAAGATGTAATTGGCAACCTTCCTATGTTTTTCTTTATTTGATAATAAAGCAGATAGTACTTGTCTCCTTCAGGAGTTTCATTGAGAAATGGTCAATGCATTCTTTTAGTATTATTAATGCCACCTGTCCAGATCTGATTGTGGATATCTGCATTTGTCCTTCTGGTCTGGAACTTGTTTTCGTACCTGTTCAGTGCCTAGGAACTCTGTTTCCTAAGATACAGAGTGCAGTATTGCCAATAAAACAATATCCAAAGCTGCAAGGAGATGATATGGTCATTTTTGATACTCGCTTAGAGATAAGCTTTTCTATGTATGCAAACTGTAAATCATCTGCTAGCTGTTTGTGGGGAGCCTTTTGGAAGTGTTTTATGAAACTGTTGAAATGCCAAAATGTAGAAAAAGTTTCAGGAGATAAAGTGTAGCAACGAGTCCACAAAACAACAGATTTTGCCTGATATTATTAAATACTTGGATGAGAAAAAAAAATCTAATAGTGTGATCAAAGAGTTGGGAGCAAACTAGAAATAGTCTTCTTTTGTTTAGACTTTGGTATACAGCATAAACTTCCGTCTGAAGTTCCCTCGGTTCTGACATGCCTTTGAGATAGCAAAAAAGAAATTCCAAGACTGATTAAAAGGAAGTCTTAATTCCTGGAGACTTTGATTGCGATATTACAGAGTATTTCATCCTTTTGTTTAATAAGTCTTTGAGACAGCGATTGTTTTTACCTTACTTGTCAATACAGATGTTTCTTTCCACTTCTGCTTTGTACAACTTCTGATGTTGATCATTTCTCTAAATATCAAAGTTACTAAGTAGAAATCTTGATCCCTACAGCTACTGTAATAGGAGACCTTAATAATAACACTGTAATAAATTATTCACATTTTTGTGTTATGAGGAAAGCAGTTAAAGAGATGATCATAAATAGTACTGCGCATCTTGCACTGTCTCACTTTTAATGTGCTTAAATTTGTGTCTGTCTGAATATGATCTGTTTTATTTGAGCATATCTATATTTTATTCTGACAAATGATAAAGCTTATTTAGTCAGTTTCTCTCATTATCTTGGAAGTCATTTTTAGGTTGATTGCTTCCAGTGATAAGTCTGAAGGTTGGAATATCCTTGAAGTAAAACGCCTTGTCGATCATCAAGATAACATCTTGTCATTGGTCAGTGTCAATGGTAAGTAGGGGTTTTGATGGAATATTTCAACTGCATGCTTCTTGTTGGGACCAAACTTGTAACTGGAGTGAAGCTTCACATCTAGTAAGTGATCCTTTCTGTGGTAGCTGTGAAGGCAGTGAAATGTGAAATCAAACCAAGTAGGTTTGTGATGTAGAAAAGGCTCAGAGGGTACAGATGTAGGCCTGCACTTAGATGCATTATTTAGAGGCTCTGGAAGATGATGCAGTCTCTGTTGCTTATTTTGTCTGGACCAAGGGATTGCCTGAAATTCTGCCTAGGTAAAGACTGTAGTTACCCTTCTGTTTTGTTATCTTATCTGTCTCTTTGAGTTACCTCTGAGCCCAGGAGAAGTTATTCTCATTGTGACAGAGGGTATATTTGTACTCTAGCTAATATGTGCCAGCCAGATTGGCACAAAGGCCCTACTGAACAGAGATGGAGTGAATAAAATTTGGGTTCTCTGGTGGTTGTTTCTGGCTTACTGATGTACCTACTTATCAAAGGAATAAGAGGCTTTTTCATGTAAGCAACATATGAACTTCAAATACTTGTACATACTATCAGTGATGGTCTCTGCCTTTGTCATACTATGCTTTGCAGCAAGTGAATGCCCTCTTTGCTAGTTCTGATTTTACAGGAGAGAGCTCATCTCCTTTCAATTGCCTCAGCTGTTCTAAGTAATCAAATAAAAAATTTTCTCAAAGGGGAGAGGATTTTGTTCAGTCAGTTAGTGACTGCATTCTGCATATAGCTTTATGCTAACATAATCTTTTTTGTTGTGTAGGACTGTAGCCTCGTCTGAAATGGATGGGTTTGTTTGTTTGTTTTAAAGTAATATGATCTCAATGTGATTTTTTATTTTTTTTTCCCCTCTAGACTTGACTTTTGCAACAGGTTCTCATGTGGGTGAGTTAATAGTTTGGGATGCACTTGATTGGACAAAGCAGGCATCTGAGTGCAACTTCTGGGACTCTTCTGTCCAACCAGATGCACGGACAGAAATAAAACTATCCCAAAGTCCAAATGAAACTTCAGTTCAACACTTAGCATCTGATGACGAGGTAAGGATTCTTAAGCTGTGCAAACTACTGAAAGGGGCAAATGTTCTGTGTTTTCAGTTTCGTTGCTGTTTTAAGCAATTTGATAGACTTCTTTAAAATGGGCACAATTTTCATGTGCAGATTTTGGTCATTGTGCTTACTGCAGATTGTAGGGTGTTGGCTGTATGGGAGCTAACATTATGGACTGTTTCAACAACTATTTTTTGACTGAAAAATCAGCTGTTTGCAGTACCACTAGAAAAAAAAAACCCACAACATTCTGATGGTGTACATCTTTTTTGTTATGGTTCTGGAATGACATTTTTCAAAACAGTGCATCTCTTGTACATTTACTCTGGAGATGACCTACGAGAGCTCAGTCGTTATTGAGGAGATGGTAAAAATCCTCAGATTGCTGTTCACTTTTGAGAAATGTCACTGCCTATTAGTGACAAAGGAAAAAGTATTTCATTGTTGGAGTATAGTGGGATTCTGTTCTGGAGCATGAAGGTGTATTGCAAGGGAATGATTAAGAAAAAGATTTCTGGAAATGACTTGAAGGTGTAAGCTATAACAGAAGGAAAATTGGGAAAGCCTGAATGCAGCCTGAGGGCAAAGTCATCATTCGGGGTCTTGCATGATTATGGAAAGAGCATTCTCAAAAATATTGCAAATAGAAACATTGAGTGGGAATGGAAGGAGAGAGATGTACCTGTGTTTAAACATAGGGTTTCATGTCGTTCTGTTGTCAGTGCTGAGGAATAAAAAGCCAGTCTTCTTCAGGAGGAGTTCTGTGACTTGGCTTCAAAGCATTCTGACTCCTTGCTCAAAGAATGCACAAAATGGAGCTTATAGGAGAAAAGGAATTTTGGGAAGTTCAGAAGCAGTTTAAAGTGTTGAATGGGGTGGAATCTAAGTCTGCTGAGAACTTTCTTCCGTTCATGGAACTGAACTAAACACAGATTGCTGCAGAATTTTGAACTGTATTTCTATTGTGAGGTTTGAATGGTAGCACTAGAATCGCCTTTTCTTCCTACATCCTGAAAGAGAAGGTTGTAGGGGAGATCTGTCTTTGTCTTGTAAAGTTCCTACCAAAAAAAGTGGAGAAGAAATGTATTAGAAATGTATTAGAAATGTATTCCTCTGATCAATTACTTTGTTACCTGCTATCTAAAAGCAGTACACAGTTCTTCATTACTATTATTTTTTTTTTTAATTACATATTTTTTACAGTGACAGATTCTCTGTTAGGAGCTTTGTTGGCAGACTAGGTAGTTGGTTAGCTGAAGAAGAGCTTGTCTAATTTGATGCCGCGTTTGCATGCATAGCACCATTCAGAATCCAGTGGGATGGTAAAGGTTTGGCAATACTAAAGAAGTGTGCTAAGGAGTGCACCTCCTGTCCTGGTGTCTGCTTCTCCTGCCTGTTAACATCAGTGTACCGTTCATGCTTCCTCGTCTTATTTATTTTCTTATTTTCTTGGGGTTTTTAATGACCACAATTTTACCAGGGCTGGTGTAAAAGAAGGTTTTCTGTGAAGAGCGCGTTTAGTAGAGCATACATGGAAGCTAAAAAAAAAGTCAAGAGTGTGTCTCAAAATGGAAAAAACTAATGGAAAGACTTTTCAGAATTTCAGTGGTGATAGAGCTCTCATTGTAGGTGTACATAATAAAACAAAGCAAAAAAACTCCCTGAACCCAAACTAAGATCCAGTTCCAATGACATGCAAGGTATTTCTGGCTTCTTAGAACCGTGGTGGTTGTCAGATGGAATCCCTGCGTTGTACTGAAGGAGAACATTGCATATAAAATGCTTACTGGTCTTCACAGTATTGTGTAATATATGGGAGTGGAGCCTGTATCCTTGGGTAAGACTGTTTTGTGCAGATTCATTACATTAAAAACAAAACAAAAACGATAAATGCAGAATTCTCAGATTTCTCCTGAAATTCTCAGAATTCTGGATTCTCACTACTCCTTGAGAAAAATAGGGTTTGCTAAAACACAGAGCTATACTTTTAGTGTAAGTATATAAACGTTTAATTGTAGAAATGTTTTAATTTGTTGGTATTCCTGGTTTCTCTTTAGACTGTAGGACAGAGGATGAAAGTACTGAAATTAAATAACCCCTTATAGTAGAGTATCTCTCATTTCTTCCAAAAGATCCATCTTTTTTTCTGAAACTTGCTGTTTCCATGTGCTTAGGATAAAGCAGTTAACGTGAGTACAGAAACTAGCCGTGTAATGCTGACTAGATGATATCATAAGGCCTGCTGGAAATCCATAACACACAGGGTGATATTTCACTGTCTGTTTCTATAAGTTGTTCCATTGAATTTTCTTTCCAGTATGTGTATGCTGCAGTTGGGAAAGGCATATACGTATATAATCTTCAAATGAAGCGTGTGATTGCCTGCCAGAGAACTGCTCACGACTCTTCTGTACTGCACATTGAGATGCTTCCAAACAGGTACAAGTCATGGTACATTTTGTCCTGCAGTAAAGAAGCTCAAAACTTGGCAGAGTGGCTAGATACAGTCTACAAAGCTACATCTAATTTCTAGGACAGGGACTTAATCTTTAGCTTGATCTGCTTTTACTGGGTAGAACTTGTTGATTTTATTTTCGAAATTCAATGTGAAATAACTAATCCAGTGTGCTTGATGGACAGATTCAAAATAAAATATCTTGGCTATTTTCAAAGTCAGTATTCATAAACACTTCTGTCTACATTGGGAAATACAGCTTAATGGTGTTTTACTTATATAAAGCAAAGACCTATGGCAGATCTTAGATATTTAATGAAAATTATTTACCAGAACTAACAAAATATTTTAGCAAAAAAATAACAACTTCCAGCCTTCTTTCATTAAAGTGGAATTTCTGGCTAGAACTTATTTTGGACTGCCAAGTTAAAAAAAAAAATTAACAAAAATTACATATATGACAAGTTTTTAATGTTATCTAGGAGTTGCGTTTTTTAAATCCATTTATTTTTAAGTTTGATGGAGCAAAATTCTGTCAGAAGCTAAAAATGGGGGTCTTGATTTTGAAAATTCACATTTTTCTAAGCACATCCTTTATGTGTAGTGAAAAAGGCTATTTTTCCTTATGTTCTGTTTCAATAAATAATATGGTTTTGGTTAATGAAAGAAAGCTTGCTGAAGTCATCTTGTGTGTTTGCAGAGTGTAGACGTGTTTTAGTGTGATTTTTTTTTTTTTTTAAGTTTGAAAACATACATATTCCATTTATGTTTCAAGTCCATTATAGTTTGTCCTGCTACAGATACAGCTTATTTGTATCCATGCTTGTACTGCCTATCAACTGTTTTGACAGGCAGCTGATATCCTGTTCAGAAGATGGCAGTGTACGCATTTGGGAGCTCCGAGAAAAGCAGCAGCTGCCAAATGAACCAGTTCCAACAGGTTTGCTTGGGGTGTGGGTGAAAACAGCATTTAGAAAATCAGAGAACTCTATTCAGGTGTACAAAAGCTTGAAGGCTTTTTAAGACGAGACAATGTCATGTATTCAATCACTGGGACAGATGTGGGAGGGGAACCAGAGAAGACATTGGGCATCCCAGCCACCTAAAATCTGATTTGAGAATTTAGAAGGTCCTACTGGAGCAGTTCTGTGCCATAAAGCTTATTTCAGTTTTGACTTGTATTAGCTGGTCTAACAAAAATTACTGTCTCTCCTGTCAAACTTTCATTCACATCTCCTTGTACTGGGTACTCTACCTGCCAAAAGTAAGTTGCAAGACTTTGTAAAAAAGGTTAAAGACTAACTTGGAAATGAACAGCTGGCACAAAAAAAAGATTTCTACATCTCTTCCTTGAACTTCGGACTCACTTTGAGATTGTCCCAACTTCAAGTGCATACAGCCCCAGGGTCTTGTTGCTTGACTGATAGAACTGTTATAAAGATGTTTTTCTAATATTTTTTTCTAATTGCAAATCTTTTTGCCTTCTGGGTTGGCTTTCAGGAATGTCCTGCTTCAGTATTGCTGATGACAGCTGGTCTGTGCAGTTCAGCTGCTTATTGTGATGTGTTTTCATGTTTGAAATATTTAACTTTGATAACCGGACCTAGGTTTCAGAGAAACCATATGCCATAGTGGGATGGCTAGCCTGCTGTTGCTGTGCTATTTTCATTCTGAGGAATCCCTTAAGTAGTTGTTCATTTCCCCTGTCATCTGCCTTGTACCAAGGCCTTGGCCTAGCACACTTCTTTGTGTCTGCTGATAGGCCTGAAGGATGGGTTAGGAATGAAGACGGAACTTCACTGTGTACAGAACTCAAACTTTCTCATTCTGTAAATGTCATTACACAGTTCTTCAGGTATGTATTTTCTTGTATCTAAGTGGAATGCGTGGAGGATTATTGTTGAACATTTTGGGTGATGATTTTAAGACTAAATGAGAAGTGAGTAAGTGGTATTAAAGCAGGCAATTCAGCACCAAAAACTTGCTTGCTACTTGTGTGCAGTGCTCTAAGGTGCAGTGGAGGACACACATGGACGAGATCAGCACTTCATTTTTCTCTTGTGAGCACAAATGACAGCTGGGCAGTTTAGCAGAACAGAGCATCACTGTCCTGTATCTGCCTTTGCCATTCAGTTAGTTCATTTAAGCATCTTCTGGATTTTCTGCTGAATACATGTATTTTCTTATCCAAGTGAGTAATGCAAAATTTGCCACATTATAACAAGATTCAAAATATGTGTTTGCCATAAAAATGAGTAATTCTGATTCAGAAATGCTGTGCAGTACAATGCTTCAGTTACTTTGCCATGCAGACTGTCCTACTTCTAGATTACAGGCAACTCTCAAAGCTTTCTTTTTAGCTAATGGAAATAAAAATTGCTTTTTGTTTGTTTGTTTTCCAAAAGAAAACTTTTTTTTTTTTTTTTTTTTTTTCCCTACAGGGTTCTTCAACATGTGGGGATTTGGAAGGGCAAACAAGCAGGCAAACCAAGCTAAGAAGGTGCAGGAGAATACACCTATGCATTTTTTGGAGCTGGTTGGTGATCTGATTGGTCATTCATCAGCTGTACAGGTAGGCCAGTTTTAGTAGGATGAAAAAAAAGAATTTCATTTACTTATGTAATTTTATGTTAACTTATGTAATACTTATGTTCTTTAAAAAGCTGTAACTTTTGACTCTGTAGGTCAGGAGGCTGGGAATGTCTTCATCATACTATGAAGCTGTATGGGAGTCTTGGGCTTTAGGTCCTTCTAAATTCATCAGAGTTTTAGCAACTAATAAATAGACACATTGATTGTGTGGAATATGTAGAACAGTATGAAAATGATAATATTAGTAATCCAAAGTTCATCAGAGCTTGAACAGTGACAGATGCATGAAATCTGTGACTGTACAAAAATGCTATGGAAAATATGGTAGGATATTGGGTTCTTTTGGAGACTGCAAACAGTACAACTGGGAACTGGATGCTTATTCAAAATTTCATCTTAAGTTTACAGTCTGTACAAGTTGAGTGTACAAGTTGATGTTGAGTGTGGATGAAATGTGATGGTCAAAGATGCGTGCTTGGCTTGTGTATTTTACTGGAATCACAGAGCTAATAACTGGCTGTTCCTGGGGAAAATAGGCTGTACACAATCTTGGTTCTTTCTCCAGACAAATCTCTTCAGTATCTTGAGAGGGCAGAGCACTGCAAGCATGCCATGATGTCTCTGTGTGGCCTTGTTCCACTGAATGCTGTGTTGAAATGTTAGCTGATGAAAGGCAGCCTTGTGATCATTGAAGTCAGGGATCACTACTTACTGGCTCCACTGCTCTTGTGGAATTTCTCCACTACTTCTATATTTCTCGTATATTACAGTTCTCACTGGCCTGTTGCCCTCTGTGTGTGACCAGGTGCATGCCAATGTCTCTGAAGAGGTATTTATTCTTGATTCCTCCAGGCCTGGTGGGAGTAGCTTGTGTTGTAGTGTGGTACTGTGTAGTCAAATGAACGATACAGTGGCTTCTATTTCTGAGCAGAAACTGTATGACAGAGATCATGCAACTCATGCCCCTTCTACTGCTGACTTAGAAAAGGTTTTATTCAAGTTGCTGCACCTTAGCTTCTCTATCTGTAAAGCTTTACTTCCTTCTTCACATGGCAATCTTTCAGGGCAAAGTGTTATTTAAGGGTTGTATTCATACAGACATTTTATGACATCTCAAACATACAGAAAATATGTTGTAACTTTGAATACCTAATGTTTGAACAGAACCTTTTCAGGCACATGTACTTTTCCAGTCCAGGGTTACACTGAACATTTAAGCCAGCTGATAATATCATGTGAGTGTCATAATAATCGTAATGGTTTCATTGCAGATGTTCCTGTACTTCAGTGAACTGGGACTGGTTACATGCTCTGCTGACCATCTCATTATTTTGTGGAAGGATGGTGAACGCGAATCTAGACTCCGCAGTTTAACGTTATTTCAGAAACTGGCACAAAATGGTGATCTGCAACCAAAATTTTAAATTGCTTGAATACAGGCTAAATATGCATAACTGGATATACATTAAATGTGAATGTGAAGGAAAGTCTGCAGTCTTACTGTGGGTTAACCTACACTGGAGTTGATATAACACCACTATGATGTCTACCATGAAGTGTGATTGATTCAAGTTAGTCATTGCATAGTGTACTCATTGAATTCATTTGTCTGTCATGGAGGTGCAGTCCTTACTGGGGATTTTCAGGATGTAAAATATTTTCATAAGTCTCAACATAAGGGAGAGCAGAGAACAATAACATTTTAGGCTGTATTTTTCCCTGCTTTTGTGAGTCGAATTTGGAACCCCAAATGGCATTAAAAAACAAAAAGAGAATGGAGAAATTGTTGAGTAATGTTTCACTTTATATTCAGGAAGGTGAAGTCAGCTTTAAATCTTGAACTGCATGTTTTTTTCTTGAGATGGCTATCCTATGGGAGGGAAAGAGATTGGATTACAGATGGTTATAGCATGTTTTTGGGTATGTGTTACTACACATGTGAGGATGAAAGCATGTTAGCCTCATCTGCTCATGAGTCTCTAATGCACTGTTTCAGATAGCGTTCCTCAGCGAGTGTTGCACTCCGTACAACTGACGTACAAAGTGGGAGAGGAAGTTCCTCTTTGGCTCTTTTTCCCCATTGTGCTCAGGCAGCCCAAGGGCCAACTGCACCCTGGAGTGCACCAGGCCCAGTGAGCGAGGCGAGGGGTTGTGCCACTCTGATCTCCTTCAGGTTGTACCAACCTGATCTCCTTCTATGATCTAGTGACCCATCTGGTGGATGAAGGAAAGGCTGTTGATGTGGTCTACCTAGACTTCAGCAAAGCCTTTGACACTGTCTCCCACAGCATTCTCCTGCAGAAGCTGGCAGCCCGAGGCTTGGATGGGTACACTCTTGGCTGGGTAAGGAGCTGGCTGGAGGGCCGGGCACAGAGAGTGGTGGTGAATGGAGTCAAATCCAGCTGGCGACCCAGTGGTGTTCCCCAGGGGTCGGTGCTGGGGCCTGTCCTCTTCAATATCTTTATTGATGACCTGGATGAGGGCATCGAGTGCACCCTCAGTAAATTCGCAGATGACACCAAATTGGCTGGAAGTGTGGATCTGCCTGGGGGTAGCGAGGCCCTACAGAGGGATCTGGACAGGCTGGAGAGCTGGGCTGAAGCCAATGGGATGAGTTTCAACAAGGCCAAATGCTGGGTCCTGCACTTTGGCCACAACAACCCCAGGTGACGCTACAGGCTTGGGGCGGTGTGGCTGGAGGACTGCGTAGAGGAAATGGACCTGGGGGTATTGATTGATGCTCGGCTGAACATGAGCCGACAGTGTGCCCAGGTGGCCAAGAAGGCCAATGGCATCCTGGCTTGCATCAGAAACAGTGTTGCAAGCAGGAGCAGAGAGGTGATTGTTCCCCTATATTCAGCACTGGTGAGGCCGCACCTCGTGTACTGTGTCCAGTTTTGGGCCCCTCACTGCAAGAAAGATATTGAGGCCCTGGAACGTGTTCAAAGGAGGGCAACAAAGCTGGTGAGGGGTCTGGAACACAGGCCATATGAGGAGAGGCTGAAGGAGCTGGGAATGTTCAGCCTGGAGAAGAGGAGGCTCAGGGGAGACCTCATTGCTCTCTATAACTTCCTGAAGGGAGGTTGTAGTGAGCTGGGGGTCGGCCTCTTCTCTCGTGTCATTAGTGATAGGACCAGGGGGAATGGCTTCAAGCTACGGCAGGGGAGATTCAGGCTGGACATCAGGAAGTATTACTTTTCAGAAAGGGTGGTCAGGCACTGGAATGGATGCCCAGGGAGGTGGTGGAATCACCGACCCTGGGGGTGTTCAAGGAAAGGCTGGATGTTGTGTTGAGGGACATGGTTTAGTGGGAGCTATTGGGAATAGGTGAACGGTTGGACTGGATGATCTTTTAGGTCTTTTCCAACCTTGGTGATTCTATGATTCTATGATTCTGCTCTGTGCTCTGCGGCCTCACCTCCTGCACTGGATGCCATTGTAATGACACAAGGAGAGTGTCCAAAGGAGGGCTGCAAAGCTGGTGAAAAGTTTGGAGGGCAACGGGCGTTTCATTGTTTTTATGATTCCTTTTAAATTTCTTTTTCCAGATCTCAGTAAAGCAGAATTCTGTATGTTCTTGTGAAAGTAAATGTCTTTGTCAGAAATAGCCTTAATATCGATACAGAGAAAAGAGGCAATTTAAGTATGTATGTACTGATAACAGTATGAAGCAACAGACTTAGTCACTGGGGAGGTAGGAGTCTGACAAAAGTGGTACATAAAGATCAATTCATGCTTATTTCTTCTACTCTTACAGAGGAGTAATACTCCACATGAATTACTTTTTTACTTTGGGTAAAAAAAATACACAGGATGTGGCAACAAATATTTCACATTGATGCTTTAACTCGGGTACTGAGACTGAACTTTATTTCTTACGTCCCTTCTACCATTGACATTCCTCTTTGTGTAACAGAGCTATGACAATACTGAACTGAAATGTTTTACATGGTTATGGTCTTACAGTTACGCAGTATGATCTTACAGCATTTAATAAATTAAGAGGACAAAGTTTTGGAAGTTTAAATTCTTTTCTCTAATGCATGCTGCAGTGAGCATTCAGTCATTGGAATAGTTAAGATACAACCACTGAGAGCACTAGTTCTAGATAAAGGAATGGTAAAAGCAGTTTACTGTATAAAAAAGAGGTTCAACTCATCTGAATAAAAATCCATTGAAAAAATGTTGCATATATATTCATTATTTCTTACTATATATCTTTCACCAGAAACACCATTCTTCAAATATACACAGTGCAGCATTTTAACACATAGCAACCAAAAGTATGATTCTATTACAATTCTAACAAAAATATACCTTATATACATTTTTTTTCTGCACATACATTTTATGAATGTTTCATTTTGTTTTCCAAACTTGGTACAAAACATACAAAAAAGGTTGGCACATTACATAAGCTACCTGCAGTAAACAATCACGGTCACTTTTCTTCCACAGCTATCGAAGCTCCTTATATTTCTTTCTTAGTTCAGTTGTAGATACAGTGTAAGGGTGTGGAAAAGAGTCTGCCTGGAGACCCTTCATTTCAACTCAAGTCACTGATTTGATGCTTTTGCCCGCAGTGCAAAGTGTTTAAAAATCAGCAGTTCTGCCATTTTTAACTGAATAATCTGAGAACAGTCTAAAATCTGAACTCATGTTTATGGTCTGCATGTGGTTAAAATGAGATGTACAAAAATACACATTTGTGCTTAGGAAGCTTTAGCATAAATTTCATATTTAAAACCAATGAAAAACTATGTCTGCTTTCTGACTTATTTACAGCTTTTGGAATGTTATGGTTTTGTTTTTTTTTTTTTTTTACATGACCAAACAAAGCAGCATTTTGTTAGGAAGGAAGAAGCAGTACAAACTGTAATGCTGTTATAAATTATAACCTGGAAACTTTTTTTTTAGAGGTGAAGGTTCATCTGATAAGTATGTGGCATAATATATGGCTTGTCATAAAGCTTAGATCAGTTTAATAAAATTGATGACCATGTACAACCATCACATTATAAAAAGAGATGTCAATCAACTGCCACAACGGTTTATATGTAAAACTTGATAAAGTATCACATGTTAACATCTAAGATGGCAAAGAAAAATGTGGATGGCACCAATTACACAGAACTTGCTTATTTTCCTCCGCTGTATAACCAATTTACGGGAATTTCACTTCTTATATAGAAAAGGAAGGGCAGGTTTACATTGTCTGTAATGAAAGTTTTGCTTTTAACGGTGCTGGGTTTGTTTTTAGTGTGCCCAGTTTCTTGAGGTTTACTTGTTCTACTGTGCATGCTCTCTCTACAGCTGTGGTTGAAAGAGCTAAAGAACATTGGCAGAATTGGAGCAAATTTATGCTAGGTAACTGAGAAGTGTTTATGGTTGTTTTTCAACTTACTATTTTCCTGGTGACTAGATTACCTGTTTCTGAGAAACAGCTGTGTGAAGCGTTAGCGGATACAGTTGCATTTGATTCAAGATTCAACATGTTTGTTACTAGAAATTAGTTTTGGAAGTACCTTATCTGCCATAAAATGATATTTCCAAAGTGCACTTGTTTATGGCCTTTTTGAAAATATTTTTGTGTGGAATTCAGAGAAGCTTAAAAATGGTAGATAAAATACTTTGTTCTTCACAAACAGTCTAGTTTCACTTGAAAGGAAACACTATCCCCGTTGTATCCAAGTTAGTAAGCAATTCACAGTGGAACTGGTAGACTGGGAGGTCTGTTTTTCTTGTTTTAGTGTCAGTTGTTGTTTTCTGATGGAAGCCTGAGACTCTTGCATTTTAACTCATCCAGCATTTTCCAGTGTTTGTAGTTATTGGCCAAGTGTTGCATCAAAACAGGCAGGTGTGCAAATGCTGAAACAGAGGAACAATTTTGCTATGTGTACAAAAAGTACAGCAGAACAGCCCAGCCTTGTCTAAAACCAGCATTCTCCTATCTCTTGTAAGTTAATGCTAACAGGGAAAGATTTTTTTTCAGTCTTTCTCCTTCAAATGAATCCCCTTCTTAGTTTATAAGGAGTTTAGCCATTTATTCCTATCATGCAAATACTTTGATGTTGGTTTCTGCTTTTCAGGAAAAAAGACCTAGATAGAAAAACTTAGATTTAAGCTACTATTTCTTCTCTCTTTACATAATTGGTAAGTACTCAGCTTTTGTGAAATGGGAAGTTCACACTGCATGGTGGCAGAAACCAAGTTCAACATCAAGCTGTACTGCAGACTGAAGGCTGTATAGTAAATACTGTGCTGCCCCTGTGGAAAAACAGACTAATGGCTAGTTTGAGATTATTCTTTTTAATCTGTACAAATTGCTGCCTCAGAGCCAGGAAAAAGATGGAGAACTACTTACCATCCCACGCATCGAACATGTCTGTTATAAAATAATCAATGAAGGAAATCTGAGACTTGGGAATGCTGCAGGTATTTCTATCAAATACTGGCATCACAACAGGGAGACCCTGTCTCTTCTCTTCATCTGTCTAAGAAAATGAAACACCAGTTAGCCTCTGCAGCTGTCCTGCCTTTCATGTTGGAAGAGCAAAGGCCAGTCCCAGGTCCCTGGGACTAAGTGAATTGCAGTGGGAGGCTTCAGACAAAAGTTTGAACCCCAAAGGTGAACTTCCTGTGCTTTACTTCCTCTGGAACAGGGACTAAAATTAACATCTCTTCCACCTCGCAAGTACTGCTGCTGGGGTGCTGTGACTGTTCTTAGCTCAAGTAAGACAGAACACTGTAATCTCGTGATTGGGGCACACCAGTTAAAAATGGAAAATGGAGTTTCAGAGTCCCTCAGCAAAGAACAGATTTGAACTCTTCCACAGCTATGTCTGCTGTTCCAAAACATTTATCTTTTAAGTAAGAGGGATGTTGCTGCCTGAACTTTGCTTCTCTCGTGTTAAACAGAAGTCAGAATATGCCCTTTAACTGCCCATAAATGTAAGGGGGCTGACTGTGTTGTTCTTAGTGTGGTGGTGGAGCCAACCAGCCCAATCACAACTGTAACACACAAGTGAAGTACTTTTGTCAGAACTGAATACTGAACTTGGCAGCAAAGCAGCCCCAAAATTACCAGATGAGGTGAATGAAAAGGAGAGCAGTTCTCAACACCTTATACTGCTGTAGGCTTGCTACTGCCTAAGATTGGCAATTTAAAACTAGCTTGCCTGCTAGTATGCTACCGTGGAGGCTCGAGAGGTGCACCTCAAAGCAATCCTTGATCTTGCTCTGAAAACAATCAAATGTATTCAGGAGGATTAAAATAAAATTAACAGGTCCTATTCACTAATGTTCTTTCCTCCCAATAACAACTATTGTCTTTATGCTCTGAATTTGCATGGCAGGCATGCTAGGACGTCCATCTATCCTTCTGTCTCTCTATTCCAAGCTGTAGGTTACTCAAAATACAAAACCTAAAGAGTGCTTCACTGCAAAGATACTTCTGTTTGTGTTAAAAAAATAAAGTGTTAAGAAAGGAAACTGGGCTTCCAGTTTTGTTCTTAGGGATCCTATGCAATTTATGCCCATGTGCCTGCATACTGGCCTGCCCCATCCTCTGCCTATGGTAATGATCCTTCAGGTACCATCTCAGAAGAGAAAGTGTCAGCATCAGATTCAGCTGAAGGGTTCGTCAGGCATGGAATTGCTCGTCATGCTCTGTTCAGGGCAGGTATTGACTGGGACCAGAAGCTAGAACAGCGACGATGATTGAATGTTAGACAAATAAATTTACTGAAGTTAATCAAGTAACTTGGTTTCTGTTAGATGGAGAAAGTATGATGTATAAAGCCTGTCTACCATTCTGTACCACAAGCTTCAGAAGAAACAAATGAACTAACTTTGGAGTGAATTCTTCTCATGAATGGGGAGAAAACTACTGTAGAGTCCATGGTGATGCCAGACAGATTCCACTGGAACAACAGTGCTAATAGCCGCCTTCTTACACAGGATAATAATCCAGTGATAAAAATGTACATACCTGTGCAAAATATTCCTCTGAAATCCTCCCTGCCCATTCAATACATAGTTCTAGGGGACGACATGGATTTGCTACATCTGCACATTTAATCATCATACGCTTGATCAGTGTTTGGTTATCTGGAAAGTTCTTCATGTTGGCTGTACATTCACAGTCACTGCCTTCACTCTGTAACAGAGAGTTGATTATAAATACTGATGGCCAGCATCCCTGCTAGGAGTAAATGTATCATTATTAGCAGTGCTTATGTGGCAGGTAGGTACCCAGCCTGGTGCTTTCTCCCTCCATGCAGAGTACCAGGAAGTCAGAGGAGAAAGCAATGTCTGAGAACAGCAGTCTTGCAGAGTAGCTGACGGTAGCAGCACCACTGGTAGTAGTTTGGGAGGTTCACAGAAATAATGTATTTTGTGAAATAAATAGAGGCTCTGTTAGCTAGGGTAGGTCACCCTTGCCTTTTGGGAACTGGATGGGAGCAGGGAGTCATCCATCTACAGCAAGCTGACAAAACATTGTCACTGCTGTGTTTAGAGTTTGGGGGCTGTGATGGGAGGAGACTGCTTCATAGAGGTGGATGTGTTCTGATTTAATCCACAAATTAAACTGAGGCAGGCACAGAGGAGTGATTTGATTTGCACAATTTCTTTTAGAGGCAGAAAAGCAAGTGTATGCCACTCAGTTCCACTGTGTTTTTGATGACACTTGCCCCTTTTTATGCTGGACTTTGTACCTTAGGCTTTGTCTTTGGTACCTGCTAAATTTGAGCCTCACCTAATCTAGGAGATTAACAGTAGGAGAATGGAGTAGTGGCAGACTGAGGGCAGGCAGTCTCTGCTTTTACAAGGCAGCCACGTACTGAAGCATCCACTGAAGTCTGTGGAGAATGAATGGAGGGAACTGAGCATTTGTGAAATGTCTGCTGTGACATCATCTTCTGGGTCCTGAATAGATTAGAAGGGCACAGGTATCTTATGTTCCTTACTGAGTAATAAAAAGCCTCTACGTCAGCTCAACATGGCATTAATGCTATACTCAAAATAATACATTTGTGTAATTATGGTCTCCCTTCACTGCTAAATTCAACTCTGAGTCAAAAATTGAACATAAATAGTTTTTACCACCACTGCTAAGTTAATGTCTTCGTGGTTTATGGGCAGATACTTTGCAGTTGCCAATTCAGCATTAATCTTTTAACTTTATGTTTAGCAGTTAATTTTTTCAGCATGGGCAGCCCAGCAAAGAGCTGCTAGATTAGACCTGCTTGTACACTGCTGTTCAAGATTAAAAAGATTAAAAGAGCCACCATTAAAAATAAGGAACAGAACAACCTACACTAGGGAAAAAAACCAAATCTCTAAGATGTCTGGCTTTTGCTACACTTGTATTGCTTCTAACTCAAGTATGTTTTTAAAAAGCCAGATAAGATAAAGGAGGCTGAATTAAAAAAAAAGCAAAAGAAAACAACATGTTTTCTAAAGGTAAGCTGTGGTGATTGGAATAGGAAATACAGCAAACATACATAAGCTGTTTAGGAACTGTTAGAACAGATGCATTAATGTAACAGAAGTAAGATTCTCAGGACTGCATTTGGAGCTTGGAAACACTGTGGTTTCAATGGGACTTGTGAACCAATCCTACAGACAGGGATGCCAGAACGTGGACATTTCTTAAGGAAGGAGGTGGAGAAATACATCTGATCTGCCAAAGGGAGACATGCAGTGCTATCTGAGAGTGCTAATTCCCCTTTGCCAACTCAGAGAGCTTTTCAGAAATTGGAGTTTTTCAGAAGTTGGAGCAATTTGTTGTCTGGCACATGTTGTAAGCACAGGCAGAGAAATCTGAAAGTGGCTGATTCTGCTAAGTGAGGCATTATTGTCCTGTGTGCTTTGATGTAAGGTGGAATCGCTGCTGTCTTGGCTGGCCTACCCCATGAGAAGAAGCCTGTGAAAAGCTCTGCTTAGGTGGTGTGATTGCAGCACAATGCAGAACAGTGATGGAGACCTCTGTGGTGTTTAACCATTGTCCTGTGCCTGTGAGTTGTGGCAGCACAGATGCATCAGGCAAAGTCAGACGCAGTGCCACATCCAGTGAGCCCTCTACAGCTTGGAAGCGCTAGGGACTAACAGTACAAAGGGTACACAAAGCCAATGAAATTCAGATGCATTTGTGATTTCCAGCTCAGACTGCTGGGAGAATGGAGCTCAGTGGTCCTTACAGGCAGGCCAGTTAAAGTCATTCTGAAGTCATAAACCTCACCAGTCCTGATTGGTTTCTGCATCCATGACAGTTTATGGAGGAAAAAGTTGAGTTATGGGGAAGTAGTGGAAGCTATTTTAATTTTTTAATATAACTGAACTTTACCTTATTACTTATTCCCATTTCTAATTAAATGCTTCTTTCACCAAGTGGTGATAAGATGATCTTTGTTTAAGTGAGTTACACTGCCAGGCGAACCATGTCAGACAATGTTCAACCTCAAGAGGCAACACATGAAGGCAAAGAGGGGCCTGAGCTAGTAAACACATAGATAACACATGAAATAGGCCTGGGCTGGCTGTGGAGCATTAATGTGCATGAATTGACAAGAAAAATGGCCCAGATTGCTTTTGATGAAATCAGAAATGGGGCTGGGGTGGAGAGATGTCAGCAAACAACAGTTGTTCTTCAAGGCTTGAAGACTCCTGATTGCATAGGAACAAAACTGCAGTTTCCTCAGCTAGAGCCCTAGGCTTAGAGAGGTCCCTCTGCTCAGAGGCAGGATTGTAGGCACAGGTGTTGGTTTTTTTTTTGCATTACAAAAGCATCTACTTCCATGTCCCGGGATCACAAAATAGCTTTGAGAGCAAGGCTTATAAAATAGAAGTAAGCTAAATGCAGTGTCCAGACATGCATAGAAAATTTAAGGACGTATTTTTTCATACACTGAAGTGTGAGATCACAATTCCAGTTGTGTCCTTCAGGCAAGTTCATTCAGTGTGAATGAAATGATACCTTATGTTGTGTTGGAGAAATTTCACTGAAACGCCGAAAGGTGCAAAGTCATGCAGACACTTACATGTGAGGTGGTCTCCTCAGATGCCATTGGCTTGTTGATGCTGTTCACAAATTTGTTCACGTGTTCAAAGTGCTTTGTCATCTCTGTTGCCAGAACCATATCAATAATGGCCTGGCGCAATGTCCGATAGTGATTTCTAGGAAACAAAAGTAGTTCTTGCTCACAGTCCTGCCAGACAGAACCTTGTCCTTCCCTTGTCCCTTCCCAGACTGTTGAAAACACGGCTCACCCACATGAGCTGCTCACCCACATGAGCTGATGCTTTCATGGCTATGGAAGGTGCAGGGTTTGAAGGGCCTGCCAGCTGCACCATGCCACTGCAGTCCATCAAGGATTACCAAATACCCATGTGCTTCCAAATAATACAAAACATATGGTGCGACAAAATGCAGAGCACAGGGGGTGGAGGAATCAAAACCTATTTTAGAATAATGTTTACTTGGGATTCTAAAAAGGTTAGTTATCAATGTCTCCATTCAAATTACATTTCCTGGTTCAAAAGTTAGGTTCTTATCTGCCCCAGACTGAAAACCCCAAACAACAAACCCATGCAGACATACTGCCCTTCTCCAGCAGACCCACCTATCAATATTCTTGAAAATGTTGCATTTGCTGTCCTTAGCTGTCAGCTGAAATGCCAGTGCTGTGTGATGGCTCTCTAGCACAGCAGTATCATTGTAAAGGACAGCTAATTCACTGCCTGCGTTGCACAGGAAAGAGTTGGTCCGTCCAGGGTGATCTACGTCATGAATGGTGGCTGCTATCAATGCAGCCACTTCATCTAAGTGGCCAAGGCTTCCCTACAGATGAGAGAGAGATCACGACATGGCACAAAAATTACGACAAAATAATTTATGATCATTTCTGTGTACTCACAAATATACAACCTTAAGCTCGAGCGCAGGGACCCACCTCCATTTCTCACTCACTGTGCACACTGGTTATCTTCTCCAAAGTCCTCTATCCTCGCCCAAACCCTACTTTATTAAATTAATAATAAACATTTTACTGTGTTGTCACCTAACAACTTCCTCTTGTGCACACTTCCACTTTGCACATCTCTCTGAATGGCTCTACACTAACAGTACTCCTACAGACCTTGTATGTTCTGCAAAGCTTTACAAAGAACCAACAGTCAGTTAATAATAGAGAGAAAAGATTTTTTTCCCTTACTGTCACTAGTTATAAGTATAAATTCCTTCCTCCTATCAACAGACTTCAGAGAAACTGTGTGGGCCTGCAGGCATCACAGGAAAAGATTTCGAGGGCAGAGTAACTTTATGGATCCCGGACCATTATTTGAGTAAACAAATGACTTTGAATGATACATATAAAATGGCAGTTCGGTGTGGCACCTGAGCAAGCACACCCAACTCCTAGCTCCTGGCAAAAGTTTTACCTTAACTCTCTCCTTTCCCAGAAAGAAGGCAGTAGCATGCAGGACGTCCGCAGCGTGCGTGGAGTTGTGGTATGCATTGGAGGAGTGGTAGTTGGCTTCCATCACCTGCAGCCATGCTCGCAGTGTGGCTTCTGAGCAGTTCAAAAACTCAGGGACCCCAAACCGGCCAAAAACTTTTAAGCCTAAATATACTAGTGGCCTAGAAAACAACAGAAAATAGCACTGCTGTAATGTAAGTACTTCTAAAGTATGATGTTTTCTTCAAAGAAACCAAGACCTTAACAATAAAAGGTGGGGGGAATATTAAGCACCCTTATTGTTCACCTGAACCTCTATAAAGCCTAATCAATTAGGTTTCAAATGGTTACATCTTCTTTCAGATTCGATGTGTTTTGCACAGTGGCACAGTTCCACTACAGATTCACCAATTCTTAAGATTTTAACTTGGGCTTCATTAAGACTCAGATAAAAATGCTTAAAAGCTCTGTTCCTTTGTGTTTTGAGTATCTGTCAATCAATCAAAAATACATTTTCTTTTGAAGAGAAAAAAGCACAATTTCAACGCAGCCACATCCCAAAGTCTAAAAAACAATAAGATAAAGTGCCAAAAACTTAGAGTTTTACATAATCTTACGACTCCATGAGTACAGATTTCTACTTCCTGAATGTATCAGGTTGGCAATATGCAAACTGTATTGATTACATCTTACAATCATTACAATCAATTAATCAATCTCAGGCTCTTGATCCTATCACTGGCTTATCCTCCAGCCCAGTTTCTGTCCTTATAATCAAAAGCCACAGTTGTCTCACAGCTCACAAAATCATAGGGTGATTTAGTCGATGGAGGGGAGCAGCTTGCTTGCAGCCCGACCATCTGCGCAGTAGCAGGAATGAGGGCATCGGTGGGACATCTAGAACGTAAGAACACTGGGCTGTGATGGTGTGACCTGAGAAAGCTGGGGGGAGACAAACAAGTAGGAGTTGAACAGGAGTTGAACCTGGGAGGGTCGGAGATGAAGTCAGGGAAGACAACAGCCTGCAAAAAGCTTCCTGTGGCCTGTGCAAATATCTTAAAGCTGATGCATGCTTGGCTTGTAGATGTTGTAGGTGGTAGGGACATGTACATGCATGCACACAGAAAATAGGAAGACAGCTCTCACAGACTTGCAATATCTTTCTTCAGCTTTCCTGAGTAGAGCACTTCATGCTACAGCACCTCAGTGACAGTTTCATGGGCACCCAGAGAAAGGATTCAAGTACCTTTTATTTGTAACAGCTTCCAATTCAAAGATATTGAAGTCCCAGCTTTCCTCATTATCCAGGAGCTGTGCAATACAAGGTGGAACATCATTGATAGTATTTGGCACTGAAAGGTGACTATGGCTCAGGTTCATATCTGTTGAAATAGAATTTGGGAATTACAGCATTTATGGATTTTTTCTTCTTACATGCAGTATTCTATTTAGAAAACAATTCTTTTAAGAAAAATGACTCCTTCCCTCACAGTACAAAGTTTGTAAAAGCCCACTATATGTGGCTTTTGTCACTTCTGATTGTCTGGAAATAAATGAAATAGATCAACAAATGACAATTTAGTTAAGTTTCTGGTCTGATTTTCCACATTTTAAATGCATTGTTTTAGCTATTTGAACCTGCTTCAGATCCAAAATGGAGGCAGTCCAACACTCGCTCTACAGTCACTTAGATGACCATTTCTGAAGACATACATCCCACTGCTAGCATGAATTTCTCTGTCATTAGCATTTAGAAATGAAATCACACATGCAAAGAGAAATTTAAAATGGTGGCTTACTCTTGGAAAACACATACTCATTTCCAGACAGTCTTCTCAAGCCATCCTAAAATAAACAATATTATTAGAGGCAAGGTGGCAAAAATAATTTCCATGTCTCATTACCTACTAAAACACTATACACACGCTCCCTCTTAGCTGCTGCACCTGGGCGCTGAACGTACTGCTCCTACTTGTAGCACTATAATAGAATTATAAGTGTAATTCTTGCTTTAAACTCTTTCAAAACAGACATGAAAGGATCCAAGGAACACTAGCACGAGACCTCCAGAAATGGTATTACTAACCATACAGTGTACTGCCCTTCTTGACCCCTCCATTCGCACTCGCAGCATTTCATCATTCACGTTAACCACCATCATTTATTTTCCGTTTCCTTCTCATTACTTTGACAAGGATTAGCTCAATGTTCATTACAGAATGGGGCAATCCGTGTTGAAATCCAGGCAGTCTGTCTTTGGCAGGCAGTTTTGCTACTATTAAAGGACCAAAGTCATACCTTGATGAAAGTAAAAGCCACTATTCTCATCTAGTTGTCAGGTTGAGTAGCTGTAGAACAATCCCTCTAATTCCATCTATGTTTCTAGAGTTTCTAAAAAGTATCTACTCGAGACAAAACAGATTAGATGATATGGTTTCTAGCGGAGACAGTGTTCACTCCTGTATGAGAATGAATGCACCCAACTGACTGAGACATAGCTGTGTCTTACTACATCCTGGTAAGTAAGCCAAAACGTTTAAGTGAATCAGCGATACACTACAATTCTGCTTCAGCTGCTTGTGGTAGCAGATCACTGAACTGTGATGCATGACACTGGTAATAGTGATTTCATCTTTACTAATTTTACTTACAGTCATCAGACCTCCAACAAGATCACTTGTGTGAGGATCCTCATCTTTGGTACCTAGCTGAGGGGAGTAAAGTTCTGTTGTCCGCAAGATTTCTAGAACTCTGTCCAAGGCTTCTGCTACAGTGATGGGGCTGTTTTCCTGGGCAGCATTAATTATGTTAATAACCTGAAAGCAGATTAGGGAGGTAGGCAAGGAAGAGTGAATACCAAATATTTTTCTTGCTGTGTAACATTACTAACTGAATTACACTACTTCCCATCTAGCAAATACTGTGTAGTTTCCCTCAGTCCTTTAACTCTGAAAATGTAACTGTGTGCTTTGAGTCCCTGGTACCCATCTGTTGTTTGTTACTAGCAGACTCCTGGGAAGTGAAAGCAGAAGGGTATGAAGAATAGTTGGAGGCAATCAGACCAACACATAACCACATCACAGTTCTGCAGCACAGCCAGGCTGCTCAGAAGAAATCATTTAGTCCCAAGGAAAAGAAAAAACAAGAACACCTATGAATCAGATATCCTCACAATGGATGTAAAGCCTTCATTTTCTCAGTGTAGGTGAAAAAGGGCAGAGAGCAGCAACAGTTGAGCTGCGAATGAGGGAGAAGAAGATGGCTCTTTGATGCCATTCACAGTATGTGTAAGCTGTGATACAGGAAAGTAGCAATGGTGCAGCAACCCTAAAGACTGCTCCTGGCAATGCCCGGACTCAGATAAAATCTCAGTCAGAACTGCTGCAGGGGCACGACAGGCTGTGCTTGTGGAGAAGGAGAGGAGTTAGCTGCTGGAATGGACAGGCAGGTGCTAGGAAGCAAAGAGCTGGAAGAGTAAAAACTGGATTTTACCAGTTTACCAGGACAGGAGATAGCAGGCACACTGTTTGATGATATAAATTATCATGCAGCTGGTTTGAGATAGCAGATAGTGTAACATGGATGGTGAAGAAATGAGTGCAAGAAAGTAGGAGACAGAATGCAGTGCAGAGGATGCCTCTTCTGTATGCTGTATTACCAATGGCAAAAGCAAAGATGAGTCTGTGAAGTACGTTTTCTCCTATACAAGCACAGACAACAAAGCAGGTTTCTTTTCCTGCCACAAGCAGAGCACCTAGCATGGACAAACACCCTATTTACCTTTTCTATTTTTTTCCTCATAATTAAGTCTTGGAATGAGAGGTGCAGAAGGGTTTAAGAAAAGAAAGTCTAACTTCAAATATTTTGTTAAATACAAGATGCAGTAAAGATCTGGCTGTACTGCCAAAAACTATGTATTTCCCTATAAGGGCAACTTCAAACTCTGAGCCCGCAGAAAAGGCATTGCTCAGGACTCACCTTTGTGATAGGAGCTTCTATTGTCATTGAGTGGATCCTTGCCATAGAAGAGTACCGCCGGGTCTGTAAACTTGGAGCTGGCATTAGAGAGAGCACTTTTTAGGCATAGCACAGTATAAAGTAATTATCTGACACCATTTATCCAGTGCCAAAGGCAGCCATTAGGGAACAGCATGCCAGAATCCACTAGTTTATCCTGAATCTCTTCTTCTGCACTTTTTTGCTTTGCTGTTCCTTTTCCTGCATTGCAGGCTGCCTCCCATGCAGCCACCTCTCACTGCTGCTGTCAGTTTTTCTCCATCCATCCATCCATCCATCCATCCATCCATCCATCCATCCATCCATCCATCCATCCATCCATCCATCCCACACTTCAGCTATACTGAAAGAAAGCTGTACTTACACACTTACACTACTCTGTACTTCATGCCCAGCAACTCCCACTCTGCCCTCGTTTGCCGATGGACTTGAGTCAGCCACAGCTTTTTCTGTGAGAGAATGCAGCCCCCTCATTTCAGTGTTGCAGCTGCTCCAATGAAACCCATTATTGCACTCTATAAGGTGTGCTTCTCTCACTACACACTGAAGAAGGAGAAAATCTCTGCCACCACCATTCCAGGCCTGCCAGGCAGCCATAGGTGGGATCAAGAGCAGCTCTGCTCTCAAGTAACCAGCAGAAATCAGTCCCTCCATGTCCTTCACCAATGAAGCCACCAATCCTCTCAGTGAAGGCACCATGCACTGACATGCAGCACAGTTACACTGATGCTCGTGCTGGGGCTTTGCTTTGCAGTTCAGAATAAAGAATTTTTAAAGAAGTTGTAAGACACTGAAGAAATCTCTGATCAATCAATCACCCATGACCCTGCCTGGTTCCTCTTTCACTCTGTGTTTTTCTGCCTCTGCTCTCTATTTCTAACCTTATTCCTAACTGTTTTCTATTTTCTTACCATCACTACTTTGTGAAGTTATCGACTTAACATCAACTGAGTCTTTCCTTCTGTTCTTGCATTTGAAGGAATGGGATTCTGTAAATGCAAAACAAAACCATTTAAAATGTGTCAGTAATAAATGCTTTTCCAAACTCTGAACACCATTTAAATAATCTTCACTGTACCATGTAAGTGGGGGAAATACTGTAAGCTACAGCTCAGAACTGGGGAATGAGGGACTGAGATACAAACTTGGAGCACACCAAGCAACTTGCCTAAGGACGCCTGGAAAGATGCTGTGGAAGAAGGAGAAGACCTCCATCAATGGAGCACAGAGCTCACTTTGCCTAACTTCAGCTGCCTAAAAGCAGCAGTCCTCCAGCCTGTCTTTGCCTGAGGTAGCTATCAAAGACCCTTCTGTAGTAATAAGAGATAGGCAGTGGCATGCCCATGAACAGTTCATTCTACTTCAGGGTGGACCCCTCCAGCAACCCTTCCTGTTGCTCTCTGCTGACCATTGGACAACCCTGAGTTTAACTGCCCAGAAATTTTGACAAGCAAGAAAAATCCCATCTCAGCCAACACTCTCCTGGCCCCAGCACAAGGACTGATCTGCTCTCTCCATATTCAGACAGCTTTTGTTTTTAATTTCAGTAATTATTTGTAAGCTATTTAAGAAAAATGCAACATATTGAGAACAATTACAAACAATTAACCAGTTGCTGTGGAAATTAACTGTGCACCAAGCTGTCATTCTTGAAATTGCCACTTACTAAAACAAAAAAATAAATAGAAACCCTCGTATTCAGACAAATGGAAAAGCCAGATGAAACAAACTCAAATAAATGACTGAAAAATGTCTCAATTATATATAAAAGAGCACTCTGTAAAATGCAATTTTCCTCCAACACAATGCAGTCTGCCCTCTCCTTTACCCTCAAAAACAACAACGCTGTATCTCTGCAAAAATCTTCATAGTGCCTATTCACAGAGTATCTGAGATCCACTCAAAGATCAGGGATGACAGAAAGCTTTCAAAGGGTGATAACCACTATGTGAAGAATCAGGACCAACCATCATCACCTTTGTCAAGACCGTATATATGCAGCTCCTCTATAACAAAGCATTAGTATACAGTCCTCCAGAATTAAAAGTATGATGAAAAATGATGAATACAGTTCCTGCCTTAAGAATTTATCCTTGTCCACTCTGAAGAAGCTGAAAGCATCTTTTCCCATTGATATCTAAGTGCTACATAATTAAAGCATGTCATTTTATTAATTTATTAAAGCATGACATTTTATTAATTTATTTAGTGTGATCAAGTCTAAATCCCTTTCCTACCTTAACTTTTGCAGGATTTCAAAAGACACTGGAGTGAGAGCAAACATTTACACACAAACAGAGCTGCAAGTGGCAGTTGGAGGTAATAGAACCCTCCTTGTTTTAAATGTCAGCTAGCCAGCTGGAAACTTTGCTGCTGCCATCTGGAGAGAGAAACAGGCATAGAAGAGCTACTCTACAGTAGTTGAAAATATATATAAAAAAAAAAAAATTACCCTTCACTGGGTGAGTGGAATCTTCCCATCCAGATTTGTAACAAAACACGAAGAATTGTAGAATCATAGAATGTCTTAGGTAGGAATGGACCTTAAGGACTATTCAGTCCCAACCCACCTGCCATGGGTAGGGAAGGGTCACCCCCAGTCTGGCTTTGAACTTCTCCAGGGACACAGGACCCCCATCTTCTATGGCCTGTGCCACTGCCTCACCACCCTCCAAGTAAATAGTTTCTCCCTAATACGTAAGGCACCTGAAGGTTTAAACCAGTTTGCACTGAAGGTGGAAAAATAATCCACGTGTACTGAGTATTTTGTGAGGATGTGGCCTGGCCAGCAGGGAGAGGGAGGTGGTGGTTTTCCTCTGCTCCACTTTTGTGAGGTCCCATCTGGAGTACAGCGTTCAGCACTGGGATCCCCAGCACAAGAAAGATGTGGGGCTGTCTTACCTGTGCTGTACCCAGACTAACAGTCCCTGTGACTTTTTGGCTACTTGCTTTAATTGTACCATAGCTATCAGTGTGACTTCTATGATACCTCTTTCCAGTCTTGCTTGTCACAGTAACAAGAAAGTCTAAACGCCTAAATCTTTCAAACAGATTAGTATGCTAATTACATTGTGTTAACTAGTGAGAAGTATTCTGCAACTTAATTCACAGGTGTTCTCATCTTCCTCTGTTTGCAGACTCCATTACTAGGAAAGGAGGAACAGTGAGAAAGAGAACCTGCATTTAATACAGCAACACAGCAGCAAACCGTTTAACACAACATGGATCCGTTCTAACGGCAACAACAATAATGAGGATATCAAATTGCATGCGTGGTCTCTTATCCCCACTCTCACCCTCCCTTGCAGATTTTATTCTGCACCACAAAATTCTCCAATGCTTCCACATATTCTTATGTTACTTGGAAAAGCAGTAAATGTCATGAATTCACTTCCTAATCTCTCAGTACATTATATCCTCCCAAGTGAAAATCAGAAGCTTCCTTATAATGCACAGCAGTGCTGCCCAGTGTTTGCTGTAGGAAGGGTCTTGGGGTCTAGAAAGCAACAAAGTGCAAGGACCTTTCTCTCAGAATAAGGCAGTAGGGCTGCATCTACCTCAGATCAACAGAAGACCATTGCAAACTTCAAATTGTCCTTTAGAGCCTCCTCTAGGAGACCAGGGATGTCTAGGGAAAAGTTATTTAAACAGCACTGGAAGGAGTGATGATTATCTCCTTATGTTCCTTTCTGAAGTCACCGTTAGTAACTTCTGCAAACAGCTCTTGGCTGAGATCTTGAATCTGTATGCAAGTAAACAGAGCTTCCTAAGACACAGAGCAAGGGCTGTGCAGATGTTCTGCAACACCACCACCGTGCTCAGGGCTGATGGGACATGACTAGCTTCAGCCTGCACACTGTAGACAGGGCAGATACTCTGGCACAAATAGGCACAGCTTCAATTTTATTTCAAGCAGCAGGAAGTGACAAGGTATGTCAGCTTTTGGATGAGATACAGTGCTTTAATACAACAAACAGCAACACAACTTGTTTCTGAGCGCTCTGCACAGCAGACTGAATTATTATTGACTTTACAAACCCAATTATAGTGCAACATTTGAGCAGCTGGCCATTTTTCTGTGAGCACAGGCTCCACAGAAGGAGGAGACAACACAGCAAAGACTGGCCATGACTTCAAGGACAGAAGTATATAAAGGTAAATGATAACATTCTAACCTGACTGAGAACTGTCTCCTGAATAATTCTCATCGCGTTGACTCTTGCAGAGCTGAAGACGCACCAAGAGTAAATTACGTATGTAAAAGAAAAAAAAAAAAACAAAACACACAGAGATTTAAAAAGAGCTACATTCAACACTATCCTTATCCAACAATCACTATTATTTTTATATATATATATGCATATATAGGAAAAGACTCTTCTTCAGGTGTAATAATTACAAGTAGAGAAATAATATATAAAGCAAATAAATCACAGATACAACAGTGCTTTTACATAGGAACAATCAGTTCCTGTTTAATGCCCAGGTCTGTAAGAGATCTGAGGTTCCTTTTTAGGTAACATTTTAAGTACAAATTTCATATCAACATGAAAGATTCCAGAAATAAAATGCAAAAATAGAGATAAACAAACAAACAAACAAACAAACAAACTAAGATGTTATTCATTTCTTGTCTTCTGTACAGTGTTTTTAACATTATTTTCTTTATACTGTTAAGCCAATTTTGTATACGCTCTTTCATGGACTAGTGATAGAATGGATCATCTTCAAAAAAGACAGAAAAAGAACACTTGACATACTGAGAAGATAGGTCTCATCCATCAGAAATTTATTTCTCAGTGATTTTTAATCACTCCCATGAATGAAAAATATAAACCAAACAAACAAACAAACAAAAACCCAAAAAACCCACAATATCTAATTTGTTTGTGTTTCTGAAACACCTGAAAATTTAACAGATATTTCAGTTTTTCTAGAACTTGAGTAGGACTTTTCCATCATCTTAATGGTTCCACCTACTGCTTGGTAGCACAATAAAAAATTAAAAGCTCTTCTGCTTTTTCATCCCTTTCAGAAACAAACACCACAATCTGTCCAACATATGACAACTTAATATCTGCTGTCCACTTCAGCCCATTCCCATCTACTCTAGACAAACAAGCCTTGAAACTCAACTCTGCTCAAGATGAACAGTCCTTCATGCTGCATTTGCACATCTTTCATTATACATCATACCAAAGAATCCAGTGCAGTTACCTCATCTGCTGTAGGTGATCCTTTGATCAAATCCATTGCCTGCCTGCCTGCCTGCCTATAACAAAACACTAGATTGCAAACTGTTGGTTGCAACCAATAAGTAAAAGGTGAAGTACAGCAAGATAGCATTTATGCATTCTGTGTCCATGTCAGTGTGACAGAGCACGGTGTTGTGCAGCTGCAGGGATTACTCAGGAAAGAAAATAATTACATGAGACCTCTTTTTCATCACTCCTGAGCCCCCTCCATCTTGTTTTTCTTTTTCTTCTCGGGACAGGAGATAAAGAGAAGAAAATGAAGGACAAAAAGCAAAATTAAGGAGTGCTTTACTGTGTGGGGTAAGAATTAAAAAAGGAAGAGGAAATCCTGCAGTAATGTTCTACATAAATCTTGTTTGAGGGAATTTAAGACGGCACTCTTCCCTCATAAAACTTGTTTTAAAAGCTTAAACATCTCTCCTACAATTATGCAGAAACTCTCACAGAAATTATCTCAACAGAACAAGATTGTGGAAGCTTGTCATACAGTACATTGATACAAGGCATCTGAACTGTCATCATTCCAGTCCAAAACTGGAGTTCTTGGATATATCTCTTCCCGCTTCCCTCTACTGAAAGAAAACCATGGCACATTCCTCATTTATATGAAAAATAAACTGCATTTCAGTACTTCTGTAGTATTTCTCTTACCCTTTGCTGTAGGCATGACGTCAAAGAGCCATGTAAGTTAAAAAATGAGAGCCGCCCTGACTAAGAAATGTTCTCCTCCTTTCTCATCTATATCTCTCCTCTTGCAGTTTAAAACTGCTTTGCCCCGTCCTATCCCTATCTGTCCATGTAAAAAGTTCATTTTTCTTCTGTTTATAATTTCCCTTTAAAAACTGCAACTGACATCATCTACTTGGACTTGTGCAAAGTGTTTGACACTGTCCCACATGACATTCTGGTCACCAAATTGGAGAAAAATGGATTTGATGGATGGATCACTCATTGAATAAGGAATTGGCTGGATGAGACTCAGAGAGCAGTGACCAACAGCTCAGTGTCCAAGTGGAGACCAGTGACGAGTGGCTTTCCTCAGGGATCGGTGTTGGGACTGATGTTACTTAACAGTTTTGTGGGTAACACGGACAGTGAGATCAAGTGTATCCTCAGCAAGTCTGCAGATGACAGCAAGCTGAGTAGCTTAGTGCGGTGGACACACTAGAGGGAAGGGATGACATTCAGAGGGACCTGGACAGCCTTGAGAGGTGGGCCCATGGCAACTTCATGAAGTTCAACAAGCCAGGTGCAAGGTCCTGCACCTGGATTGGGACAGTCCCAAACACAAACACAGGTTGGGTGGAAAATGGCTTGAGAGCAGCAGTGCTGAGAAGGATTTAGGAGTGTCAGTTGAGGAAAGATCCAACATGAGCAAGCAATGTGCGCTTGCAGACCAGAAGGCCACCGTACCTTGGGTTGCATCAAGAGGAGTGTGACCAGCAGGTCAAGGGAGGTGATTCTGCCCCTCTACTCTGCTCTCGTGAGACTCCACATGGACTACTGTGTCCAGTACTAAATCCCCCAACACAAAAAGGATGTGGAGCTGTTGGAGGCAGGTCTGGAGAAGGGCTATGAAGATGATCACAGGACTGAAGCATCTCTCCTATGAGGACAGGCTGAGAGAGCTGGGGCTCTTCAGCCTAGAGAAGAGAAGACTCCAAGGAGAACTTATAGTGGCCTTTCAGTGCCTGAAAGGGCCTACAAGAAAGCTGGGGAGGGACTTTTTATAAGGGCATGTAGTGACAGGAAAAGGGGAAATGGTTATAAAATGGAATAGTAGATTTAAACCAGACAGTAGGAAGAAATTCTTTACTGTGAGGGTGGTGAGACACTGGAACGGGCTACACAAGAGAAGTTGTGGATGCCCCCTTTCTGGAAGCATTTAAGGCCAGGCTGGATGGGGTTTGAGCAACCTGGTCTAGAAGGAGGTGTCTCTGCCTATGGCATGGAGGTTGGAACTAGATGATTTTGAAAGTTCCTTCCAACCCAAATCATTCTATGATTTTATGATTGGAAGGCCACAATGACATCTCTATGGAGCCTTCTCTTCCCCAGGCTAAAGAAGCCTAGCTTTCTCAACCTATCTTTATAAAAGAAGTGTTCCAGCCCCTTTGATAATCTCTGTGGGTCTTGTCTGGACCCAGTCCAACAGCTCTGCATCCCTGCTGTACTGGGAGAGACACAGACCTGGATGCAGTGCTCCAGTCTGGTCTTCACAAGAGCAGAGTAGAGGGGGACAATCACCTCCCTCTCCCTGCTGGCCACTATTCTTTTGATGCAGCGCAGAACACTGTTGGCCTTCCAAGCTGCAAGCACACGCTGCTGACTTGTGTCCAGTTTATTGTGCACCAGAATCCTTAAGTCCTTCTCACAGGGTTGTTACGAATGAGTTCTTCTCCCAGACTGTATTCATAGTAATTCATGAATGTTTGTAAGCTTCCATGCATTATCATAGAATCATATAATAGAATCATAGAAAATGATGTTGTGGGTGTCTGCCTGGGTTGAAAAGGACTCAAAGATCATCTAGTTTCAAAGCCCTTGCCATAGGCAGGGTGACCAACCACTAGACCAGGCTGCCCAGAGGCACATCCAGTCTGGACTTGAATGACTCCAGAGATGGAGCATCCACAACCTCCTTGGGCAACCTGTTCCAATGAGTCACCACTGTCTGAGAGAAAAACTTCCTCCTAAAGGAAGTTACCTAGAAGTTGAGTTTAAGTCATATATAACTATGGTGAAACACTGTAGCATTAGTGATTTCAATCAAAACTTGAATCACGACAGATACTATCCTGTAATTAAATATGTACTTCATTAGATTTCCTTGCATGCTTCCATAACAAACCATTTTTGTTCTGAAAATAACCCTGATATATTTTATGGCAGAATAAATTTTTATTTATCTAAGTATTCAGAAGTGGATGTCAGCATTTGTCAAGTACATAACTTCTTCATATTTGTAATTTTCTGCAGAAAGTGTTCTGAGAGAATAACTAAAATCCTTAACAAAAGCTGAATACGAACTGAACCAGAGGAAAAAAAACAATGGAGGAAACCAATAGTGCAAATATTCTATTTGTCACAGAAAAAGTCTTTCCAGAGTTGTTTTTCAAAACAAGAAATAGTGAAATGTTGAGAAATGAGTTTCTCTTTTGCTTCACAGAAGACAACAGCAGGGTACTTGCAGCAAGCATTGGGGTCCCACCCCTCCTGGCAGGCACCCACTGCCTTGAGCTGCCCAGAACCATTGCCTTGTGCCAGCCTCCCAAAAGCAGCTGGCCCCTGAGCAAGGTGACAGAGCTACCACATACATTGACAGTGCCGTGGTGTGGGCTCCTTGGTCAGGAACTAGGTAAATGTCCAACATAAAGCACGAATCTCATCAGACCCACACATTGACCAGTGCTGGGGAAAAAAAAAAAGATAAAATTTGGGCCACTCTCATCGTTTATCTCACAGGGTACCAATCTGTCAAGGAAATCCTCAAACAATGGCAGCCTCAAAACTTCATGAACTGCACTGACTCCACCATCTGGACAGGACAAGACATCTCAGCAAGAGGCAGTAGCTTAGAAGGACTATATATTCTGGATGTTCGTGGCAGGCTGAGGCCTCCTGGCCAACAGAAGCTGCAGCTGCAGTGCTGCTGTTTCCAACACATAGCTGGCACCTCACAAGAGGAGGTCAAGGCAAGCATGGGCTATTTGAGCCCCATGGCTTGGAAAAATTAAGAAGCACCCTGTTGCACCTGAAGCAATTTCTAGTGCCTGAGGGCACATAATCAACTCACCCAGCTGCTGCAATATCAAGGAAGAGGTATGCTCTTTTTACAGGAACATACTGACACACAACAGATGAAAGCAAGGGACTGCCTTGCAGTAGAACCCAAGGATGAACTCAGAGCATCTAAAGAAATAGATGAGATTACTTGCTCTGAAACCAAAGAATAGGAGTGCTTGTAATGGGCTTGCCTACACTGGAACTTCACTTTATACAATTCTTTGCTCAAGTCTCATTTGACTCAATGGCAGCACATCTTCAGTGCAATGGGGAGAACGGAGAAAGTGGCTGTATCTCAGTGCAAGCTCTGTCTGTCTGTCTGGTCTTCTTACCCAAATTCTCTGCAATTGCAGACAGAATGCCAGTAACTGTTGAATTCCTCAATATTTGAAAACATTTCTTTCAGAAATGCAGAAAGCCTACACAGGTAGACACATGCCCTCGTTTCCCTGAAATTGTTTCCAAGAGGATGGTGTACAGCATTTGAAAATACTGCTGTGTACAGAAACATAGGGAGTATCACAAGGCTAAGTGAATCAAATCCAACAAGTAATTTTTATCCCTCAGGGGCCGTTTTATTAACACTTTATGTGTATTAAATAATTGATAAACTTATTTTTAATTTGCATCACGTTTTCGTGGTTTTTCAGGCTGCGCCACCAACTGCTGCACAAGAAACCTTCCTGCAAAAGTCAGTAGTGCTTTTTCTTCCGTTGAACTTCTCTTTACCACCAGAGGGTGCAAAACTGCAGTGCTCAAATGCTGATCACAAAAAAAATCTGAGCAGCATCACTGCAAAAGTAATTGTAGGAAGTCTTATGAATACAGTACAGGTGTTATTACACATAACCACCATCCCCAATCTAAACCATAACAAGACCTCAAGACGCTGTTAAGAGTTTTCTATTTGATGCCAGAGCATCTGATACTGTAGTAGAGGGAGGAGAGATTTCTACCACAGAACAGAAACACACACAAACACAAACACACATACAAAAAAAACCCCAACAGCAAAAACAACAACAGCAAAAAAAAAAACCCACCTAGTTTTGTGGGCTGTACCTTTTTTTTTCCATATAGACCTTCAATCTCTACAGAATATATTTTCTGTCAGGCTGTAATCTTTAATCACTGTAGTAGATTTCTATATCTGTTCAGAATGTTTCAGAGGTCATACAACCTTGTCTAAGACTGCCCAGGCATAAAGATCATTGCATTTGTGCTTTATTTACTGATAACTGCTCATGATTCAGTACTGAAAAACACAAACTGATTGTGCTTTCCAACAGTGCCAGTACTAGAGAGCCAGAGAGCACGGCCTTTGACACATATTTCTAAATAACATTTATTGTTAAGTTTACTTGCTTAATCCAAAGAACCAGAAAACTTCCACTGCTGGCTTTTGGTGTTTTTTTTTTTGTTGTTTTTTTTTTTTAACAGATGACTGCAAGTCTGTAATTGTTTTATACTGATCATCTTACATAAACAATATTACATTTACACTGCAGCAGCCTTTCAGCTGTGTGTACACTGTAGAAAAATACATCAAATGGTACCTCGCTTTTAAATCAACATCAAAGCAGCTGTAAATGAAACAACATGAACAATGAGGTTTTACTAATGAATAAAAAAAGAAATACTGTATAACGTTAGTACTTCTTCCATTACAAAAGTCTCCTGCACTCTAGGCTGTACTTTTAAAATCCTGCTTCTGTAGATTATACCTTGCTGCTAATACTAAAATCTGTTTTTTGATCCAAATAGGAGCTCAGTTTATAACATTCCAAGCTTTGTTTTTAAGGGGCAGAGGTGCAAATTTCTTCCAAAAGCTATGCATATTTCTTCGTTGACTTGATAATATCTCTGCAACAGGCATGGTTTCAAAAAACAGACAATTTTACAGAATATTACCTATTAACTTCCAATACTTTTTTTTCAGTAATCTATTACTAAGGATAGGCTTATTATACTGAAGAATAGGCAACTAGAAATCCTAGTGACCTTCCATGCATATTTATGCACACATTGCCTTTATTCTCAGCTATGTAAAAGCACATTTAAAAATTTATACAAAACAATATACTCAGTTCCCAAAACCCAAATTTTTTAGAAAAAAATGGAAATTATAGGAAATATATCATACTCCATAAGCACATCCTCAGTTTAAACGTTAGCAGCTACACCTTATGCTCCCTACATTCAATCTCACTCCCACAGACCACAGATAGATTTCACTCTTTGACTCAGAGAAGTCCAAAATTTCTTATTCCACTGGTTTTTGAAGCAAAACATACAACATGCTCAGTGGCTTCAAATGCTCTTTCAGATAGTGTGCAGGAGCAGATCAACTTCTGCTCCTCAAACAACTTCTCACGCCTCCACAGTTTTTACAGGATGTGGTGGATATGTGGCTGAACATATGTGAAAACATATGGGCAAGGAACCTCCAGTCTTCAGTGCTTGCCCACTGCACCCTGTCCTGGCACTGGGCATCACTGAAAAGGGCCTGGCTCCATCCACTTTGCAACCTCCCTTTCTGATATTTATAGACATTGATGAGATTCCCTGGAGCCTCCTCCTCTCTGGGTTGTACATCAACTTCTTAAGCAAAAAATATAATTACTAAAAGAGATGGAAATTATGACATCGTAGAAACACAGTACCTGCTTGTTGTTTTCGTTAGTACAACGCAGCCTTTTGAGGGACACCAAGTGTCTGATCTTCCTAGCAACAGAAATAATCTATTGTTATCACATCAGATGGTAAAGAGGGAAGTGAAATGACATAGTGATATTTTTTTAAGCTGAATTCTTGATGCTCTAATGGAACAAGAACTAAAACCAACACAAAACAACTGACTGAGCAACAAGCAGTGAAACAGTCATGTTTTTGTTCTAACGTACATGACTATGCTGATGCTGAAAGAGTTCACTCACACATCTGGGAGCAGAATTTGGCAACATGCACATCATACATGGCAAAAGTGCAAGCACATGCAAGTGTGCACACGAAATGAATCACCTGGCTGCTGACTCTTCCAATTGCCTGGTTGACAGTTTGAATACTTTAGAGTAACTTCACAGAGAAAAGCATGGTAAAATAAACCCAAACACCAATTTGCAGCTGTCTGTATAATAGCAACTTCATCCTTTCTTACGATTTCACAATTTTTTAGCCAGCAAGTGAAGACACCAAAATGGACAAATCAGTAAAAATCACGGCCTTCTTAATTTTGCATATTTTCCTTGAACTGCTTGAAGTCAGCAGTGTTATCACCACCCTGCTCCTTACTATATGGAGGTTCATGCCAAATGCACGGACAGGGAAAGCACAGAGAAGGATTAAAAAAAAAATAAAGGATCTGTGCTCTGGAGATGTTAATTACCCTCCTTGACCAATCACTGGTGTTATCTTCACATGTTGCTGGATACTGTCTCCAGATTTTCTTCTTGCATAGTAAACCCCTTGCCATTCCTAAGAAAACATGCACAACAGAAAGCATCTGATAATACGTAGTTTGCAGTCGAATATTCATTTATTATTGCCTAGTCCTTTTGTAGCAAATAATTACATACTATTTCATGTTTGCATTCTAAAAAAGTATAAAATCTTGTAATCCTCAGCGCAGCTAAGCAGATATTTGCTTGTCTGAGGACAGTGTAAACTTTTTTGATATGTTTCTCTTGTGAAGAAGTGCCCAGTATTTTCAAAAAAGTTTAGGAATCAGAGGAACAGAATTCAAATGAGATATATGCAACTCGAGAGAACAGAGTCTCATGTTTTTAAACCCAGAGTTTAAAAAATAAAACAGATTGGAAATCGAAATTAGAATTGCCCAAGCTGATTTTAGCTACGTACCTTTCCTTTTTTAATACATGCGTTGATAGCGTCTGACAGATCTGCACGGTTTTTATCACTTTTTGGTAGCTCAGTAAGTTCCTTGCCAATGAGCTCTCCCTTCTGATACCCCATCATATGCTCGAAGGCTGGATTAACATACTGTGAAACAAAAGAACTTTGGGATAAGAAGGACATACTTAGAAGATAATTACTCACATAAAACTATCACAGTATTTCAGGGTACGCACCTAAATCCAAAACCACACATCCCTGCAGTCTGTCACATAAAATACTATGCCAATAGTGAAACATTTCACTTACATTTGTTAGATACATATTATTTATTTATTTATTCATGTTACATATGGAGTTGAAATAGAATCTGATATAGAAAACATGGAAAGAGAACAAGCCCCTTTACTGTGCAGGGTATCTATTTCTGCAATAGATTTCACGTTTGTTTTACTATCAGCAACTGGAAATTATCATCTGAGTAAAATTAGAGAAGGAAATGTTCTAGAAATTCAGCAAGTGTCAACAGGCAGCATCCAGAAATGCTGCAGAAATACGGCAACAAAAGCAAAACACCGAATTAGAAGAGACTTTACGGAACAAAGATCTCTTTGGGGTTTCTGTCTTTGAATTCTGCAAAATGATTGGTCTTTTCCCCATACCTGAATAACACGATCTTCACTGGTTATTTCTATTGCTTCCTGACAATGTTCTAATGCTGTAAATACTGCATTACATGCCCTGAAATTAGCAAATGATTCGCATTAGTTTTATTGTTAGAACATTTTGCTTATCGTAAACAGATTATTGCACTGTACTTATCCACGGATTAATCACAAATTAGCATGCTGTTTCAACCAAACCGGGTAGCCATCACCATTATAATTTTCTGAGGAATTTAATCTTTGGACAGTCCCGTTGCTGACATATTTTTCTGAGATCACTTACAAAACTGCTCACAGGCACCGCATCACTTAACAGCACGTTGCCTTTTCCAAACACCCTTTCTAGAGCAGGAACTAAAAATGAGTAAAAATAACAAATGGCTGCATACATTGCAATAGAAAGATTTGTGAACATCAAGGATAGAGAACACAAAAATCAGCACAGTACATTTTATGAATCTATGTATATAAAATATATCCTAATATATACCCCAATAAAATATGTCCTGACATACACACGGATAAAATGTGCTGTGCTTATTTTACATGTGTATATACACGTAAGTATAAATGTGAATTTTTCAGACCTTGATTATCAAAGAAGTTGTAATGCTAAGCGATTAGAGGAAATGATTTATGCCATCACAAAATCTTAGTCAGAAAAATATCACTTTTCCTGCTTTCAATTTATAATTCAGTGGGTTGACTTTCATATGGGTTAGTCTTAATTAAGGGCAAAACTAATCCCCACCTTCCACTTTTTCAGGGCTATCCTTGAACTAATGCAGGAAAACAAAATCTTTACCCTTTTGCTACAGGACTGATACTGCTTAAACTATAATTTACACAGAATGGGATTGAAATAATGTTATTTAATTCTAATTAATTATGTTAATTAAAACAATGTATTAATTAACACAGTAAACTATGGAGATTTAGTGCATACCAAAAGACACAAATCAGACGACGTGCTGTGATAGATCCCAGTCCATTTTCTGGCCTAAATTCAGACCAATTGTCTGCTATGTATGTCTCACTGCAGGGAGCATAAAATGCACCATGCAGAAACATCCTTGTATACAGCTGTAACCTAGTGGAAATGTCTTGCTTACAAACTGTACAGTGAGGTGTGATTAATACTGATGATCAGTGCATGGTTAGCACAGAAGTATTCTACCTCTGCATCAAGGAATATTGGATGTTGGTAGCTTTGCTCATCATGGAAGTAACTCAGAAACAAACTGGAAAGGGAATACACATGAAGACATACATACACAATGATGTGGATGAAGATTTGTAGGAAGAAGCGTTGTATGCAGAAGACAACTGTACTCCTTCAGTTTATGCAATAAAATGAACTATCAGTGTAATTTTACAAGGGACAACCTAGCAGTTCAAGTTTGCTCCATGGTGTGATTTTGTGCTGCGCAAAATAACTGAGTTATCTCAGTGATAGATGCTCATCTGGTACACAAGCACTAACAAGTCATTAAGTAAGCTTTGTGCAAGAAAACGCAGAGCTGTTTTGAACTGATTACACTATTCAAAACCTACTTTTTCATTTGATCTGGCAATCAAGCTAGCTTTGGTAGATGCACACATCCCACAGATGCCCAAAAAAACCTCTTTAGAATTAAAGAAACAAAAAATCTGTCTAAGAAACAGTGTACCATCCGGACAGTTCTGTTCACTGAAAGGACTTCAGATACTGCGTCCCCGGTCCAAAATTCTCACAGACTTTCTCTTCTATTCAAACACCTAAAAAAAATTCTGGATTTTGTCCCATTGATTTACTTTCTGAGAACATTATGTCCTTCTTCTCAAAAATACAAAGACATATCAAAGACCAGGAGCCCCGTGAGATAAATACACAGTGCAACATTTTTTTCCCCCATTTCATTAAACCACAGAGATGAAAGCAAATTGCAACCAAGTAGGGCTAGCAAATCTAGTTGTGCTTATTTTTTTATGGTAAGCTCAATTAAAACATCTGCCTCTTTGGGCAAAAGCAGGAAGAAGTTCTCTGTCGCAAGGCGTCAGCTTCTCTAAGCTACAAGTATGCCTTCTCAGAAAATCTGTCTTTCAGAAGGCTGTTTTGATCCCCCACATGTTAGCACAAAGCTTCTTGCATTAAAAGAAAAGCAGAATTTAACTCCTCTGGGTCTGCCTCAGGCAGTGGCAGCAACAAACTCCAAAATACTACAGCTGTGCTGCCAAAAGCTTTCTGAAACAGTAGTGCACCAGAGGTGATGTAAATATACAGACATACACATGTGCAGATATATACATGATGCGTTACTAACATACAAAACACACGGTAACACAGAAAACATCTAATTTGCTATACATTCACATAAATTAAAGGGAAGGAAGTTCACAGTTTACTTAACTGAAGATAGAAGAGTAAAAACAAGCCAAATTACAAGTGGGTGGTACAACACTGTTTACACAAACAATACAGAAGAGAGAATTGTCAGTAGCTGAAAAGCTTCTGAGGAGTGACACTCTCTTCCAGATTTCAATATTTTTTTAATTGGTGATAGTTTTAAATAATCTCACAGAAAAATATGGCAATCAATATGTGAATCATGTTCCCTGTTTCTGAGTTATAATTATCTGCATTCATAGTTGATATAACTAAAAGAGATGCTTAAACTCTACTGGCACTGAATTCTTAAAGTAGGTTATTCCATGAGTTACAGCAGGTAATTTTCAATGAAAAGATCATAAAGTTTATAACAGAAAGAAATAAAGGAAAACAAAACATAACACAAGAAGTCATTGACACATACACTGATGTTCTAGAGAAACAGAAGGATAATTTCCACTCTTCTATGTTTTGATAAACACTAAGAAAGAGATGGAAATGACAAAAGTTACTATACACAGAGTAACAAGCAATGAATGTCCTCAGCTAAGAAATTAAGGAGGTTATCTGCACATGTTTTTATGGTTTCTGGTAAGAATCTTAGTTGAGACATTATCAGGCAACAAAGTGGAATGCTAGCTGAACTGTGAGAAGAGTAATCCTCAAGATGATATACAACAGCTGGAAGAAGTTTCCTTTTTGTCTACAGCATGCTTGTTATTACAAAATCTGTCGTTTTGGACCTAAACACAAGCTACAGGTATAGCTTGTATGAACATAAACTGATGTTTGCTAACTAAATTCACAAGTCACACATTTCACACTGCATTTACAACTGAACCAAGTCAGATTCAGCTCTAATTATCTTCTAAAATTTCTGTGCTTTCTTTTTTTCTTTATTTTTTTCTGCTGAGCTTTGGGAAACACACATTAATATTGTGACAGCATGAACCCTATTTTTTTTCCTAAAGATTCTACTACAATCATATTTTGCATACATAAACACATATTTGCTTGAACATTAAGTTCCTTTGTGATAGGTTTGTGAATGGAATCTTAAAAAATTCTACTGCTTAAACAGCAACCCTGACTCCAGTAGTGAAGTGATAGTATTTGCTGTAGAAGGAAATGCAACTCAATTATGGGAATCCAGATAAATATACTTTCTCTGTGTGACAACTCAAAGATCTTTTTTTTATATACAGCTGAATTGTAAAGATATTTATGTGTAGGTGTAAGCACCAGAAGCACCAGTATTAAATATACAGTCAATCATATTAAACTGATTATATAATTATATATTCTTTCTTATATTTGGAAGATAATTTTACAATTAAATATTTCTTATTAAGAAAAAAATTGTGATTTTGATTTGGCACAGAGTAGGAAGAGCCAGCCCAAGACTGAGCTCAGTTCAAGACATGAAATCTCACACATAAGATTAAGAATGACTTTGAGAAATTTTCCTGTCATGTCACTTTGCAGCCCATAAACCTTTCTTACACACAAGTCAGCATTAAAGTGCTACCATTCAATTAAACGAACAGAAGCTGTTCTGCAATATTTCTGCTAAGGGATCTCATTCTGATTGCAATACCAGTGATGGCTGCTGTACTATTGCCAAACTCAATGTGGGCATCTCAAGACATATGGGCACAGGCAAGCATCAGAATAAAGGACAAGTACTGCATTCTGCATTAATGAAAACTGTCATTTAAACCAGCAGTGAATGAAGCACATCAACAAAGCTTTCTAAAGGCACCACTTATTAAAGCCCTTACATTTGTCTGTTTTGTAACTGATCAAGGAACAAGGCTGTAGGAAATTGTTAGCATATGAAATACATATATCTGCAGTTGGGAACGTAGACCAGTTACTTATTTCCAAATATTTATTTCTTATGCCTTCTTATATGTCTACATACCGTAATTTGAACTGAGATCGCACTTCCCCATGTTCTATTTGAATGAGTTCATTGTAACAAGCAGTTATGCTGCTATTCTCCATGAATCGCTGGAAAACAAATCAGAAGTGCATGAAATAGAATGGAAGGTTTGTAATCTATTATTCCTGTTATTGTATCTAAAACTCTAATGTTATAAAGAGAGCTGGCAATAGGACGACAAAGGGCCACAAAAATGGGGCCGGATTATCTTTCATATGAGGAATGGCTGTAGGAGCTGAAACTGGTCAGTACAGAGAAGAGAAAGCACAGGAGAGACCTCATTAAGATAAAATAAGTACCTCAAGAAAGTGCAAAAAGAACAGAGTCAGGCTCTCTTCAATGGTGCCAGTGTCAGGATGAGAGGCAATGGGTACAAAATGGAGTACTAGAGGTTCCTCCTAACACCAACTTGCCAGTGTCAGGATGATAGCTGGACTTGATGATCATAAGGATCTTTTCCAACTTAAGTGATTTTATGATTCTTGCTGTGTGGGTGGCTGAGCACTAGCACAAGTTGCCCAAAAAGGCTGTGAGTCTCCTCCTTGGAGATGTGCAAAAGTCACTTGGACATGGGTAACCCACTCTGTGTGTCCTGCTTGAGCAGGGGTTGGGCCAGATGGACCCAAAAGTCCCTGCCAACCTCAGCTATTCTGGGGTTCTGTAGAAATGCTTTCATTGCGCCTGTTGTGTTAAGCAATCATCTATTCAATGGGAATGATTCTCTAGTCACTGCGACAATATTGCTAGCTAAATAAAAAGCGAGCATAAAAATCTGCTGAAACCACAACTGTGAGCTTTGCCACTTGGTTCTAGGTATTCAGTAAGAAATAGGTCATCTAAAAAAAAAAAACAAACAAAAGTCTCAAAATCAGTAGCATTTGGATGTTTCATTAGGAACACCTATGCCTTAATTCAGAACAGGAACGGAATACCTTAAAGATATAAAATATCCATGCTAAAAATTAAAATAAATTTAATGACATTTGGCATTTCGTCTGTTTTTAAGTAAGTATTGTAGCTGAAACTCACAAACTGTAGTAACTTGAATTTGTAAGTAACATCAGTGAGCTGTCATTTTTGAATTCAGAAGTGCAGAAAACTAAAATTTGACAGCTGTTAACAAGACCTTTTTTAATATGTGTTAGATGGAATCTCCTCTATTTGTTATGCAGAAGCAGTTAGCAGAGAGGTATTGTGCTTGGACCAGCTGCAGTGAGAAAATTCACATTCATCACAAAAGCATTAGCATGTTCTCTGACTTCAGTTCAAGTTTACTGCTCACTAGTAACCTTCTGCTGTGAGGATTTACATCAGTGATTTGTAAATACATCTGTGGATTCTGCTTTTCACACAAAATACTCTGTGACATCATTAGTTTTCAGAATACAGCTGCATGCTGAGTCAAGAGCCAGCACTCAGATCTGTGAAGAACAAAGAGTGTTGTATGAGGAATCTTTGCTTCTCCCCTTTATGAAAAAAATGTGATTTGGGAACCAACAGCTTAAGCCCCAAATTTAAAAGTAACTAACCATGGGCCTACTTCACTCCTCATGTTAAGATATTAAATATTTCTATAACTGTCACTTTTCACAGCAGGAAAAAGACATTAAGATTGATGTATTTGTAGGTGTATTCCCCCAAAAATATTAAAGGAGCTCTTGGGAATCTTCAGCTCTGAATCTGATGTAAAAATTGAGGTTTTGTCTATAAAATTCTAGAAAAAAGTGACAGACTAATTGGCTACAGCATCACATACTTTATTAATCATTTTGGAGTTGCACTTAAAAGACAGGTACCATCAAACAGAACAATTACAATTAAGTTTTGTCAAGGGAAGGAGGAAGAATGGAACTAGTATGACAAATGCTGATACATTGAATAGTGATAATGCAAAATAAACTACTGGAAAAGGTGGAGTATAAAAATAAAGTTAGGGAAGATAAAGCTGTAATTTGAGCAGATGGGATTTTTCAAAAATCAATTTTATTACATTGTTGAGGAAGAGATCCCTGGATGTGCTGTCCCTCTCCTTGGAGAAGGTGTTTATTTGGGGTTTTTGTGTCTTTTTGTTTTGCATACATATTTTAAATACATATATGTATATATATTTATACATATATTTGCAAGAGAGTCAAGATCTATTACCTCTTTCTGGTGATGTTCCACAGTGGTGACTCAGGTGCATATACTTTTTGCAATGAAACTCAGGTTTAGCACGAATTAGCTCAGATACTGGATTCATTATGAACCAATAGGATAGTGTTCTGACTGGGATAATTCTTCTAAACACATATATTTAATCCCCCCTAACTACAGAGTCTACTGATGAGCTCCTATTGATTAACTTTCTTACGATGAGCTCGCTTTAATATTACAGATGCTTTATGTTACATTAGGAAACATTAATGACCACCCAAAGCCACTCAAACAAAGGCTAGAAGATGGTAAGCAAATGAAGCTAGACTTTCAGAACTGAAATTCACTGCTCTTCACTACGAATTCATTTTAAGAAACAGCAGTAAACAGTTATTTCCTCCTCTGGTTTCTTGTACAGAACAGCTTATAATGTTCTGAATAGAAAGGATTCACGCCGAGATAACAACTCAATTCAAACCTCACTGAAAAAAACAAAACAAAACAAAAATTATCCTTTTTCAATTCAGCAGGAGCAGGACTAGGCTGGTACTCCATTCAGAAAAGATTCCTAGCATGCACACAAACATGTCTAGATGACTAGGCACACATTAATTAGGGTGCCATGCCTTTCATTTTTAAATGCACTCATAAACAAAATCCACTCACCATCTGTCCAGACCACATGGATTTAACCACAGAATCATTAAGGTTGGAAAAGGTCTCTAAGATCATTCAGTACAACATCCACCTACCATCAATCCTGTTCACTAAACCATACTCCTTAGCACTGTATCTACCCTTTCTTTAAAGACCACCAGGGGCAGCGATTCCAACACCCCCCTGTGCAGCCTGTTTCAGTACTTCGCCACTATTTCTGAAAAGAAATTTTTCCTGATATTCAACCTGAAACTCTGCCGGTGCAAATTGAGGCCTATTTGTCCTATTGCTGTTACCTGAGAGAAGAGCCATACCCCTGCTTTTTCTGGAAGGACTACCTGGATCACAGATTCTCTTATCTCATATGCTTTTCCAATACATTTCTGAAAACAAGAGTACCCAATCAACTGTGACCATTATCTCATAAATACATTTTTGACATAAGCAAACATATAGTTTACATGAAGAACTTATATGAAAGATTTAAATGTGAGGAAGTTGAAATGCCTCTAATTTACAAAGCAACCACAGTTACTTTATTAAATACATAATATATGAAAGAAGACATACCCTATCAAAGCCTGCATTAAGAAGGGGAAGAACAGAAGTCTCTTCTTGATCAGCAGATCTACAAGACAAAATGCTGGTCACACAACATACAGGAACTAGATGGCATCAATTCAGCAGTTATCCAAATATAATGTAGTATGAATGCTCTTGCATAAAATACACATATCAAATCATGGTATTACAGAAGTGGATCTTCTGAATGCCCGTCAAAGATGATACAGTCTTTTATATATACCTACAGTTATTATTATGGCCAGAAAATAATTTCTACAGCAAATTTGATATTTATACAGATGTCCGTCTTTTCTTCATAGACATACAGGGATGTTCCAATAAATAAATAGATAGATAGTTTAACAAAACAAAGGATATCCTGTGATATCCGACAAGAAAGAAACTAAAATAATGCTATTAAGTGAAATGTGGAACAAGCTATAAGGTCTTGTTAAGCAGCAAACATAATCTATTTTCTAATCTTGGCTGGAAAAGTTCTCCAGCCAACTCAATTTGCAAATGTTTTAGTTGAACTAGGAAATTAACAAAATTAGAATGGATTTAGCAGTATGTAGAAGTACTAACAATGATGGGAAACCACTCTTTTTCTAAGATATTTGATAAAAGGTGTATTTAAGTCTGTAAGAATGCACTGAGTATGAATTACTCAAGAAGGAATTCAGGACAATACAATACCAAGTTTAGTACCATCAGCAATAAGATTTACTCCATTGCCTAGTTACCTAGTAACCACAGCATGTTATCTGATCTATTTCCTTTACAACACAATAAACAGCTTTCTATTCTTTCATTTTAAAAACAAATGTATCTGTGTCTATTTTTTTTTAGTACGCAAGCCACTTCATAACAATTCTCTAAAGTCAAGGTGATATATTAGTCTATATGAATGGAAGTAATTGAATACTTAAATAGGCCATATACATCACTTAACCATTTCAGGTAAAAAATAACTAACATTAAACTAATTCTGTAAGTTTTTAAACTTACGAGTTTATATCTTATCTGTGAGATACCTTCTGTTATTTGCTAATTTTTATTTTAACTCATTCTCATAGAGTAAAACAAAAATATTTCACAACACAGAGTAAAACGTACGTGCGTGGAACCACAGCAAGTATTACAGTGTGTTCTGATGGCTTTGTGGCACGAATAGACCTAAGAAAACAATATTTTCTCAGTTACACCGCATGCTTTCCCAGTGTTACACACAATGTCTTCACAGGCAATATAAATTAAAAACAGTTCCGAAAGAGTCCAACGAGTTATGAAAATAGGACCAACTGGTCCTCACTTAGACATTCAATTTCTTTTGGTATCAGCCTCCTCAGAATCTGCACAATACAGTGCAGTACAGAGACAACAGCTCCAAATACTCTTCAAACCTAGTAAAAGTTTGTCCTTCTTACCTAGGTAAAGGCAGGGCAGGCTGCCCTGAACGCAGGGGTTGACAAGATGCAATGTCTGTACAATGCATTCTTGGTATCTGTTAGTTCAAAAATTAATTAAACAGGAATGTTGACCACCTTCTCCCACCTTCACAACTGTCCTTTCATATACTGTAAAATTTTCTTTGAAGTATACAAAGTGCTCTTGGGGCACACTGGTAAGAAAAGAAAGTATAGCAAATACACTTCTCTATAGAGGACTACGACCACCATGGTTAACAAAATATCAACACTTTATGTTACTGAAGAACTGAAAAAAAAAAAAAAAAACAACCAAGAACACTCTATTCATCTTTCACCAGCGAAAGATACACTTTTTTCAAACATGTCACTCTCTTCTGAATAAAGAGTTGTCATATGCATGTGTACTTCTTCCAGAAACACTTGCATAACCTTAAATATGTGAACTTTAAAATATTTGTCTTAAACAACAGAAATTTCAGTTCATGCAAGACTGAAAAATGTAGTGTGCTGCATGGTAAAACTGATTTTCCATTTCCACATGTACAGAAGAGTGATGTGAACTTTTGTGAAGAGCACTCACTGACGTGTGCCTGACGTAGTCAACAAACAATAGCATTAGTTTCAAGCCTTGCAGCTTAAAATCTTGTTACAGCACTAACTCAGGAAAGGAGATCCAGGGAGAAGCAGATACAGAAAGCACAGAGTGATTGCACAACAGCTGTGGCTTATGCTCCGAATAATGCTCATGATTTGAAGAGAGAATTCTACAGGTCAAATGTCACCCTGGCCAAAAGCTTATTTTTCAAATTCTACTCCTCTTAAGAGGAGTTCCTAAGGGTTCTTAAGAGTCTTCCTTAAAGAGGGAAGAAAACCTCTTGTACTCAATCTCCAAATTTCCAATTTGTGCATTCTTCTTTATTTTTTTTTTTATAATTAAGACTATGGATTTTGTATAATATGTTCCAGACTTCAAGAATAGCATAAGGCCCTTTAGTTACCTGCAGATATCTTCTGCATCAAAATATCTGGAATTCCTGTGATCTATAACAATTATTTCCTGGTGCTTATCAAGGAAACATTCAAGTGCTGATTCTGGAGTCTGGGCAATGTTGCACCTGTAACCAGCTCTGTCACAGGCCCACCAGAAGCCATCACTTTGGTTGTCTTCTTTTGCGAAGATCAGCAAAACCTGCAAAGCATGCAGAGCAACATCAGTTTAAACATGCAGAATAGTTATCCACATGGCAAAAATCTTAACAACCACTTCTACTAATTGAAAGATCAAGTCCACTCTGAGAGTGGAAATATTGGACTGCAGATGATAAAAGAGCTGTCACAGTGGATAACTTAATTAGTAGAGTGATTATCAACATAGCATTAACTGTGTAGGACTGATATTTACTGCTTTTGAATAAGCTGTGATTGTTCTGGATGTAAATGTGTTGGCAGGTGACAGGTTACCTTGCTGTGCTCATTCCTAGAGCATCATGGCTTCAGGAGCACTGCGACTATTCAGGCAGTTTTGACACACAGGCCCCTATCTAAACAGGTTCCAGACTCAGCAAGCAGATGTTCAAACATCATTCCCATTTTAAGGTTGTGGGAGTTACACACATTTTAAATTGTAAGGAACTTTCTGAAATGTAATTGCCTTTTTCTTTCAAAACAGAAAAAAAAACAATAGACAAACAGGTATGGAAAGGGCTGGGTAGTAGGAAAACAATGATTCAGACATTGCAGCTGATCACTAACCATGCCACTCCATGTGACAGATAAAGAAAAACATCAAATTATTGAAAAAATGCTGTGAAAAAGAAAGGCTTTAAAAAGTCAGAAGTTCAACTATAGGTATTCACATTGCACAGAAAGGCAGAAGACTGAGGATAATCTATATATAAAGCAAAATCCTGTTCATTTTACAAACAAAAGTAACCCCCAACTTCACTGAAACAATCTGAGCAAAGTTTTTCAAAAATGCTCACAAGGAAGGCTAATAACCTTTCATCTGTGATGTTGCATGTCTATAATATCACCACATAAAATTCAACACCATCAGCCTAAAAGCTAGACAATGTGACCATACCCTTTCTTTTATCCTGAGCAGTATGGAATGGTCTGGAATGGTCTGGAATAGTCTAAACAATAAACAGAGTCATTTATGTTACTGAGGCTGGACTATCATTCAAGATTTCATTAAAAAGTAGTAAAAAATTATATGTTTGGAACTTCAATAAACATTAAGAAATTCATCTGAAAGTTTTAATTTATTAGTAAGGGTACACTTACTAATAAGTGTAAGGTTACTGCTACTCATCATCCAAGATAGCAACTGTCACTCCACCTAATCCATTATCTTTTCCAGTTATCAAACATTCAAAAGCAGTTACATGGTTCTGCTATAGAACTTTGCATATACTCTGGTAAAGTAGCTACTCTGATTCAATCCTGTTTGGCTCCAGCTGCTGTTGGAAAAGAGGTTTTTCTTTGAAGACGTTTTGATATCTTTCTTCTCTCAACATTCCCTATTTGGAAATACAGGATTGCAAAATTCAGCCATTTACCAGATGCAAAGTACTGGAGTTTAGTTAAACCACCTGTTTCCCCACTGGAAACTAAATATCAGTGTGTGAATCGTTCAGAGAATATTAACTTTAAAGGTACCATTAAAGCGTTACTGCCATGCCTGCTCATTAAAATTTGTATGAAGCTTACTGTAGAGAGTGAAAACACAGCAAAACTTGAATTATGCAAATACGTTGCAAGCTAATCTCCCAAAATCAAAATGAAAATACAGCAATCTGTGTAAATCAGACTGACAGTACGACAGGAAATCGAATTTAATCTGTATTTCTTGATGGAAAACATCTGTTTTGGTATGTGGTTTGTTAGCCTTGCTGTGAATAGGTCTTTTTTATCCAGTGCTGCTTTGACATAGGAATACCATACACTTTTCCTGCTGAGATTTTTTTTTTTTCTGTAATCTACTGGAATTCCTACCACAGTTTTCTGAATTTGTTTTGCACAGCTATTATATGTCTTGTTCGCAGTTTATCATGCAAATACAGAAAATGGATAGAGATGTGCTTTGAAAATCTCAAAATACAGCCCAGTGAGAACAGGTGCATATACACCAGAAGGAAGCAATGAGAAAATCAAAAATAGAACTTAAGAAGTCATAAAACATGACACCTAAACCTTTTTGTGCCTCTGTGGTATTCCAGTGAAATTATTTTAATAGTGTCTTTAATATAGCCAGAGGGATACTGTGTGAAACATTAAATGGGCAGGAAAACAATTAGATGCTGGGCATCATCAACATTTCGGCTGCAGCTCAAGAGGGGAAGATTGTCATGATCAGAACAGACATGGAGCTCACCATCAACACTGTGAAAGTGATGATGACCAATGAGTTTCATAAGAGGGAGAAAATGCAGTATTTGAAGGGGGAGCGGGATTAAGCAGTAAAAGAAAGTGAGTGAATGATGACAGGTGGCAGACAAACTCTACAGCAGTTCTCTGGAAGGAAGCAAAAGGTATTTGCTTAGACCAAACAAGAAAGAAATGTACTTATTAATATAGAAGACAGGGACTATGGGGAAAAAAAAGAGTAAGCATTTCAGTTTGTGTGTTAAAGCCATGAGTGCAGAAAAGCACCACAGTAACTGCGGGAAACAACCACATTCACTTCCAGTATATGAAGTTCTGTGAGGAGATGATGACAAACTTCAACTCAAATGCCAGTAAAAGCTTCAGGAGTGGTAATTACTATAATTTCTGTCCCTTCCTCACCTTCCACTCCTTCCCACTCTAAAATGTTAACTCATTGGTCATTAGGGAAATTACAGCTCATACATGGTTTCACTCTAATACGACATAAAAATAACGGAGCAAGAGTTTTTCCATTAGTCATTGCTTTAAAAGGCATTCCGATCGTATGTTGAAACATAACATAGTCTGACCTTCTGTCTCTGCCCTTGCTTTAACAATCATTAAGTTTGCAGATGTAAATTGGCTTCCTGTTTTGCAACGTTGTCCCCATTAGTTGATAACAAGTTTCTACCTATGGTCTGATCTCCAAGCTAAGCTCTCATTAATCATCAGCTGAAAAGATTCCCATTCAATCCATTTGATTACATGTGAAGGCATTTGATGCAAGCCAACTCTTTGGCCATTAAGAAATTATCTCCTCTATTAAAAGTGTTAAACCCAACAGAAGTTCCCGATCACATCCACTTTTTTTCTGATTTTCTCTGACAATCACTGAGCCTCTTTTCTCCTAATCTTTAAATCACACAGGGCACTGACTTAAAAATCATATAGGAAAGTCCCATATACAAACCTCTGTCAGCCCTAGTTCTGCAAATGAGTACCGTATTTCTTTTTCATATGCACTAGATGTTAACACATCTTTCTCTCATGTCACTGGGGGAAGCTGCACATTTATAATGAGGCTGCTCTGAAAGTAATGTCTCTATTCTATGATGTCCCATGACATCAGAGGCAGATGTTGGTGCTATGGCAGTAGAGGTTGAACCCTCCTGCCAGTATTCCTTTCCATTTTGTTGCCATGTGACAGATGGAGGCAGAGAGGCACTCTGACAAAATCATGTCTGACGTGAAAGTGTGTATGAAGCAAAGGTGAGTCACTGAATTTTTCCATGGGAAAAAAAAAAAAAAAAAAAAAGACATTTACTGACCCACTGACATCCATTGATGCTTGCTGAGCATTTAAGGAGATCAAACAGTGGATATGAGCACAGTGAGGCAGTGGATGGTGTGTTTCAGCAGTGGTGACAGTGACATGAAAGACAAGCCACATTTTGGACAGCCATGCACAGCATTCACACCACAAAATGAAGGGCATTTTGATCAGCTCATCTGTGTGAATTGGCAGATTCTGATCTAGGAACTGTGTAGAGAGCTTCAGTGTGTTGGAAACAGTGGTGGCAATATTAGAATATGGCTAAGTTTGTACCAAGTAGGCTCCACTAATGCTCACACAGGAAGAGAACGAACATCATAAGCAAGTTTTTTCAGGACCTGCTGAACCAATACAAGGCTGAAGGTGACAGTCTCCTGGACTGCATCATTACTGGTGATAAGATGTGATGTTACCACTACAAGACAGGGTCAAAATAGCAACATGGGAATTCCCCACTGAAGAAAATGTTCAAGACGTAGCCCTCAGCAAGTAAAGTGATGTGCACTGTCTTTTGAATAGAAAAGGGGTGATCCATTTGGATTTCCTGGAACCCAGACAAACCATCAGCTGCTACAAAATGCTGTCTAAGCTGAAGATCTGAACTTCCAGAGTAATGTTAGAGAAGAAGACAACTTTTCTCTTGCAAAGCAATAATGCCAGACCCCATACAAGTTTGAAGACCATAGAGCACATTGACACTTTGGCTGGACTGTCCTACTGCATCTACTGTATAGTCTAGGTTTAGTGCTTTCTGACTGCTATTGGTAAAGCTGATAAAGGATGAACTGCATGGTCAATGTTTTGCTACCAGCAATAACACCACAGCAACTGTGAAACAGTGGGTCACTTACACTGCTGCATACTCTTACAAGTGCAGCCTGCAGGCTCTTTTTCAATTAAAATGCACAGCTAATGGTGGTAAATGTGTTGAAAAATGGTGTTTTGTAGGTGAGAATTTGCTCTATCAAATAGTGTTATAGTGCTCTTTGTATCTGTTTTATTTTCCATGGAAACCAATAGGAGGCATTACTTTCAGAGTGACCTATGTATGTACATTTTTCTCAGTCAATTCTAAGGTCTTACAACCAAATTAAGGCAATTTGTAAGCGCTGGTACAAAATTGGGGCGGACACATAAGCTGCATGCTGGGAGGGCATTTGGAGGGTAAAAGCTGGTACAAACCAAAACAGATTTGTCCTCTAACACAGGTGGTCATAAAATCTGAGGTGGAATCTATTAAATGGTTTATGGCAAGTCATAGCCATAACAAAGGTCACCTCCCAGACAAAAAAACACAACCCATTTGCCAGCTGGCATAGGTCTGCTGCCAAACAACAGTTCAAAACAAGCACAAGCATACAATGAACACTGCTAAGAAAAGCCCTGGTGACAATTGTTTTAACAAAGTGTATTATCTTATTAGACAATTAAGAACATGATTAAGCAGCACATAAAGATATTTAAAATGCATAGTTGGTAGCCCTTTGCACTTCACAGAGAAATACATACCTCAATCATTAAGATGGAATATAAAAGATTAGCGCACATTATTTAAATGAATAGGTATGTGCCATCCTTGTCAAATAAGCTGAGGTCATGTCACTTGTTCCATAAAGGAACTGAGTTTACAGAAAGTATTTTTCTGTTAGTGCAATTAATTTAGAGTATGGCATAGTCTTTACAAAATACTCTTCAGGTACAAGTTTTACTTAAGTCCTGATTTCAGCTTTTCAGTATCTAAAAAGAGCCTATGAACAGGAGGGGAGTCAACTCTGAAAGGGTAGATAGCAGCAGGACAAGGGGAAATGGTTTTAAGTTGAAGGAGGGAAGATTCAGGTTGGATGTCAGGAGGAAGTTCTTTACTATGAGGGTGGTGATGTGCTGGAACAGCTGCCCAGAGAGGTTGTGGATGCTCCGTCCCTGAGATGCTCAAGGCCAGGTTGGATGGGCTCTGTGCAGCCTGGTCTAGTATTAGATATGGAGATTGGTGGCCCTGTCTGTGGCAGGGGAATTGGAGATTCATGATCCTTGAGGTCCCTTCCAACCCTAGCCATTCTGTGATTCTGTGATTTCTGTAGCACCACAATTCGTGTCTTCACTAATACAGGGACAAAACAACACCCACAGCTAACTAAATATAAAGATGAATGTCAAGAAAGTTTCCATACAAAACGCAGAACAATTTCCCTTCTTACATGAAGAACTATTACATGATTAAACTGCATAATAACAGCAAATACAGACAGTATATTTTTGCAAATCCAATTTCTATGAAGTAAATAAAGTAAAATGTTGCCATAGACAATGAGTATTCTTATTCGAGTATTATTGTGATCATCTTACTGCAGATTATCACAGTCTACTCAGCATTTTTCCATAATTAGTTCCACATATTTATGTTTAAGTTACTTGCCAATGAAGACTGGTCTACTGACGACCCCACTGTTATGCAGTCTTTTTATGACATACACGATTTCAAAAGATCAAGCCACTGTTAAGACTGAATTATACTTATTATTATCATATTTAATACATAAAGAAAAATGTAAGGCTTTATGACCTCCAAAACAGCATAGCATGAATTCCATGTGTAGGTTTTTCTACTTGTAGGCAGTCATGGCAAGAATAAAAGCAACAAACAAATGCAGAAAGAGTGGCTGCTAAATATCTCTGCATTTTGCAGTTAGCTGACCAAGACTAAAAGTTACTTCTAACAGACACTGCTTTACAGGAGCAGTATTAAAGATTGCACAATATGTTAAAAATAATATTCTTGGCATCCCTCTGTTTACAGACATAGGTACAAATTGTACAGAAATAGTAGTAATTATGGGCAGAGCTGCTGCTTGTGTGACAAAATTCAATGCTCTTGTTGGAACACGTGTGACTTCTTGCATCTGTGACCTGTAAAAGCACAGTTCTCTGTTCTACTGTACAAAACCCAGCAAAATTTGCCTGGTACCTAAACTATATAATAATGCTTTCTGCTGTGGCAAGTCAAGATTCAGCAGTTTTTAACGTTCAGAAACAGCTGTTTTCCTTGCTGTTGCACACACATATGGACACACTCCTACTGACAGGACACAAAATAAATTACTTGATGTTAATGGAAATGTGAGCACCTTCTTTACAAGTTAATTTAGCCACAGATCTCTTTTCAAGCACTCAGATAAACCGAAACACCAATTATTGAACTCACAGTCCTTGCAGAAGTAAAATAAAAACATGTATAACCATGCCTTAATTTTTTCACCCATTAGCACTGAATTGACTGTATCAAAAAACTGAGAGAACATCTTACCTGAACTGGATCTTGTGTCAGTCTCATAGGCCCAATTTGTACCTCTGTAGCTGAAGCCTGCTAAGTAAGAGTAATAGAGATTTTTTTCCACTCTACTTCTTGACAAGATAGCATTTTGCAAGCAAGAATGAAAGATAAAGCATAACCAGTAAGACTCTCACAGGATAGCCACACAACATGCAGCCTTTATCCAGCTGCTTTAAGTGTAGCTTTGATAACAGATAACCACACTCACAATTTTGTTTTATGTACTTCAACATTAAACATCGTAGGGCTTAACGCTGTAAAAATCTAACCACCATCTTCCTCCTTCCCCAGAGCACTTCGATTACAAAGGAATTCTATTTTGTTTAAGACTATGGAAAACTATTATTTTTCTGGCCAAATATTGCCTTATTCATTTGAATGCAATACATACCTTCAAGATCTTGTAATGTATACTGAGAATAATATTTTAATACGTTTTGTTAGAGAAACAAGTGAGTTTTCAGACAAGACAGTTTGTTTGGATTATAGTTTTAAAGATATTTTCCAGAAATGTAGCCTTTAATTTAGAGGGGGAAAAAAAAACCAAACAACGTTGATATCCCTAATCAGGGTGTTTTCAGAAGACTTGAGAGCACATCACGGTTTAAAACTACAGCAACAAAATCAGCAAACATTGGCTTTCAATGCTTCGTAGTCTTATTTCCTAATAGCTGGACTACCTTCATGCTTTCTGTGTACTGATACATTTCAATATACTCCTCCTGTAACGCTGATTTGATTCACTTTAGATTACAGATTGTTCTCAAGCAACTGAACAATGCCTATGTCCTCCCACAGATGTATGTACTTTAAAAAATTCTTTGAACCCACTGAATATTACTATCCTCATGCTACAGAGGATTACAAACAAGTTAGCAGTATTTGAGGGGGCAGGTTCACTGCTTTCCTGATGCCAGTGACTCCACGTGCTTGGGGTAGGTAGTTCAAGCAACTGCCTTGCAGGTCAGGTGTTTCAACAAAACCCTAACTGCAGGCATATTTCCAGAACTTTCCTTCAATCCCAGGATCCCTAGATTATTATTTCTGCACCACTTTGCTGTGTACTGCTTGTTAGGTCAAGCCTTTTACTTGGGTATTACCTTATCCTCAAATATAGTATTTTTTCAAAGGACTTTACATAAATATTCAACATAGATGAAGTTACTAGTATTTGCTTTTATTCCTTGGAAGACACACCAGTGTTGCAGGTATTAGTCTTGCCTTGCACTTCAGACAGTGGAATTATGCATAGTGACAAATGGCACATTGGATTTTCATACATCCCTGAGCACTGATCCTTTTGAATCCCATGTATGCCAGAAGGTAGCAAGCAGTTCTCCAGAATATTAAACCACAAAGCATTGCCATTCTTTTCCATAGCAAAAACTGCCTCCAGTACACAAATAGCTAACCTTTCCACACACGACAGCTTCACTTCCCACTTGATCTCCTGCCATGTTGGAAGGAAATACAGTGCAAGGAGAGATATTACAATAGAAATGGAAGTTAGCACTGATCATAAGCCGTGAAGTAATAAAGCTGGGGAAACAGAATTCTCTCAAAGCTCCTAACTCCTCTCCCCTCACAAGCAAACAGACAAAAATCAGAAAAAAGTACGTTCATATTACAGTGCATTATTTAAGAAACTAAAATATTTTTAAAATTGTGAATCATTTTGATTTAAATAAGTGTTCTTAAGTAGTCTTATTTGTAGAATCGATAGTAAGGGGAACAGTCAGCAGATACACAACAGGCTTTGGTCTGTATCAGTCCAAAGCCTTCTTTTTAAAATGCACATTTTAAAAAAACATATTGATAAGAGCCTACCATTCTTCACAAGGTACCCTTAGGACATCAATAACCATTTTATGATTCATTTAGCGGTGCCACTATGGAAGTGACATTCTAAATAAGCGATCTCTTCTTTACTACCACTTCAGAGTGCATTCAGTTTTCATTTCTTAGTTTTGTCCAAGATGGAATAACTGTGCCTAAAAAACAGATCTCCACCGCCAAGTCTATCAGATTCTTTTCAGAGATTTCTTCACTTACCTTAGCTCAGGTATTCAAAAAATGAAATAAAAATTCACATAACTGTGACTAGGAGCTTCTCTTTGTGCTGCTTTCACATCAGACTTGTGAACTGAAAATACTTCAATGCAAGGACCTGAAAATCAGATCCTGTCTTTTTTTTTCTTCCCTCTAGTATTTGAGGGTGTTCCTGTCTCTGCTGGCAGTAGAAAAGCTTTATGAGGATTAGAAAAATCGGAGAGTCGCAACATAGGTAAGCTTGTCACTGTCCTGCTCTGCAGAGACATGATTTACTTACAGTCACAGCCATACATAGGGATGTAGAAATGGTGTGCTGCTCTTCCTGGAAGACTGAAATTCTGGAAGAATGACCTTTAAGACATTCCTTACACAGCACATGGAAATAAGAGAGGCGTCCTCAAATTAAGGCTGATAATAGGACTGAACATGGGAAGGATTCATAAACCATCTCATTGGATACAACAAGGAGCATTTTCAAAGACTTCCTTCATGGACTTGGACTTCTGAGTTTCGTTTTACTAACTGAATCAATCCCCTAGATTTGTATGCCTAAATTGCATTTGGTACAAAGAACAGTCTCATTTTTCTTTCAAAACATTGCTAGAAGAGGCACAAGTACCTCGCTGTCAAAAAAGCATGGATTTCTCCTTGGCCTGAAAGAACTAATTTCAAATCTTCCTAACTCCCAGAAAAGTATGATGATGTGGATGCTGCATATTAATGATACCATGACCATACCTCTGCTCATTTCCTGGCTCAAGTGAACATCTCATTGCTGATGATTTCCAATTAAAATAAATCTCCCATTATTTTATTGACTGGCAGGAAGGACTGCTAATAGACTTGCATCCTAACTCAATTAGTACAGTATTTCATGACAAACTTTTCTGGTAAAACATGCAGAGCTTGTTTCCAAAGAGGTCAGTGAGAGAATTCCTGTTTTAATAGTGCAGAGGAACAGACACCATAAATAAACTAACCATCTGGGGATAACAGAGAGCTTAAAAACAATGAAGAAATTTTTGTTTTAACATTTCAAGCTGTCTACCATTATTTCCAGTATCATTGTAAACTCCAGAGGAATCCGCTAGTAATCAAAGAATTAAAGACAAAGTAAATGGTATTTTCTTAAATCCTTTCTTTTTATATAAATTGGTGATTATCAATTATCTTCCTTTCAAAGCAGTATATTAAGCAAAATGGAATCACCACTTATTAATTAAGTTCTATTCTTTTAAATCACTAATACAAAATGCTGTACTCATCACATGACTGAAGACTTAAGGCCCCTGCAGTTTATGAATCATCAATAATTAATAGCACAACTATTGTAAATATGGTGACTAATTAGCACAGCAAAATCTTCTTGAATAACTCTTTGTTGTTCCAGAGAAACAACAGCAGCTGGAGCCAGCAAAACGGTATAGCAGTCTTCTAGATGGGCACAGGAAAAACATGCCTGATAGAGATCTCCCTTTTTCCGTGACCAAGAACTGGCCCTGAAAAAGACTGCAATCACATGTGACTTCCATACTGGACCTCTGACTTTCCATTCTCCTGATGTCTTGAATTCCCTTCTGAGACATAGGGCTCACAGCTTTTCTAAAACATCCCCAGCCTGCAGCTGTCACCAACCAGAGTGAACGTCCTCTTCCATTGTTGAGCAATGTTATGTGCCTCTCTTCTTTCCTTTCTTTAACTGTCTCATGTTGTTTAGCAGAACTATACTCCAAACTTTCTTCTCTTTCTCTTTTTTCTTTCTTTTTTTTCTTTCTCTCCTTCTTTCCTGCTTTTCTTCTATCTTTCCTTCTTTCTTTCTGTCTTTGAAATCATTTCTTGTTCATTAACTGATATTCTTGTGTCACCTGAGCTCGGTCTTTCTATGCTTAGGATCTCTCACATGCTTCTTTTGTGAGCACCAACTGTTATAGGGAATATCTTTCTTGTCCTGTTTGGCAATTTACATGTGTTGAAATAAGGACACATTCACAAAATAAAAATGAAATGTTTTCAGAAAGATGCCACCTCAGCCTCAGTAAGACCCTCAATCATAATCTGCCAGTAGCTGGGAGAATAAACAAAACAGATCACTATCTGCTCCTCCTAGGGCTCCTGCTGCTGGAGATCTGGCCCTGAGCTAGATGGTTTTTGGTGTTTAGAGATCTGGTCCTGGCTAGATGGCTTTCCCAGACACCATTCCTCCCTGATTCATTCATTTAATCAGTTGTCTCAGATAATTTTCTTTTCTCACCAACACAGCTACTCATCCAGCAGGGAGGTAGCTCTGTTGTAATGTACTCCTCATAATTCAGAATGTTCCCATCTGACTTTTTATTCATTCTTTTTCTGCAGCTTCCAGTTGATTTGTGATTTTACTTTCCCAGCTGCTCAGGCCCTGATTTCCTTAGTTCCCACAAAAGGGCTGTAAAACCACTGCTCTCTTCAATGCCAGTCAGCTGCCATCTTCCCAGAGTCCAGAAGAACATTGAACATTCGGATAGCTAAGGTTAACGTAGAATTATGTTGCTTTATTAATTTAAAATGATGATCAAATGCACATAGTGCTTAGAAAAAATAAGGCCTTGTTGTTGAGTTAGCTGATTAGCCACTGCAAACTGCAGGCATCCATCCATAAGAGAAGCCTAACCCCTCAGTGTGTCATGAACGTCTTTTACAATGCTTAACAGCAGATGCACGGGAACTAGTAAACAAAAATTAAAAGCATGGAGGACAAGGGGAAATGGTTTCAAACTTAAAAGATGGTAGATTTCAATTGGATATAAGGAAAAAGTCTTCCACAGTGAGAGTGGTGAGGCACTGGAGCAGGCTGCCCAGAGAGGTGGTAGATGCCACATCCTAGGAGGCATTCAAGGCCAACCTGGACTATGCTCTGAGCTGTGGATGTCCCTGTTCATTGCAGGGGAATTGGACTAGGTGATCTTTAAAGGTTCCTTTAAAGATTAAAGGAAAGAAAATGTAGTTCCTAAATGACATTTTGAACCCCAGAAGGAGAGCTAATGTATGTTTACATGTGGTACTCAGGGACACGGTTTAGTGGGGAGATATTGGTGATAGCTGGACAGTCGGACTAGATGATCTTGGAGGTCTTTTCCAACCTTAGTGATTCTTTGTATCTATGATTACCCAGTTTTCACTCTGCTGGCTGCCACTGAGATCCGTTTAAAGAACAGGTGACACACCATTAGTACTTAGTTATTCAGCAATTTCAGGTTTATATGAATTCCTGGGTGAATATGCCAACTAAGTCCTAGTGATCTCTTCTCATCCCTACAGCAGTACACACATCATACCCAGATCTGCTTCTCATGTCTCCCAAGAGCAGAGTGCCCAGAGGACAGCTGGCTCAGTTGCCTTGTCAGCCATTTGTGCAGCTTGAGAAGAATATAGTCTCATAACATACAGTTATCATTATCAGAGTACTAACTGTCAAGGATGTTTTATAGCAATGATATAAAATTAATAAAACTGTCATAAATAAAAAATGTGCGCCAAGGAAGACATCAAAATATAAAATGTTGCATCACACTCTGATACCAAACACTTCTCTTTCAAGAAATCCTACCTTCAATGAATCCTACCTTTTTTTTTCTTTAATTCCAATATGGACTTTAAGAAAAAAAAAGAATCCCATTTCTTATTGGATTTCCTGCTTAATATTTTACTTCCTATCTTTTGATGAGAAAACCAGGCATTTCTTCCTTTGGACATCAAACCACTTTAAGGTATTGAGAGTTTTTCAGTCTTGGGATTAAGTAGAATTTTAAAGGTATATTTAATTAGAACTGGCTTGATACCTACGCTATTGTAATACAATATTTATGAAACCAAGCTAGCTGTGACAAGGTGACATTTCAAGACACCACTTAGCATAGGTGCTGTTTATCTCTTACTGAGAAAAACAACAAAACAAAACAAAATGAACCTTACAGTGCAACATTTTTTTTCTAATCAGGGAACAAGTCACAGCAAAAATCTAATGTATCAATTTTCAACAGTATTTTCTCTAAATTTTTTACTACATTTTCCTTCTCACAGAGCAGCAAAGCACAGGCAGTCAAGGTCTGGAACAGGAAGAAACTCCCTCTGTTACAACTAGATACTCAGAACCCAAATAGGAAGAGCGGCCTTGACTAATGCTTAGAGATACTCACTGTAATCCCAATGAATAAAGAATCACAAAAACATTTTTTTGAAGAGACCCCTGAAGGTCATTTAATTGCTCCAACTGGTGCTATTGTAACACTACATCAGGCCAGCCATGCTTTTGTCTATGCCTTTCCAGTTTGACTGCTGCTCTGGCAACCATCTCCCAGTCTGTACTGATGAGAAAGGAATTAAAATCTGAAGAACAGCCAAAATTATTGACTTGTAAACTACAATATAGGAGAGAAATATCTGCTATCATAATGTAGTTACGTCTTACCTCACTTCTACCTACTTGTAATACTGAGCAATTTCAGCCCAAGTTTTGGGAAAACCATTAGCATATTTCATTTTAAATTGAAATGATCTACTGTAGGCAACCTGGTGTAGCAGGGTGGTTGGACTTGATAATGCCTTAGGTCTCTTCCAACCCCTGCAATTCTGTGATTCTGTGAGAACTGTTTTAAAAGTTAACGATGAACTTCTATGGACTCCTTCAGAGAAATAAAACTTTAGCAACTCTGAGTATATTTACTGGGGCAAGGTCATTAATAATATTCTTTAAGAAAAGTAAGCTTCCATGTTTCAATCCAGCAGCACAAAGGTCCTGAAGAGATAGATTTGTTTCACAAATGGCAAAATTTTTAGACTTGTGGAAAGAAAACTATTTACAGAGTCTCCAAGGACATTTATTTTGAATACTGACTTTGTCAGCAGAGGTTTCTCTGAAAGTGCATTTTTTCTGTTAGCATGCACATTTCAAGTTATGTTAATGTCCTTGCAGGGGGACACTTGGCAGAGTGAAAATAAACATCTGACGAAGTGCACACAATACACTCAACATTTGTGGATCTCAGCCTGAAGAGACTTCTTTCTGTAAGTGCATTTGTCATTATTGTCCAGTCTCATCTTAGTAAGAAAATGAGTCTCATGCTTTACTGATGAATCCAGTCAAACCTTGTTCCATCAGTCTCAGGGAAAAATACAGCAATTAAGTCTAAACTATTCCAGAAATACCAGGTATTTATACAAACTCGGAGAAGAGCCACTTGAGAGCAGGCCTGCACAGAAGGACTTGGGGGTCCTGGTGGATGAGAAGCTGGACATGAGCCAGCAGCCCGGAAGGCCAACTGTGTTCTAGGCTGCATTAAAAAAGGGGTGGCCAGCAGACAGAGGGAGGTGATTGTCCTCCTCTATTCAGCTCCTGTGAGCCCCATCTGCAGTACTGCGTCCAGGCCTGGGGCCCCAGGACGTGGAGCTCTTGGAGCGGGTCCAGAGGAGGGCCACTAAGATGGTCAGAGGGCTGGAGCACATCTACTATGAAGAAAGGTTGGGGGAACTGGGCTTGTTTAGCTTGGAGAAGTGAAGGCTCTGAGAAGACGTCACTGTGTCCTTCCAGTACTTGAAGGGAGTGTATAAACAGGAGGGGGAATGGCTGTTTACGAGGATGGATTGTTTGAGCAATCTTCAGCTGAAGATAACTACTTCAATGTTATAATGCATTATACATAGAAACTCTACTAAAACAAAAACAACCCCCCAACCCCGAAACGAATCAAAGAAACAACAACAAAAAAACCTCGAAATTTCCTGACTGCACAGAGTACCACCACCATATAAAGCAAAAATCATCTCCCTGAGTTACGTATGTACACTTTTTTTCCGCAATCTAACATAAACATATGTTACAATTAACTATTTTACTGTTTTTATCAGAAGTCCAGATAAAAAAATTATTCTGAGTAGACTATACCATCTCAAGTATGAAGTCTAAGGTTCTCTCAAGAAAACAGCTTCCAGCTAAAAATTACCTTTTGTTATGCAGATACAGTCAACATGATAGCATGTGCCATGTCTCAGACCAAAAAAATTGTGCAGACAACAAAAAGCACATGTCTCATCAAAATAAACAACCCAGAGGCTTGCATACTGATTGAATAATTCATGATCACATTTAATTCCATTTAAGTTTCTGTTTTAACTTTTACAAAACCATTGCAGATAATCCGGACAGCAGCAGTAGTGTATGAATCTAAGAGATGTCAAATACTGACATTCATGTATCACCTCCTGGGAAGTGCACAATGCCTTGCTCCCTCGTGAATCATCTAACGGCATGAATGGTTCACCACGTGGATGTTACTCAAGACCAGCATTATTAACCTCCATATTTTGTCATCCAAGACTAAAGTGTTCATGAAACTTGTCTCATCTATTTAGTTTATAAACCACAGAGGGAAAACTCACCTAACCTCACCACACCTCAGGTATTTTTATAAGGGAACATGGATTGACCAATCCTATAAACCTACCCAAACAAAGACGAAAAGTGAGAAAGAGTGGGAGTAACATCTGTACAGGATGGGCTTAGTGGTACAAATGAAATGGTCAGAAGAAGGGGAAAATCTGACTCAAAAGAAGAGGGAGTAACAGATGCAAAAAGTAAGAACTGCTCTGACAAGCTTGGAAAGTTAATTACCTAGTCTTACAAATCTGGAAACTTAACTACCCAGTCTTAACACCAGAATTCAGTCATATTAATTTCACTGTCCCTACTCTACTCATGCAAATACTGGTAGGAACAACATCTAATGTTAAGATTTAACACTGCATGCAACTACAATCCAAATAAGCTCTGCAACAGTATAGAAAGAAGGCATTACATAGCCCTGAGCTAGCCTGCTGCACTGGAGCAAATTATTACTTAAGCAATAAGCAGTAATAGTTTCTGTACTACTCAGCATTATTTTTACATACTGGGAGGAAATCATCGAAAGCTTTATGAAAAAGACTTCTTCTCCAAATGATTAGTGTTTTTGTTTTTGTTTTTGTTTTTTTTTCTTCAGAATTAAGTAACTAGTAACAACAGGAGCTACATACATAGTCAACTCTAAAAGAAAATTAATTTCCTCTGCAATATATAAGTTCTGAAAATTTCCAACCACCTCTATCTAGAAATCATGTCCCAGAAAGCCACGGAAGATTTCAGTTCCAATTTACTGACAAACTGTTTGGCAACAAAGCTTTTATTCAAGTATCATTTCCCCATTTTAGTGAATTAGAGTCAGTATTACACATAGCTCCACTGAAGAGCTACTTGTGCATAAATTCTGAATTCTCAAGAGCAAGAATAAATGTGCTTAAGTCTCTGGGGCCCAAAGGCATGTATCTCATAGCCCTGATGGAGCTAGCTGATGTGGCTGCCAGGCTGCTCTCTGCCATATTTGACAGTGGAAGGACAACTGATGTCATCAACCTTGACATGTGCAAGGCCTTTGACATGTTCCTACAACACATACTTATCTAAGAATTGGAGAGATATTGGTTTGAAGGCTGGACTTTTTGATGGATAAAGGATTAGTTGGACAGTCATAGCCAGAGGGTTGTTCTCAATGGCTCTATGTCCAGGTCTAGATGAATGATGAGTGGTGTTCCCCCGATAGACATCGGGGGCAGTCTTGGGGCAGTACTCTTTCACACCTTTATCAAGGACATAGATTATGGGATTGGGTGTGTCCAGGCTGGGGCCGCCAGCACAAAAGGGCACAGAACTGTTGGAGCGCGTCTAGAAAAGGGCCAGAAAGATTGTCAGAGGGCTGGAGCACCTTTCCTATGAAGAAAGATTGAGGGAGATGGGCTAGTTCAGTCTGGAGTAGAGAAGGCTCCAGGGAAACCTGAAAGCAGCCTTCCAATACTTGGAGTTCATAAACAAGAGGGAGACCAATTTTTTACGCAGGTAGATAGCAATAAGACAAGGAGGAATGGTTTAAAACTGAAAGAGGATATATTTAGATTAGATGTCAGCACCGGCTGCCCAGAGAAGCTGTGGATGCCCCCATCCCCAGAGGGGTTCAAGGCTAGGTTGGATGGGGCCCTGGGCAGCCTGAGCTGGTGACTGATTTATTAGTGGTTGGCAACCCTGCCCATGGCAGAGGGTATAGAACTGGATGGTCTTTGATGTCCCTTCCAACTCAACCCCTTCTATGATTCTATGACTACAAATTACAAAATAAATCAGACTGTGCCCCATTTTATATCTACCAATACAAAAAGGAGTGAGTGTTCCATAAAACACAAAACTTCGCAGTCAGCAGTGACTGCAGGAGGTATCATGAGCTTGCCCTCATGTTATTATCCGGTGGAGACCATTCTGAGAGACATGATATTATCTTGGCAGTTTGATCTGATCCATTACACCCGCTATTATGTATTTGCAATCCTGCCCTTCACTGAAGCCTAACTTAGCAAGATATTTAAGCAAACCAGTAGAACCATCCAGCTTGACTGGAAAAACCAGAGCAGTGGCTGGACTTACATTTCTACAGGGTCATTGCCCTTGGAAGAATCCTTAAACAACCTTGAGGTGGTTACAACCTGCGTCTGGCAGCTAAATATAGAACAACTGGTTAGCTCTGTGACACTACAAAGGTCTAAAAAGGAGCACAGATGAAAAGCACTACTTCACTAGGAGGAGTTGTGAATGTGGAAGTTTCTTGTTTGGATTGTATTATGTGACTCTGAAGACTTTAGACCTAGATTCTGTAGTGAGCGGTATTAAAATATTTGTAATACCGTAACTGAAATAACCAATGATATTCCTGTGTTACTCAGTGTGGAGAATTCAACTTTCCTACTGCACTATCATAGGGATTCCACAGATGTGGGCAACAAGCCAGTCTTTCGTGTATGACCGCAAAGGAGCTTTTTATGTTCAATGACCGTAACAATTACAGATATTTCACTACTTGTTTTGTTAAGAGGCCTCCAGCTCAATGTCTCTTTTATTTCACAAGGAGCATTTGAACTTTAACAGAAAATTGCCAAATGAAGCCAAATGCATTTTCAAAAAAGGATTAAACAGTCAGAGAGCAGGTCCCTGCAACTGTGGGAAGTCATCTTCTATGGAAAAGTCATCTAAAAACCCTTTAATCTCACCAGTTTTGGAAAAGTTTGTTTCTATTCATCTCTGACATTACTTGACCGAAGTTCTGGAACACTAATCTGAAAAAGAGAAACTTCCTTTCACTTTTAAAACCTGTTACTCTCTCCTCAGGCCACCTCTGATTTTTCTGATGTATTCAGCCAAGAGTCTTCCAACATACAGCAGCAAACCTAAGTGCACAGTGCAGCACTTCATATTGTTTGAATTTCAGTCCATTTCTACTACTGTGCCCTCAAGGTTCTCTGCTACCTTACCTAAATTATTTTCATCCCATTTGCTTTAGCTTTTTGAATAGCTTTGTCTTTGATAACACAAACTCTTTCCCGAAACCTTGAAGGTTATTAACTTTCCTTTCTTTAGAAAAATCTCTTGGCTTTTATTAGTGCTCACATTAGGCTGACTCAGTAAGCTTAATAACATTATAGTGAATTGCATCTTCTGTTCAATATAACACAATGTCTTTAGGAACTCTGGCACTGCTTTTCACCATGTGTGACAACACGATGAATCTGTGGTTGCCTAAATAAATTTCTCTGCCCCTCCTGGAAGCTTCTTTCCCTCCATTTATGTCAGTGAAATATTTCTTAACTTCTTTGAAAACTGACTGTAGCTCAGGAAATAATTTGGGCTCAGTCCAACAGCTCCATGTCTGTCTTGCATGGAGGCACCAGGCCTGCATGCAAACTCCCATTCTTCCGTGTCTGCAGGATAAAGTAACCATACTGGCTGTTAAACTGCCTTAAAGACTATTAGAGCTATTGTCTCATACTTGCTGGAGATCTAGAAATATGTTGGCTCTCAGAAACTTTGAAAATGAGACATTTTATCTAAATTGAGAAGTTCAAATGGCTTTGCTTTATTGATAGAAATGGTTGTTTCTGTGAAAAGTATGCTAACTGATATATGATCCAGCAGTGTGGAAGGCCAGCTGCATCCTGGGCAGCACCAGAAGAGAGGTGACAGCAGGGAGAGGGAGGTGGTTGTCCCCTCTGCTCTACTCTCATGAGGCTCCACCTGCAGGGAGTTTGCTTCTCGAAGTCTAAAAATGGCCTTCATACAACATTTATGTACAACTTGGCTATTGATTTTTGTTTCCCTATAGAAAGGTGAATGCTGCTTCTCAGGTCCAAATTATGACCATTACTTGATGGTAAGGTCTTGGGACTTAGGAAAGGAATCCAAAATAAGTTAGCATTAAGGATGAGAAAGGTGAAAAGTCATTTTCGTGGTGATGAGAACTGTAGAGATTTTAGGTAAGAGTGCAGTGTTGACCCATTTCAGGGTCAATTTAACAAAAACCAATGAATGGAAACACACAAATTGCTGAAAAAGTGCCATTTCCATATAAATGTCTGAGTACTGATTTATGGTTAATATTTCCTGTTTTAGAAGTTCCTTCTGTTCCATTTCTTCTCACAGCTTCCAGTAAAGAGGCACATATATTTGCAGATGCAGTTATTCCTGCAAAAATTTTACTGAAACACATTCATAATAACCAACACTTTTGTGTCTGACCTTACGGCAAGAGCCCAAGACATATCCTTATATGATTTGCCCCTAAAAATAATAATAAAAAGTTCTCCCCAACCCTGATATTTTAATTTCACTCATGATACATACATGATTGCAAATTAGGAACTCTTTCTGCAGCCAGACATCTCAGAGGAGCCAAAATCCACAGCATTAAAGACATCAGGCCATCTCAGAGTTTTGAGTCCTTAACTCCTGAACTTACTTTACATAAAAGTTCTTCTTACTTCAACAGTTAATAAAACTTATGATTTTGTAGTTATCAATCACTTAAATAAATCCAGAAAGTGAAAATATGATCTCAGAATGGAAACCTCACCTATGTACTCAGCAGATAAGAATTGTTCCTCCATTTCTCATGCATGCCAGAGACTTCAACTGCATTTATCCTTTGGTGCATGACACCTGTAGTAATTGCAATGAAAATATGTGCAGGTCCAAGTAACTAGATTACACTATGAACAAACTAATTGCACTGGTAGCCACCGCAAATTATTTTATTATCCTTGTAAGACTAGTGTAGATGCTGCAACTGAGTGCAGAAATAGGATAAATATACTTTACTAGGCAAGGATTAATAAATGAGCTCTAATGAAAAGACTGATTCTGAAAAAATGAAACAGCTGCAAGAACATCTGTCTTAAGATGGCTGGGTTCAATGGCTGGGTGCTACTCCTGAAAGGTAGACTGCAGACACTTCCTTCTGAGATTACTTATCACTGAAATGTGTGCAGCATGAAGCAGTACAGAGTCTTCATGATGTTTTAAGTACAGAACACACACTACTGTCAGTCACTTTCCATTTCCGTTGCTGACAGTAACATCAGATAACCATTCATATGCTTCCCTCACATGACTAGGTTCTCCATAGAGAGAAGCATAACAACAGTAGATTGAACAGCAGCCTATTAGCCCAACTTTAAAAAAAGTCACCAAATGAAGAGGAGTAGCAACAATCAGAACAACTCAATCTGTGAAACGAGTGGGCCTTTCTAGCTAGATCTGATCCATCTGTCAGATGCCACTTGGTTGTTCTCTACAGGGGTGACACAACTGAGAAACTAAGGCACCTGGTCAGGCCCATTAGCACAAGGCTGACTGTGTCTCAGCAAGAACTGAGCTGTGTCCTCTGCTTCCAACCTCAAGATTGCTCACTGAAGGGTGGTAATTATACGTACTCAGCCCAGCCAGCTACTGAAGTACATCAGTTTCCACACTGGATCAGCTTCTCGGTGTCTGTTTCACACTTGATGTTGCTGTAATCATTAAGCCTCAAGCTGTAGCACTGTAAAGCTGGTTTAAAATGAATGTGTGTATCTCTATGACAACATCTTTGGACCTCCCAGCTGCAGCATGAAATGATTTAAGTTAGTTAGCATTGCCAGACAGATGGAAGTTTTTCAGCTGGATCTTCCCAGCCACCAAGAATAAAGACTTTGTAGATGCAGTAATTCAGGTGGACATTTTAATGTAAGTATAAACAGAATCTGAGGTTAACTTTACTAAGTTTTGACTGACTTCAAACTTATTTCCAAAATCTTTTCTCAGAAATATTTCTCTTTTTGAAGTGATATTTCCATACAGTATCCATTTCCCATAAACAAGTCACTTGCCAAGTAAATTTCTGAGAGAAACTGGATTGCAGATTCCAGAAAATGGCTCACCCTGGTCATCCTCACCTGAAGATGGGCATAAAATAAGCAAACATACAAAAGGAACTGGTGACATCTCCAACTGATGTAAAGCTAGAATACAGCACTGATGGCATGCCACTGCCTCCTTTGATCATCAACAAATATTGAAGACTTACAAGGGAGAATTAGGAACAAAGTATTTGCAGATGCTACACTGCCTAGCCCAACTCCTAGCTACAGCTATAAAAGATAAAGGCTATGTAAGAGGGAAGTGATTTTGGAGCATGACTGCTCATTAATAGGAAGAGAAGATATCAAAGTCCTCCTCAACTCCTCAACTCCTCAACTCCTCAATTTCTGCTGAACTAGAAGTGAAATATGTTGGCATTTTCAGAAAATCTGGATAGCCTTCTACCCATTGCCATCTTCTTCTCTGCAAGAGACAGGTCTTCATCTCATTGATGCCAGTGGAGTCTTTCTCAAAGCAAGATTTGGATCCTAACATGTGTCTCTCACCTAAGCCTTTGAAATGCACGGAATCGCAAATCACAGAATTGTAGGGGTTGGAAGGGACCTTCACAGATCATTGAGTTCAACTCCAGTGCAAAGCAGGCCCTCTGCAGCAGGCTGCACAGGTAGGCATCCAGGCAGATATTCTCTTGAATATCTCCAGAGAAGGAGAATCCACAACACCCCCTGGGCAGCCTGTTCCAGTGCTCTGACACCCTCACTATGAAGAAGTTCCTGCACATATCGGTGTGGAACTTCCTATGCTTAAGATCATGGCCATCTACCTTACCGTTCAAGTATTTCTAAATGTGCCTGATGAGAGTATCTTGTAAGGATAGCTTGTTCTTACTCAAACTCAAAAATGTTTGTCCCTGGTGATATTAAAAAAATATTTATATGTTGTACTGAGGGACATGGTTTAGTAGGAAATAATGGTGATGGATGGTTGGTTGGATCTTGGAGGTCTTTTCTAACCTTGGTGATTCTATGATCCTATATATCACTACTATTCTTTCAAGACACTGATAACACACATGAAACACCTTGCAAATGACAGAAAATTGCTTGCACTCTCCTCCATTTTATCCCAGCAGATCCTGTACAACTATACTACTTACATTCAAAAATAGAACAAGGGTATGTTGAAGATACTCTTTACTCACTTGATATTTAACAAGTTATATTCCAAAACCGTATGTGTATCATAAAGCACCAAGTTGTAAACACAAGTGTATCTTAGGCTTGGACAGATAAATTGATTCATTTACTGACATCAGAGAATAAACATGAGCATGATAATTAAGCACCATCCTGTCACAAGCAGACATGTGCACTCACAGTACAGGGAACCAGCCTTGTCTGGTTTACAAGTAAGCTATAGAAATACAGAGCCCTTCACAATTTTAAGTTATCTGCAGACTATTGCAATTACATGAAAAATAACAATAATGCAATAATGTGAACATGAAAGGATAGCCCTGAAGAACCTACTTCCAGAACAGCATATTTTTTAAATCTTATGCAAGGCCACAGATGCCTTCAAGTCCTAAGGGAAAAAAAAATAATAATAATAATAACTATAAAAAAAGGTCCTTGATCTAAAAATAGTCTCTTGTATAAATTTGGTGGAACCCATGAAAAAGATTCTCTCCTTTGAAGATGATTCATTGCTGAACTCTTTGAACTATATGGATAGTCCCTAAGCCACTGAAATGCCAGAGGGCCAAAAAAGATCTACATGTGTATCAGCTGTTCCAGTTAACACATATTTGCAAAGAGACAACAAAGGAATCTTTCAAGTTGATAGAGTAGGAAAGAAACAAATTTAAGCCTGAAGGCTAAAACTGTTGGTTTGAACTATTTTTAAGAGTTTCACCTGCTTTTTTTTTTTTTTTTTTTTTTCCCTCTTCAATCTGTAAGGATTTGCCTGGACAAACTGTTAATTATTATGGCAAAATCCATGAACACAGAGAAATACAGAAATCTGTTTCACATAAATTAATGAGGATCCAAGGGCATCACACAGACGTAATCCATTGCAGGATCTTACTGGAGGCCATGCAATATACTCACGTTTTACAGTTGAATGTAACATTGGTCAGCTCCCTGGTTCTTATTTCATTGCTAATGTTAAGATATTTGACTTCCTTAAGTATCTGGCTTCACACCTGAGTACTTCAATTAAACAACTAAGCTTGCTGCATGCCTGAAAGAAACCTGACAATTTCAAAACCGGAATGCCTAGAACCTGACTTACAGTTATGAAATTCTAAGTGTATTTTAAAATTGGCACATATCTTGCTTGCCTCCAGCTTGTGACCTCAACAATATTTATCAAACCTATTGTTTTCAACTGCATTAGAAAAAAATGTCTTTTTGAAATGAGAACAATTCCAGTAATGGTGCAGTAAACAAGTTCTGTTGCTCACTCCAAGTTCACCTGAAGGACCAGCATAGTAAAATGTAGCTCTGTCACTAAAATGAGCAGAATGCATCAGGAAAAAATATTGCACCAAATAAAGTGACATTAATACAAGGCTATTTTTAAAAGAAAAGCTGACACTAACATCAAATTCATTCCGACAGAGCTAAAAGGCTGTGTTAACCCTTCATGCCAGAGCACAAGAGTAATTTCACAAAGTTATATCAGAAGTACCTCCATATTTACAAGTTTCATCCTTGTGCCTGACTTGTTTATTTTTATTGTTTATATACTTGTTTATTTTCTTCCTTTTTTTTTTTCCTTTTTGTCAAGCTCTCTTTAGACCTTGAAGTAAGCTGCTTTTCCTGTAAAAGCAGTGGTTGAACTACCAGCACTTTTTCCCCAGGTATCCCCCAGGTACAACACTACTGTAAAGCAGGATGGTTTGCTGGGAGCAGTACTCCAGTGAAAAAATACTTTGAAAAAGACTTTACTTTCAAGAATGTACATCTTCCAAACAGACTGATCAGAATCCTCCAACTTGTCTGGATAAATATTAGATACTTTTGTCTTGTTCTCAAATACAAGATGACATGGATTTATTAGCCTTATATCACTGTGGAGGAAGAAAAATAAATACACAGAAAAAGCCCTTATTATTTAGGTGACTTCAGGCAACAGCGAACCCATTTATGAATTCCCTGTTGCAGTGAAACAGATGTGTAACTGAGTGGCTTTAGAAATATCTTAAGAATACCACAGTAAAACTTCAGAAGTAGCATTTTCAAGAAGACCACTATAAAACAAACTTCTCAGCAGTGAGTTGCAAACTACATTCCTTTAGCGTAGATATAAGGTTTGTATGAGAATATCTAAATTCAGACATCCTCAGGACTTCTAGGTGTCATCAGCAGTGACACCAGGAAAAATCTTTTCCCCAAAACATTTTCTTTCCCATGTGCTTCTTCAATCCCACTACCCTGTCCTATGTCTAAATCCAGGCCTTTTCTACCCTATAAGAGATGATTCTTCCACAAATGCTGCAGATGAATTGATTTTTTTTTTGAACAATTACATCCTGCTTTGCATGGAATGGAATGGAATGGAATGGAATGGAATGGAATGGAATGGAATGGAATGGAATGGAATGGAACAGCTGGAAGTGGTCTTCAAAGTCCAACTGCCTGACCACGTCAGGGCTAAACAAAAGTTACAACATTTATTGATGGCACTGTCCGAATGCCTCTTGAACACTAACACCCATGGGGTGCAGCCACCACACTAGGAAATGTTTCATGTCTTTTAGTCCAGTTACCAGCTTTATTGCCTCCTCTGGACATTTTCAAGGACCTTAAAATCCTTATACTGTGGAGCCCAGAACTGCACACAAGGTGAGACCTCACCAACATTGAACACAGTGAGAATCATCTCTTTTGACCATGTGGTTGTGCTGTGTTAATTCTCTCCAAGATGCTGTTTGACCCTTGGCTGCCAGGGCACACTGCTGCTGGCTGAGGCTGAGCTGCTGGTACCAGCACTCTCAGGTCCCCTCTTCCTGAGCTGCTCCCCATTTGTTTCCCATTTGTGCCTGTGTATTGTATCACTCTGCCCCAGGTGCAGCATCCAACATTCTTCTTTGTTGAATTTCATGCTCATGATGATTATCCAATGCTGCAACATCTCTGGATCCCTCTACGAGGCCTCTCCTCCCTACATGGAGGCAACAGCCCCTCTCAGTTCAGTGTCATCAGCAAATTTGCTTAGGGTGCACTCTATTCTTGCACACAAATCAATGAAATGTGCAACAGGACAGGCCTTAGAATGAACACCAGACACTGCTGGTGACTGTAGCCAAACAGCCAACCAGATGTAACTCCCATTCAGTATCCCTCATACTACCCCTTCATGCTCTGCCATCGAGCCATTTCATTACCTAAGACAACATGAACAAATCTCACAGTGGGACAATTTGTCCAGAAGGAGGCTGTAAGGAAAATATCAAAGGCCTTACTAAAATCCAGAAAGACAACACCCGCTGCCCCCCTTCATCCACAATGTGGGAGATCTCATCACAGAAGCAGATCAGATTACTGAGATAGGGTTTTCCCTTCACTAACCCATGCTGGCTACATCTGAGAACAGTTTTGTTTGAATGGCTTTCAGTATCTTCCAGGACAGTCTTCTGCATAACTTTTCCACAGTTGGACTGACAGGTCTATAATTTTCTGGGTCTTCTCTCAAACTCTTTTTGAAGTTAGCTATAATGCTTGCTACTTTCCAGCCACAGGGACCTCCCCAGACTCCCACAGCTTTCAGTAAACTTTTAAGAGGGTTTCAGCTATAACATCCACTAATTCCTTCAGTACTCTGGGGCAAATCCCCTCAGGTCCTGTGGACTTATGAACATTGAGATATTACAGCTGTTCCCTTACAATTTCCTTGGTCACAGATGGAAAGTATGTGCTCCCTCACTCCTTCCTAATCCTGTGACTCTGAGGTTGGGGCAGCCCAAGTTCTGTCATTTGTCATTACTCTTATATTCTTAAGCAAAAAAAGTATTAAAGGCTTTAACCAATCTCAGGCCTTCACCATCTCTTCTCCAAGCACCACTGGACTCTCGTGCTCTGTAGTGTTCTGCTGACTTTTCTGTGCCTCCAACCCAGCAGATCGAGGGAGTTGCTCTTGTGAGATCCCACCTGGAGTACTGTGTCCAGTTCTGAAGCTCCCAGCACAAGAAGAAAAGAATATGGAGCTATTGGAGTGGGTCCAGAAGAGGACCATGAAGATGAGCACAGGAGCACCCCTCCTATGAGGACAAGCTGAGAGTGTTGGGCTCTTCAGCATGGAGAAGAGAAGGCTCCATTGGGACCTTGTAGTGGCCTTCCACTACCTGAAGAAAAGCTGGAGAGGGGCATTTTATAAGGGCATATAGTGAGAAGATGAGGAGAAATGGTTTTGAACTGGAAGAGGGTAGATTTAGACTAGATATCAAGAAGGAATTCTTTACTGTGAGGGTGGTGAGACACTGGAACAGGTTGCCCAGTGAGGCTGTGGATGCCCCCTCCCTGGAAGCATTCAAGGCCAGGCTGGATGGGGCTTTGAGCAATTCAGTCTAGAGGGAGGTGTCCCTGCTCATAGAAGGAGGTTGGAACTAGATGATCTTAAACGTCCCTTCCAGTCCAAACCATTCTGTGATTCTACGAACGCCTCCCCAAAACAAAGACAGTGAAGCAGATCCTTCAGTCTCCTTAAAAGGCAGTGCTCACTGGATGCTGTTGATATTTTGCTCGGTAGTGCCTCTGCAAGTCCCCACCTCACCAAGTCTGCAAGAACCTAGGAAACTGGACCTTCTGAGACTTTCGGTCATCGTGGTTTCCCTCACTGTGTTCTCTGATGTAAAGAGAAGTAGATTGAAGATAGGCTGCAGAAACGTGACCTTCATCAATTAACTCACTGGTTCCACAAATCACAACACAGTTCAGCACATAAACACAGCCTTGACTTCTGAACAGATTTATTCTGAGATATAGAACATAACATCTTCTCCTGAAAGTCTGTGTTATTTTCCAAAGTAATTACCTGCTTAGGTATCTCTTTTCTTGGTGACACAAGTGGATAAGCAGGACAGAATCCTTTGCAAATGGTGGATTTCAGGGAAGTTGTCTCAGACATACAGAAGGAGAAATCTACTACTGTCAGCAGTTCAGGAGGCAGGGGACACATTCTTTGAAATCAGTGGACTGAACCTGAGTGTCTGTTCTCCAGAAGGTAGCTTAACTGCCACATTGTTATCAACCCTGAGGAAAGTTTCTGTCAGTTTCAAAAGAAATCTCCTTTTTCACTTTGAAAATGAACAGGAAATTTTAAGTTCCGTTTTTCCGCTCTTCTAAAAGAGATTCCCTGGTTTTCAGGCCCCACAGTGCGTGGTTGAGTTGTGATCTTTGATCAGACGCAATGATTACTAAACATAACTACAAGAATGACTATTGACAACTTTCAAGTTCACAGTGCCTTCCAAAAGCCGTCCACTCCAGTAACGGGGGAAACAGAAAGCTGCTGTTCTTCTGCTGCTCTTGTAGCCAAATTGTTGACCTCCAAAGAAAGGGAAAAAGGAGAACTGAAAGCAGCTCCAAAGTTAAGTTAATAGGCCTCGTGCCCAATTCCACATTAAACTAAGCTTATATTTTAATAGTACTAGACCGTGTGCCATTGGTAAGTATACCAATATTTTCATTAAAATGGCTGTAAAATAAGAAGGAAGTCAGACACTGCTCCTCCAAAAATAAATAAGTTGTAATTAAATCTAACAGGTTACAGCACCACATGCAAACTGGCTATGAGCACAGTTTGTCCCAGGCTTATAAATAGCTGTTCAATAGCTTGTTTTCTAATAGCTACGATGTTTCAAAGCTCCCTTCTGCCCATTTCATCTCATTCCCCTACCTGGCAGTGGACCTAGTGGACATTGCAGACTCTGCCAATGCACAGTCTCCCAGGTAACAGCCATTTCTTTGGATTTCTCATTTAAATATAATTTTGTAATGTTTAGGCACATGATCACACTATGTAAACTCACAGGAACCAGGAAGAAGCAGTGTTTCTGTGGAATCCCTGTAGACCTGCTTGGGATTTGGTCTGCGGTTGTAGCGGCCCGTATCTCTGCAACTTCTGCTCCTCCCTTCCATGCTATGAAACCACCTGATACTGGCCTGAATTTCCCATTCCCCCTTTAGAAAGAATGCTGTCATTTTAAGGGGCAATAGGAATCCAGGGCAAGAAATCAACAGATTGTGAATCTACAAAATTAGTTTTGTATTTTCAAAGGAATAACTCAAATTATTATCAAGAGTTTCATACATGAAACTGCCTCTAAAGTAGCACCTTTTAGCTGATGGGTTGCAATAAGTTCTTAGTTCTACTTCTATATTGAAGATATAAAATATTTGGCACCTGATGGGCAAATCAATAGGTTGAAGTACATAGGATTCTTTTTGATCAGTTTTCCAGAGTAATCCTCTCTTCACAGAAGCAGAGGAAACCTAAAGGAACAGAATATCATTAATGCATTTTTTTCTTTTACAGCTGTCAATATGGGTGAGAAAGAAGCATATGAATAAGTGGATACAGAAGGCTGAAGCAGTGGCTGACACAAATGGTTGGCCTGTGAGGGAACATGAGCTGGTCCAGCTGCTTTTCTCACATAAAGAGAGTTACCTGCACTAGGCAGTGCCTCCAAAAGGCTGTGCAGCATTCTGACTCACTCAGAGGTAATATTGTGCCCTTCCCTCTCACAGAAGCAAAGGTGGCTCAAGGTCCAGAAGCCCACAGCACCGCAGTGTTTTGGGGAGAAGCAGGAGCTCCTACAGTATGAGCACATTGTACTTCATGGCTTGTAAGAACTGCCCCCAAACACCATCCCACAGAGCAGGGAGGCACAGCCAGCTGCTGCAGCCCTGCAGGACAGGTGTCTTGCTGGGCTAAAAATGCAGCTCCTAAACAGGGCCAGAAGGAGACAGCAACACACAAGAGATCACTGCGTAGCACTCACTACTGCAAACTCATGTCCTCAACCACAATACAGTGCACTTTAAACACACATGCTGCATCCACGATGCGCTCTATGCTTGTTTATGCATCTGTAAAGGCAACAGTTGATTTTCTGAAGCTACAACCTTGCTACCGTTGACTTATTTTGAAGTCCAGAAAATTCTGGGCCTTGGTTACCATGACAACAATCCCCTAAAAGAGGCAAAGTGCTACACTACAAAACACTTCACATGCTATCTCCTAGCAACCATGCAGGTACATAGAGCCTTCGTCAAAGGAAATTTCAGAAAAGTTACACGTACATTAAAGAAACACCTACAAGTTTCACATATAATGTGCATCCTTCACTTTGGTCTTCACTAAATAAGCCTGTTACTGAGACAAAGACAAAGAGCCGTTGGGAAAGGAGGAGAGATCAACAGGTAGCCAGGAAATACAAGCAGAGAATGGTCTACAAAAATAAAATACCCTGAAATCTGGCAGCACCACAATTGACATCAGAGGAAAATGCAGCCCAAAGCATGGCTGCTTTTTCATTCCTGGCTCCACGCTGCATCTGCCTCACTACTCACTCTTACCAACTCTTATTCCGCTGAGTGTGCAGCTACCTGATCTAGGACCACTCGTACCCATGGAACTAGAAGAGGTACAGCAACCTGCCTGAAATAAAACACCGAGAAGTTGAAAGACCCTCAAGAGGATTAAGCACAGCTGAGAGTCTGGCACCTCAACACTCATTACAGCAACAGGGCAAAGTAATGATGGACGTAGAGAAGCCACCTGTAAGGAATGGTTTGTGTTAGCTGTTTGGCACATTTGCTCTGGGTTAGAGTACCTACAGAGCAGGTGTGAGGTTTAGTTGTACAGCTAAAACTGCTGAGTTACTTCACTTTCTAAACCAATCCACCACTGTACATAGCTTGCCAGGTTATTCCTCTCCTCAAGGAGAGAAGAGGGGAAATGATGCACCCGCTTTCTGTATGACACCTTAGCAATTATAAAGCACACAGAAATCGAAAGATATTATCAACTGTTACCTTCTACATTCCAAGAACATGCATTATTCTCAGGATGTACTGCATAAGGTCTTAGTTTGCATTATTTCTTTAACCTGTGTGGTCAGTTTGAAATCCCTCTTCTCTGCATTCAGTGCTGTCAAGGAGTATTAGAAATTGACAAATGATCCAAATCAGGCTCCTCAAACAATAAAGCCTCAGAGTCTTGTTTTGCACATAGCAAATGGTACAAAGTATGAAATAGGTGCTACTGTTACTTGGTTACTTTGGGCTCTGAAAGACTTATGGGTGCGCAGTCATCCTGAGATGATTTTTGGTTCTGTGTCCAAATCATTGAGTCAAATTGATCTCTTTTAGTTTTACAACACATTTCCTATACCAGCTAAGGAAAAAGGAAACAAATAAACAAAAAACAAGCATGCTAGAAATGTCTATCACCTAAAATAGTTCTGGAAGTCCAGAGTGCTGTTTGCCAAATTTAACCTATCAGACTGCTCTTTTTTATTTGCCAAGCAGCTTATTATTTTCTGATGACACTGTTTTCTCCATTCTGTAACACTTCAGTCTACACACTTCCACTGTCAGCATGTAAGAGTACAACTACAGCACCTGTTAAGGAATGAAAAGGAATGAAAAGGTCAAATACGGAGCAGCAAATCTTTGCCAAAATCACTTCAGTATGCTGATATAGGAAGTCTGGGCTTAGTCCAAGAAAAGCACTTCTCAACTAGTTTCTTTTTTTATGGCAAAAGTTGTTCCAGCCAGAACCTCTCACAGAACCAGCTGGGCTAAATTGAAAATAGCCTGCACTGTCTCATAGTTTCAGCATACCAATACTTTTCGGATTGCCCCTAATTTTCATTTCCCAGCTCTGCAGTCCCACAGTATGTTCAAGAGAACTATGATGTCTTAGATGTCAAATCAAGTTGTGAACTGATTGTCACACTGAGTCACAGAGCAGGACAGCTACTCCTAGTGTTGTCTAGAGCTTTGTTTTTCAAGCTTACTGTTTCTAACATATCCCATGTTCTACAGAATGTATTACCAGCCAGTAGTTACACAGTAGTAAGTTTAAACAAAACAAGAAGTGCTGGCAGTGCAGTACAGATTTTTTGCACTCTTGGACATGATATTTCTGTAAAAAGAAGAAACATACTTTAGATCAAGGCAGTGTACAGGGCTGCATTTCACCAGGGTCTGTGGACCTTGGGACAGCACTGTCTGTACCTGGGTTTCTGAGTACTCTCCATAGCACTTAGACGTCCTCGGATTTGTAACCGACAGCTACATCATTTCTGATATTTCTCAATAAAATAAAACACAAATAAGTAAATCAGAAAAGCTAGGTGCATGATATATTAAGGAGGGTCATCTTACCTGTGCTTCTACATCAGAACTTAGAATCATAGAATCATAGGATTGTTCAAGTTGGAAAACACCTCAAGGACTGAATACAACCATGACCTAACCATACTACCCTAACTGACAACCCTCCACTAAATCATGTCCCTGAGCACCACATCCAAATGGTTTTTAAACACATCCAGGGATGGTGACTCAACCACCTCCCTGGGAGCCTATTCCAGTGCTTAACAACCCTTTCTGTAAAGAAATGTTTCCTGATATCCAACCTAAACTTACCCTGGTGCAACTTGAGGCCATTTCCCTCACCTGTTACCTGTCACCAGTGAGAAGAGACCAACCCCACTCTCGCTGTATGCACCTTTCAGATATTGGAAGAAAGAAATAAGGTCTCCTGTCATGATCTAATACTAGAGATACTGGTCCATTCAATTTCTTATTATTCCTGAGCTTTGCTTTTGTTTTGATATGGAAATGCTTGAAAATTGTCAAAAGTTTTGGAGGTTCATAAACACGTTTTGCACTTCCACAAAGAAGCTTCCTGTCATTTCAAGAAGAGGATAAAGTAATCAGTCAATGAAAGACTGAGGAGTTGTTTGTTTGTTTTGCTTTCCCATTTGTTGCTATGTTTTAGTGATAAGAGCTGTAAAGCTTGTTTGTTCTTGTAGTCTTCTGGCCAATGCTTACGTACTACAGTGTGCAAGAAGTGTCCATCTATGCACAAACTTTTGCTCAAGATCTGTACTGGCTGTAATAAAAATATGCATTTGCATTCTTCAAGACCCACAGAGGAAATACTTAATTATCTTTTCCAATCACCATAGAAATGTCCAAGAAGCCTTTTCTTCTTGCTGAACAGCTGGTATATTTGCACTTGAAAACTGGTGATATTTAGACAATGGATCAAGCAACTATTATTCACTTAGTATCATCTCATACTCAATGTTAGCCTTCAATTAAGCAAATTAAGTGCATCTTATCTTTATAAAGGCCAATGAAAGGTTTGAGATGTTAATAGTTTGCTGCCATGAGGCTGTTTGCATTGTTTACAAGTAGGATTTGGTGTTGCAGTCAACTCATCACAGAAGACTATATCTACTGTCTGCAGTGATATGATGCAGTAAGTAAATTATGATTATCAGTTGGCCATAGCTAATACATAAAGCATGTGTTTCATCAAGAATTAAACATGGGCAAGGGATGGCAGTTTTTCACTTCAGTGCTTGCACATAAATATTTTAGTAGTACAGCGTATGACTGGGAACCTCAAATTGGGGGTCCTATTTCAAATTATGATGCAGACTCATCTTACACAATCTATCATCTCTATCATCTAATACTCAGCAAGTCCCCTTAACTTCTCTACCAGAGAAGTTTACTATTACTTTGCTTTTGTGATAGTTCTGTAATATTCGGACCTTATTTTGGTCACAAAAGAACCTATCATCCCAGAGGAAATAGTAGAAGGAATGATGGAAAAAATGGGGAGCTCTGACTTGGTTTTAAAATGACAAAAAGTATTTTACAGATCTTAATGCACGTATGATGGAAACATTTCCACTGTATCATTGGAGCAGTTCTTAACTGAATAGAAGCACCATCTCCCTGAGCATAGGTCCCTATGAGGACAGGCTGAGGGAGTTGGGCTTGTTCAGCCTGGAGAAGAGAAGGCTGCGGGGTGACCTCATTGCAGCCTATCAATACCTGAAGGGAACCTACACCCAGGAGGGGAGTAAACTCTTCAAAAGGGCTGACAACAGCAGGACTAGGGGAAATGGTTTTAAGTTGAAGGAGGGAAGATTTAGGTTAGATGTTAGGGGGAAGTTCTTCACAAGGAGAGTGGTTAGGCCCTGGAACGGGCTGCCCAGGGAGGTTGTGGATGCCCTGTCCTTGGACGTGTTTAAGGCCAGGTTGGACGGGGTCCTGGGCAACCTGATCTGAATATGTATGTTGGTGGCCCTGCTAGGCAGGGGGGTTGGAACTACATGATCCTTGGGGTCCCTTCCAACCCGGGTGATTCTGTGATTCTGTGATTCTGTGATAGGTCCCCACGCTTGTGCAAAACACTGAAGCAATGACATCTGGGTGCCAATTACGAAGCTGAGAAACATCTGAAATACTCTCACTTCTGACAACCAGAAAGCTGACAAGTACATTTGCTTACAAGAGTGCATGGTGTAACAGTAAAAAGGTAAACAAAGTATAAACAATCCCTAAGAACAAAAAATGGTACTGCCACTTTAAGAACCTCCTTCCAAATTTCAACTTAAAGAATTGTGCAATAATTTCTAATTTGCACAACTATTTTATTTTGCATTTTGAAGAGTTGCAGTTTATCTCACAAAGCATCCCACTGTGAGTAGAAAAAAAAAAATCAACAAATCTATTTATTTATTTATTTATTTATTAACTTTGTGGATTGAAGTGGATTCAGTTGCTTTGGTTATTCTTTTCTTTCTTTTTTTTTTTTTTTCCTGTGACCTAACCTACGTTTTCATTAGATGTTTTCTGATTTTTTTTTTTTTTAATTACAGAGTATATTTTAAGTTCACCTCATCTCTTAATTTCTTAATTATAGCCGAGTATAGAATCTATTTAATCCCAGAGAACAACTTTACGGCACGATACCTGTCTTTATGAATACGAGTGAGGAGGTGCACCCTGGGGCGCTTCTGCGATCACCACACCGCTTGTTTTGTGAGAAAGTTTTGGAGCGGGGCGACGCTGCAAAACAGAACCCTACAGGGAACTCGCAGAGAAACCAGTGCCCCACGACGCCGGCAGCACGCGCTGGGTCAGTGCAGCATCCCGGAGCAGCGCCTTGTCCGCCCGCTCTCCGCCGAACCGCCGGCCGCTGCCGCAGACGCTCCGGCTTGGAGCGGAGCCGGCAGACGGCCGCTGTCCGCCCGCTGCCAGAGGCCCGCGGCTGCCGGCCGTGCGGATGAGGACGGCTGAGTTCCTGCGGACGGCAGCAGCTCATTCCGACCGACAGAGAAATGAAAGAGCACAGCTTCCACGAGGCGCGTTTCTCCCAAGAGGAACCAACCCGGCGGACCTCTCCCGGACGCCCGGTCCCCGCCACCCACCGCAGCCGCCGGAGCAGCCCTTCCCCTGCGGCCGCGCAGCTCTCCACCCCGGAGCTCTGCAGGCGGGCAGGGAGCGGTGAGTCAGCGGGACGGCTGCACCCCAGCGCCGAGCGGCTCTCCCATCGCGCTCCGCTCGGCGCTCACCTTGAGGCTGGCGCTGCCGGTCTGGGTCTCCGCCTCGATGCCGCAGCAGCGCGGCGCCCTGGGCTCCCTGCGGCGGGGGCCGGAGCAGGGCGGCGGCTGCCGGCTCTGGTAGGCGAGGACGGCGGGGATGGAGTCGGCCGCGTCGCTCTTGACGAAGAGGCCGTGCAGTGTGGCGGCACCCTGCGAGACGGTGGTGGTCTGGTGGGGGGAATTGGACTCGTCCGAGTCCCGGCAGTAAATCACGCCGCTCTGCGAGACGTGGATGCTGGGCGCGCAGCCCATCCCGTCCCCGCCCCGCTCCGCTCACCGCCGGCCGCAGCCAGCTCCCACCTGCCGCCCGTCCGGGCTGCAGGGCCGCCCGCCCTGCGCCGCGCTGCCCGTGGCGCCACCCCCTGCCACCGCCCAGCCTGCAGCTCTGCCCCGGCCGCTCCGCTCGTTCGGCGCCCACCTCGCCCGCAACGCCCCCCTGCCGTCGCCGCGCTCGCCCGGCGGAGCGAGGCCGCCCCACGGCTCTCAGCGCTCTCTCGCCCCGTCCGGTCCCCCCGGCCCCGTTCCGTCAACTCGCTTTGCAAGCGAAAGGTCTCTGAAGTGCTTCTACAGAAAAATCCGACTGTGCTCACTTCTCTTAGCCATTGGTAAGCAAGTGTCAGTTATTTTGTGTGACTGCAGGTACGAGCTCGGAGCCGCACAGCATCTACCGCAGGTGTGGGAAGAAGACCAGGACTGCTCAACGGCTGTGAATGCTGCTTTTCAGTCAGAGCTCAGAGCTGCCCTGCAGCCTCAGCCTGTATGCCCAGTAAGTACCAGCCCCTGCAGCCAGTCCCAGAGACCGTCAGGCTCAGTCTGGCAGTGATCTGCACACCTCCTCGGCTTCCTACAGTGAAAGTGCACACAAGGTGTAAAGCTATCCACAGTTCTTAAGCCTTTGCTACATTTTAGTTTAAACTCCTCTGTTTTCCATGGCATTTTATAAATCCTTCAAGAACTGGTACTGTCATCCAGCCTCTATGTTTACTGCCTAATGTAGCATTTACCCGACATTCAGTTACCAAACAGTATGTCTGTATACATCTTTCCACTCCTTGGAGCATCTCTTGATATTTGATATCACTCTTCCCCCCTCCAGTTTTTAATAAGCATTGTAAATACGGTAGAAACATGAAGAATGACTGGTATAAGTACTGTGATGCCAAACAGCATGCTTTAAGCTTTTCATTTCACTTCCTAGTACTCCAAAAGGAGTCCCGTGATGATCGGAGACCAGTTCATTCATTGCCACAGGAGTGATGGCTTCACAGACAAAATGCCTCAGCACAGGAAGGCTGCTTTGTCTTCTGCTGGTGCCAATCAATTCCATGCATCATTGCGGCAATATGAACACTCAGTCATCCATCAAGCACCAGCCTGAGATTACCAAACTATAGGACAAATTACGGCTTTACCAGAGAGAGCCTGTCTGTGCTGGTCCTAGCAAACACATTTCTCTCACTAGTTTTTTTCCCCACTTGTCTAAGTTCACAAAGTTGTGGCTCATGTCCTGCACATACTGCATGTTTGCAGTGCTGCCCTACTGACAGCTGTCTTTGACAACCAATGTGAAACCAGGCTTGGTTGTGAGTGAAACAAAGAGAACAATGCCTTATCCTCCAACCCATCGGTGTAGCTGTTGTTGCTGCTTAGGTGGCAGTTCTGAGGGAGATCTTTCAGTCTACCAGATCCTAATACACTTAGCTGCAGATGAACATGTCCTGCAAAATCCATAGGCTGGATTGGTGGGCTGAGGCCAGAGGTTCAACGAGACCATGTGCTGGGTCCTGCACTTTGGTCACAGAAACCCCACTCATTGCTACAGGTTTGTAGCAGAGTGGCTGGAAAGCTGCATGGAGGAAAAGGGTCTGGGGGTTCTAGTTGACAGCTGGCTGAGCATGAGCCAGCAGTGTGCCCAGGTGGCCAAGAAGACCAATGGCATGCTGGCATGTATCAAAATAGCGTTGTCAGCAGGAGCAGGTGATTGCTCCTATGTACTCTGCCCTGGTGAGACTACATCTTGAGTACTGCATTCATTTTTGGGCCCCTCACTACAAGAAGGACATCGAGGCCCTGGAGCGTGTCCAGAAAAGAAGGGTCTGGAGCACAAGACCTATGGGGAGCGGCTGAGGGAACTGTGATTGTCCAGACTGCAGAAAAGAAGGCTCAGGAGAAACCTTATCACTCTACAGCTTTCTGAAGGGAAGCTGTAGTGAGCTGGGATTTGGCCTCTTCTCCCAGGTAACGAGATAAGAGGGAATGTCTTCAAATTGCACCAGTTGAGGTTCAAGTTGGATATTAGGAAAAATTTCTTCTCAGAAAGAATGGTCAGGTGCTGGAATGGCTGCCATGGAGGTGGAAGAATCACCAGTCTTGGAGGTGCTCAAGAAACATGGAGAAGTAGTACTGCGGGGCATGGTTCAATGAGCATGGTGGGAATGGGCTGATGGTTGCACTAGATAATCTTAGAGGTTTTTTCCAACTTTAATGATTCTTTGATTCTATGAATTGAGCAACAAGTCCATTTTTTGCAGTATATCATAGTTCTTCCTCATTTTAGTGTTACTATACTGAAGAACTAATCTTTCTTTAATTAATGGGAAACATAAGCTTAGCATCTGAATTACTTGCTGTGGGTCACACCAAAGATTTAGAACAGAACCAGGATCATCCCACATGAAATCCATACATGCACTGTAAATGAAGTGTCCCAAAAAGACCCCTGAGAATTGCTGGCTATTTAGGTGAGACTTAGTTAATAAAAAAGAATGTGGGAGTAAACTGTATTTTGACTTCAAAGATGTCACATCACATCTAGATTATGTGCTCAGCTATTTGCAGTCCATTTCTTCAGATAGATTCACTGTTATTTCATCAGACAGGGAATACTTAGGTTTCCATAGCTTCCCAATACTCAACATTCTATATTGCTCTTACTGAGCTCTGTTACAATTTTGCTATTTATTTCAGACAGCATTGCAGGCATTTGCCTGTTCTTATGTGGACTTCCTTTGTCTGGACATGATATTTGCCAGAAATTTAATCGTAGGAATAGAGCGTAAGTCACACGTCTGGAAAATTTTGACTAAATGCAACTGTTGAGTACCTCTCCCTGTTCTGTTCTACTGATTTTTGGCTAATGGGGAAGAATTGCCACTGAAGGAATAAAATTGCCTGTGCAGAGTGCCAGAATGCTTGAGAGGAGGGAAGGCTGCAGGACAGAGAAATACATGGACAGCCAAAAGGCAGTAGAAAGGAGAGTCACTTGCTGCTTCATCTGACAACAGGAGGAACTTCAAGGAATGGAACATGCGAGTGATGACAGGTATGAGCAGAGGGTGAAGCAAAGTAAGTGGATGCAGAGGAATAGGATGACTGTCTGCAGCTGGAACAGGTGAGGAAATGGAGAGGCAGGTTAAAGATCCTCTTCTAATATTGCTGCTTTTGCTGCATCTTGCCTGTGAGAAGACAGCCATAGATTTACTGAACAGGGCAGAGAGGGAATGTATAACACACACACATACATCCTTGTACCATGTCTTATGGCTTACTTATCCTGACTTATGTTCACTAACATGGAAGGTTTTACTCTAAATAGCATGTGCTAATTCAACCAGGAACCTCTCCAGGAGGGACAGGTAAGGTACTGATGCAGATTCTGCCCTCAGAATTGTGTATTTCATATGGCCTCAGCATTTAGTCAGTACATCCAGTCACTGGAAGATATGCACCCATTTTTTCACTATTAAAGATTCTTCACTGGCTTTAGTTGCAACTATACAATAAATTTTACACTGTACAGGAAACCAGTTTCTTACAGGACTAATTTGAGCTTTAAGTGTACTAGTGATTCTGGAAGATGTCAGTGGAACATCTGTACAACCTTGTCTATTTTTCCGGTAAAAAGCAAGAGATACACACTCTCTATGGCATTTACACCTGCAAATCCCCCCATAATGAGGAAAATATACTCCTCCAAACTTTATATCCCTTCCAAATTCAGTCACAGGCTTCACTCTGACCTCACTATTAACCCCGTGCCACAAGTAGGTTGGTAAGCTATTGGAAATGACATCTGCAAGTCTGAGTTCACTGCAGTAAGAATGTACTACTTCAGAGGTCACATTTTACAGAAAATCTTGTACTTCACAGCCAGCTTCTGATGACAGTTACCTCTGTTCGTGTTTCTTTTACTGTAAACCAGTTTAAGAAGGTACAAATTAGCTTGTATATCTAAAAAAAATTTACTGGGCACTGAGGAGGCTCAACAGTTTCTCAGCCCTTTCATATTGGTCCAATGGATTTCAAAACTACACTAAAAACTAACATGCATGCCCATATGGGAGCAAAGTAAATACCTAAATATTAATTTAAATTAGTCAGACTACATGCTGTGTTCATAACTCAAAATAGATGTGAAGAAAAAATCATGGTAGCTAGAATGAAAGCCTTCTATGCATACCTCCATTTTGTTGAAAACAAAACAACTGACCAAACCAAAACAAGAAAAAACACAGATCTGTAATAACAAATTATCAAATGCTTATCTCATGCTTTTACTCACTGACAATATAAGAAATGATGTTACTTGAAAAAAAAGGAAGATGTTAAATACAACAGTGAGGGTTATTTCTTCTGCCTGAGGAAGAGCAGAATGTATCTTTCAGCCCACAATTGTGTGATGATTCTCACATCAGTGTAAACAAGAGTAACCCACTGCAAGCAAATAGTTTCTTTCAGTTCATCTAGAAAGCAAAATCAAGTCCTGTATTTCTTTTCTCTGCTCAAAACTCCTCTATTTCATAACTTCGAAAAAATAATGTTGTGACTTCATTTTTCTTAAGTTTATTACATGTTTGTATACTAAATTCTGTGTTTAAATACTAAATTCTATGAGTGCTATGAATAAATATCACACTACAATAATATCCTTTTAGGCAGGTACCGCTCAAACTGAATGGTTTTGCTGGGATGATCACACTGTAAAACTTATAAGCAAATTTGGTCTTCTTTCACAGGCATGTTTGACTGGCTTGGACTATAGCAGCTATCTCAGTTTTTACCAGAAGTACATAGAATACTTTGCCTGATGGATATTTTGCAAGTGGGAAGACTGAGTCACAGAGAAGTCCAGTACTAAAACTACTCAAGGGAGCAGAGCTGAAGAGGGACCCCAGAGCATTTGCCCTTCCACTAGCAGCCTGTGTCAATGTAAGTACTGCTTGGCACAGAATGCAGAAAGGCAGGGGCCCTCCTTTCTCTTCACTTCTAGCTCTTCCTGCAGAAGCCAGGCAGGGCTGCACTTCCCACCTCCCCACATCTGCAGCTGTTTCTCTCCCCTGGGGCAGGTAAATGTGCAATCCTGGGCTTTTGCACCTCGCTGCTGACAGGGGTGGAAGTGCAAGCCATAGTCTGCCTCAGAGTACTCTGGGATGCAGATTACCTCCAGGAGACAACCTGCAGTTGTTTTCTGCAGTTGTTTTCCCTAAAATGGGCTAACACAGCGCTGTACTTCAACACGTTCTTGAGAGACACAGATATCCTATGGCTCTGAACAGGAAAATTAACGTATAGAAACATAGATACATGTTTTGGTCACTTGCAGTGCCATTATGTATTATTGTTAATCCCCTCAAGGAGCAGAACTCTGGGCAGCACGCTGGTCAGATGCCAGCAGTTATAAGCAAAATTTGTAGGGCAACAGTGATCACACCACATTTACGAAGCCTAAATGTCCCCTGCTCTCCATCAAGCCCTTTGGTTTGCTTCAGAATAGGAGTGAACCACGTACTTCACAGCACTTAAGAGTCAAAAAGATCAGTCCGCAGTTCCCATAGCACCACCGAAAAGTCCCCCAGCAACACTTCATTTCCTCATCATCAGCTTGTTGCAACTGCAGTAACACAACTGTTCCCCTTTGATTTATTGTTGCATAGGAATTTTTGCACAGCAAATATGGCTCTGGCGGTGAAAGCATTTGGCTCTGCACATGAAGCACTGCTGAACGCAACTCCCGGCGAGCTGAGCTGCCCTGGACGGGCCCAGGCTTCATCCGCAGCAGACACACCTCCACCTGGACCCGCTGCACCGGTCCCGGCCAGCTCTGACCTCCCCGCTCCCCAGACTCAGGAGACCCGCAGGCTGCCCGCCGGCCCAAACCAGCCGGAGAGAGGAGCCCCTTCTCACCTCCCTGCCGGGCTCTGCCGGCAGCCTCGGCGCGTTCATCCTCCGAGGAGCGGGCTGCAGCAGGAGCGGGAGCAGCGCGGCCGTCCGACCCGCACAGGTGAGCGGGGCGGGTCCCACCGCCGGCACCACCCCGGGGCCGGGCCGCGCAGCCCCCGCCGCTCCCACGGGACGGAGGTGAAGCTGGCTGCTCCGCGCCTCCAGCCCGCGCCCTGTTCTGTTCGTTTCATGATCCGCATGGGAATGTTTAGAATGGGGAAAGTAAAATGCATCGGGAGCTGGGTTTGCTTCAGTTATGCAGCCTTTGGAAAAAGGCAAATCCTTACCGCCCCTCGAGAGAGAGAGTAAATCTGTCCGTGGAGCAGATTGCTTGTGTCCAGAGATATCTAGGGTCCTCAGGTAAAATCCAGCCTCTTAGTCAAAGAGAGGGAGAACAAACACCCCGGGGTTAAGAGAGGGCAGCGTTACCCTGACCTTGGGCAAATCACAAACGTCAGATATGTGACCCAAGACATGCTGCAAAGTGTATTTTCATCTTTGTGATACTCCAGTTTGCAACAAGTGCCACATTGGTGGAATGCATTCCCTTGGGAATGATATCTTTGGGCTCGACTGGACTTAATTGTCTCATGTCATTGCTCTCTCCTTCAAGATTCAAAAGCAGTATGTTGCTATTTTCCATTTTGGAGAAATTTTCCATTTTCCATTACTGATTCTTGGTACTTCATTACCATGGTTAATACTGTTGTTGCTCTACAGTGCCTCAACAAGTGAGCTGTACAAGAAGCTCAGCAAACAAAACAGAAAAAAATCCCTACACCAAAAGAGTCAAAGAATTGCATACAAGACAGAGGAGAGCCACTGAGTGTCACAAAAATAAAGCAAGAGTAAAGATGACTGGGAGATGTGGGATAAACAGTGGTTAAGTCACAGCTGCTTCCTATCCAAAGATCCACAAAACACAGACCACAAAATATATCACAAAATAAATTCAAAGCACTCAACCTGTAGAGGAAATCAGTTCTTCAGAGGAGCAGCAGAAATGGTACGGGTCAGCAGGTTGTGTCAGATTGAGGCCAGGGACAGTGAAGAGCTGCCCTACTTCCTCAGGAGAAGAGACACCATCAGCAGGCACAATTCTGCTTGAGCTCCCCAGAAACTCCAGAGAAACTGTATATTGAAATGTCATTAACTGGAGGTCAGAACACCCACTGTTCAGTGGCCATACATCTGCAAGATCTGTTGTCTAGGAGTGCATGTCCCTTCCATTTTCTCAGAGTGATCTGTGATGAACAGGAGATTTGCTATAGCCACGTTCTCAGACACCTGCGCCTGTAGCCCAGGTCAGTCTCAAAAGAGGTATAAAATGCTGTGAATCAGACTTTAACTGCAAACCTCAGAGTCAGCTTTGCCCAGTTATTTCAAAGGACATTCACACTAGCAGTGCTGCAGCAGACAAGCGTTGCAGCCTGCCTTGGGACCCTGGCTTCCCCAGATGAACACATCAAGGACTAACCAAAGGATGCCTTTTGCTCTGGCCATTCTGTACAGCCCAGTCTTCTTTCCTGCTAAGACATAGGAAGATAAGAGAAGGGGCAGGAAGTGCTCAGACCTTACCTAAGGAACACATCAGGGTGAGGTCAAGGTGCACATCTGGACATAGGGTCTTGGAAGTGCTTACAAAGATAAAATTTAAGGTGTATTTGCAGAGATCTTTTGCAGCTTCCACACAGATCTTCCCTGCATTCCTCCTTGTGTCTTCCAGCTGATGTGGCTTTTTAGGACTTGCCAGAGGAATGCTGAGAACAGCCAGTGTCATTTCCAGGCAAACACTGAGAACCTGACACAGGAAACACAGCAGAATTGGCCCTATTGTTAACAACCATTGGCAGGCAAATGGTCCTTAGGGTGCACTCTCAAGAGAGGATAGCATCCTCCATTGTTCTGTCAGCACAGGTTTTTGTGAGAAAACAAACGGCACAGGCACAATTCCACTTGCCTTTTATTCACCTGTGACTTGAGAGTAGATTGCTGGTGCTAACGTCAGTGATTTAGAGCATAAAAAGTAACTAAGTCCTTGTTTCCAGGGAAGCAACCCAAATATAGTGCATTATTCTGCCTAATCTCCTTTTAGATCTAGAAGTAAAAAAAAAGTTAATTGTCTGCTTTTTCATTGCATTTTCCATGCACATAGATTCTAGGATGTAGTATGGACTCTACTTCAGACTCAGTATTCTACTCCTATTGAACTCAATGGGAATGTGGCTGTTTATATTTTAATAGGAATGGAATTAAGCCCTTCATTTGAACTTTACAGCCTTTTTATTTGCTTTTTTATTAATCCATTTCATCTCTCTTAATTTGCTTCTGCTCTGTTCTGAGAGCATTGTAAGTACACTCTAGTGTCCTGAGTAATAACTTTAAATTCTAGTATGCAAACACTGTGCCTCCTAGTGGGTAATGTACACAGACTTCAACTCTCCTTTGGGCTGCATTTTCATATTAATTTCTTTGGGACTTTCTTCTGTTACTATCAAGAAGGTAATTCTCAACATTTTTATCACTCCAGAAGTCCCTCGTTTCTTTCTTATGATGTTTCCCTTGCTTTTTCCTCCACACAAGCCAGTTATGTTCTTAACATTTTGCCCTCTTGATTTCCTTTGCATAAATCTGCCATTAAAATTAATCTCTTCCACAGATTAGTTTGTGAGGAGCCCATTTCTGAGAAGTTATTACACTTAAGCCAACAGTAAAAATGGTTATTTGACTCTCTCCTTGTATGGACTTTCCCTAGCACGCCTGAACAAGATGCCCATGCTGCAATAGCAACAGAACTCATGTCTCCTAAGCAAGCAAAATGCTCACTGCACTGGCTCTGAGGCTTTGGGCTCAAGCAGACTGCAGAGCTCAGACAAAGTCTGTGCTTGACCATTTGTTTGGCTTTAGCAAAGTACAAAAGATTCTTGGTCTTGCAGATTGACTTGTCCCTGTGAGTAAGTCCTCCCTCATTTCCCTGCCATCACAATTTCCTCCTCTGATTTCATTCCTACCTCTTTGGTAGAAGTAGGATTTCTGTGTTCTTTGACAAAAACTATTTTTATTTGTGTTCGGCCAGCCTAGAAAATATTGCTAGATATCAATAGATAAGCCATTCAAAATCAGCTGTTTAAAATGAACAAACAATTTTTATGAACATCCATAATCTACATGTAAGCTCCAATATCAATATATCAAAAATTTACCAGACTGTAAGCTAAACTAGAGTAAAAATACTGTTGCATCCTTATTGTTTTGTTGTTGTTGTTGTGTTGGTTTTGTTTTGTTTGATTTTTCTCTCATTCATCTTAAAAACAAACTTTGCATTAATCTCTCCTCAGGTTTTTAGGTAGTCACGAGGGCAGAGACAAATCATTGGAGATTGACACTGGAAGCTGTGGTAAATGTCTAACAATGCTCCAGCAGAACACAGCTGGGTGAATACAACACTGCCTGACAGAGATGTCATGTGATGCATACTCAAAAAAGCATTGCTTTTGTCACTAGCTAAGAAAGAACCATTCTCCAGAGAAGGAAACATCATTCAATAATAACAGTAATAACAATTAATAACAATAGGAACAAGAACAATAGCAATAAATTTGCTTGCATTCCTGAACAATTGACTGCCACTTCACATAAAGGCACAGAGGAAGCTGAATGAGCTGTGGTCTTTATGCTGCTCTTTTGGTGCCTGGCTCTTAGCTATACATTGCATTTCCAAGCTGTTCCCCTAATTCTATTCCATCTGCACATATCATCTGCACATATCTCTGTGAACTTCTTGACCAAAAAAAGCAAAAAAACAAAAAAAAACCCCAGCCCAACAGAAAAAGCGCTGAACAGCTGAATTGCTCACAGTGCCATTTTTGACTTTGGCATGCAGAAACAAGAGAATGGCAAGGAGAGATTTCTGTTCACTTGAGAATGAGAGGTCTCAGTTCAAAGAGCTTCCATCAGGCTTCAGACGTTCCTGATGCCTTTGGCTTTACTGGTACAATTAGCATGAGGGAAAGGCTACAGGATCCCGCATTAATCCTCTTGCTATCTATAGGCTTCAAAGTGTATCAGTTACTTGAGTTGCTTTTCATTTGTCCTAATTAATCTTTTGCAGTGTGATATTTGTATGCAGTCAGTGCCATAATATCTTAAATCAGCTATACAGTTCATAAGTTGAAATGTACAGTAGTGTCTTGTATTGCCTTGGAGTGCCTTCATTTGGTTGGTAGACAATCAATTTATTGTTAAGTGTGTTTTCAACTGAAAGTGTGATTGGTATCTTGTACATCCTTGCAAGGTAAATCAAAAGTAATGGAGTGTAAAAATATTCCAGCATAAGAAAATCTGTAAACGACAAGCCAGAAAACTGCAATCATCACAAAAAGTGAACAGTCACCAAGGGAATCACTTCTCTATGGACTTACAGCTAATTGGAAGAGAACACAGTGCTACATTGTGAAGAACTACGGAAAAAGAAACGTTTAACTCAATGAGCCCCTCTGGCAGAATTAAGCACAGCTCAGTCATTCATGGCTAGAGTATGGAACGTACATCTCATGAAGTATATCAGGCAGTAGTAGTACATGAGAAACACTGCTCAAATTGCTAGAGAAGACAGTGAATTCATTTTCTCTCTCTAGAGTAAACTTAGGACTTGTACTGTCCGGTCCTTTTGCCACAGAAGTTCACATGAAGATACTGTCTTGTTATCTCATGATTAGGAAACACAACTCTTTAATGGATCATAGTCCTTGACTGACTCTGGAATAAAAAATGCCACTATAAAAACAGATGAGGTATGCATTCTCTAACTGGGAAGCAGTTATGAAGTAACCAGTAAACCCTGATTTGTAGCACTGTGTATTAAAAAAAAAAAAAAAAAAAAAGGCATTTTCCAAAAATGGATTTTTTCATTCCAAAGTAAACTCATAATAAAAACATTGTGAAAAAAATAATCTTCCCTAGTTTAAGTAATGATTCTCTGCTCTTTTTGCTGTCTGCCCAATAAACAAATACCAACTTTTGGCACTGAGATTTGCTTTTGAATATCCATTGACATACATTTTACTATTACATTAATTTATCAGTATTCATTTCAGGCATCACAAGAAAATTTCTCTTCTATTCATTTTGGCAGATTGTAGCTTATGAAAAATATCTGTTTCCCTGGAAAAACATAAATATGGCTTTCAAGAGCCACAATACTTGGCAGAACTGTACTAGCAGAAATCATGGCTGAGCAAGAGCATACTGGTGAAAATGAGAGATAAGGACATGTATAGGCAGTGGAAGGTGGGATGTGTAGTGTAGGAAGAATATAGGGATGCCATCCATATGTGCAGAGTTGGGATCAGGAAAACCAAGGCACTGATGAAACTGAACTTTGGCGAAAGATGTGAAAAATAACAAGAAGGGATTCCACAGGTACTTCAGTTAGAAAAGAAAGGCAAAAGAGAGTGTATGCCCTCTGATATACACGAAGGAAGAAATGTGGGGAATGTGAAAGTACTCAACAAATGATTTCAGAGAATCACAGAATCACAGAAGTGCAGATGTTGGAAGAGACCTTGAGAGGTCACTGAGTCAGTCCAAAGCCCCTGCTAAAGCAGATTCCCTACAGTCACACTGTAGCTGTTCCAGACGGGTCTTGAATAGGAGGCTCCACAGATTCTCTGGGCACCTATTCCAGTCCCCTCACTCTTACCATGAAGAATTTCTTTCTCAAGTTTGTATGGAACTTCATATGCTAAAGCTTTAGTCTATTACTCCTTATGTACCACTGAGAAGAGCCTGGCCTCATCCATTACCCTCCCACCTGTTTTTAGATAATTATGAACATTAGTCAGATCCCCCGTCTTCTTTTTTCTCAGGCTGAACAGACTCAGGTTCCTCAGCCTTTTCTCATATGAGAGATGCTCCAGGCCCTTCATCATCTTCGTGGCCCTCCTCTGTTGCCTTTTATGAGATCCCTCTGTTTTTTGAACTGGGGAGCCAGAACTGGACGTAGTATTCTAAATGTGGCCTGACAAGGGCAGAGTAGAGAGGGAGGATCACCTTCCTTGACCTGTGGCTACCCTCTTTTTAATGCACCCCAGGATACCACTGGCCTTCTTGGCCAAGAGGGCACACTGCTGGCTTATGGTCAACTTGCTGTCCACCACAACTCCAGGTCCTTCTCTGTAGAGCTCCTTTCCAGCAGGTCATCCCCTAACCTGTACTGATGCATGTGGTTATTCCTCCCCAGGTGCAAGACTCTGCACTTGCTCTTGTTAAACCTCATCTGGTACCTCCCTGCTCAACCCTCCAGTCTGTCCAGGTCTTGTTGAATGGCAGCATAGATTTTACAAAGCACTACTCCCAGCTTTGTAACATCAGTAAACTTGCTGAGGGTGGACTCTATCCCTTCATCCTGGCTGTTAATGAAGATGTTGGATAAGACTGGATCCAGCACCAGCTCTACAAGAGGACTGCTAGTTACAGGCCTCCAACCAGCCTGCGCCACTAATGACCATCCCTCTGAGCACTACCAGTCATCCAGTTCCCAACAGACCTCACTGTCTATTCATCTATCCTGCACTTTTAAAGTTTCATAACAAGGATATTGCGGGAGACAGTGTCAAATGCTTTGCTGAAGTCAAGGTACACAAAATCCTCTGCTCTCCCCCCATCTACCCCACCAGTGATGACATCATAGAAGGCTATCATGTTGGCCAAGCATGATTTTCCCTTGGGGAATCTATGTTGTCTACTTCTGACAACCTTCTTCTCTTCCAATTTCTTGGAAAGAGCACCCAGAACAAGTTGTTCCATCACTTTTCCAAAGACAGAAGTGACACTAATTGACCTGTAATTTCCCAGGTCCTACTTCTTGCCTTTTTTGAAGACTGGTATGACACTGGCTATCCTCCAGTATTCAGGCACCTTTCCCATTCACCAAGATTTTTCAAAGGTGATCAAGAGCAGTTCAGTAGTCACCTTTGCCAGCACCCTCAGCACATGTAGTTGCATCCTATTAGGGCCCATGGATTTGTGTATGTTTATTTTGATTGGATGCTCACTGACCACGTCCTCCTCAACCAACAAGAAATCTTTCTTTCCTGAAACTGTCTCTTACTTCCAGTGTCTGAGATTCCTTAGGGCTAGTCTTAGTGTTAAAGACAGAAGCAAAGAAGGCATTCAAAATCTATGCTTTCTCAGCATACCCTGTTACTGGGTCATTCATCTCATTTAGAAGGGGACCCACATTTTCCCTAGTCTTCCTTCTACCACTGACCTGCCTAAAAAAATCATTTCTTGTTATCCTTTATCCCCTCTGCAAGATCTAATTCCAAAAGGGCCTTAGCATCCCTTCAGGTCCTGACAACATACCTACATTGTCCCTGGGTGGACAGGCCCTTTTTTAACATTTCTTGGACCTTCTTTCTTCCTTTCAGTTTATCCATGAGTTCCTTGCTCATCCACTCAGACTTTCTGCCATCTTTCCCTGATTTCTTACTCTTAAGAGTGCACCCATCTAGAGCTTGGAAGAAGTGGTGTTTAAGTGTCAACCAGCTACCGTGGGTACCTTTTAAGCTTTAGCCTCTGAGATACCCCCAAGTAGGTCTTTGAAGAGTTCAAAGTTGGCTCTCCTGAAGTCCAGTGTAGCAATCCTACTTATTGCTTTGCTTTTTTCACACAAAGTCTTGAACCCCACCATCTCATGATCACTGCATCCCAATCTGCCCCAGTCTTCTCATCCCCCGTCAGCCCTTCCTTGTTAGTAAGAGCAACATCAAGTGGAACAGCCCTCCTCCGCCATCTGTATCAGAAAATTATCTTCAGAGCTGCCACGTGTGTTGCTTATCCAACAAATGTCAGGATGGTTGAAGTCTCCCATAAGAACCAGAGCCCAAGATTGTGTGACTACTTCCAGCTGTATGCAGAAGACCTCATCAATTCCTCCTCATCAGATGGCCTGTAGTACATACCTGCAATTGTGTCACCTATGTTAGTCCACTCTGTAGCTCTTACCTACAAGCTCTTCACTTCATCATTCACACCCAGGTGAAGCTCAATACAATATGATGTAGACCCTCTAGAAAGAGATAGGAGCAGCTTCATGTTCACAAAACATGGTCCTCATAAGGGACTTCAACCATCCTGATGCAGCACAGCACAACACCAGAAATCAATGAGTTTTCTGGAATGTGTTGGTAATATCTTCCTCTTCCAAGTGGTACAGGAAACCACAAAAAAGGTGCTATGCTGGACCTTGTCCTCAACAACAGTAATGTGAATCTCAAGGGCAGCCTTGACTACAGTGACCACAAAATGGTGAAGTTCAACAGCCTTAGGGCATCAAAGAGGGTGTGGAGCAAGCTTGCTACTCTGGACTTGAGGAGAGCAGACTTTGAACTCTTCAGGGAACTACTTGGTAGAGTGACACAGGATAAATCCCTGAAGGGAAGAGGGACCCAAGGAAGCTGGTCAGTATTCAAGGACTATCTTCTCCAAGCCCAGAAGCAGTGTATCCTGAGAAAAAGGAAGGCAAACAAGAATGCTGGAAGACTTTCATGGATCAATAAGGAGCTCCTGGGCTTGCTTTGACACAAAAATAAAGTCTATAGGGAGTGGAAGTGGAAATGGGTTGCCTGGGAGGACTAAAAAAAGTTGTCTGAGGAGCCAAAGATCAGGCTAGGAAAGTTAAAACCCAGACAAAATTAAATCTAGTCTGGGACGCAAAGGGAAACAAGAAGAAATTCTACAAACATATCAATGATAAAAGGAAAGTGAGGGAAGATGTGGGTCCTCTATGGAAGGAAACTGGAGACCTGGTCATGAGGGATACAGAAAAAGCTGAAGTGCTCAATGACATTTTTGCTTCAGGCTTCACCAGCAAAGGCTCTAGCTATATCACCCAAACTGCAGAAAGCAAAGGTAAGAACTTTGAGAAGGAAGATTTGCCAGATGTAAGTGGAGATAAGGTTTGAGACCATCTAAAGAACTTGAAGGTGCACAAGACCATGGCACCCAGAGAGATCCATCCATGGGTTCTGAGGGAAATGGTAGATGGAATCGCCAAGCTGCTATCCATATTTGAAAGGTCATGGATGTCTGGTGAAGTTCCCACTGATTGGAAAAGGGGAAACATTACCCCATTTTCAAGAAGAGAAAAGAAGATCCAGGAAATTACAGGCCAGTCAGTCACACTTCTGTGCCTGGCAAGATCATGGAGCAGATCCTTCTGAAGGCCCTAAGGCACATGAAAAATAAAGATAAGGTGATTGGTAGTAACCAACATTGCTTCACATGCCTGACAAACTTGGTGGCCTTTTACGATGGAGTTATAGCATCAGTGGATGAAGGAAAAGCAACTGATGTCATCTACCAAGACTTGTACAGACTGACACTGTCCCACATAACATCCTAGTTGCCAAATTGGAGAAAAATGGATTTGATGGATGGACTTCTTGCAGTATAAGGAACTGGCTGGATGGTCGTATTCAGAGAGTTGCAGTCAACAGTCAGTGTTGAAGTGCAGACCAGTGATGAGTGGTGTTCCTTGGAGATCACTATTGGGACTGATGTTATTTAACACCTTTGTATTTAACATGGACAGTGGGATCAAGTGCATCCTCAGCAAATCTGCACATTGCACCAAGATGAGTTTTGAAGCTGACATGCTAGAGGGAAGGGATGACATCCAGGGGGACCTGAACAGGCTTGAGAGGTGGGCCACGCCAACCTCATGAAGTTCAACAAGGCCAAATGCAAGGTCCAGCACCTGGGTTGGGGCAGTCCTAAGCATGGATACAGGCTAAGTGGAGAACGGCTTAAGAGCGGCCCTGAGAAGAGGCATTTGGGGGTCAGTTGAAGAAAGATTCAACATGAGCCAGCAATGTGTGCTTGTGGCCCAGAAGGAAAACTGTGTCTTGAGCTGTATCAAGGGAAGCATGACCCGCAGGTCAAGGGAGGTGATTCTGCTCCTCTACTCTGTTCTCGTGAGACCTCACCTGTGTCCAGTTACTGTGTCCAGTTCTGGAGCCCCCAGCACAAGAAAGATGTGGTGCTGTTGGAGCAGGACCAGAGAAGGGCCATGAAGATGATGAGAGGGCTGGAGCATCTCTCCTATGAAGACAGGCTGAGAGATTTAGGTCTCTTCAGCCTGGTGAAGAGAAGCTCCAAGGAGACCTTATAGTGGCCTTCCAGTACTGAAGGGGGCCTACAAGAAAGCTGGGGAGGGACTATTTATAAGGGCATGTAGTGACAGAATGAAGGGAAATGGCTTTAAACTGGAAGATGTAGATTTAGACTAGATGTCAAGAAGGAATTCATTCCTGTGAGAGTGGTGAGACACTGGAAAAGGTTGCCCAGTAAGGCTGAGGATGCCCCCTCTCTGGAAGTATTCAAGGCCAGGCTGGATGGGGCTTTGAGCAACCTGGTCTAGAAGGTGTCCCTGCCTATAGCACGGGGTTGGAACTAGACGATTTTAAACATCCCTTCCAACCCAAACCATTATATTATTCAGTGATAATGGATGATGTTTTAAACTAAAAGAATATATATTTAGATCAGGTATTAGGAGGACATTCTCTTCTTAAAGAGTGCTGAGGCACTGAAACAGGCTGCCCGGAGAAGTTGTGGATGCCCTGCCCCTGGGGGAATTCAAGGCCAGGTTGGGTGCGATCCTGGGCAGCCTTATCTACTGTATGGCAACCCTGATCATTGCAGGGAATTGGAACTGGGTAAACCTTAAGGTCCCTTCCAACCTAAGCTATTCTATGGCTCTATGGTTACTTGGCAAGGATGCAAAAGGAAGAGATAACAAGAATCATCTTCTGCCTGTAAATGGTCAGGCAAATGCTTTAAACACACAAACACAAATCCCACTATTTTTACATCCCTCTACACAGGGATATGTGGTAAGTAATGCATTGTCAAGCATGACTACATCACAGGATGTACTCTTGTGCAACCAAATACAAAGTTTACGTAACAGACTGTGTACTATTTGCAGCACTTGTGACTGAAAGGACAAGCGCAGGGCTAAGGAAGCTATGACAAACAAGACTCCATGAAATGTTACTATTTGTAAGCTCACTGGCATTATGGGACAAAAGACAACATGCCTGTGCAAAGTAATGTTAATGTGATGTTTACAAATGAATACTTCTGTACCTGCTGGAATAAAAATATTTAACAGTTGGGTTTACAATCTCTCCAGTGTTAAAGCTCTGAGAAATCACTACTCAGCTCATCATACAGATTTATATTCTGTTTTTTTTTTTTCAATTCATGTCATGTAAAGTACCTCATGAACATTTCTGAACAACTAAGGAGACTGAGGCAGCAGCAGAATATTTTTTTTTTCTGCATTCTACAATGTCTAGCCCAGAACAATTACATCCCTGGTATTCAGATCTGCAAATCACGGTGATCTGCAGTCAGTCCCAGTTTAGAAAGTTCAGCCTTGTTCTTGGCCCTTTTGCATACAATTATACACAGGGATGAATTAGTGAAAGTACATGCCAGAAAGTAATATTACCTGACTCTAGGAATAACTAGAATAAGTTAATTTTAGAAAATCTTGTGAGGTTTCAGCAGGTGACAGAAAACTTACTGCACAACTTTTCAACTACCTATCACAATAAAATTGTTATCCTTTATTACAGTACCTGATACAATACAAAGGTAATTATTATATAAATTAGCATACGTACCTGTTTTGTGGTTTCCACACAGTTATCTGTAGTTACACAAGTCTGGGAGAAAAACAAAATTCAGAGTGGGAATGGAAAAGCAGTAATACCTTTTTTTCTTTTATTTAAAAATCAAAATCACAATAAAACACATCCGCTCCAAAAGAGGTATGATGACAGGACTATGCATCTTCTTCTGAGCTGTGTAGTCCCGTCTGAGGCACAACAGCTCTAATCTGCCTGTTTCCACAAGCAATGAAGATGACTTGTATTGCCCTCTGAGAAGCATTTGAGAATCTTCACTACAGCTTTACCACAGCAAAAAAATATGTCTCTCTTCCCAGTTCTGTCAATGGGAGTGTAAAAATGGTATCTACACAAAAGGCTGAGAAATCTTTCAGCAGTGTAGATAAGAGTAGATTATAAAACACTACTGTCGGTTGTAAAATAACAGAAGTCGCAGAGAAAAGTCAAAATTGCATGAAGGCTTCATTCTGATGTAAGGATAAAGGGTATAAAAGTTACAACATCTATGCAAAGGGTCTTTCAGTATTAGAGTGAAGATATGAAATCACAGGTCATAGGACAGTCCTAGTGATGTCCGGAAAACACCTTCTAGAGAATGTAATTAACTGCAAGTGTGAAAAAATGAATACTCCTTTTTTCATTCTCTACTGTATTTCAGTACACAACACCACTTGCAGCTTGTTTGCTGACCCAGATTACCTTCAGCCACAATCCAGGAAGGTAAAATATTCTTTATTTGCAGTCAGAAATGACTGTGTGCAACATTTCCAGGCTTATTTCAGTAAAGCAGATTCAAACCCATTTTAAAATCTGACCTTTAAAATGACATACTGGGTTTCTTACTGGATTGTTTGAGAATGATAATTCTTCTGTTGTGTTTAATTTCAGATGATAATGAATAACACAACTTCTGCTAAAGAAGGAAGCATACTGCAAGAAAAATCATGCTGCCTTGGACTTAGAACAGTACCAGTTAATTCTCATTAAGAATAGGAATTCCCTCTTGCAGAAGTTGTCCTGTCCCAATTTGCCTCTAAAGCTTGCACATTCACCCTATTATTTCTCTCTTCTTCGCATCATTTTCCTTTTCTCCCTGTTAGCGTTTCACTTGTACAAACTTTAATCTTTTCCCTACCTGTCTACAGGAAAACACTTTGGTCTTCCAGTCTGAACAAACTTCTCTGCAATAACTAGTTTTCAAATGACTGAATTCTTTTATTTACCCTTTTATCACCTCTAAAATTTTGGACCATGTTGTTAACTCTCTCTGCTTATTTTATTATATATACATATATTTTGTAATTAAGTGGTGATCCCTTAAATCAGGCTTCTAACATATTCTTTCTCTCTATTCCATCAAATTGCACTTTGATTATCTTGTCATTCACAGCATACCAGAGATTGCTCAGTCATCTGAGCACAATCTGGAGTATGATTCTAAATAAAGGAAAGTTAAGATCAAGTTAACGAAGACAGAGAGACGATCTTAACACAGTTCTGCCTCTTCCTGTGATCATCATGGCAGGAGCACCTCTCCTGTGAGGAATGGCTAAGGGAACTGGGCTTATTCAGTCTGGAGAAGAGACAGCTCCAGGAAAGCCTCATTGCAGCCTTTCAGTATCTAAGGCACGCATATAAAAAGACAGCAACTTTTATTTCTACATGGTCTGATAGTAATAGGACAAGAGGACATGTTTTCAAACTAAAAGAGAATATATTTAGATTAGATAATAGGAGGATATTCTCTTCTCAGAGGATGGTGAGGTGCTGGAACAGGTTACCCAGAGAAGCTGTGGGTACTCCATCCCTGGAGGAATTCAAGACCAGGTTGAATCTGGACCTGGGCCACCTGATTTGTTGTGTGGTAGCCCTGCCCACAGCAGGGGATTGACGTGAGTGAACTTTGAGGCCAACTTCAGTCCAAGCCACTCTATGATTCTAATGGCACAAATGTACCTTTAATTAAATAATTACTCTTTTCCATGTCTTGACCTGTCTTGAAAGCTGGAGAAGAAACAGAAAAATAACGTTCTTGGTGTTTTGTAGTATATTGTAAATGTAGGTGCGTGGAGTTCCACTGATTAATTATCCCCACTAAAACCAAATTATGAGTTAATTACCAGGTATTGTGCTTTCCTGATCAAGATTTCCCCCTCCTTGCCCCTGGAGGACTTATAAATAGTGTATATGCAAGGTTTTTTTTGAGTCATCACAAAGGCTTTCACATATATTACACAGCACAGTGAAATGTATTTACTGTAAGAGTTGTGACATTCAAATGCCTCATACAAGTGCTGTGTATTTGCCTAGGCTTTCTAGTATGGGTGACAGAGTGAATAATTTTAGGACATGGAGTGTCTCCTTGCATGGGAAATAGGTGTTGGTAAACCTGGGGCATACAAATATCCTTAGTTTAAGGAGAGGACGGAGGAGGGAGTGAGCCAAGGTTTGCTTACAGTCCTGGATTCCCAGATTCCACCACATCTATTTTAATCACTTGAAAGCTGTTGTTTAATGCTGGCTTCAGTGTAGTGCAGTAGGTCATGTTTGGCTGTGATGTGAGGAGAGACGCAGGGAGAGTATTTGTGCTGTGCTGACAAATGCCATTAAAATAGCATCACGATGATGAACAACTAACTCATTCAGAAGGAGTTTCTCAGTTTGCAGAAATTCTAAATAAAAAAGGGAAGGAAAACAAGCAAACAAACAGGCCAGACAGAGCCATTAGGAGTAAAAGAATTAGGACTATAAGAATTAAGGCTGCAGTAAACTGCAGAGAATAGATTCCAACAGAGAAACTTCTTATAAACTCCCGGTAATACTAAATCAGAGCACCCTCTAGTGGCAGACAATAGGCAATAAATATATCGAAAGAGAAAAATCTGGTCCCATAGGGCATAAGTAAGCAGAAGGTGTGCTGTCTGTCTGACTTTCTTTATACAACCGATTGCTGTATGTAAATTTCTATTTGGAAGACAGGGAATTAACTCAACATTCTAAGTATATATATATTGTTATTTTGCTCCTGACATCGTGCCTCCACCATTTCCTAAATTTTCTATTCATCCAACTGCTTAAGATTTCCATTCTCTTTGAAGTATCCCATCAATTTGTTTTAAATTATTTTTCTTTGGAATGGGAGATTAGAGTCAAATGAAAACCAAGACAGTATAACAATAGAGAAGGAATATGCAAAGGAAACAATCAGCTCCAAGTCAAACCAATTGATTTCCAGTCCTTATCACGCCAACACATGTTTTCACTTAACTGTAGATAAATTCTGAAGAACTTGTTTGGTTTAAGAAAATAGCACTCTGTATTTTGCCCTTGTATTTAATATGGAAAAGGAGTGGAGACTGGTCAGCCATTGATCGCAGCTTTATGACAACGTTTCTGGGGAAAAAAATGATCTCCTACCTCAGGGACTACAGCAAGCTACTCTGTGGCAGCACAACCCTGTGTAAAGAGAAGAGCTTGAAGGAGGAATATCTGTAGCTATGGGAAGACTTAGCACATTGAAACATCAAATCAATCCTACAGCAGGACATTGGCTCCACTAGGCAAGAAGCACAGATAAGACTCCTTAAAGCTATCTGTCTTTAGTACCTGGCTTGCCAAGTGACCACATTTGGCTAGTAATAATTTAAAAAAGTTGGTCATTTCATAAGGTGAAAGGTTGCTGTGTCACACTATATACCCAAGGGCTACTATGCGGTGTGAGGTCACATAGATGGATAACACCTCAGCTAAATTACGAAGCTGAAGATATCTCTTGCCCTCAGTGGTTTGTGTCTCAGTTTCAGGGCTCTTGCCTCCTCCCACAGATAGCATGGAAAACACAGTCCAAGTCTAACACCTCATGTAATGGAGTTTCCCACACCAGAATAAAATGGTAAGTGAGCATGTTCATTCCTATGGAAAATGAATAAGTTCTTAGGGTTATTACTTGAGAAAGGAAAATGAGTACATTTTATGTCTTGGATGAAAGGCATGCTGGAAAATTGCTGTCCTAAGTGATTAAAAAAGCAAGGTGAAATACTATTCCCAAACTGTCATCTACCTGGATGGTGGAAATCTAAATTCTGGGATGTTTCAGACATTCCACAGTGTCTTGCAATGTGAGTAGTCATAGTTCACAGTCTTAAATACAGTAATGATCCACTGAAAATGCATATTCTATCTTAATCATATTCTGAAGGAAAAATAGAAGTTGGGAAACTAGGAAATATGTCTAGTTTCCAATTACCTCATACTTCTTCATCTTCTCTTTAAATGAGTGAGAGAAATAATTCTTACCTTGATAGTAACACACAGAGGCAAGTGGTAAGTCAAAAGTTTGATGGAGTATGTATCTGAAAAATGCAAGCAAACAAACAAAAAAAACCCCTTCATTACATTTAATGGAATTTGAAAGAGAAAACGCTCATATTTTAAAGGCAGCCATGAAAAAATGTTGATCAGACCCTGATTCGTACTTACCTTGAATTTTCATCTCAGCCCTGCTGCTTTCAGATTTTCTCTCCCTTTATACTCCTCCAAGCACCAGAAGAATTGGGCCCACAACCTATCTTCCCACCCTTGGAATCATGATGATAATAATAATAATGAAAAAATTAATGAACCTGGAGTCAGTATTAAAAATTGCTCTTACCTACTACTAATTTTCTTCATGGCTGTGAAGCTCTCTTTTGGAAGAGAAGGAAAACAGAACAGTTACCAGCTGTTCACATAATGATGAACACTAACAAGAGAAGACATGCATGTTAATGAACTAGGGGAGAGGAAGTGAAAGGGGCAATCATCAGTGTGCAGCTGTAAGTGTAAAATTTTCCTCAGAGTATGTGGGAGCGTTGATGGCATGTCACATAGGCAAATAGGCTTGAGACTGAAATGAGTCTCAGGTAAGGAAAACAGCACTTCCAACAGACCAGCATTGTTCAGGTAAAGATCTGCCTGTCTTTCACCATGTTGTTAACAAAATTAGACTTGGTATTTTCACCACAGATGACTTTTCCACAAAATCACTACTGCAGTCACAGTAGTCCAACTGTGATGACCTCATGGATCCAGCAGAAAATAACAAGTGAAGAAATAAAGAGATGTGGATCAGAGCTGGGAGGCAAACAATGATCCCATTTGTATTCTTTAGTCTTTACATCATGCAAACAAATATAAAGCTCAAAGGCTTGTCTGCATGCAGAGTCACAGGGGCTTCTTTCAAAGTATGATTTTAAATTTGATGTAGCTGATTCAGAAAAAATGCCACTGAAAATCAGTCTTTCTTTCTTTAGCTCCAGTTCATTTTTATTTATATCATGCAAGCATAAGCTGACACTGAAATATGCCATTTGTATCAAAATATGGTCTGCATATAAGCTTAGAGTGCTCTAATTAACCCAGATTAGCATGTGCTTCAAGGTCTTTCAGAAGCGATAGATTTCAGTCTAACTCGGGTGCAAAACCATTTCTTGTAATCCCCTTCCTCCCAGTTTTCCATAAACTGATGGGATGTTAGGTTCGTGGAGGACCTCAGCAACAGTCTTAGCAATCTTAGCAGCTTTATTAGGAGATAAATTTGTTCAATTTTTTCACCCTGAACAATGCTGGTATAATTCTGCATTGTCAGAGACATGACCACCTCCAGGAAAGAGTGGCTCGTGTGAAATAGAACAGGTGGTGTAAAATGGCATAGTTAGAGCTACGCTGGTTTACATTAGCTAAAAGTTTCTTTCAGCTTTTAGATGTGCAAACAAGTATTTGTAAAAGGATTAACATATTATAGATGGATGTTAGTAGGCTTTTATTTCTCAGTAACATGTAAAGCACTTAAATCAGGTTGATAGACCAAAGTCCAAGCCAGGCTCAGAATGAAGAAAGGCTGCTATGGACACATTCTCTCCAAATAAATATGAAGATGGATTTCACTTTTTTTTTTTTTTTTTTTTTTTAAAGAAGAGAGGACTGAAGAGAAACACCATTCTAGCTCTGTTTCTGCAGGAAGAATGTATGCTGCACAACAGTCAGCACTACTCAGCAGGAAACTGGGGCCAAGAACTCAGAGAGATGTGAAGTCAAAGAAGAAATGGAAAACATAATAACTGGAGATAAATTAGAAATATCATTTAGAAAAATTAAATTTCCTAGTTAGTTCTAATTATTCTCATAGAGTGCACTGAAATGAAATGCAAAACAGGGAGTCTGGCTCCATTAAGATGCACCGTATGGAAAACAAATAAAATTGTATGAATTCATTTGAATTTGAAAAAGTCTTCAGCAAAATGAAAGCACCTCTAGCCTTTGCAAAATGTTTTACTGGCAGAGCCTTAGAGAAGTACTAACAACAGTATAAAGTGAAAAGTTAAGAAAGCAACAAGTGTTTCAAAATTTACCATTTAGCCTATAGAGTACTTGAAGATACGATCCAGCCTGAAACTTACCTGACCCATAAGGTGAGCCCTACCTGAATGAACCAACAACTTTGCTAGGCTGAGGGAAGAAACATGTAGGCCTCTCTTCTAATCTGAGGAAAGCCAGGTCTTTTGCTGCTGACCATCAACTAGACAAGCAGCTGCACTTCCAGCTGCCATGGCAGTTATGAAGGGTGTTCCTGACTCAACTCTGTAACAACCCACGTCAGGTCTCCAAACTGGGAGATGCTGTGCAGGTATACTGATTACAACCTGCATTTACTATTTACTATAAGGCTATACTGCAGATAAAGCGATCTCTGCATTTCGCACTCCTGTAATACTCTTGCTGCCCTAGAGGAATTCACCAATAGTACATCAGCTAATGCACAACTGCTTTTGACAAGACACGATAATAGGAAATACAGGGGAGATTCAGTCATGAGAAAGGGACAATTTAGCCACACTGTAGATAAATCACATTGTGATTTTCAAGGTCAGAATTTGGTCAAAATACTTCTATGTTGGCTGCAAATCTCTCCTTAAAATTTGAACAGCCCAAGATGGTTAAGATCTTTGCTTTTTACTTCTGTGACTGCAATACAGTAGGACACTGGTCATGTGCAGATCAGAGCCTCTGAATCTTTGCTTTTAACATCAAAGCACTTAAAAAGTGGTGCTTAAGGAATCAACAACTCTTGAAAACAGTTGGTGCTTTATTCTTTTACCTTGAAATAAAAACAAAGATTCAGTTATTGGTACCACATGCTGCAACATTTTCAGATTTACTCTTCAGAGTTACTAGTTGTACTGCGCAGTGCAGGCAGGGCAGGGCAAAGAACATGGGAATCTTAATGGTGAGAAGAAGAGATGGTTAAAGAAAGACCATGGGATTTTTGGGGCAAGTCAGAAATTATGAAGAAGAGCTGTGAGTGGAGAAATGGGATGGTAAAACCTCTGATTCGCTTGCTTGCATGCTAAGCATGTTAACTCCTGTGCTCTGAAAGCTGTACAGGAGTCCTGGCAGTGCATAGACCACGAGAATACAATTATACATTAAATTATAAAGCAAGAAAACTCCATTAAAAGAACACTGCTAGCATCATGCAGTGAAGTACTGAGTAGCTGGAATCCTGATAAATGTTTGGGCAACTGCAGTTCTTTGTACATCCAAGGGCCTGAGTGCAATGTCAACAATGCGCTCACCATACTGATTTGTATGTAATGCAAGAATCAGATTGTTTCAACTATTTAGAGCTTGGGACATAGTTTTCTTATTAACACTAGTGTAAGTAACTGTACTGAACTTAGGTGAGGCACTGTCATAAAAAAATTGATGCAGGCATCATTCAAGTTTTATTCTTATGTAACCAACAGAAATTTAAAGCAGCAAGTAGCTGGTAAAAAATATCAGTATGAAAGCCTTTGCCACTTCGCAGAAAATTATTTTTGTTCCAAATGAGCCTTATAAAGTCCAAAATACGTTTTTAAAAATCATTGCTAATAGTGAGCTAGAGTTACTCTAGATGAAACCAGTAAAAAATCACAAGACTGCAGCTGTCAGAGCTACAGACTTTAAGGCTCTGTGCTATTTCTAACAGCATGTAAAGGAATTTAAACTGTATAATTATTCAAATAAGGAAAGCACAATACGAAACGTACAGTGTTTTGAAAATAAGCAGGCATTCTGACATTTATAATACTGCTGCTATTTGGCTGACACTGTGATCACACCAACTATCAGTGCAGCTGCCATCCAAAATGCAGAATACAATCAGGGGGTAAACTTAATTTAGGTGAGCAAACATACAATGGATCCTAAATGAGTGACAAGAGAAAAATCTTTATCAGCTAATTGCTGTGATGCAGCATAGACAGTTTGGCAAGAAGTGGTGCTGGGAAAGAAGAACACATCTGAGTTTGTTCTGATGCCTGACAAAAAAAGATTTCTTTCTCTTTGGGTTCTATAAGTTAGGGCATGTGTACGTGTAGGTTTCTGCACCGACATCCACGCACTCCATTATCCTTTTACTATCACTTTGCTAAGAGTACTGTAGGCAGAATCATTATCTGAGTGTTAGCATGTGTTCTCTGAAGGCAAGGATACATCCCGGTTGAGACTCATGGCCTTGTAGTTCATATTCTGTAGACTGTTTCATCCAGCTTCCAAACCCAGACACACTGTCCCTATCCATGTCTGCATAACAAAAGCTTCTTCCTTTCAAGGCAAAACAAATAAAAACTGAGGTGAACAAAATGACAAGACTCATTACTTAAAATCCCAGGAGAAAACAATTCTTTACCTAAATCAGTTGTGGCAGCATTAATAAGCCTGCCAGCTGTTACAGGAGGCCTCTTCAAGTGTACTGAGATCTGAAACTTGAAGGTCTCCTGACAGTGCATCTACTCCAGCATTTTTTTAAATCAGCCTTACCTTCAGTTAAGCCTTCTTAATCTTTATTTGTAATGCCTGAGGTGGTATCTCTAGGATTCAGCACTTCATTAGTTTTAATGTTGAATACTAGGATTTGTGACATTACCATTGCCAGGTGTTAACAGTGTCTAAGGAAAAACAAAAACTTCCCTGAATACAGGTCACAGGACAGCTAAAAAACAGGTAAGGCTCACATCATATTTTTGCAGTGTTCCTCTGTCCCTTGAATAACTCAGTGTATACAGCCTCCAGGAAAAATGGCTCACGTTGGTTTTTGTAAATGTCTAAGGAAGAGCAAACTGTGGCTATCCTATGTGAGAATGATTACAGGTTAAAAACAATATCTGGTTTTCACTCAGTTTCAAGATGAAACAATTAGTCAGGTGCAGATTTTGATGCTCAGCTTCATGGCAAGCAGATACACACTTGGGAAAACAAATAAATCTGAAGATCCCATTCATCTTTTATAGGCATTAGTCAAGTCAAAACACTGGATATCTCAACACTTTAAAAAAATAAGAATTGCAAATTCATCAAAATAGCTATCCTTCACAAATATAAAAAAATATCCTTCAAAAGTATCTCAAAAATTTGAGACTAAAAAAATATACTGGCATGAAATTATTTTAAAAAACTCAGTTTTTCTCTTGATGTGAACAATTTCCAAGACAGGTCTTTTTCTATAAAAACAGAAGATGCCTAAAATGAGCAATCTCTATGGTAAACTGAAAAATGGAACAACTGTCTCAAAAAAATAATATTTCTCCAAAACATCCCAACTACACTCGCCTTCTCAAAGAGCGCTTTGAATAAGCTCTAAAAAGCCAGACAGGGGCTATGATTCATTCTGTCTTCAATCAGATCAAGCATAAGGTCTCAATTTCCACTGCTTCTTGTTTATTATTTTCACATCCCACAGACATCCTCTGCAGAAAGGTTAGGAACTCTTTATGATCAGATAACCCACCAAACCAGAACATCTGCTTTCCCACAGCAAACATGACAAACATTTCTCTTCGTTGGCATGACTCTGAAGACTTTTCAATATGACTGAACATAAGACATGCCTCTGAAACACTTCACTGGTATTTTCCCTGATGCTGCCTTTGCAGAGGATCAGTCACAATTCATCACAATTACCAACTGCCTGCAGGTAGAGGATCCCAATCTGACTTGCCTTGGAGCAAAGCCCGATAACACCAGGAGTTTGCACAACATCAGTGGAGAATTGCTCCTTACAGAAGTACGTGGCAATATTTTAAAAAGTCAGATCTACCCACTGCTGTGAATTTACTTGTGCATTGTGCATTGTATTCCTTTTTTCTTTTAACTGATCCTTTTTTTTTTTATTCTTTGCAGAGGAACACAGGACTTGCTGACCTGGAGGAGGGTGCTGTGCACAGCACAGCGGTGGCACAAACTGCTTTGGGGAAGGTCTGTTGGAGTTCTATTCTGATCTTTCAAATCCGGAGGCTGGCTTTTACACTAAAGAACAACTGCTTTTGTACTTTCTAAAACTCTTGTTTAACACCTATCATTCAAACTCTTCACACTTGCCCTCTTGTGTGTCTGAATCCTTACCTCAACAGTAACTGGCAGAAATGTACAGGGTAGGCTGGATGGCAGGTTATCTAAGTTTTCAATTGACCTCTCTAATTCAAGATATTCATTTTTCTCGATATCTTGAGTTCAAGAGTTCTCTATGCCTCTTCAGATATGTCTATGGCCTCCATACATACAGTATCCAAACACAAATCAGTTCTTTGTGGCACATTCTGTGATTAAAGAAGTATTATTTTTCCCACTGAAAAAATGAAGAGTCAAAAGGAAATTCACAGAGTCCAAGAATGATTGAGGTTGGCATGGATCTCTTGGTCCATCTGATCCAGTTCCTGCTCAAGCAGAGACACCCAGAGTAGGGCGCCCAGACCTATGTCCAGGCAATTTTTGTTCCAGGAAACAGCCTCTGGGCAACATGTACCAGTGCTGCATCACCAGCACAGAAATGCCTCCCCATGTTCAAAGGAAGACCTCTGTGTTCAAGTTTGTGCCTACTGCCTCTTGTCCTGGCACATGGCATCATTGAGAAGAAACTAGCTCCATTTTCATTGCACCTCCTTTCAGATATTTATAGACAATCATGGAATGACTTGGGTTGGAAGGGACCTTAAAGCTTACCCAGTCCCAACCCACTACCGTGGGTGGGACTGCCACCCATCAGGCCAGGCTTACCCACCAGGACCCCACCACACATGGCCTTGAATGCCTCCAGAGATGGGATATCCACAGTTTCTCTGAGCAGCCAGTTCCTGTACCTCACCACCCTCTGAGTAAAATATTTCTCCCTAATATCTAACCTAAATCTCGCTTCTTGTAGTTGAAGCCGTTCCCCCTTGTCCTGTCACTACAGCATTTACTACAGTAAAACGTTGATCCCCCTCCTGCTAGTAAACTCCCTTCAAGTGCTGGAAGGCTGCAGTGAGATTTCTCTGGAGCCTTCTTTTCACCAAGCTAAACAAGCCCAACTGCTTCAGTGTTTCTTCTTAGGAGAGGTGCCCCATCTCTCTGATGATCATCTCTGTGGTCCTCTTTTGGGCTCACTCCAACAGCTCCACATGCCTGCTACAGTGGGGGCCCCAGGACTGGATGCAGTACTCCAGATGCATTCTTACAAAGGCAGAGTAGAAGGGAACAATCACCTCCTTCTCCCTGCTGGCTATCCCTGTTTTAATGCAGCCTAGACTACTGCTGCCCTTCTCGGCTGCAAGCACACACTGCTAGCTCAAGTCCAGCATTTTGTCCATCAGGACCCCTTGCTCCTTTTCCACAGGGCTGCTCTCAATGAGTTCTTCTGTTTTACTCATAACTGGGATTGCTAAACAGATCTCCAAGTTTTATCTTGTTCCAGCTCTCTCAGCCTTTCCTCACAGAAGAGATGCTTCAGATCCTTCCTCTCTCCTCTACTAGACTATTTTCAATACATCCACACCTTTCTTGTACTGACACTGGACTCCAGGTGTGTCCTGGAGTTAAAGAACTATTCTTATAATACTGATGCACAGTAAGCCCCATTTCAAATCACTGGACATCTTAGAGCCTGTGGGAATCAAGTGTTGTTTCTGCATTAGAATTGTATAATATTATTTTTATTTTATGGTCTCTGCTATCACAGTTTTTTTTTGGGAGCCCTTCTACTTAACTTGGGGAAGATCTCTGATAAGTTTACATCACTTATCATATAGATGAACCTTCCCAGGAGCGCACATTCTGTATATAGGTGTATATATGTATATTTTGTCATACACACTGCAAGAATATCCTGCACGAGAGCAAACCAGAGAACAAGTCATGGCATGCCCGAGGAAGTGCCTGAAGAGACATTGGGAAGGCCTGACATCATCCCCCAGTGCTCTTTGTTTAAGGATGATGACTTTAAAGAAAATCACCATATCAGTAGGACAAGGAGAGCACCGAGACATCTTGGAAACAACAGGATGACTACTGACTGGCACCAGATAACAAATAAATTAACAAGTAAATAGCAAATGTAAACCTTCTGATAAGATTGTGGACCTGGAGTACCCAGCCATTGGGGAAACAGGGGAGGGGGAAGGCAAAGGGGAGAAAACAGGGTATAAAGGCTGTCATGTTGTGTCCATAGGCGCGCTCCTACTTGTGGGACGCCCGCCATTGCAATCGCGAATAAATTCTGCTTTTATCAGAGATACCGTCCTGACAAAAATTACTTGGATATTTCCAACAGAGCCCAATTCTGTCCTGTTGTATTACACACTGAACAAAAAAGATGGGAGGCCGAAAAACCAAACCAATGACCAGTGCGATGGCAGTAAGTCAAGCATCAAAGCTTTATTAAATCAGCCTTTTCCTTTTCCTTTTCCTTTTCCTTTTCCTTTTCCTTTTCCTTTTCCTTTTCCTTTTCCTTTTCCTTTTTTGTTAGAGATGCTGCTGGTCCCTGAACAGGCTGAGGCGGCCACTGCGGCTGCCCCCCACTTGGCTGTGCTGGCTGCTGCCTGTCGTTTCCCTCAGAATCATTCCTGGGACTCCACCCGTTCCTCTCAGGATAATATTTGATCCTAACTGCTCAAAACCTCATTTAGATGCGTATTTTTAACACAGCGTCTGTGAGTCCTGTTTCCTTCAGCGGCCGCGTACCCTGGGCGCTGCCGCCCTCCTCCCGCTCCCTCGGCTGCAGTCCACCCCGTCCAGCACGCAGGGAGTGAAACCGCGGTGCTTTGCCTTCGGCTCCTCCTCCTTCCTCTTCCCCTTCCTCTTCCTCTTCTCGCGACCGCTGCCTCAGAGGCCTCGCGGTCAGGCTCCGCTGCCCACCGCTTTAAGAGCCTTCAAAGAAGCGGGCTCCCGCCCATGGCCCGCGGCCCTGCTTCGGGCTCCCCCGCGCGGGGCGGATAGACAAGATGGCTGCGGCCGGGTAGGGAGGTAAGGGCGGCTCGCGGCGGGGCCGGAGGCTGCGGCGGGAGGGGCTGCCCTAGCGGCAGGTACAGCGCTGTGCGGGAGCGACCGCGTTCCGACAGGCCAGGCCTTCCTCCCTTACACAGCTCAGAGCCCCTGCGCGCTTAATCCTGTGGCTTTCATTCAGCGATGAACGTGCTCGGTGTTTTCACTTGACTGCTGAGGTGGTTGTCGCTGAAGATAGGAACGTGTCGCTTTTAGATTCCAAAGTACGTTTGGAAAGCTGGCACTTTGCAGAATTCCCTGCTAGGTCTGTATAAACTATTTTGTTTACATAAAGCTATTACTGTTCTTAATGGCTTTAAGATTTTACGCACTGGCAAGATTATTTTATATACACGGCAAACTGCTAAAACTTTTGACTCTGGCCATGCAGAAAAGTAGTTTTGCCTCTGTGATGACTGTAGTGTAAGTTGGAAGAGCTGACAGGACGTCTGGAGGACTGAGAAGGTAAGACAGTTTAACTCGATGCTGTATCTTACTGGTTATGGCCTCCAAAATTATAACGGTGCAATGGCAACTCATGCTTCCCTCCTCACGTGAAGGAAAGTGTTATTGCATTTGCACATAAGGCTTGCATACCACAAAAGGCTCCTACCCTATTCATTTTTTACTTAAACTTACTAAGGGGTGACTGAGGTAGGGGACAAGAGCCTCACTTAGCGCAGTGCTCGTCTTTCTACTCAATAAAGCTACACAACTGCTTGATGAGGATTAGTCATACCTTATTTTCCACTTTTTTCCTGAACAACACTGTGTATTAATGGAACTGTTTTTCCTGTTTTCCCAGGCAGCACCAAGAGATAAGGGGATTTGCTGTGCCAGCACTAAATTGAGACTAAGCTTCAAACTTTTATACAAAATTATTTGTTGAAAAAAGAAGCTTCTGCACTACTAAGAGGAGATGTCTGTGAAGTGCTGGACTGGGAGGCTGTGCATGTTTCTGAAGGAATTAACTTCAAAAACTTGACAGAATGCAAACTCAAATCTTTTAACATTGTATTTTGCTTAGCAACAATAAAACAGTAACTGACTTTTACCAGAGCTGTAACTTGGGTCACTGGGGAGAGGGGTAAGGTAAGATTCAGCTGAGGTACTCACGAAATACGTTCTTTTCTCTTCAGATTTAAATTTTTAGTTTGATATACATAAAAACCAGAGATCAACTTTTTTCTTTTTTTAAAAAGACACTCAGCAAACTAAAAGTTACTGTAAGATGTTTAATATGGAACTATGTTTTCCTCAGCTAGATGTCTTCTGAAAATGTGAAGGTGTAATTCGTAGCTGTAGCTAAAATTGTGAAGGAACAGCTACTTAAAAATGCAAGTGGCGAACTGACTTTAATGAACTAATACTGCTACAGGCTTTCAGAGTGCTTGCAGCTAAATCACTAACTGTACACTGATGTCAAGTTGTTCTAAAAAAGTGTGCATTAATGATTTTAAATAACACAGAATGAACATGTTGTTTTATCAGTCTGAAGATATAAGTAAGATAAGTAGCTAGCAAACTGCCCTGGTTTTACTCAATGGTGCTTGACAGCTGCCTGCATGATCCAGTAGGATGATGAGTCTACAAGTTCCTCTTACTTGTGCAAGTATCAGAACTGTAACACGACTAAAAAAAGATTAGTTTTTCTCATTTTAGAAGAGCACTCATATCCTGCATATGTGCAAGAGAGTATCAAGAAGCACACTGCTTACATTTATAATAATTTATTATGTTTAGGAACAGTGAATAAATACCAAGCTGTTAGCTTCAGTTTGGCAAACCTTTTCCAACCAAAGATGCGCTGGTTGTTGTGGCTTTCTTTTCTGGCAGAAACTCCATTGCCAGCAATGGATGCATCAGAACAAGTAGTTAATAAATAATACACACAGACAGCAGTTTTCTAAACATACCTCCTGTTTTAAAAGGCATGATACAGATTTACTAAGCAAGTTTCAAGCAAATTCTTCACAGAAGAAAATTTTTGCTACAAGCTGTCCTCTGAACACTGTATTCTTCACCAAAGTTTGTTGTTTATTTCATGGAATACTGTATTTATTTCTAAACAGTACCAATGGATCATTAAAAAACAATTTAACAATTTTTCTCCACTGAAGGTAAGCTGAGACATGGCTGGTAGTGGACTGCATGAATTTAAGAGTAATGTACCACTTGCTGAGCAGTTTCATCACAGTCGTGAATAAACATACAAGAGAGGAAAAGGCAATACAACTTTCTGTTCATTGTGCTTGATGAGGTGAAGGAGTGTTTGTTTCAGCTTCCTTTTAAAACACTGTTCAAAAGTTGAAAGCATTGTATTTAAATTTAACAGATGCTTTGACCTTCCACGAACATTTGTGGTAAAAACAGAACTGAAGAAACTTCCTGCTCGTGTTAAGATTCATCTTCAAGTACTTAAGGTTGAATATCCCCTATGTTTCATTCATTTATTAAAAATGTGTTTTTATAAAAGCATGAAGACTACAGAAAACCAATTAACATACTCAAGTTAATCTTGCATATTTTTTTCACAACTGTATTTTACATATCACCAAAACTCTGCTTTAGCAAAAGAAAAAGAGAATAAAAATAAATTCTCTCCCAACTATTTACACACACAGGTATTACCCACCCTGGTGTGGAACCAGATACTTTACTCTGCAGTCCCCCTAACCCAAGGTGTACTCTTAGGTGTATCTTTTTGTGATTTAGGTTCCTGAAAGTTTTCAGCAAACCGTTCTCTTGCTTTATCCCAGTTCTTCTTATTCTTGCTTGGGACGATCTGAATATCTTCAATTGAGGTTGGTCTACTTGTACCCAAACCTGCATGCATCTTATGTAACTGAAGGTGGATCTGTCAAATATATTAAAAATTGTCATAAATGTTAGGTATTCTACATACTTAAAGTCCTAGTTCATAATACAAATCTTTCCCCTCCTGGCAATTCCGTTACAGTTCTGATTTACCAAGACCATGCATGAACATCTAAATCTAAAGTGTTAAATCAAATCTAAATATCTGTGGCTGTAGCCAGTTTTTCCTCTCATTGGCTCACTCTCTAGTTTGAGTTTTGTGCTACGTAACTTTCAAAGATGAAGAATTCTACCAATCTTGAATTCACATTATTTATATAAATTTCAATTTTCCTCCATGCTTTGCGCTCAAATTGGAGATCATTAATCCGATATCTCTCATTCCTGTTCAGTTTCCTAATGTTACAACAATATTACAAACAACAATATTACTGTCATTTTCTACTGAGGTGATGAAGCCATTGAAAAAACTCAGAATACTTCACTGATAAATGTAAAATTGATCTGAGGTTAGTCCTACTGAGATTATTCCCTCCCATGAACACTCCTGAAATGTTTAAAGTGAATCATGGCTTATAATTACACATTTTCCACTGCAAATGCATTTCTATTTCTTTGTAGTCTAAGCAAAAACCAGAGACACTTACTGGGTCCTTCATACCACTGCCATCCTTGCCCAAGCCTTCCCCTTTTTTCCATCCCATTTTCTCCAACATTTTGTGTCCTTTGTTGCTGTCGCTGATTTCACTTTAAAGAAAGTTTAAGACTGATAAGCAAGAGTCAAAGTATATGCTCTCTATTCAAATACTGAAGGACAGAAATGTTCATACATATGCAACTCCAGAAACCAGGGCCCAAACACTCTTCTATCAAGAGCTACCCAGAAGGCCCTACTGCCTTCTTTGCTAGTTCTTGAGCTCAATTTTGGGTGCCTCTCCACAAGAAGGATAGTCAGTTGCTCAAAAGTATGCGGAAAAGAGCAATAGGATGGCCTTGAAAACAAAAATTATGAGGAGAATGGGAGGAGGTTGTTCAGTCTGGATGCCAGGAGACCTCAACTGCTGTCCACAAATATCTAAAAGACTGCAGAGGATGTCACTCTCTTTTCTCAGGTGAAAAGTGATTGGAAGCAAGGAGATAGTCTCAAGTTGCACTACAGGAGGTTTAGATTGGAAATTAAGAATTTCTTCAGAGACAGTTGTTAAGCACTGTAAGAGGCTGCCCAGCTGAGTGGTGGAGTCCTCGTTCTCAGAGGCATTTAAAAGATGTGCAGACCTGGCACTAATAGACGTAGTTTAATTAAGGGACTTGGTAGGTCTGGCTGAGGGTTGGACTTGATCATCTTGAAAGTCTTCTCCAACCTCCATGATTCTATGCTTCTTTTCTCATTAATATATTAAAGCTATTCCAAGACTCTAGTCAATGCCAACTTTCTTAAAACACATTCTATTTGCTGACTTCAGGACCTACAAGATGCAGCACAGGTGGATGGGAATCAACTGCACTAATTGAGAAGGCAAGATCACTACTTCCCACCAAATCATTCAAACACACATTTCACTGTCTCACATTTCCTTTTACTAAGTTACAAGCACCTACAAGATCGTGCTTCTTTAAAACAAAATAGCAAGTGGAGAAGCAAAGGAATAATTTAAAAGGAAGATTAAATTAAGTCTTATTTTAGAGGTAAAAATATGCATACACTATGAAAGGCTGGATATTGACAGTTGAAAGAAATTATGCAGGTGAAAAACTTGCATATGTGCCATTACTGGGATGAGACAAAACACAGAGGCTATTCAAAGCATCAGAGGTGTCAGTAGTGCAATAGCTGATTTCCTATCTTTTGAGATAAGACAGTGATTTAGCCATCATAACAGCCAACCTGAATTCCATAAGGAAAAGCAAGAGTATATGGTAACATTAGTATATGAACTAGGAAGTGAGAATAGCTGTCTTCTCATTCTCCTGATATACTGTATACAGGTGATTCATAAGCTAACAAACTGTATCTTAATAAGTAACTGACATTTGCTGTAGTTCTGTACAATTCATTGGAGGACTGTGAAGTTTTTTTTTTTTTGTTTTTTTTTGTTTTTTTTTGTTTTTTTTTCTTTTTTACATCCAAACACACTTACATATGTACAGAAGCTGGAGTATCTCCTCTCTGGAAAGTTCCTTCACTTCCAATGGTCTCTCTGCGTTTTCCAGCTCTATCTTTGTACTTTGGATTCTTCACTGCTTTGTTGTCTTCATACTCTGTGTTCTTTGCAAACAGATTGAAGACAGAATATTTAGATTCTTTATTTCTGATGACCTCACTGCTCTATCTTCAGAAGTCTGTAAATAATGATTTAGTGTACAAATAACATGCTTGAGTTAAACCATCAGATTCAGGACTCTGAAAGCTTTCTTTATTCAATGAAATTTATGGCTTAAAACAGGAATCATGGAGTAGATGTAGATCTCAAACATTTAATTTTCTGTAAACTCACCTGTAAACCATATTTTACCCGTATTTGTTTTAATGCTTTTCTTCTGACTAACTCTCTCTCTTCTTTACTAAGTGCTGGGCAAACTAAAAGGAAGAACATAGGATTCAATTTCTAATTAATATTATAACTCTTTTCCAACATAAGACAAAATTTTATTCCAAGATTATTACACACATGCCAAAAAGAACTCACATTATCGTGTATTGCAGAACTATTCTCAATTGAGAAGAAAATCGTAACAGAACTCTGCAATATTTTTTTAATTATTATGTATAAGATAAGGATCAATAATAATATTTTAAAAACCATCATATTCAATGATAACATGACTAACCAGAAGATTCTTTTTTCTTATCCAGACGAAGATGCGCTCTGACTTGACCTGGTTCACATCCATCACAAGTGTCACTGCCAGGATGTATGTGAAAAGAAAGCACAGTTTCACCAATCTTCACTTCATCACCATGCTCCAAGATGTATGGATCACATTTCGTTTTAGGCTACAGCAAAAGAAAGTTTTGGCAGCCATAGTTATTAGTTACTCATTCAGGGCACCAGTGCTATTACATGAATACTGCTCATAATTTACTGCTAAAGTCTGAAATAACAAATGTGGGTAAACATTTAAAATACAATGGGTATTTCACTCTAGCAATTCTAACAACAGTAGAGATTTCCTAATTCCTAATACAAAGCAAACATAAAATATAAAGAATGATCCTAAATCCTGAAGGAAATCAAGGAACGACAGTATTGTTAGCAATTTGCCATGACATGTTTAACATAACTGCATGATTAATTTTCTGCAATGTATACAGCACTGTAGCAGCAAATACTCACCTGTAAAATCTGATTTCCATTAACAACTGTTCCATTCTGACTGCCTTGATCCACAAGAACATAATTTTGCAAATCATGGTCAAAATATACTTCTGCATGGAACTGATAAATAGAAGAGTAATTGAAGTGTTCTCATTAAGCAAATTCTTGACAATTTAAATGCTATTTTATTGAAAAATTTCAGAATGTATTTGGGAACCTCTTAGCTGTGTACTTTGTACTTTGTACTTTGGTACTCAAAGTTAACAAAACATTCTAAGCACTTTGAAATGTATATTAATGGGTGATAACATCACAAGCTAACATGTTCTATTAATAATCTGTTTGGACAACAAACTGTCTCAATACTGAAAAAGCATGTACTTCCTAGACAGAAAGTATGCTTCATTTAAAGGATTGAAAGATACAGTAATGAACTATTTATATTTATTCCTATGAATAAACGGTATTTCTTCCTTGTAAGGGATGTTTTAGCACTCTTAATTTTGCTCTTTCTGGAAGACATCAAGAAGACAAAGAAATATAATTAAAAAATCTGATCTCAGTTTACAGGGCTCTGATTATTTTCACATTTGAAATAGCTGAAAGTGCCACGTTTGCATAAATTTCATGTAATTCACTTTCACCTTAATCACAGAATCACAGAATTGTAGGGGTTGGAAGGGACCTCCAGAGATCACCGAGTCCAACCCCCTGCCAAAGCAGGTTCCCTACAGCAGGTCGCACAGGTCGGCATCCAGGCAGGTGTTGAACATCTCCCGAGAAGGAGACTCCACCACCTCCCTGGGCAGCCTGTTCCAGTGCTCCGTCACCTCACCACAAAGAAGTTCTTGTGCACATTTGTGCAGAACTTCCTATGCTGCAGTTTCCGGCCGTTTCCCCTTGTCCTGTCTCCACTCACCACTGAAAAGAGTCCGGCCTCGCCATTCTGCCCCCCACACCTCAGATACTTATAGACCTGGATCAGGTCCCCTCTCAGTCTTCTTTTCTCAAGGCTGAACAGACCCAGTTCACTCAGCCTTTCTTCATAGCAGAGATGCTCCAGGCCCTTCACCATCTTTGTGGCCCTCCACTGGATTCTTTCCAAGAGATCCCTGTCTTTTTTGTACTGAGGAGCTCAGAACTGGATGCAGTAAATGGTCAGGATAGATGGTCAGGGTGGAATTTTAGGTCATTTCATAGGTAGACTATGAAAGTCTAACAAACCAATTTTTAAAAAGATCTATTGCAATTCTATATGGATATTGGTCCCATGTGACAGAACAGAGAAAACAAAACTCAGTCTTCCTGAAAACACAGGAACCAATTTCCAAACAAATACATTACCTTCAAAAATGGCCACTAAGCAAACTAAAATATCTTCTACAATCTACCAAGACTCCCAGTAAAATCAGGGAATCTATACAAGTTAATTTCAAATTTGACAAAGATCTCTTTTGCTATAGTAATGAAAAAACATAAATCAACCCGTGAAAAAAGTGCTCATTTAAAACCAAAACCTTTCTTACCCAATTGCAGGTGCTACTTTGCCAGAGCAGTTGCTGTATTCAGTAAGTTAAAACAGCATTTTGCAAATTTATACTCTTTGGTTTATATCTGAATAGTGGAAAGATCAAATAGATAATCTGCTTAGTACTTTTAGTTCTATCTCTGTTTTACTGAGTAGTGTGAACCAAAAGTACTTCTAAAGATGTTAAATCTGCAGGGAGTTGTTTATTTCAATCTCGCTTTACATTTAAGAAAAATTAGTGCCACAGCTATCAATTATGAGTAGTAATGTAGTAGTTAAATAGATAAACTGGTAGTAACTTTCTAGAGATACGTCATTTATCTTCATGTCTGTGCCCCTTCATTTGCAAACTGAAGTAACTCCTGCACACTGTTATTTTAATGAGAAGTATTTCAGAGCAACTTCAGTATCCACAAAATACTGCTAAATATTGTTAGCTATGCTAAGAAGCAAGAGAGAAAATATAAAAACTCTGGCTGTTTTATAATCCAGTTTCAAATACAAGCCAGAAAATGTCATTAATAGCAGGAAAAGATCATCTCTAAGAAAGTTGCAGTATAAAATGTTACACTTCTTATTAATTAGAACTGTCATCTGAAACAGACATAGTAAAACTTATTTAAGATACAGGCATTTATAAGTGTTTTACCGACTTTTTTTATTTAGATTACAGATCTATAAACTTATGTGGAATTAAGAGAGCTATACTTATGGTCTGTGTTGCAGTAGTTAGCAAACTCAAGCAAATAATTTATTTTTAAACCTTCTTAAGTACAAATAATATTCTATGACAATGTCATTTCAAAAAAAATCGTTGTATTTTCAAACACTATGTATATCACTTATACATTCACACAATAGCCTTAAAAATAAAACACAACCTGTTTCTCTAAGCTCAGCTGTAAGGATTGGATTTTTTCCTACACCTGGTTCCAACTAGCAATATTTTACTATACATTCAATATCTAACACAATCACCCATTTTCCTGAAGTTCAATTATTAATACATTCAGGATTCAAAATATAATTAACTGTGCATTACTAAAACTCCAATTAAATTAAAAAAACACAAAACAACGAAAAATCTTTGCTTTTCTAGAATACGAAATCATACTGCTGTTTACATTATATTTCCACAGAGCAAAACACCGTATGCTTTTTTCTTAACTTCATTGCTAAAAAAGCCAAAGCTAAGAAATAAAGCTTTATCCAGATGTAAATATACGTATTAGCAGAGAAAAACAAGAGTTACCTTACTGACTCCAACTTCAGGAATTTGAAGTGTATGGCCAACATCTTTTTCTCTGAAAAATTAAGTTAATACATAAATTGTGACAAGATAGAAATAGCTCAAATAATAGCTTACAAAAGGTGCATTTCAACTGAACCTTAATACCATGCTTTTCTTCTGCACTATCTGCAAGCTTTACAGATACAGAAGTACTATCTTACAGTACACACAATGTATGGCCTTAATTCATTTGCTTTCAGCCTTTTGTAAACTACACACTAATATATGATAATGCTATACATTATTTTTTTTAATCTATGAACTTGACATTTCTATATGAACTTCTCATTTCATTCAAGACCTGTGGATACCAGTCTGAACACTGCATCCTCAAGTTCTTCATCAGTCTTCTAGACTGAAGCTGACTTCTTCATAGAATTAGACAAGTTATAAAAGCAATACATATAAATTATTACAAATTATTAAAAATACAGATTTTTTTGTTCAAAGACACTGGGAAGAAACATGAACGGGTTTACATGTCAATTCTTAAACTAGAGGACGAAGAAACAATACAGCTACTAAAGGAACTATATGGAAACCAAAGCATTTTCAACGGTTGAATTTCACATAAACGTGCCTAGGAACTTCCAGATACAGGAGCAAATCAAAATACGAATCAGCATCAGATAAAAGCAGTTAAAAATGAGTGAAGATTTTAGTAAGCACTGAAGAAAGCATTAACTCATCATTAAATTCATCATCACTATGATGAAACCTGATTTTGTATTAAATATCAGAACTTACAGAATGCATGCAGGTTAGCAAACAATGCAGCATATTATTTCAAAGTGGAGAATCAACCCTACTGGGATTCAAATGAGAAGCCCGAGTTGTGCTTCCTTATGACTCTGAATTATTGAAGGAGTTATCTTAGTGACACAGAAATAGAGTGTACTTCGTTTTTTTCTTAACTTCTAGCTAAACTGCTATTTGGACTTGGTCAAAATACCAAGTTACCATTACTTCTGAACTTCATAAAATACGTATGCTTTTATCATAGCAAATACAACATTATGTGACACAGCTGAAGTTTCTTACTGCGGGCGAACCTTAAGACAGTAAACCTCTAACTACTGAAGGCTAGCAGGACAAGCAGGAACCGTGGGGACAAACAATCCCCAGTGGCTTATGCTGTCCTGAAAGATAGTACAGGCTTCAGATATAAGTAACAAATTTCACTCAGTTTTACCTTCCAATTGTAGCAGGTTTCACAGCTGTGATAATATAAAGTGACCCGGTCTGTAGAACTGGTGACCTTATTACAATGACTCTGATACAAGGAGGCCAAATCTTTTCTTCATCTACAATTATGAAGAAAAAATAGTTACCAACAATTTTACTGCTGTAATCAACAGTTTTCTGACAGTAACCAATATACACTCTGCAATTTTATGGCACAACCCTATGAACTTTCAGAAAAAAAGAGTATAAGTACATCTGAGAGAAAACTTTGATTAGAGTACTGTTTTAAACTTCTGTGCCTCCACATTAAATTTTCAATTGAAAAATAATTATCCTTTGCACGTCCATAATGTTTACGTACAGCCATAAGATATAAAGAAAACAGAACTTACTAGCATCACCCATTTGTCAAAATTAGAGTGGCTGACCAAATACTCTTCAGGCCACATCATAAATCTCATGGAAATAAAACTTTATATTAGATAATTTCTATCAAATTATTTATTTATTGTACTCTTAGTATCTTTAAGCATAAGTTCAGATAACATGAGCCCACAGATGCACATTCTCTTTTCCTTACTGTCTGTTAATTAGTATTTCAAAAGTTGTGTGAATTCTGCTCTTGGACGTATACTTGCAGTGACAGTTTCCAATGGTCTCAGATAGGAACACATTGGCAAGAGGGGAAGACAGTAGATAAAAAGTTATGAGAAGAGATTATCACCTTCATTTTTAAGTATTTTTGCACTCCAGTGGATTTTTAGAAAATCAGTAAGAGATCTGCTTTTTTTGCAGCATTCAGACATTCTGAATCGCACTAATCAATCAGAACTGGAGTAGCAGAAGAAACAAACTTGACTGTTAGAACTTTGAGCAGGGCTTAGGTTGCAGTACAGACTTCTTATGACTTCCAGTATCATTTGCATGTACCAGTTATTTGTATTAATCTTTCCATATTTTCCCTCACTCTCACCATCAGAAAACACCATTCAGTTCTTGAGGTCCCAAGACCCTAACATTATTTAATGCAAAAGACCATACATGTTTTTCTCTGTACACCTATTTCCTATATATTGCCAAAAGAATATACACAAAAGATTTCAAATACTACCAAGTACTCCTTTTCACCGCAGCGGATGTCATCTCTCACTGAATTACATTTAATTGTTTGTGAACAGCATTAGGAATACATGATTTAGTGATGGGACTGGATAGGTCAAGCTGATGAACTTTTCCACCCTAGATGATTCTATAAAATACCATACATTAATTGAAAAACTAGTGCAGAATTACTGCGAGGTCTGTGCTAGAATCTTTAATTTTAGCAACAGACTTCCTATTCTCATCACTACCCTAATGTAAACAAATTTATTCTACTGGTGAGGTTTTCACATATGCCCAGGAAGTTACAGCTCTAACAGCTTTTACAAGAACACCACTAATTGGTTCCACCTACACTGTAAATGAAAATAAAGAAACACTGGTAACATATAACGCTTTTTACCCCAAAGTATCTCAAGTTAGATGCTTTTATTTATCTATTATTATCCAAACTGCTTCACTTTTTTTTTTTTTCTTAATGGGAACTTGGAAAAATAGAGTAATATCATACAACAAAGGTATAATAATTCACCTTCATTTTCTGAATCTTCTGAATCATTGGTTTCTTCACTTGTTACTTCATCTGTACTGCTATAAGGTTCACGTTCAGAATCTGTAATTTCACCTTCTTCAGGCTCACTTTCTGTGTCTACTGTTCTACTGTCATCTGTATATGCTGCAGTATCTGGTGTACTTTTGTGTGAATGAGAATTCATACTGTCTGTGGAAATTGATTCTTTGGCTCTTAGACTGTTTCGTATTTTTGTGTCCATTTTTGTCTTCTTTCTTGCATTAGGAGACTCTTCTTCTTCAGTAGAACTAACTTGCTCAGTAGTGGAAAAGCAATTCAAATTGTTAGATGATTTCTGCTCTTCTGTGTCCATATCCTGGAGAAGAGTTACAGAAATCACACTTGAGGAAAGTTGTATTCTTTACAGATTGAGTCTAAGTCCACTACCAGTCCACTATCAGCCTGGAATCAAATTCTTCATTAGCAATTATTTTAAAACTATTAAAAAATGCTTACATTTCAAGAAAGTTCTGCACATTTCATGTCCTACTGGATATAACTAAGACCATCTTCTACTTGATTAGTGGGACTACACTCCTTTTCCAATCTCAACTTAACTCTTTCGGCTTTTCTTACAAAAAAAAAAGTTACAATCCTTGCTCTTACTCTCAAACTTATAAACATCATTGACTAATTTCCATTTTTGTTTTTATGATTTTTCTGTCCCTCTCTAACACAATTCTTGCAACTTGTTTTAAGCTTCTTTAATCTTTAGTGTAATTTCCACCCGTTTTTTCTCTTCTTGTTCCCCTCCTCCCCCAGAATGATTCCACAAATCAGAAATGCTCACTCTTCTTTGCCTAATGATCTGCTCTCTCTCCTTTCAAAACTCTAACTTAAACAAAAACCTGTGAAGAGCTTCTAAGTCTAATTTGTGCTATGTGGAACAGGTCCTACTGAGAATCTGTTTTTGACTGCAACAGATATCTCCACAGTATGGCAGACACATTATTACAGATTTTTCCATCACCACTTAATTTTATGAGCAGAAAAAAAGACCAACATTATTTAACTGAAAAATCTACATCAGTTTTACAACAGTTTTGTCAAAGTACCTTGAAAATGTAATTCTAAATTTGATAACCTGGATGATCATCTTAAAAAAAAAAAAAAAAAAAAAGGTGATTTCTTTCTTCAACAGAGAAAGACAGGACAGAGAAATCGTATCAGATATTGTTGCATAAATATTTGCCTTTTTAGATTGGGAATTAAAGCATTCAGTTGCACTGAAGCATACAAAGACTTGCAACACAGGTAAAGTTAAAAAAAAGTTGACATTTTCAGGAAGTTTCTGCATAGAGTATTTAATATTTTGAGATATGTGGAATAACGTCTATGTTAATACCATGGAAATTAAAGCACTTTACTGAGATAGAATATGAAATTGGCTATTATTACTATTATTATAGAAACTTATCAGTGATGCAGTTACAAGTCGAAACAATGAATTCCTCTCAGCCCAGTAGTCAAGCTATTGCTTAGGGCTTTAACGTACACTTTTGAAACACATTCAGTAAGACAACAAATATTAAATGACCCCACATTTTACCTTAAAGAATGCCAGTCTGCATTTGCCCTCCTCCCTGAAACCCCTAAGAACTGTAACTAGGAAGCCACTGCCTGTGTTGTCGATTTTCAATGATACAGTAATCTGGCCAAAAGTAAGCACTGCACAGTTCATACACATCGTGGGCTTACACTGTCTGTAACATCCCCAAATCTGGCGAGACTGACCAGGAAGAACTGACCAGGAAGACTTTATACCAGCATTAGACAAGGGAGGGGAATACTATTAAGAGCACTGAGATTAAGCCCAGCAATGGTACAGCACCATCTGAAGGTGACAAGCCACCTACACTGCTCCAGGGAGTCTAGAAAGAAGCATCTGTAAAGCTTGTATCCCAATGCAAGCTGTACGAGGAACAAAATGGAATGAAATGGAAACTTTGGTCCTTTCCTAGACATAAAATGGGAATATTATACTGCTATAACAAGCATGTCTGGGAAATTCCTAGAGTATGTTGAAGATAACTTCCTGTTATGAGTATTAAGCCAACTAGGAAAGGCGCTCTCACAGACCTGTTGTTTGAGAATAGGGAATGCCTTGTGGGACAGGTGACAACAGGTGGCTGTCTTGGCCACGGCCAATAATGAAATAGTTCAAAATCTTTTATTATCAGGAGAAAAAAGGTCAGAGTTGCCACCCTGGACTTTGAAAGAGCAGACTAAATTTCTCAGAGAGTTAGTCAGCAGTGTCCTCCAGAGAATCCATTCTTGAGGGTTTAGGCAATCCACAAGAGCCGGTCACTTGTCATAAACCACCTTTTAAAAGCCCAGGGGCAGGTTATCTCCCTGTGCCACAAGTCAAGCAAGCAGGGCAGAAGACAGGCTGGATGAACAGTGAACTTCTCCTGGAACTAAGGCAAAAAAACCCTGAAGTGCATGACCTCTGGAAGCAAGATCTGACTTCACAGGAAGAATACAAAGCTGTAGTTCACACATGCGGGAAAAGACCACAACAAAAGCAAAAGCTCAACTTAACACTGGCCATTGTGGCATCAGACAGCACAAAAAAAGTTGTGGGTTTTTTTTTTTTTTTTTTTTTTTTTTTTTTTTTTTTTTAAGTATGTCAACAGCAAGAGGACAACAAAGAAAAACACTGAACTGACACTTGAAGTGAATGGTTACCTAACAAGTAACATCAAGCAAAAGGTGGAAGCATTTAATGAGGGATTTAATAGCAACTGACAGACCCTGGACTCTGAAAAATCAACAGACATTATTAGTCAAACCTGTTTCTCTGGAAAGCCTATAAGGAAGATTGTGCCAGGAGATAATAAAAGGCATTTAAAAAACCAAGCTATTATCATGCATAGTCAATGTGTCTTAAGATTTGCCATCAACTTTCCTTTGAGACCCTGAAATATTTTAGCTATAAGAAAGTTTAGAAATTCTTGTACAAACTTGAGGATCTTCAAATTGCATTCCCAAAGACTGTGGATTTTTAACTCTTTAATTATTTCACATGTATGCATCAAAATTCACACTTTGATCATATCTAAACATTAAGCCTGGGACTGCTGAAAGTATTTGGTAGTGTCTCCTTCTGAAGAAATTCTTTTGTGATATATGACCACTAGAAATAAAACAGAAAATACGCAGCACATATGAATGCGCAACTCTGCAAATAGCTAATATAGTTTCCATACAGCCACTGCTTTTAGAAAACCAAGTAGAACCAACAGTAAAAAGAATATTCAGTAAGCTTCATCCTGAATGACTGAAATACCAGCAGTGCACTCCATTTCTCAATAACAAGATATTTAACTTATCTTGATAAATTTATGATACATAACAAGGATGAAAGTACATGCTTATTATTAATAGTAGTTACATCCTGAATCAAGGCATATTCTTTTTTATAATTTTCACCTTGCCTAAACAGTCTTAGCCTTTTAGCCTTATCCAAACAGTCACTAAACTGATCACAAGTTGAACAGAGACTGCCTCTATACCATTCAGCTTTTAAAAGCAGTATCACTACATGACGCCTAGCTTTTCCTCTGTCAGCCTAATAGTCAAGTTGAGACATGGGATGAAGATAATGCATAATAAACTATTTCTTAACTACTGGGTTAATGTGGTTCTTACTTCTGTATTTCTGACAAAAAGATAGAGAAAAATACAAGTGAAGTAGTTTAGAATCAGCAAATCGTTTTCATGTATCCTATGAAAGGAACTGATGGTTTTGCTTTCTAAAGAACGGGTCACAAACTACACAAAGACCAAAGTATTGTCTTACATACATGAATAATAAGGTGTTTTCAATTGCATATTCAAAATATTTAAAACATTTAACTATAGCTTTTTTGTGACAGAGGAAGACAATTTGCTCTTTCCAAGGAACTTCATGTTTTTCTATATTACACCTGAGATACATATATGCTCACGCAACTCTTCAGTATACCTACAAATTAGAACTTAAATTATCTTGTGTATACATGGAATAATTCTAAGAATCATTTCCCAACAACTCTTTCACTCAGACGACTAAGCTTTCACTTGCTAATACACCATTTCACAAGTACTCCAATTACCGTCTTCTACTCTACGCAACACGCAAAAGTTCCAGTACAAAAATCCAACTAAAAGCCAGAAAGGGGTAAAGCTCTTCCTACATCATGAAGGCATCTTGTACATTTGTGGGAAGCTATGAAACACTGAAAGCACACGCTTGCCTTACCTAAAGAATGTGTAGTGCAATTAGTCAGGACATCCCATGTAAAAATAGTGATACTAAACAGGTGTTTTCCCCAAATATTCATAGTACCATCAAAGTTTTCTTCAGATGTTTTACTTATACAGCATTTCAATTTACTTTTTTTTGTTCACTTTTTAGATAAACTGATGTTGATCAAATAAATAATTAAAAAAAAGTGATTTCTTTTGGGAAATAGGTATCTAAACATCAACTAGTAGATATTTTTTCCTCTTAATATATAAATCAAGGTTAAAGGTAAACATCCAGACTAATGTGTTTGGTGTCTCAACTCTACCTTTACCAGAAGCTGCCAATCCAAAAGAAGAAATCTTCAGACTAGCCATGGTTTCTGTCAACTGACGTACCTAAAGATGGGATGAATATCAGCAAAAAGTAAACTACATGTGATAAAAATAAAAACCACTGTTTCAAGAGTCACATGGGAAATAGTACTATGAAAGCCTTGTCTCTTGCAGTAATTAGGACAGATCTATAGTAGTAAAGAATACAATGGAAGTTAATTTTCAGCACCATACTGAAATAAAATCCAGCTGACAGTAGTCAAGAATAAACTGTAAAAATTATTTATGGAAAAAAGTCATAGGTCAGAGCCTATTGACAGCACCTAAGTTTTCCTATGTGTCACTCAAAACCCTAATCCAGCAAACAAAACTACATGATGACTGTAGCATAATTCCTATTCTCCAACTAGTATGAAAATGTGGATCTAGATAATGAATCAGAGATTATATCATTCATGCTACCCTGGGAAGATTTTTGCTGTTGATTTTTTTTTAGTGGTTTTTAAACTTATCAAATTTTGTTTAAAGACTTTTTGTGCAGAAAGCAGTTATGGTCATTCTTGATCAAGTTTCTTGGCCCATGAGAAAGAAAAAAAAACAAACCTGAAGTCTTATAATTTCAAGAAGCAAGCTGTCTATATTAAGTTCTATGTTTTGTCAAACACAACACCTGATTGTCTATTAAACGTAAGCATATGGGCAGCAAACTTGAAAGAAAACTATTCATAATAAAGAAGTTTGACCTAAAACAATCTCTGCATAAAGCTCGTAATAAATTAAGAACACTTCTAAGAAAACACTAATTTATACTAGTTCCCCCTCTCCTTATTTTTTTTTGCTATTACAACTGCATTCATTTTTCACACTCATTAACATTTTCTTATGTGGTAATTTGGCTTCTTAAAAACACAAGATCATCTTCTTAACTGTTAGAGTAATTTTATTCTTTAGACTTATATTGCTTTTTCACAAACACTGCAATATTTGTGGAGAAAAAATTTTATTTATGTACTGCTAATCATCCCAATGTATTATTTCTAAGTAAGCAGCATATGTAAGATAGTGAGCACACCAACTACCTCACAGTAGCCACAAACAAAATTGCAAGTTAAAAAAACAATCAGGAAAAAAAAAACCAAACCAAAACAACAACAAAAAAACCCTATTCCTTCCAGTTACCAGAAGCAGGGAATCATCTGCTTGATGTTTAGTCATTTTTTGATTAAAAGGAGATGAAATGGCCTGAATAATTTTTTGTAAAAACTGTATAGCTACCAATATAATGTATATACAAACATTTCTGGTGATTATATGTACAACTACAAAACATCCTTACTGCTTGTATATAAATTATAGTACTGAGTATCTATCAATATTTGTTTACTGTTATTCCCCTAACTGAAAAAGCAAGCAAGCAAGCTTAACAAGTAATTGTGTACTTCAAGCTATTTTTATCCACTGCTCACTGTCTTCTTCAGACCACATGCGTTTTCTTGTAAGCATTCTAATCTTAGCTGGGGAATGATAATAACATCCAGGTGTATTCTGACATTCCCCAATTTAGACTCTGATATTGCTTTATTACTGATAGCCCTTCACAAACCAGGCAAAAAAAAGAAAAATTATTCTCCTATTTGTAATGGTTGTGGGGTAAAAAAAAAAAAGAAAGAAAAAAAAAAAGAATAAGATGCCCGAGAAATCGGTTAATGTTCAGAGTCTTTAGATGTGAGCATAAAGTGCTTTTTGCTTTGTAAATCTAATAGTGCATTTACACAAAAGTGGAATGATAGGAAAGCTTTTTTTTTTTTTTTCCCCCAAAGTTAAAGCAGAGTAACTGTCAATTTGAATTCTTTCATACAAAAATATAAATGAAATAGCAAGTGCCAGTTTCCATGACACAACCTTTAACTCCCTGTTCAGAGACGCACAAATCCGTGTGCAAAAGAACATATTTTAAACAATTTTCCTGCTAGCTTGTTGGTTAAACTGAATTATTCCACAAAGCTAAGTTCATTATCAATAAAACTCATCATCAGAAGTGGATGTTTACCTCCTACCTTGTGACTGTGCAAACTTCACAGAAAAGATATCTTAAACATTAAGTGAGCTAAAGACAAGTAGCTCTTTGCAATACAGCTGGATGACACAAGCAGATGGGGATGGGATCCCACAAAGTAGCCAATGTTATTTTCCACATTAGAGTTATGTATGTCACAAAACTTTGAATATATTTGTACATTCAGGTCATTTGGAAAATTTCACCACAAAACAAAATTTAAGGGATTTACTAATTGCACTATTTGATGAAGGCTAATTCCCACAATTTCTCCAACTTCTTTTCTGGATACATGGTGAAGTTCTGAATTAACAATGCCTTTTGAAAGTTTCAGAATGCTAATTCTGTATTTACTCACAGCATGTCCAGAACTTAGACACTGGTAAAACTGCTAACTAGCTTCAACTGCTTTATCTCCCTATATCTAAACAAGCACTACACTCATCATTGCTAAGCATCTACCCTAATCTTTTGTAAAGGTCTACATGAAGTTATCAACAGCCACAACATAAACACAAATTCTGTAATCAACCACCACTATCCATCTAACATACAATGTAAGTTTCTATTTCCAATCTGTCAGACAACCTGAACTCTGAAAACACAATTTTAAGCTCTGTGCTGATGTTACATAATGATTATGCTTGCATACTATGTGATGCTTTCAGATTTCAACAAATCATCTGTGCTGGAATCTCTAATGAAAACATGCAATTGTTACAATAATGGCTTTAAAAACCCTGGAAACCAAAGATAACACATTGAATTAAATCCTAACAAAACAAATCTGCAGAATAACAACATGTACGTTTGATTCAACATCAGCAACAGTGTTCTTTAAGAGAAGGCTTCATGAGTTTTAATACGCATATGACAACAGACATTTTTCCAAGATACCTACTAACTGTACTATTTGGTAGATTTCCTTAGCAATCAGAAGAAAATAGAAATGAAGCTACAAAATGTAACTTAAAATAGATGTTAATTACAGTCAGCACTTAGTAAGATTTCAGATTATTTATATGCCATGGACAACAAAAATGTATTGATCAAAAAATATCAATGAAAGAACACATAAAAGTAATCATAACTACACAGACATTTCATCAGTTTCAAATGATGGCAGGGATATAGTGAAAACATCAATGCAATCAGCTGTGGAGTACAGCCACGGAGAAAAAGTGGTGTGTCACTATGTTCTCAAAACCTTCCTTGATTTTTGGATTCATCACATGAATATTAAAAAAGAGCAAAGACCAAAAATTACTAAGAGGGTACACTGTATTTGATGCAAAAACAGTCCACACAGTAGCCTAACTTCAACTCAGAGTGTTTGCTAAAGAGCTTCACTGACATTAAACTGACATTTAAAGATCTACACTGCTGTATTTTAATGAAGTAACACTGAAAAGTGAGGGAAACCATGTTTAAAAGTTCTGTCTTTAACAGTTCATTAGGAAAATTCTAACACTAGCTACACCTCAGCAACTTGTCTTATATGGTTCAAGAAACATCTGACTCTTTCAGAAAACAAGCATACACCCTCTAAACACCAACTGCCAGGACCTCTAAGTCTCATAATGAAGAAACCAAAATAATACAGGTTTTCCTTCCCCCCCCCCCGGAGCTCTGAAGTTACCTTATACTCATTTGCAGTAGACCACTCTGGTTCTTTTCTCTTCTTTTTCCCTTTCTTGTCCTTGGCATGCTGAGAACCAGGAGTCTGATAAGACTGCAGATCCACTCGCGAATGAAACTGGTATCGCCCGCTTTCCACATCACAGTAGTAATAAATTCCAGTTGCTGGATCATAATACAGTTGATTTTCCTTTATAAAAAAAATAAATAGCATTATCACTTCTTTGATGGCACTAAGAAAGTGCCACACACACCTTTTGTGTCATTTCCACTCCCCTCTCAAACCTACTGGAGAACTAAAGTGTTGATCTTTGCTGGTTATGTGATAACATGACGACATCCACACCTGGTAACAATGATATTGTTGCAGTTTGAGACTTTAAATAAAAAGTAACAAAGAGTAGAATAAAACTTAGAACAACTAGTTTTGTTTACTATGACATTTGCTTTTAAAATGAGTTGCATGTAATGCTGCAAATAGAACCTTTTTTCAACAGAGTAGTCCCAGTATATTTTGTTACTATTTATACTTGCATCTACATATGCTTGTACCTACACATATACCTCACAGGACAAAACGAGAACTCCAAACAATTCTCCTATGAAAAACACGTTGAAGAACACAACCATCATGGAACTTAAAGCCAGCTTGGATCCTAGCTCTCTTTTTATGCCAACTGCTGCAAAAACATTAGCAGTTGAGAAAAAATGCCATGCATTCTGAAAACTATACTTACCGAATTATAGTAGAATCCAGTGCTGTGGTCATAATACAACCCCGTATTTTCATCATATATAAATCCAGTCTGTGAAACGGCAGCTTCTGCAGCAGCTCTCAAGCTCTCTGCCAAAGAACCCTCCGGTACGGATGTATCTTCTGCTTCCTAAAACCAGAAAGTAACAAACTGAATTTTCTTCTAAAAACAAAACAAAACAAAAACCCCAAACCTCCTTGGCTCCTCAGCACTACACAGTGTGATATTTTAAACAAAATATTAGCGCTCCATTGACTTCACTGCTTAAGGGACTATTAGACAAGAAGGTAAAAATCTGCAATTTACTGCCAAATTCCTCTTGATTATAATGGAACCAACTTCTCACCCCAGATCTTCTGTTTCCCCTGCAGAGGGGCAAGAAGAAAAATTTTAAAAAAAGAGAGAAAAAAATATCCTACCAACTTTCTTCTCCCTGTATGTTGCCTACTTCCTCTTATGGAAGAAAAAAAATAATGGGACCCCAAGTGAAATTCACCATGGCTATATTAAATGCTTCCTGCTGTCAAAAAAAAGCCAGATTTAGTGTTTCCAACCCATACTGCACATCTGTTTTAGAACGTCAACACTTTTTCAAGCAAATCTAGGTCTAATATTACATTGAACACACAAAGAACTCAAAGCATAAGAAAGTCTGCTACCATTATTACATCATCACCACAGAAGAGATCATTCCACACACTGACATAAAGACTGAAAGAACAACCTTTAAATGAATTTAAATATTAATAGATTTCTGGCTTCAAAATTCATCAAACCCCAAAGTTTTATAACCTGTGAATTTTGCATCAGATTTTCCTCTTCTCCACCTTCAGCTACTTCAGTGCTATTGACTGTTAAAGGAATATTAGTGTCCATCTGCGGCTCCTCTGTGAAATCATGCTCATTGCCTTCAGTCCCATGATTGTGCTGCACTGGTAGCTCAGATGCATAGTCCTGAGCATCAGTGTGATTGTAATAATTTTCATAGTAGTAATAATCTGCAGGCAAAAGAAGTTCAAGATATACAAATCAGCAAAGCAATACTTCACACAAAACAGTTCCAGACTGAAAATTTAAGCACAGAAGTAGTCTAACAAAAATCCATTACTAAGTCCTGCCTGCATGTGTTATTCTACTTTTACTGAATGTGTCTTGTTTTTAACATACTTTAAGAACTGGTACAACAACAAACAGTAGTATAATGCTGGAGATTACTACATATCAGAGTAACATGGAACAAATTTACATACAGTGCATGCTACACTTTATCCTGTTCTTAAAGATACCATTTGAATAAACAGGAAACAATCTAAAAGCTGACGCTGGGTTATTAACTTTAATGCAGCTACTGATAGGGACTTGAAATGTGTTTTATACAAAACAAACAAAAGCAAAGCAAAAAACCCAAGAAGTCAGTTCACAACAGTGCTCTAGATTGACATCCAGTACCCCACCTACCTGTTTGTGACCACGCATAGTCCTCGGTTTGTACTTCTACGCTAGATGTGTCTTTCTCCTTCCTACTGTGGATTTCCTTAGTGAGCTCTTTGACCTGAAAGAAAAATGGGATGCTACAGAGCACAGAGATACATGCCAGGAAAAACCACTTATCCCATTTTATTGGCTATAACTCAGTCAAAACATAGTTGCCTTCCAGCCACTTCAGTCAGTCTTTGTTTAGCAGGAGGTAATTTTCTGCATGGATGGCTGCCACCAGGAAAAACACTTCTGCTCAAGAAAGCGATGCTCCTGGAAGAAAACACTCAACTCAGCTTTTTTCTAAGGAACTGAACTGCAAGCTGAATTTCAAGCAAAGACCCCCGCACTGTGCTGAACGAGTGTGACTTCGATCAAACTTCCAGAAGCATCAGTGGGACCTTCGCTCCGCTCGTCCCTCACCACCGTCACGAAGCTCCTCTCTTCCCGCTAACGCCGCTTCCCCCCCAGACTACGGAACCACCTTTGTGTCTCAGAGGCATCTACCACCCCCCCCCCCCCCGCCCTCGTTTCAGAGGAGAGCACCGGGCCCTACCTGCCGCCGCAGCGCTTCGCTGCCGCCTCGCGCTTCGCGGTAGAGGCGCTCGGTGCGCCGCAGCCGACGCTGCGCCCGCTCAAGCTGCCCGCGGCAGGCGGCCAGGTCCGCCTCCAGGGCCGCCACCTGGTCCCGCAGCGCCCGCACCTCGCCGTGAGGCGGGGAGGCCATGCCCGCCCGCTCCTCAGCGTCCCCCCGCCGGCCGCCGCCACCCGGCGCGCGACACGAAGCAGCGGCCGCGGCCCCGATCGCCGGCCCCGGCCATGGCGCCCGGCCGGGCGCGAGAGCACCAGCGGCGGGGTCGCGCGCAACTCAGGAACCTCGCCCGACAGCGGCGCCGCGGGAAAAGTTTCGCCGCGAAGCGCGAGACCCAGACCGCCGGGCGGGAACGCGGCACAACCCGGAAGTAAAGTGGGGAAGCAGGAAGTGACCTCACAGGCTCGTATCGATGTGGGATGCGCGTGCGCCTGGCGTGGGCTTGCGGTTGCTAGGCGACGGGCTGGGGCCTGCGCTCCGTCAGAGGGGCGCTGAGCGGTCGGATTGCTCGCGACATCGGCTCCAAAAGGGGAAGCTGAGGCGTAGGGTTGCTGAGGGGCGTCCGGAGAGCGCCAGAGAGAGCCGGGATGACGGACTCCGAGACTGCGTGGGCAGTGTGTGTGCTCAAAATCCATAAAAGGGCTTACACGGCTTCCCTGGGTCCAGAAGGCTGCTTTTCTGTCTTGTGTCAGTCCAATGTTGGGTTTGTTGAGCTTAAGGTACTCCAGGGTGTCATCTATAACATCTTATGGGGCAAAGGTCATTATAGCAACCCTAGCACCTCTTTTTTTTTTTTTTTTTTCCTTTCTTCTGAGATTTCTCAAGTCTAAATGCAGTAAACTTCATATCTTTCCTAGAAAATGCTGTGGCTGAAAGTACTGCAATGATACCTACATGAATAGCATTCAAAGCTACTGCCTTAAATCTGCAAATTGCAGTTTATTTATAATATATAGTATATACATATGTATGTATATATAATGTTACATACTATTCTAATACGATAGTCAGATGTTGGTGGTATGACAGTATAGGCTGAACCTTCCCACCAATATTCTGTCACATTTGGTTGCTGTGTGACGGATGGCGGTTGTGGAACAATCTGACAAAATGGTGTCACACACAGAAATGTGTATGAAGCAAGGGTATGTAACTGAATTCCTGGACCCAAGGACAATCATTGGCACTTGCTGAACATCTATGGAGTCCAACAGTGGATGTTAGCCCAATGAGGCAGTTGGTGTAGTGTAGCAGCAGTGGCAGCAGCAACTTGATAGACAAGCCACATTTTGGATGGGCATGCACAGATGTCACACCATGAAATGAAGAGCATCACAGTTAGCACATCCACACAAATTGTTGTATTATCAACAGTGCATGGAGATGAAAATTGGCTTCAATGTGTTGGAAATGATAGTGGCAATGTTGGTGTATCACAGAGTTTGCAGCCCATGGATCCCATATATGCTCACACAGCAACAGAAAGAACACTGTACACAAGTTTGTTAGGACCTATTGAACCAGTATGAGATTGAAGGTAATTTCCTGGACCACATCATTACTGGTGATGAAGTGTGGTATCCTCACTATGAGCCAGAGTCAAAGCAGCAGCACGTGTGAATTTCCCATCAACAAAAAAGTTCAAAATGCAGCCCTCAGCAGTTAAAATGATGTACATTATCTTCTGGGATAAAAAAAAAAAATGATCCTTCTGGATTTCCTGGAACCCAGATTAATCATCATCTGTGACCACAACATTACAAAGCTGACTAAGCTGAAGGTTCATACAGGCCAGAGAAGAAGACAACCTTTATCTTGCAGAACTTTGAATAAGGTCCAGGTTAGAGATGTCAAAGGCTTCAGTTTGTGTGATTTTGACCCTTAGTACGGAGGCCTTATATATCACAGAAGGAGACAATAAAGCATCTTCTATCAGCATAAGCAAGGTCAATAAAAGACAACAAGGATTCTTAGTTACAGCTACAGAGTAGTTTCTTACAAAAAAAAAAAGCTTTTTCTAGCTACATGCAGAAGCTAGTGAATTTAGGAAAGTAAATTAAGTTAAAAGTTATGTGCCTTCATGAGATGTTGAATCAGCAGCTGCAGATTTGACCTTGCTAAGCCATGTTCTTGCTGCTGATTACAGATGCTTTTCTACAGATTTAGACAATTAGTACAGACAGTGGGTCTCCTGTTTTTTTTCAAATAACATTGTTAGCTATCCTATCTCTAGAATGCAAGGTAGCAGGCTTGGACAGTAAAACCACAGATTAACAAGAAGCAGTGGATTGGTGAATGCAGTTGTGGCTGATGAGACGACCAACCAGAGCCAGTCCAGTGTCCTCCATCCTAACTCAAGCTCAAGAAAATAACACAATGATCTTCACTGGAAAGACCACCAAGAGATACGCATGTGTAAAAGAGCTCAGACATGGGGCAAAGGCGGGATGTCAATAATTCTGGGGACTCATTGTAATAACCCAGCCTTTTCTTGGACATCTAATGCATATGTAAGCAGCTTTCTCTGTAAGTATGTGCCTTTTTTGCCCTCCAGTATGCAGGCTAGGTGGGAATATTTGCCCTGCATCTGGCATGTGTGCCACGCTGATTAAACATACCTACTTTATAACTACTCTGTGGTTATAGGGTTTGATTTCCACATGTCACTAGAAGCAGCTTACTTGTGTTCCTAAGCTAACAGGAGTCCTTTATCTCAGGCTAGTGTATGGGAACTGTTGAATCATGGCCTGAACCTCTGACTGATCACCTGAAGTGAGCACTGAATCAGCCACAGGAGCACAGATGAAGGCAGTTCACCTGTGTGACTGGAAGGGCTGGAGCCAGGCTCCACCTCTCCTAGACCCATTTCTTGTGAGTTTCTTGTGAGCCTACAACACCAGTGAGCATTTTCCATTTATCTCTGATTATCTTTTCCAACATGATAATCTTACCAGCTTAACTTCGCTGTATTCTATACAATGTCTGTATAGCTATTGGTCATACAGGCTAGTCACCTGCTCACACTGTAATCTATATTTTTCCACAGAACTTGACTACTGCTTTTTTCCTGCCTTGTAACAAGGTGAGTACGCTGCAAAGAGATGTGTAACTGGTGATGGTGCGCCTTGAACTGTGAATTTTCCTCAGAAGTCACTTTGGAACTTACTGATCTTACCATCAGCACCCTGACAACCAATTCTAGTAACATCACAAGTATTTATGCACATGTCTTGAAGAGCTCAGCCACAGGGAAAATAAAGAGAAAACCAGTTGCAACTGGTAAAGTTGTAGTTCTTTTCAGCAATGAATTCAGACTGTCTTATTTTTCCTTTCTACCACTCTCCTATTCCTGTGAGTATACATTGTACTGGATGTACATGCAGATAACACTGTCTCCCTTCCATGGCTCTGGTTTGGAGGAGACAAATTGCCTGGAGATGAAATAAAGGCTCCTCTACTGTGAGATGGAGTAGAAAATTCAGGGGAGCAGTATGCCTGCATCATACTAGAGGGGCAGGTCACTGAGCCAGCTTTGACCTAGCCTTGGGCTAACAAGGGGTCCCAACGGCATCCTCCTAGAGACACAAGAAGTATTTCTGCAGAAGTTTGATCTAAGAGCACTGTCTCTGAACAGGAGGCAGCTGGTCAGTGAGTTCCCTTCTGATGGACACTGAGAACATTTTGGCACAGGGCTTTTGAAAAGCAGGACCAGAAATTATGTGCAAAAGGCTGCAAGCTGCTATGCCCTGTAAGAGGCCTAACTGACTGAGAGGTCAGTAATTTTGTTTCTAATTTACAGTGTGTAGACTGAGTTTATGTTGACAGCTTGTTTTGAGCCAGTGCATAGATTTTAAATATAATCAGCAAACTGTATGTTTTGCTTGGTGCTGCTTACTATGGTCTTGTTGCATCACATTTGAATTAGTTTTGACATACTATGGTATATCTTGGCATTAAAGCTTCTGCATATTAGTGGGTTGTTTTTTTTTTTTTTTTTTTTTTTTTTTTTTTTTTTTAAATGCTTTTCTGCTCTGGGTGTAGTGCAGCTGGCTGGCTCTGTGTCTAGCATTCAGGGGCTTCGTAGTTGATACAGAGATCTATTGCATATAGGAGGTTTAACTGTTGTCCTACTGCAAGGACAGGCTTCTCATTTGCAACTTGGTATCCTGGTCACTTGAAAGTGAGACATTGTAAGACTCATGTTTCCTTTATTCACAGTGCTTTGAAGTTTACTACATTTAAGGTTAAGAATGTGATGGAAACTCAAAAAATCCAAATAGGTCTATCCATGCTTTGGCATAATTCTCCTTTTCTCCATAAAACAGATATGTGAAAATGATTTTTTCCACTAGATGGCATTTAAGGATTCTTTTTCTTTCTTTTTTTTTCTTTCTTTTTTTTTGTTTTAAATGCTCATAAAAGCAGCCCTGAGAACTGCCTGTCTGTGCATAACGATAGATTTCTAAACTAATTTTCTTTTTCTTCTCCCACAGCCTGTGCTTGGGCACACAAGCAAGTTAACAACATAGAGTCATAAAAGCAGGACAACAAAGCTGAGTTGAATGAGTTGTGGAGGCTGGTCTCATGCTCCTCATCCTTTGCAAGGTTATCTTAATGAGTTGAGCAAAGCGGTTCATGTCAAAAATGGCAAATCTTAGCTTTGTTGAATCAACTAGTATTGGAGATGGCCACCAAAACCAGTTGTTGCTGTGGCTTGGGATGATGTGATTTGTAATCTGCTAGCGCAGTGACAGATCAAGGCTTGCCTGTTGGAACTGGGACTCTAGACAGAGTGAGCCACATGGACTGGATCATCTTAGAGTCTTTTCCAACTGGTGGTTCTATGATTCTGTGATTACCTGTGCTGAGAGACAGCATCTTTGTACCCTTCTCTGTATGAATTGCTGCAAGATTGCAAAATTGCTAGAGTGTACATATTCGTTGCACTCCAAGGACATGGGCAGAAATTCCAAGAAATAATTAACACATCTGGTGGTCATGGGATGAAGGCTAATAGTCATTCTCACTGTAAATTTCCAACCTTTTAAGGGGGGTAGCCCATACCAGTTCTCACTCATATTACATTGAGCCGAGGCAACTCTTCTGCTGTCTTCCTTCAACAACAGGACATCTATTCTACTTTCTTATCTTTACTTGACAACAAGTTTCTCAGCCCCTGCATTTTGTTCTTGAGCTTACATTTATGCAATCCTCCTGTCCTCCAGCCTGTATCCTCTCAAGTTATGTGCAAGGCTGTTCTCAGAATGTGAAAAAGCTGTTCTCATGATTCAGGTACATGTAGATTATTCTCTGAAGGAAGCAAAGCTCAGTGCCAGAGATTCATATTGGAGACTCCAGAATGAAGAACATCCACTGCTAATGATGGAAAAATTATTGCAGCTTATTTCCTCTGGGCTACTAAATTTTGCTCTAAAAAAGTTCCCACTGGTATGGACCAACTTTCTACACTGTTGCTGGTGAAACAATAAGACAAATTTCTACTTCTTTTCTTGAGACTGTGTTACAGTCCCCAATGCCTATGCTATTCTTGCCCCCCCTACTCTGCTCTTTGTAGATACCCACCTTCATCTACTCCATCTGCAATTCTGCACTAGCTCTGCTGATTGTGGAATCATAGAATGGCTTACGTTGCAGGAAACCTCAAAGATCATCTGGCTCCTATCCTACTGCCATGGGCAGAGTTGTCATCTACTAGAACAGGATGCGCAGGATCCCATCCAACCTGGCCTTAAATGCCTCCAGGGCATCTGCACACTCTCAGGTGAACCTGTTCCAGCACCTCACTACCCTCTGAGTGAAGTTTTCTTCTAACATCTAACCTAAACTCCTATCTTTTTCTTTATAGCCATTTCCCCTTGTCCCATCACTATCAGACCATGTAAAAAGTTGGTCACCCTTTTGCTTGTAAGCTCCCTTCAATTACTGTAATGTCACAATAAGGTCTTCCTGGAGCCTTCTCTTCTCAAGTCTGACTCCTCAATCTGAACAAGTCTGGCTCCTCGACCTATCTTCATAGGAGAGGTACTCCAGCCCTCTGATCACCTTTGTGACTCTCCATACCTCTCTTGTACTGGGGCCCCCAGGTGTGGATGCCAGATAGAGCCTCACAGTGACAGAGTAGAGGGCACAGTTCTGTTGGTCTTCTAGGCTACAAGCATACACTGCTGGCTCATGTCCAGCATTTTATCCATCAGGACTCCTAGGTCTTTCTCTACAGAGCTGCTGCTTTCAATGAGTCCTTCTTCCGGTCTGTTGTACTCATGTCTGGGAGTGCCTTGACCCAAGCACAACACCTGTCACTTAGCCTTGTGAAACCTATTTAGATTCTCATTTGCCCAGTTTTTGAGCATATCCAAGTCCCTCTGGACGTGTCACGGTTTTATGATTTTTGGTTATTGATATTTCACATCATTAACATCATGTAGTGCACTGGGAGTTAAAGTGTTAATGCACACTCCAGTTCTGGGTACAAGTTCTGTTACAGAAGAGAACAGCTACATTCCCCAGAAGACTGTTTGCTGCGTTGTTATCATTTCTGCTCAGGGGGAACAGATATAAGTCTTTAGTAGGTCATCTGACCACTCTTCTTCCTCATCAGGCTCTCCTCTCTGCTGCTCAACCAGACTGTGCATCTCACCTCAGTGCTGTGGTGAGGCCTATCCACCTTTTGGACACTTTCTCTCATTGTATTTTGACTTATTAGTTTTAATTCTAACTATATTGTATTATAGTGTGTTATCTTGCATTCTAATACCTTATTTAGTAAATTAGTTTGTTTCTCCTCAGATTGTTGCCACTGTTTTTAATTATTTTGGGGTCCCCTGTTTCCCTTTATTTGCAGGTGTGGATTTTGCAAAATCCCTCTCCCCTGCTAGTCATGGAACCAGGTCGAACCAGCCTGTAAACTGTTGATAGAATGGCATCCCTTGCTTCTGTTGTGTCAGCCACTCAGCTTGGTGTCATCAGCAAACTTGTTGAGGGTACTATGTTGTTGATAAAGATGTTGAAGAGCTCTGGTCACAAGACAAACCCCTGGGGGGCATCACTTGTGACCAGACTTCATCTCGACACAGAGCCATTGATAATAACCCTCTGGTTAAGACCATGCAACTAAATGCACACATGATGCTCATCCTGCTTCTTACTCTAGCCTCCACAATCCTGTACACATTGTACAGAACTGTACAGAACTTTGCCTGTAATATGCCCCAGAAATCAAGATGATTGTCATTGTTATGGCAAGAGAAGTAGTCACATGGGCAAACACAGAGGAGGGTGCCTCATAAGCCAGAATCCCACCTATGGCTAAGTTATCTTGCAGTGCCTAGTGGACAAGTGTGCCCACCTTTCTGAGGCACAGGTCACTTTGTAAGAGTGTGCAGATGTTACACCTAGCTAATCTGCAGCACTTAAATATTAGTTGTGTCTTCCCATTTCCTTGCCATAGTGTCATGCTACATGTTGCATAGTCTTTCAGTTCTAGTTCAAATAAAAATCAAGAGAGACAGAAATATGGGAGTGTGCAAATTCACACTTTCAATGGAGCTGTAAACAAACTGGTGACAATTAAAAGTCTCTCTTCAAATAATTTTTTTTTTTTCTTGCAAATGAAGTCCTTCTTATCTGGGCCACTGTGGCAAAACAAAAAACAAAAAATGCACCTAGGAATGACTTTGCAGAAGCAACAGAAGACTCCACAAGGTTAATTAAACGGACATCTTTGACTGACTCATATTCCATGAGAAATTCTGTAGGCTTATTATCAGTTACTTGGTCAGGAGGAATGATAAAAAATGCTGTAGACATTTGTAACCGTGTATTGTTGTATGTAAGTTTTCATATTGCAATGCATTAAGCTGAGATTTTAATTAAAAGCAAATTAGGTGTGAACTCTTTAAATAAGTATGCTCTATGAAGGACCTGGTCTTTCACTGGAATTCTCTTGTATTGAAATAGTCTCAGCAGATTTATTATCTGTACAAGAGCCAAACTGGATTTAATCCAGTTAAAGCACAGAACAATGATTTTTCTGTTTTTACTATCAGTTATTAGAGAATAAAATGAGTTCCAAATGAAAATCAATTGCTAAGCTGTCAGCAGTTTCAATACAAAGCTAAATTTTTAATTTTAACATTTTTCTGGGCTGAAGCATATGCAATACATCTGATTTTTATCTAATATGTACTTTTTTTTTTTTTTTTTCCCTGCGAAAATTACTGTCTTTTCTAATCTGGGGTAAAGTAACATTTGGGATTGCAGGTTTTTAGTTCTTCATCATTTTCAGCAGCCTCTTGAGTCTGATTCATTCCTCAAATCCAGAGCAGCCTTTATCTCTTTGGAAGTGAACAAAAGTTATGTCAAATAAGCAATGTTCAACATGCTGTCTTGTTTCTAGTTACTCCTATGATTTTCTTGTGATTTCTCTTCTGGGGGCTGGTGTGCTTTGGAAAAAAAATTCAAATTGTAGTTTATTTGGAATTTTCCTTCTGAAATGTGACCTTTCAGTATAAACTTGGAAAAAGATATTTGTCAGGTGAACAGATGAGGTTTGGCTAACCTCTGAAGACGCTGTTGAAAGGGAAAAGACATGTAGCAGAGGGAAGTGAAACCATGGTTTTGGAGGGATTGTTCTGTGTTGTGGTAAAAATTGTGGTAGCTTTCTTTTCCACTACCTTACTCAGCTAGCTTCCCAAATGTTGATAAACTACAGAAATAAGCATTGCAACTTTGTTAGCACTCAGGGAGAGCTTCTCCCCTTTCCTCAAAGGAGGCACTCTTCTCTTGCTGTCTGTCAGAAAAGCACCGCAAGTGCAAACTTTGTACAGATCAATTACAAAAGGTGATGAATTTCCCATATGTAAACTTAAACCAGTTATACTTCTCCTGCAAATGTATACAGTGCAATAGCTAACAGTGGAAGTTTCACTAACCCCTAGGGTCCTAGGCAGGGGTATGTAGTGACTCAGACTGGGGATGAAAAGGAATACGTAAGTGAATTTTGAAAGATTACCTGAGTGGCCATTGCCATTTTCTCACTGTGTCCAACACAGAAATACCAGATATTCCTGTTATCTTAAAATCTTGAATGAATAATCCATAATGATTGTTTTTTACTTTATCCAATGTACTTTATGTGTGCATGTACACAATTCTACCACAAAATTTTTGTCAAGTCCTCTATCAATTAAAAAACACTGGAGCTGCTGTTTGTTATTAACCACATTGAAAGCATTGAAAACTACTTCAAATCCCACCGTGCTAATACACAAGCCCAGTTTCTGAAGGTATGTGTTTGCTTACGGACCAGCTAGAAGTGAGACTAAAAGAAAATCAAGATTCTCATTGTTACTGGTATGTTTAGTAGTTGGTAAAGCTGCTGAATCAGTAGGGGTAAAACAACTTTGAAAAAATAGGATGAATCTTTCAGCAGCCCTCTTTTTCACTGCTGATGGAGCAGGAACACTTCTGAAATTTCTATTCATGTCTGCAAATGTGTTAAAAACCCAGCTACTGATGTCAGGAACGCTGTAGCATGAAGTGTAATGCTACTCACTGTTCAAATGATTTCTTAGTGATTTACTAGTCCCAGCATCATAATCCTGGGGAAAACGAAGTTTTGCTTATCTGATGAGAGAGATTAGGGGATAATTCTGTTACTACATTGTCAGTAGAAAATAATTGCCTGTTCTCTAAAGAATATACTAGCAGCTTTTCATCTGGGAAGAGAAAAACCCTGCCTATGCTAGCTTGGTTTTTCAGAACATAATAATAATAAAAATTTGTCTTTTTCCACCGTAGCCATCAAGGACAAAGATATTAAAATACCTAAAATTGTTTTGGGGCAATTTTGAATATGCAACTGGGTAAGAATTAGAAACTTCTTTCCGTAGCTATGATGTTCTGAGAAGGAAATATATTTTCAAGCCATTAAAACTCTCAGAGGTGTCAGATGGCTTCTAAAGCAGGCTGGTGTCAAAGTTTTGAGACTTTGATTCACGTGCCCTTTTTTAATGAACCTCCAGAGACATTTGGAAAAATCACAAAATATACTTTTTCTTCTTCATAATCAAGGTCCTGAGATCCTTCTGTATTTCTGGGTGGTGAAATTTTCTCTATTCATGCTAATGCTTTATCTCTCTTCAGTCTTCCTGGTGCCCTCCAGGCCTTTATGGAGGAGCTGCTGGTGGACTTTGCTTGACAAACTTGATTTCATTCTATGACAAGGTGACTCACTTAGTGGATGAAGGTAAGGCTATTGATGTGGTCTACCTGGACTTTGGTAAAGCCTTTGATACTGTCCCCCCAGTACATCCTCAGGGAAAGCTGGCTGCACATGGTTTGTATGGGCATATACTCCACGTGGTGAAACACTGGCTGGGTGGCCGGGCCCAAAGAGTTGTGGTCAATGGAGTTAAATCCAGTTGGTGACCAGTCACGAGTGGGGCTGCTTCTATTAACATCTTTATTAATGATCTTGGTAAAGGGAATGAGTGCACCCTCAGTAAGTTTGCAGATGACACCAAGCTGGGAGGTGGGATTGATACACCTGAGGGGAGAAGGGCAATACAGAGGGACCTGGATAGACTGCATCAATGGGCCAAGGCAAACTGCATGAGTTTTAGTACAGCCAAGTGTCAGGTCCTGCATTTTGGTCACAACAACCCCAGGCAACCCTACAGGTCTGGAGAGGAGTGGCTGGAAAGCTGCCTGATGGAAAGGAACCTTGGTGTACTGATGGACAGTTGGCTGAATATGAGCCAGCAGTGTGCCCAGGTAGCCAAGAAGGCCAATGGCATCCTGGCTTGTATCAGGAATGGTGTGGTGAGCAGGACTAGGAAGTAATCCTGCCCCTGTACTTGGCTCTGGTGACGCCTCACCTCAAGTACTATGTTCAGCTGCACGGGGATGTTACACATTCTCCTTCTCTGGAGATATTCAAGACCTGCCTGGATGTCTACCTGTGCAGCCTCCTGAAGGGGGTCTGCTTTGCAGGGTGTTTGGACTTGATCTCTGGAGGTCCCTTCCAGCCCCTACAATATTGTGATTCTGTGAAAGAGGTGCTGGAACAGGTCCAAAGAAGGGCAGCAAGGCCTGTGAAGGGCTGGGAGAATATGCCCCATGAGGAGCAACTGAAGGAACTGGGGCTGTTCAGTCATTGGAAGAGGAGGCTGAGAGAGACCTTATTGCTCTCTTCCAATATCTGAAAGATGATTGCAGTGAGGGCAGAATTGGTCTCTTCTCACTGGTGACAGATGACAGGACAAGGGGAGGCTTAGGTTGGTTGTCAGGAAACACTTCTTTACAGAAAGGGTTGTTAAGCACTGGAATAGCACTGGTTGAGTCATCATCCCTGAACGTGTTTAAAAACCATTAGGGTGTGGTGCTCAGGGGCATGATTTAGCGGTGGGTTGTTGGAGTTAGGGTAGTATGGTTAGTTTGCAGTTAGACTTGGTTATCTTTAGAGTCTTCTTCAACCTGAGCAATTTTACCAAGCCTGACTGTGGGCAGCGATGACTGAGGGAAAGGACCCTCTCTGAACCCATCACGGCTGATATCTGGGGCCAAACACTTGTCTCTTGGAAAGTCACACTCAGGTGTCTGCCCCTCAGGTCTAGATCTTGTGAGTGAAACCTGGGTCAAAGGCTGACTGATGGGAAAAGGAGTGAGCCAGACAGAAGGCAAGAAATGTTCTTTACGGGAAGGGAAGGGGGATGCTCTCGAGAAGCATAGTCCTGGGACTACTCTGATAAGCAAAGCAGGAGTACTTATTAGTATAGGCAACCAGCTGCTTCATGGATTGGTCACAGACAATATAACAAAGTACACAAATCTCCTCTGCAAGACTGAATTCTTCCTCAAGTACCTTGGCCCAGGAAATTCCTGCAGAGAAAGACAGTCCCTCTGGCAGTGGGCAGCTGGCACAGTAGGCTATGGCTGCAGCTGCAGTAATCAATGCATTCTGAACAGCTATGGCTCTCAGTCTTGTCACTACCTTGTAGCTCTCTCTCCCAGAGGAGAATAAAACATGAGATCTTATCAGCATGGTGGCATGCTATATCTTGCAGGGCAGTTGCTGTAAGGTTGACTGTTGTTAAAATCCGAGAACAGAAGGGACGTGGCTGTCTCCTTGCTTCATATTTGATCAACACCAGCTTTTAACTGAGTAACTGTTTTTCCCTAGATTTTTTTTGTCTTGGAGGCTAGAATTTTTAACTCCAAAGCATTACAGAAATGAACAATGATTTACTGGCATTAAATAAATTAACATAGTCTTGCACACATACCTGTTTTAGATCTTCATCCAGAGATGAAAAAGATTAAGCTGAAATCCATATCCCATAGTTACAGATTTAAGACAGAGCTATCTGTTACTGTTGCTTGGACCTGGACCATACACAGAAACATAATTTAACTTGGAAAGGTATCACATTAAAAGGATGAGCCACTTTTAATATCCAAGCTAACACCTATCACCAACACTAGCACTTTGAAAAGAAACCTGCTTGCTTGGAACCAGTACAGAATCTGCTAATGCAGGACTCATTGCACAGTGCAGATAAAGCTTCAGAGGTAAATCTTACAGAACACCCACTACTCACAGGCAACATCCCTTTTTAGTTGCTCCTTTGATCAGATAAGAAAGCCTTTGCTAAAATGCTGAAAATGTTTTGACAGCCTGTGCCTCTATCTTGTGCCTTTGCCTACCAGTTTAAGCAGTCTTTGAAAAGTTTTTCATACTTGTCTTCAAAACAGAAGATTAAGTATAAAGTTTAAACTATGATTCTTATTCAGCAAGTTATTTATGTGCAGAGTTTATATGCGAAAGCAGTAATGGTCATGAATGACTAACATTCAAATTTATCCTCTAAATAACAAAAGCTTCATTAGTGTACTAATGAAGGTGCTTAAGTTGTAAGTACATAATAATTCATAGCATGTGTTTGAGATACCTGACTACAGAAGTTGAAAATAAAATAATATTGGGCTGTTTAGGAAGAGCCTTCTATCCAGTCAAGGGCTGTCAGATTACACTGCAAGTACATGCTGTAGACGTTATGATTTTCCAAGATTATCTGAGTTGCTCAGACCGTATTATTGATCTCCAGCCCCTGAAGTGTGAGTTGTGAGGCTCAGTGGGACTGCAGCTGTTCTAAAGGGATCAAAACGGGAGTGTTTGATACTTGGGCTTCTGTTTTCAATTATAGCTTGAAAATATGGGAGTCACTAATTGAAAAAGAAAAAAGAAAGCTGAGGCATTGCTTCTGAATTGCTGTCACAGCCTGAAGCAATGGTTGAGCAACAGGTGAGAAGGCATGTGTAACCCAGGAAGCTCAGGTGCAAGCAATGCATTTGAGTGACCAGAAAAGATGAAGTCTGGGTCCATCCTTCCTCACCCTCATTTAAGTGTTAGCAACTACTAGAGAGAATAGCATCTCTATTTGGAGATTATGCCCTTATTGAGTCTCCACCAGACTTTGGATAGGGTGAGCCACTTTTTTCAGTTTCTAACCTGTGTCTTGTCAAACACCTTTGCAAGCATGCTCTATCCTAGTAGAAGGCTCTACCATCACCTTCCATTGCTGCACAGGCATGATGCAAAAGAGAAAATCAGTGGTCACAGTGGTGATGGGTTGATGTTTGAATGAGGTGATCTTACAGGTCCTTAATGATTCTGTGATTCTATGACTCTAAGACTGGCAAAAACCTGATACAAACAGTCTGTGCAAGAGTTTATCGGTGCTGAGCTAAAATGCCTGTGTCTGACAGTTATGTGCTATGCAGATAGGAAATGATGAGACAGTGCATACCTAATACACCCACTGAAAACAATTCTGTTTGTTACGGGTCTTACTGAGAAGGCTTATCTTTACTTTTAAAAATTCCTGCTCTAGTTTGTTTGGCTTTGTTTTAAAAATACAAATGCAGGGCAACTGGAAATCCAGCTTGGCTATGAGAAACTGTAAATCATTAATGTTCAGTGTTCCATGCAGATGTGATCAGTTTCTAACTCATCTTTTCAGTCTTCATGGTAATGGAACATGTTAATAGCATGTACACTTTCCTGTGGCTGAGATGACTTCTATTAGTTTATGTAAAAAATGCTTCATAGACATCCTGGAAAAATTGGATCAAGAAAATGTCTACAAAGCTCCTTCCTTTGTGATTCCCTTGTGAAATCTTTTGAAGAAAGCATTTTTAAATTGAAAGGCTTGGAGAGTTCCCTATATGATGTTATCCCTTGGAATCTAGTGAAGCAGCATCTGCAGTTTTCTGAGAAAGTTTTTCAGGTGAAGTGAACCATAAGATTGCTCTGGAGTAAACATTCATCTTTACCTAGAAATGGCCTCATTACTCAGCAGGTCACACATTCATTACTTGTTCTTGTCTTAAGAGCTTGCAGAGTCACCTGGCGTCTCATCTAAGTGTTTTAGTACTGCAAAATTGGGTATTAATGATTGGCCCTAATAGGGCCACATTGTAAGATTTGATCTGAATACCATGGAGCAACTGGGCCATCCACAGTTGACCTGCCTGAAAATGTCAGCCCAGCATGTGACTATTGAGAGAGTTAAGTGCTGTGATTTTGATTAGTCATTTTATGACTGTCCCTAAATCCATCCATTCAGACATTTTATTGGCCTCAGGCCAGCACCAGCTGCAGAGCTGGGAATGGTGTTCTCTGAGGAAGACCAAAGAAAATTGTAGTTTGTGCTGTGTCTATTTGCACCAAAAATCAGCAGGGGGGTTTTTCCACCAATCACAAGTGAATTTGAGGCTGTGGATGACAGGTAGGTCACTGCTGGAGCTTATAATGACTCTAGTTAAATCCCAGTTGCCTACTTTAATTGAAAGTTAAATTAAGATATTATAAAGAGGGTTCCAAATGTAGGTGTCTTCCTTTTTTAAAATAATCTTTAAAAAGGAGTCAGATGCCTAAAATCTTATGATGTGGTAAAGCCTCTTTCTGTCAAACCATGACAGGTACTGATAGGCTACCTGATATTTGAATGCAAATCTGTCTCCAGCTCCAACATAACCAAGATGCTGTCTGTTGAGGTAGCCATCACCAGAATTGTCACTGTTATGTAGCTGCACGCTAGGTTGAATATAGAAAATACAAGTATAAGTGTAGTGGTTACAGGGTGTGGGGAATTATTTCAAAAAAATCTGGTGGTTTTTACCTTTCAAAGTAATATCTGCGTGTTCTGAGTGTGACCACAGGGTCTTAGGACAATTCAAGTTGGAAGGGTATTCTAGAGTTCCTAGCGCAACCTCTTGCTTAGAGTAGGGCTGGTGTGAGGCCAGGCCAGGTTATGCAGAATTTTATCCACTTCCTTCCATTGATTTCTGCAAAAGCAGAGTTTTGTTCAGCTCAGCATTAGTTTGGTTCTTGCCCTTGCTTCCTCCTCTCCTTTCCAATGTGAGTGTCCTGTGCAGATGTTACACTTAACAGTACATTGTTAAAAGTTTGCATAGACTTGTTGAATTTAAAATACTGAATAATGTAATTCAAAATGTCTTTGTACTCATTTATACCTAATTAGGTTTGCTTATATCAACCTTAGGTTTAATTCTTGCCTCACCTCTTTTCTTCAGATTTAGTTAGGATCTTACAATATAGCTTTCAATTTCTGCATTAAAAAAGTATTTAGAATAACATAGCGTATTTCTTAGCATGTAGCTGTTGCTTTAGTATCAATGCCTCAGAAGGAATATATATATATTTAATAAAGCGTAATTAGATTTCCAACCTGCACAATAACAGCAGGTCTGGAGCAATTGGCTTGACAGCTCTTTCACATATATTGTATGTCCTCAGATGGAGCCTTCCGGTTTATTTTGTACGTGATCAGAGTCATCTGTTGTGAATACCGCAGTGCAGTTTGGCCACTGATTACAAGGCTGCCACATCATTAATCTTTCCTGAGAAAATCTTGAATAGATGATTTTATAGTTATAAGCCCTTCAGAGATATATCTCCATTCTTTTAAGATACAGGTGCTTTGCACGGAGGCTCATGGGCATGCTCCTCTCCTACCTTAAAGCAGGCAAAATGCAAAGGTCAGTGCTAAAATGCTGCCAGTGTCAAGAGAAGGCAGTTAGATTGTTTATTTTGCCTGTTTTCCAGCTTCTGTATATCAAGAATAGTCTCCTCTTGGACTAAAGGCATGACTCAGACCTATGTGAGCAAGTATTTCAAGATTCTCGTGAGTCTTAATTATTACCTTCCACCAGATGTCAGGGAAATTTCAAATTGTTTTTTTTTTTTTTTTTAAGAGGAAAAGCTCAGTTCTCTGCTCATGATCAAACATCTGGATGAGACCAAAATACACCTAGAGAGACCTAATGCGAGGAAATCGGATACCTTCTGTAAAACATTTACCCTTCAGCAGACCGCAAACATTCAGAATTGGTGTGTTGTCCTTTTGCACAGGAACTTTACTAAGCAACACTTTTCTCTCTTTATTTGCATGAAAAATATCTTTAAATGATGCCATTCCTGTGAATGCCTACAGGTCCTGCATGGCTGATTTGGACCACCACAGCTCTGAGCTGCCTTTGCCATTCCTACTTAAGCATATGGTTTGCACACAGCAGTTGCAGGGTGGTGTGGGGAGGTATGATGCATTTGATTTAACAGTGAGAACAGAATGCTAAATTTTTTCCCTAATTGATGTTAAGAAGAGGTTGGTTTTGGTTTTTGTTTATTGGTGAGTAGTAAAAGATGTATTTTTATGGGTACCTGGAGAAATGAATAGTCATAAAGAAAAGCTTACACAAGGTCCAGCTTCTACCAGCATTTTAATCACAACTCAAAGTGAAAACAATCTAGGTTATTCAATATGGTAAGCAAAAAACAAAAGTAATTCACACAGGATTCAAGCTGAAATCTCATTCTGGTGACTAAGATAATTGTTTCCAAAGAAACCTGTATACAAAATGTATGATAACAGAAATGTAACAGATCATTTTCAAAACCTGTACATTTTAGAGAATCCTTTTCCTCCCCTTATCTGCTTCACTAATGCCACCACAAAGTTATCACCTGGGCCAGAGGAGGCAGCACTGCAGCAAATGCATGAAATGAATTGAGAAGTAGATACTGTGATAAAATGTAATTATGCTGTTTAAAAGTACATTTCTTTGGAGACATTCATATTAAAGTCACAGCTACATGACACAAAATACATTATATTTTTCTAAATGCTTTTCTGTGTGGAAATCGTAAGTTACTTTCTAAGAAAAGAAGAAAACAGGCTCAATTTCAGAACTAGCTGATGAGTGTGTGCAGCAGTTTTCCAGTTGGCTCTGTAGAAGGCGTGTTCAGTAGCTTCTGGAATAAACGGGTGTGAAGGCCAAAATAAAAAGAAATGAGGAAAGTTTCTGTGTTACTAAGTTCTGTGCCTTTTTCTCTATAATCTGACTGATCAAATTCCATTGCTTCTACCTGATCCTTTATCTGACATTTATTTCAACCTTTGAGGCATCAGTTGCTAAACCCCAAGAGTTCACAAGGCAAAGGGTAAGTAAATTACATCTTCAACAGTAGAAGTCATATGCTACATCCTATTATGTGAAGCTACAGCCATAACTAAGCACCTGACAAAATCATACTTTCCAAGACTTTTCCACTGGTGTTTTGTTTGCGTGTTTTTTTCTTCATAGAAGCAAGGATGTTTATTTCTTATTGTGTCAAATGGTAATAAATGGATTCAGAAAGTGTTTATGAGGAGGATGATGTCTATTTGGAGTTTGCATTTTCCTTCTGAATGCTGATTTCAAGGGAAGGTCACAAATATCCAATGAAGTTCCAATTATTTCTCTTGGGATAAAGTACACTGCTGTGTATACTCCCTGCATGCATTTGTGTTTGGCTGTTTTGAGAACTAAAACCAAACAGACCAATTTCAAGTGTGCTTTGATGACTGAGAATGCCTGATTACTTAAAAATATTGGTGTAATATATGGTCTTTTTTTTTTTTTTTTTTTTTTTTTTTTTGTCCCAGCACTTCAGATATACAAATGCAGCATCAATAACTCATGAATAATTAGTCTGCTGTGAGCATTTGAATGCATTCAGGAAAGGACACAGGAGAAGTGAGCTCATGTTAAATCTTCAGGATTTTAATTCATGTCAGTTCTGTATACTTCAGAGAATGCAAGGACATCAAGTGGGACTGGAAGACTTTACCCATACCTACAGTGAAGCTGTCAATTTGAATTTTGGAAGGACTTTATTGTTCAGTCATAGATTCCAGTGACAGTGTGCTACAATAACAACAAAGGTTTTCCACCTTCCACACAAAACTGTATTCCCATGTCATTGTGCACCCACTTTTTTGGGTCTATCCAGAATTTTCTGACAAAGATAAAAATGGTTGCTTTTGTCCTGCCCAATTTTTCTGTTCTGCTCTACAGTGCAGCCCATGGAAACCTGTGTCAGCACAACTAGATATCGAAAAGATGAAAGGAGAGGAAGAAGTGCCTGGGAGATATGCCTGGTATAGCCAGGGAACTCTATAGTATACACCAGGGATGATGAACAGTGCTGTGCCCTCTCTCAATAGAAAGGAGGATGTCAAGGCAGTTTGCTCTAAGCACTACTGCTGGATGCAGCAAGGCATGAGTTCAGATTTGTGGACAAACCAATTATCAGAAAGCCCCAGAATATGCATACATTCCAATGAGCACTCTTGGGGAGGATGCATCTTTACGTTCATAGCCATATGGAAGAATGCAGGGACAGGCACTGCCTTCAGCATCCATGTACAAGTGTCTTACCTGATTCCTTAAATCCTTACTATATGCTCAGTGAGGTCACTATATTTAAAATTAAAGTTAATATTAAGATAATCTAATATTAAGATATGTTCAAGGTTCAAGTGGCAGCAGCTCCTCAAAGCTGTTTTACTCAGGAGGATGTCTAAAGGAAACAGAAAAGCTGTCTCCTCTCCTCTACTAAGTGCTTCCTAACAGCTAGTGCAGGAAGATGGGGTGTTGGTCAGAAAAAGGATTAAAGTTGCTTGTTTCCCATCAGCACCAACATTTCTTGTTCCAAGGGTATTGTTGATATGTGTCCTTTTCTATGTCCACTCCAGAATTAATATACTCATGATTTCTGGTGCTTGAACAGTGACCAAGTGATTTTAACTGCAGTAGTGCTAATACTAAAATATATAGAGAGAACTGTGGTGGCCTTTTAGCTTCTCCTCAGATGAAAATATTACAGTAAATTAGCACTGAAATGTCATGCACAGACAAGTTAGAAGTGAACTATCTTCAGTTGAAAAAATTAGAGTTAATTGAACAACAAATATCTTACAGCCTTTTGAAATAACAGTTCAGATACAGTCAATACCAGGCCTCTCCCTTCTCTCAAACAAAATGTGTTTGTTTCCTTTAAAGTTCAAAATGTCACACATGTGCCTTTCACCCATATTTCTTAAGAAATTCACTGAGGGGTTGTTAGAAACAGAAGGTTTAAATGTTCTTCATCATTTATACTGCTGATTGTGTGGACTTGGATCTCATTCAGCCCAATTCTGTAAAATAAAAAACTATTTCCATGATTACAAGCAAATAAATATGCAGTGTTTGGAGATCTTACTTTTTCAATAAAAAACTTATTTGCAGCTAGTTAAAAAACAAAACAAAACTTTGATCATAGCTCTGACCATAATGTGGTTAGTAATTCTGGCACTCAAAATGATAGCAAAACCATCAGCTGTCCATGCTCTTATGTCTGAAGTTTCATCTTCACCAGGTGTTGGTGATCATGTATCTCAGTAAGATAAGTTAGTAGGACATCATCAGCTTGTTTGAAAGATAAGTACGATTTAGAGATTTTAGTAGAGACTTCTACAGCTCGTCAGTTTGAAAGAAATTGCTACTAAAAAGGATTTCTTATAAAATACAAAGAACGCTTTTTAATCCCATCATCTCTTTCTATAAAAGGCATCTGAAATGTCAAAACTTTTCTTATTGCAACAGCATTTGTACTTCAGCTGTCAACATGTTTACCAAGGAATGGTCCCTTGCTGGCTGCTCCCTGGAGTGGCAGCATGGATGATGCTGGGTTTTTCTGGAGTAAGTCTTGGGGATTGCTGTCAGTGCATCCTTTTGACTATGAAGTCTGAGACAAGAAAAGCATGCAGGGAGTGGAACAGCGAAGAACAGCTGAGACAGAAAATGCAGCTGTGCCGTTGGTGACAATCGTTTCTTACTCTCATCTTCACTGCTACTAAAATGCAGGTGTAAAGCACATAATTCTGTTTCTATAGTTATTATAGACTTTTCATTATTATTATTTATTTTTATTATTATTTATTATTATTATAGACTTTCTATAATCTCACAGACATGAAGCTTTTAAGCCCACTCATTTTATGGACTGATGGGTCCAAGGTGTCTGTTAAAAGATACAGAATTATAAAAGAAAACACACAAACAGAAATGTGATAAAGACAAAGGTTTGCATGTCATTCCTGCTGCTCTTTAATGGGGTCAGAAGCAGTAGCATTGCACCGTGTCAGGCCTGTTCTTGATGTAGACATTCCGTGGGAGCCGTGAACCCTGGAAGGTGTTGAGGGAGGGGATAATGGAACTTCCCAGCCAGGCAGCAACATAGTGACTGGGGGCTGCAGCAGGGCATCCCCTGCCCTGGCCCTGTGCCGTGTGCTGAGCAGTGCCTCACAGCTACATGCTGCTCCTGACTGGGAGCAGTAGGGGGTTGTTGGAGTGACCCCAATGAGGTGCAGGAAGTGCTGTCTTCAGTAGGCCCAGGACCAACACCCCCCAGAACCTAGAGGGTGAAGAGGGCCACAGGGCAGTGGGAGCGCTCACCCCACAGGAGGACTGTCACAGGCTTGGGGTGGGCACTAAACAGGTGGCAGCAGCAGAATGTTTCCTTCAGGCGCTGGAGCATCTCTGGTAGAGGCTGGACTCCACAGGCTGCCAGCATCTGGCTGAGGTAAAGTGTGAGGCATTCCCTGGACATATTCAGGTGGAAGGAGAAATGAGCTAGTGCAAAGCCACATATATCATGCAAACACCAGAGCCTAGTACCACACCAGTTGTGCAGCCATAGGAGCAGCTTGAAGTGAGGCATCTAAGCATGGCTGGCACACCAAAGGCCTTAAAGTGCAGCATGTACATCTTCTCACTCTTGGTGATGGGGGACAGGGGGACAGTGGTGACCAGCACAGCCAGCTCCTTGGGGCACATGGCTGGCTTGTGGAAGAAATGATGCCAGCTCTTCCAGCCCATCCCAGTTGGTGATTACACCAGGGATGAGGATGGGGCTGTCCCTGCCCTAACACCACCAACTGCTGCCATTCATCCCTGGCCAGCTCATTTCCGGTGTGGCCCATTCTCCTGTCAACAACATCAGCTTGGAGAACTTGTACACTGCTGCCAGACTGAAGGCCATCACGCATCTGTGGCTGGCTCACTGCAGGGCATATTTTGTGCTGCCGGAGCAACTGTGTCTGTATTGCACATTACTGGTGACGCAGAGGAAGCAGGAAGGAGAGAAGGAAGAGCCTGGTCATTACAGGCCTGTCGGTCTCACTTCAGTGCCTGATCAAATTATGGAGAAAGTTATGCTGTGAGTTACTGAAAATCACCTGAAGGACAATATGGTCATGGGTTCGTGAGGGGAAAGTCATGTTTAACTAGCTTAATTTCCTTTTGTGACAAGATCACCCAATTAGTTGACAAAGGGAAACCAGTTGTTATCTTTTGGATTTCAGCAATTTTCAATACTGTTTCTTGCAGTATCTCTTTCTAGACAACATGAAGATAGGAAAAAAAAAATGTGATGGGTGGATGAGCAACTGGCTCAGACCAGATGGGTCAGACCCAAGGGGTTAATAGTAAGTGAAGTTGCATCAGCCTGGTGGCCAATCACTAGTTGGGTTTCCTTGGCTCCATCTTAGGGCCAGTTCTCTTTAATGTTCTCATAAATTATTTTCATGTAGAACTAGAAGGCATTTTGAGCAGATTTGCTGATGATACTAAACTGGGAGGAGCTGTTGACTCCATTGAGGGTGGAGAGGCTTTACAGAGAGATCCATACAGATTAGAGAGCTAGGCAATCCCAACTCCCTGAAGTTTAACAAGAACAAGTGTCAGATTCTGCGTCTGTAAAGGGAAACCTTAGGTATGCATACAGAGTAGGGGATGAGACACTGAAAGCTGCCCTGTTGAAAGAGATTTTGGGGTCCTGATTAACAACTTGAACATTAGTCAGCAGTGTGTCCAGGCAGCCAAGAAGACCAACCATGTTCTCAGGTGCCTCAAGCACGGCATTACCAACTGAGCAAGGAAAGAGATTGTTCTATTCTGCTCTGTTCTGTGCAGCCTCACTTTGAGCACTGTGTGTACTTCTGGATACCACAGAACAAAAAAGTCATAAAACTCTTAGAGGGTGTCTAAAAGAGGGCTACAAAAATGGTGAAAGTCTGGGGGGGAAGACATATGAGGAGGAGTTAAAGACCTTGGTTTGTTTAACCTGGGAAATGGGAGACTGAGGAGAGACTTCATCACAGTCTGTGGGCCTCCTCCTGTGCCAGGGAGCAGGTAGGTAGGCAGTGATCTTTCTGATGGAGAGTGGAACCCAAGGGTACAGCATGGAGTGGTGGCGTGAGAGAGTCAGGTTGGATACTGAGAAGGTTTTTCACAGGGAGGGAGGGTGGGCACTGGAACAGGCTCCCCAGGTTGTGTCTATCTAAGAGCATCTGCCTGCTCTTAGATGTAGGGTCTAATTTTTGTGTGGTCCTATAGGGAACCAGAAGTTGGACTCAATGATCTTATGGCGTCCCTTTGAACTTGGGACATTCTATGACTATATGATTTTACAGGCTACAGCTTTGTCATTAAGCACCAAATTCTTATTTTCAGGATTCAGAGCTTACTCTTGGAACCCAAAGCCACTGTTTCATCACCTGCAGCCTAAGTTTTCAGGCCCAGAGTTTTATTTTATAGTCTCAAATGTTATTTTTAGGGCACAAAGCCTCCTCTTGGGGGTCCATGGTCTTCTCTAATAACACAAAGCCTTCTTTTTAGTGCAGAAAGTCTCATTCAAGGGGCTGAGGCCCAACATATCTATTAATAGCCAGTCCCCCACTCTGTGAGGGCCCAAAGCTTCATTTTAGTGCTCAACACATCCATCCTAGTGCCGAAAGCTTGCCAAGAGCCAAAGCCTGATATTTAGGGCCCTAAGTCTCCTTCAGGGATCAAATGCCTTTTTCGAGAGACAAAAGCATCAATTCAGGATCCAGCCTGAGCTGCAGAGTCCAAAGCCCCACTGTGAAATGTTCAAAATCTCATATCAAGGTCTAAAACATCCTTTCTAGAGCACAAGCCCTCTTTTTCAACTCTAAAACACACTAATAGGGCTGAAAATTGCTTTTTTATTATGCAAAGCCCTCTTTAGATTAGGTTGATGGTTGGACTTGATGACCTTGGATGTCTTTTCTAAATAACATCAATATATATGTTATAAATATAACATGTTATAAATATAACATAAATATTCTATGTTTCTATGTCGACAAAGCTGCCTTGATCTGGGAGCCCTTATGTTGGAGTAGGCTTCTGAGGTCTCCAGTTCCTGTTACCCAGTCACTTCTCCAGAGTATACTGGGGCACCTTCACCACATTTACCTCATCTCAGCATCATCCTCAGCCAGGCTGGTAGAAAGGGGACAGCAGAGATGGATGTGGGAGCGTGGAGACATCACCTCTCACTGGCCTCTCCTGGATGAGGGCCATCACACACTTTTTGCTTTAGTGCTGGGCATGTTACTCTGGCCTTTAAACATGTTATGGTTTTTAAGTTCACAAAGGCAGTGCTGAAGGGTCCTATGACTGTATAGCTCCTGCTAAAAGCTGATGTTTAGCAGAGTAAGCTTGTCTCGTTGTAGGATGGTTCACACTGCCCGAAGGGATGGGACCCTGGAAAAGAAACACTCTCTGAAGCACGCCCAAGTTTTGTACTGAAGGGATCTGGTCTGAAGCTGAGCCAAGCAGCACTTGCCCTGTGTGGGTGGCAGGTGGCTTTGTTTCCTGGTTGGGTCTCTGGCACTTCTTATTTCAGTAGGATAAATATTTTCAGTGAATCCTAGTCAGCATCCAGGATAATAAATCTGTGCCATTCCACTCAAATGTTCTCCTGGCTTTTGCACACAAGTGAGTATCATAAAAAGAGAAAAATGGAGACTGTGTTTTGTTCACCAAGGAATTTCAGCATGCAGTTCTGGCCTATGCATTTTCCCATCTTGCAATTACCTTATTTGATGGCTATGAGCTCAAGTTTTGGCTAGGATTAATTCTGTGATATCTTTCTGAAATATTTTTGTTCTTTGTTTAAAAATAGTCAGATACCAGTGGACTTTACTTCTTACATATAACTTTAAGTACTGGCTCCAAGTACAAAAAAAAAATGGACTGAAAAAACTAATGCCATTATAGCTAGAAGATGATCTCACTTTATATCCCTTAGCTCATTCTCTTTAAGTCAGCCTTGAGGGAAGAAGGGTGGGAGAGTTTGGGCCTTTGCCAGAGTCCCTATTAAGGACCAATTTGCTTTCCATTATTTAGCAAACAATGTGGAAAATACAAATACCAGTGGGATAAAAAGTGGTTTATGTAAGTAGCAGTGGGAAAACTCTGTGGTAAACCAGAGGTGGGATTAATCCCTTAACAGAGGAGTGAGTAATAGCAGCTGAGTCACAGCGAAGTCTCAGTGGGTGCAGAGCACGTCCTAAGGAGCTGAGCCTTTCTGCTTTGACAGTGGTCACTACAAGCACACAGGACCTATGTGATCCATGAAGCCTTCATGTGCTGGAGCTTATGGGGAAGGCAGGGACATATAAAGTCAATTTAGAGAAGTCATGACTTGACTTTCTAATGAAAACTGACCAAGCTATCTGTTTAATGATAATTTTCCTTGGGTAATGTATTATTTGGGTTAAAGATACTTCAAGTGTGTTATTATTTGGGTATTATTTGGGTTAAAGATACTTCATGACAGTCCTGCAAAAAAACAAAAAAACAAAAACCAATAGTAATTGCTATGCATTCATTTTTAAAAGACAGAACAGATAACATACTCAAGAGTGCTATTAAGCTAGGAGAAAATATTAACTAAAAAAGGGACCAGTTGCCAGTGCTCAATTTAGTACTGCTCAATAGCTCTTGTTAAACGTATGCAACATGATGACAAAGTTAACATTTGTCGGTGGAGCCATTCTCCTTATGGAATATGCAGCTTGCAGCTCAAGAACTTTGTTTCTCCACTTTTCCTAGGAAAACCACATAAACAGATGATGAGAGACTCATGACATTGAATCCTTTTTCCTAGATACTAACACCAAAGAAAATAAAATGATGTCTAACATACAGCACAAACCTGTGACTTGCAAAGGGAAGCCCTCTCCTTTAATATGTCCCATTTGTCACCATCTGTCTCATAGGTCATAATCTGAAAGCAAAGTTCATAGCATGATTACGAAGCACTAGCAGATCACTAACTAGTTCTTCTGACAAACCACAAATGCCTCCAACTGCTCCAGTGTTTCCTTGCCCTTTGTTGGTGCCTGAACCTGCCTCCATCCCACATTACCAGGTGAGTTACTTCTTGAACTGGGACAACTCTCTGGCTCCACAGAGGACTGATGTTACAAGTCAGCCAGAAGAGCAGCACAGGGAAGAGAGCCCAGCAAAGGATGGAGAAGGCGGGAGAAAGAGGAGGCAGAGAGGGAGGGAATTCAGCAGGGAGCAGTATGGCTCCAGCCTCAGTCACAAGCATATTCTGACTGCTCAGCAGAGGAACCACATATATATCGAAAGTCAAAACCTACCCACTTGCTGACTTCTGTTATTTTTAGAGGAGAATGAAACAAACAGCTATTAAGATCTCCCTCCCTCCTTCCCCAGTATCATGAGGGAGTGATGATGAGACAAAAAAACCTACCTGCCAGTCTCGGTAACTGGCTTGTTTCTGTAGGCTCCCAGCTCATCACCTTGAATGGTCTGAAGTCTCTTCAGCTTCCCAGCAGAGTCCCAGTGCTTGCCTTCCTTCATACCTCTCCTGAGGCTCACCCAAACCTGGGGGAAAAAGCAAAAGGATGAAAATAAACCACACTACAGATTCCAGTCAGATGTTTCGTTTTAAATACCGGCTTGACAAATAATCAGTATCAAAGCACATCAGTGACCACATTGTTCAGGCTTGCATTTGGGAGTGCTTTCCAATTAAAAGCAAATCACTGAACGAGACTTTCGAATTGATTTCTGTGAAGAAGAAGAAATGAAGGGAACTACTTGAGATCTGACAATAGCTGAAGTGATTTGTAAGCTCGAAGCATGCAAGATAACATTTAATTAACAGCAGCAAAAATAGAACATCACTTTGAATTTACGTAAGTTCTCTTGTTCCATGTGTGCGCAATGCCCTTTCTTTAAGTTTCTATTCACACAAGACAGTATTAACCCTCCATTCCTAAAGATAATACTTTCCTCACAGGCTGCGTAGCATTTCTTACACTTTCAGAAATTTCAAACAGAAATTTCTACAGAGAGGAAACCCCTTCCCACCATGAAGGCTGCAGCTTATGCTGTGTGTTGTGATGGCATCCCTGTCTGCATCTGTGCTACATCAGAATGCCAATGTTACGATGCCACTGAAGTGACTGTGATTGCAGAAGTCAAGGATGCCTTCTTCAGTGTCACTGGCAGATTGTCTCTGTTTACACTGAGGCTGAGCAAGCTGCTGCTCACCAGAGACACCATTACTGCACATCTGTACAGGAACAACCTTGTGCAGCTTTGAAGCCAGCACCCAGAAGTTCTGCTGATATTCTCTCCAGCAAGGATAAGCCTGTGAGGCTGGAGACCACAGTGTGCTTAGAGCTGTCATCCATGGATGCTCCTACAAGGCTCCCAGTAAGGGGCTGACATTTACACCCAAACCCATTTCAGTTTCTGAATTTAAAAATTTCAATTCAATTCTGAATTGAAATTCTGAACCAGAATTTCTCCATGGTCATGGCTCCATCTTTTTTTGCTTCACTATGAGCCTTCCCACCAGCCTCCCCTGCTGATGTTCTGCTAAAGTTTAAAAACTCGTAAGCAATCTCTACACAGCTTACACTGTGCCCCAGACCAGACTGCTTGTTTCTGTTACTTCTGTTACAAATACATGCTTATTCAGCTATGGCGTCTTCTTCCATTTTTTTGGTGAAGTTACCTTGCTTTCAGTTTTACCACACTTGTGAGTTTTGCAAGATTATTGCATACTATAGTACATTCTCTGTATTAGAACCCTTCAGTGAAACCATATCCCTATTCAAAAAACAGCATTAATTAACAGTAACAATAAGTTGTATAGGAAATAGTAGTTAATCCACTTGTAATCAATAACTAATATGATTAGCAATTAATCAACTGTACAAGAAACTGGAGCACGTGTACTATCCATTTAAATGATCTTTTTATTGAGAGTTAAGTAGATCGAAATGAGTGGGGCATTTTGACAGTGGGGTCTCATGTACCTGTACAGTATTATAATTGTAGCCCTGGGTGATGATGTACAAGCCCACTGATTTTCCTTTTGCATTTGATCCAATTCAGGGAAGTCTACTTGACTTTGATGTGTCCTCTGTAAAGTACGGAAATAATCACTTGCCAGAACTTTCCTCATCTGCTCTGCCTTTTTCCTCCAAAGAAGTAGGAGAATTTTCCAAGCAAGCCGAGAGGTGGGAACAAACTGATAGATCACGTTCCTGAATTAAGCAGGTTAGGACAAGAACAAGCAAAAAACAATGGGATAAATCCCCAGTGATTCAGTCTATCCCATTGTTCAGATTAGACTGATTGAGCTAAACGACATTTCCACTGCATCCCCAGCTCACCAGAAAATTGCACATTTGTCTGAATGTAGAGATTGACAGCTCAGATGATCTGAGAGTGATGGCTTTTTTTTTTTTTTAATTCCCATTATCTGTTTTAAACCAACAAAATTATGACAGTAAACATACAGCTATTCCTATGTTTAAGGTTAATTTATTTCCAACAGAAAAAGTACTATATTGGGGCAGGTAGGGCTGACAACACTATTGTGACAAATGGATCAGCAAAAAAAATCTCTCTCCAAAGATAGCTACATGTTTTGATTTAATGAGATGCTAAACATGTGCGTCAGCTGCATTAAGAATGGACTGCATTGCATGGGGGATAGCACTGTGAATCTTCCCAGATTGAATCCTTCTCTGCCTTTTGTTTTGAGAATTTCCTCCCTTCTAGTCTCTGAACTCCTAAAGTGGTCTTTTCTAATTTTCACTTAAAGTGACTTTGTATTAATTTATTTAAAGAAATCCTCTGTACTTTAACAGGAGCCTGTTTTAATCTGCAATGCCAATAACGTTGCTTCTTCTCAAAGCTTCAGCTCAGTCCGGGGGCTTCCTTCAGCATGAAGACTCAGGACCTTTTGTTCATTAAGGAACTGCCTACACTTTCCCCAAGGTAAAGCTGGAGCTTGACTGATTAAACAATCAGAGATCCCATTTGGTTGGCTTTTTTTCTGACACTTCCTTTTGTCTTCCAATTTTTTGTCATAAGCAGTGGGGACTGAAGGACGATTTAATTTAAATCCAATCAAATTATGGCAAAGCTTGAAACATGTTTACAGTCCCCTCTGCTTAGCGGAAGAGATATATATCCAAGCCAAAATATTTCCAAGAGAAGCCAGAAATTCAGGGCTGTGTTCAGACTTCCTCTAAGAGATGTTTCCAGTTTAAATTTCAGCTTACTATAACACCTCAAGTTGAGGGAGATTGAAGTTAAGAGTTTCTTAAAATGTTGCTCATTTTATCACATCTTGTGATATCCTCACAAAAGCCACAACAAGAATATCTGCTTCTTGTAGTATCTGCTGCATGTAATTCTTGCATGAAACTCATAGGAGGAATGTAATTTTCTTTGTAAATACAGACTTCCTATTTCAAAAGCATACGAAAGCCTCTCAGTAATGTTAGGTTTTGATTATTTCCCTGTGTCCTCAGCTCTATACCTTAAATCTTTTTCAGATCTGCAAAACCCACATCTAAGTACTTTTGATGTCAGAGGCACCTGATCTGGCTTGCAGTGCTACAACACCTCATGCTGGTAGCGGCTGCAGAGTGTGGAGCTGTTCTCCAGCTTCTCTTGGGCTGGGTATCTTGTGTAATTACTCCCCATCAGGAAAAGTACACTGGGAACAGAGTCAGCAAGGTGGGATCCACCAGCGATCTCAGCAAGTTCCCCATCAGCATAATCAAAGCTTTGACATCTGAACAAGATGTCAGAAAGAGTCATCATCACCAAGTCTTCTGTCTGAACTCAGTCAGCTCTACTGTGCTGGAGGTATTTGCTAGCTTCTGTCAGTTAATTAAAGCTGAGTTTTCCAAAGATGGAATAATTGTTCTTAAGACAAATTATTATGATATATCATCACCTGCTGTTTTGATGATTCTGTAATCTTCATTTTTATTGTGTGATAAATACTCAATCATACCCTTTACTACTGCTTCAGATAGTTTTAATGACTGAGCTTTACAAAATATTTTCCTTAAATATATGCCAGTGCCTTCCTATGGCTGTGAGTTTCTAAGGCATGTACAATGGTCACTAGGCCTCAGTAGATGACAGAACAGCTTCTGCTGTTCTCACACGCAAAAGAGAGCCCTTCCCAAGTGCCTGCTTCCCATCAGCAGGACTTGGCATCTGCCATGGGACAGGAGCTGAGATTGACTTCAGTGATAACAGTTTGCCTAGATTTGGAGTGGGAGACTGTAATGTTCAGGTCTGTGATGCACTGTGGGCTCAGGCAAAAAAAAGCTGGGGATACGACAGCATGGAAGAAGGAGAGCTGGACATCTGAGCTCTTGCCTGTGAGCTTGAAGGTCAGAAGCACTTACTCCTCCAGCTCTGGTGTCCCAGGTCCAGGTGATACTGCAGAACACCATGCTGGCTCTGGATAACCTCCAATACCTGCACCAGGGTTGGACTGTCCATGGTGGGACATCTGTGGACAATGTGTTCTGCATGAAATGGGCACTGAGCACTTGATATTAAAGATATGCTTGGATCTTTCAGAGTGCTGTGTGAGTCCTCCTATGGGATGCTAAGTATAGAGGAAAGGCTAATTCTGGTTATAAAACTGCTTGCTTTCATGTTGAGGGGAAAAGTTATAAAAAAAACTATTAGTCAACACATTAATTGATGGTTTGATGGTAATTCTCAGCAGCACGGTACCATGAATATCAATTTTATTCAAAAGAACAGATAATGAAAATTTCATTTTGTAGTGACTCACGTGTAATATACAGCATTTCCTTTAATAGGAAGTGATGTGCATACAGAATCCATAGTTGCTATGATTAGTTGTTGCTGATCTTTAAAGATAAGAAGCAGTGTGAGGAAAGAAATTGAAAACTCTGTCAATTTATCAACAAGAAAGTTACTCAGATACCCGAAGTAATGAGGCACTGAATAAAAATGGCTGTAATGAATCACTTCCTTGAAGTATAATTTAGCTTGTGTTTAGAACTGAGCAAGTAAAGCTTTGAGGTCCTAAGAAGTATGCATTTCATGGAAAAAAAGTGAAATTTCTTTAAGCTCTTAAAAATGAATTTGGTTGCTGTTGCATAACTGCTGCCACATACATTCCTGTGCATAACATTGGAGTTCAGAGCCTTCTACACCCTATATGCACAAAATCATATGAACCCTATAAGTAGCATATAATCTGCTTGGCATATGAAGCCAGTGCAGAGTGGTGGCCATAGAGATGCATTTAAAATTTTCAGGATTAAATATTCAGCAGGAAGGTGGTTATATGATCAAGCATCTCATGTGTTCTGCAAATCTACTTCGTTTGCTGTTCTACCTCCTTCTTATTACAGATCTTCATGGGATCAGCTCTCTGCTGAGCACAGTGCACAGGCTCATATAACCAATGCTAGAAGACATTTTAAAAGTCCTTAAAGAAAAAAAAAAGTGCCATTCAGAAAGATGGCACTTTTCTTTTTCTGAGCACTTATTTTCACTGTCAGTCATAAAAGATAAAATCAACATTAGTTTAGCAGAACAATTCTAGCTCACAAGAGCTATTATATATTATTACAGGGCGTTGCACATTACTGCAGAAGAATTTCTAAGTTTTTTCACTGTTTCGTTGGCAAAAAAAAAACGAGGTCACCTCACAAGGCAGGAAATCATTGAAAAGTCTCATGATCTTCAGTCTTCTTAAATTATAAACATTCTGTGGTGCTTTTACCTCCAAAAGAAGTAATTCTAAATAAATTTTTAAAATTTACGTACCCTTCACCTGTTAAGAATCACCTTTGTTCCTGAAGAGTTTTCTTTCTGTTATAGACCAAAAAATACTTGAATAAGTCTATATCAACCTGTTATCTGCTGCTGGCAGGTCCCATGAAAACGTTTCCCTTCTATTGCCAGAAGCCTCGCAACAAAAGTTGTTTTGGCTGACTGATCCTTACAAAGGCAAGGCAGCACTGCTGTAAAAGCAGGTGCTCTAGTTGCCTTACCACTATCTCCAGGACATTTCCATCTTCTCTTCTGGGTAATTTTAACAGCAAAGGATTACCACAGTTCTTTACACCTCTGCAATTGTTATTGATCTATTTCATTGAAGTGAAAGATATATTGTGTTGTCTTTAAATACAAGACTTTTAATCATTAAATCTTATTTAAGATGGGAAATTTAGCCACTGTCTGGGCAATTCTTTCTGAGTAGCCACCATGGATTTCATGTTGCTACAGAAATGTGAGAGTTGAATCATTTCCTTTATGTTGCTGTTTTTTATGGTTGAGATTCCAGTAGTAATTATTGATTTTTTCCCTTTCCCCATCAATAACAAATAATAACAATAACAACGTAAATAACAAAGGTTAGGTTTCTCTGCAGGTCCTGTGGTGCTGAAGAATTTTTCAGTCATTGTCAACCCATCAGCTCAAGTTCAGTAGTTTTCCATGCAAACCTGTAAAGGCACTCCTATGTAGTGCATTATTAAGCTACCACTTCTAGGGGGACACCAGTAGTGATGTCAAATTGAAAACATGGTGAAAAGTGTTTCAGTCTTGGACATCAGTGTCTGCTCTAAACTAGTAAATCACATCTCCCAACAATTTTGTGTGTTTTGATGTTAATTGCAAATTTTGATTATTTTGCCTACAATGTAAGATGTCAGAATACTTAATTCCTGGAGATAGAAATACTTCTCAAAGCCAATATTTACATGCAAAGCCCCTTCAAAGACTTTTGTTCAATTTGTATTGTTAGGAGCTTGATTTATTTTATTTCATTTTTGTTTTATTTTATTTTATTTTATTTTATTTTATTTTATTTTATTTTATTTTATTTTATTTTATTATTAGGAGGTATTCCAGCTCTTGTAAGCCCACAGACTATAACCTTGTTAACCAATGTTTTCTTTTTTATCTTTTCGACATATATTCATGTTACTCATATGTATCTTACAATGCCTTTTCTGTGTGTTTTTTTTAATCCTGTAAATTTCAAGTATCTTTTTCTTCTTCTTCTTCTTTTTTTTTTTCCTTTTCTTGCAGTGTTATTTTTTCTTTTTTTTTTTTCTTTTTTTTTTCTTTTTTTTTTTTTTTTTTTCCATTGAAGAGAATCCATGCATTCCCACTTCTCTAGAACTAAGCCTGGGAGGATTTGTGACAGTTGACATCTGTAAGTTGATTTCTGAAGACTGAAGTTCTGCAGTTGCTGAAGTGACAGAGGCTTCCATAAATACAAGGGCATGGGTTGAAGTGAGTATTGATTTTGTACATGAAATAGAGCTTAGAACACAGACCAAAGGTCTACTAGCTGGGTGGGGTCTATCTTTTATTCAAGACATACAACATAGTGGAGTGATATGATAGATGGTGTTCAGACTTATATGGATTGAAAAGAACAGGTAAAGTTACTGCTTGTTCCAGCACCACCACATACTTGAATAGTACATACACAGTAAAAGCAATGGATTATGTTGTCAACCACAGAGTTTTGGTTTTCATTCTCCTTTATCTATAATGGTAAGTTTTCTTAGTAATAGAAACAACTGCTCTACACCTCGGAAAGAAAAATCTTCAATCTCTAAGCATTAAGTGTCTTTACTATCAAGATTTTCTGTTTTGGAGGTAATTAAGTTGTGTTAATATTGGGGAAAAAAATCAAACAAAACTGAAAGATGGAAAATTCCACAATTCAGCAAAATTAAGCAAGAGGTTGTGAGTTTATTCCATCAGTGATCTAGTCCTGAGCTTATTGACCTGAAGTCTGTCATTGTGTTTTCATCTCCTCCTTACTGAGTATTCTTCAGAAATCAAGGAGCAATACTTTACAGCCCTTGCTCTCCTTCCTCTCAGTTAGCACCACAGTGGGGGCCCAGGAGACCTGTGAAGGGTCAGATGGGGATGGAGCAGTGACATGGTGGCCCAGAGCCCTTGTCCCAGGGCACAAGCGAGGGTCTCCGTTCCTTGGAGTAGCCAGCAGCAGTATGGCTTCAGCGCTGCAGGTCCTGGGCCCTCCCTGAGGAGTGCTTTTCTCTCTAAGCTGCTGGAAATTTCAAAAGGTTTTGTCTGATTTCGGGATAAAAACCTAAAATAGCCACATAATCTCTTCCATTAGCACAGTCGTGCAGTGTTGACACACTCACCCAAGTCCGACCATGCTGCCATCCATCTGTTAGTAAGATGGTTAATAACCTCTTTTATTAAGTTAGCTAATATCCGGAGCTGAGTTCACAAAACTCTACCAAGGGAAAGCCTAAGGCATCCTGAGGTTTTCACCCACTTCTGCTGGAGCAAAGGAAATAACTACACAGCTGCTGAATACTCAAGACACTTGATTTTTGGTGACCAAACGTAAGATAAAGAACCACAGATCAGCTCTGAAGGTTTCAGGCACGCAACTGGATCAATCAGTGTTTGTTATGATTGAACATCAAAGAAGGAATTGTTGACCCCAGTGTTTGCAAGGTAGCACCTCCAAAAAGCATGCAAATCCATCTTAATGCTTCCAAGCTCAAAGCCCTGGTCCTCCGCTGTGCTTCCTAGAGCTCACCAGGCTTATACTCCTCTTAGGGATCAGCAAAAGTCTGGAAAAATAACTTGCCTCCATGGGTCTACTGGACACTTGACTAAAAACATCATAAAAGTGAACAGCTGGCACCTACTGCACCTGAATGGGTATGGAAATCGGCAAACCAAAGCTCTGCCCACAATGTCACTTTAATACTGCACAGTTTTACAGCTACGTATGCTCACAATCATCATTTCCAGAAAACTGTATAAGACTTAAGAAGTTTAACCAGAATGTTAAAAGAGCTTTTCAGAAAAATACAACCTGATAATGTTTTGCCAACTCTTTGAATTTATTTATTCATGTTTGGATTCACGTAAGGAAATACCCATGCCATAAATTTTTATTAAAAACAAGTCATTAAATAGTACATTTATATTCATAAACAAGTCATTTTTACACACATTAACGTTGGATTTCCTGCTACAGAACTGGAAATGTATTCAACCACCTTATATTTTTGTTCATTCTTGATATAAAAGGATAAAGCTTCTGCAGTAAGTTTACACATACTGTTGTTTTTTTTATGTGCTCTGACTGGATACACATAGGATTTGTGTCTGTTCCCCTAATAATACATGTACTGGAAACTTAGCCTTCTGTTCTTGTTATTGATATGGGGTGTAGTACGTGATTTTAAATACTGCAGAAAATAATTGTAGTAATGAAGAAAATGATGCTTTTTCCTCCTTGCTCATATGAATGATTGATTTGTATGAAGAAGAAAATAAAATAAAATGCTTGCACTGTAGAAAGGCTTGAAACCAACAGCTGGTTAAAGGAAAAATTACATTTTTTTTATTTGCCAGAACATTATTATGATTAGCAACATGAAAATGTGTTGTCTGGTTTTTCAGATACCAGGGAAGCAGAATTCTTCGATGCTATTCTCCTTCCTGTTTTCTATTTCCTGCAGATCAAGTTGATAATACTCAAATGTCACACGATTGATGTGTTTGCCACTGGAGACCATCCTTAGCACAGTATTGTCACAACCAACCTTCATTTGGGCTAAGTAGGGAAAAAACAGAGAGAAGACATTAAGGTAAAATTATATGAGAGAGAGAGAAAAACGGTCTGTTGCACTGAGAATTATAAGCTAATAATAGAAACAAAGAAACAAATAATATTTTAGCATAGCAACAACTGGCTAGCATTGGTATTGCTGACTAAATACCTTATTTTACATTTGTTAGTCTTCCTTTGTAACAGTCTTGCTATTTCATCAGGTGCTGCAGCCTTCACTCTGGCAGATGCTGCTCACCCTCCCACCCACCTACAGTCATGCATTCATAGGACACAGAGGATGGTGTGTGCTTGCACTTGCTGCAGTTGGATACTAGAAGTCGAAGGTAAGGGGTAAAGACATCCTACTCTGGAGATTTCCAAAACTAACTACATCACAACGCTGGAAGCACCCAGACTGTTGAAGTGTGATTCCCCTTCCTTTACACTGCCAGGAAAGCAGTTTAAATGCCATAGCTGAATTGTAACAACTCTGCCTGCATTTATTACGAATTTCCAGGCTTGTCTGTTGACATCAATAATTATATTCGTCATAAGTATTTTAAAAATATGTGTAGCTTAATCTTATTATCATAATTCCTGCAGGGGCAAATAGAGCTGTTTATGGGTGTGCTGCATTATGCCCCTGGATGCTGGCTCTCATGTTTTGCTACATGTCAGGTTCACCTGTGTGAAGGAAACCTGTCTTAGGAGAGCCGTGCATGACCCCTCCATTTACATGTTCATTTGTAGAGGGGGATGAGGAAGGAGGAGCTCTTACCAGACCCATGAAAGGAATGACAGAGGTCAGCCAGTGGAAACATCTTGGATGGGTCTAAGCCAGTACCTCCTAACAGCTCCACAAAGTCCCCCACTCCTGCACAGCCCACTGACGGATTCTAAGAAGACAGAAAATAAAAATTACTTGCCATGTTTTGATGAAAACAACAATTCTGTAGACAGGACTGCAGTCAACACCAGGATTCAGAAGTACTTTATGCTTAAGCCTGTTAAAAATCAGGCTGTTCAAGCAATAGGATTTCAATTTGACGTTTATAAATTAATTTCTTGAAAAAACTCCAAATAAAGACCTAAGCAGGCTTTGAAAAATCACTGGCATGTAGTTAAGATGTTGATCCAATTGCTCCCAGCACAGGTAAGCAATCTAATCCTGGGTGCTCAAACCTTAACCAAATGAACAGAGTCAGCACTGCACATGTGCCCACACCCAGCTGGCACGCAGTGAATTATCTCCTCTCTATCTTAAGCGTCCTTGTGAAAGCAGCATGTAAGGCAAAGAGATGACAAAGGGCAGCTGAAGCCAACAAGTTGTGGCTGGTTTTGTTCGCAGGCACCACGCTGCAAACCAAATTCCCACTGTCTGGTCAGCAGCCTGTCTCCAGCACTGCAAGCTGGTCAAGGCACAGAACTGCTGAGCCTTGTTCCTGATCTCTTCCTATCTACTCTGCCATTTCATTGATCACTCCTTAACACTTCTTATTCTCCTTCACTGTACAAGTGAGATTTAAACATCCTTAAAAGCTCCTTGCTTCTGCCCAGTGCCATTCCAGAGCTCTCCAGCCTCCACCAGGGTTGTAATTTTTTCTTCCTGAGTCTTAGGCCTTGCTATCAGACTTTTGAGATGCTCCTAACTTTTCCTCTTCCTCTATCAGCTTAGGTGCAAGTTACTCTTTCTACCCAAGTTTTGAAGCCTGGATACTGTTAATAAATTGTTTCTTCATTTTTTGTTTTCTTTTTCTGCAGCATTAGCAGATCAGCTCTTGCTGCCAATCAGCATGTGTGGCTAACATTTATCATGTATTCCTTACCTTAATAAAAATAGATACTCTTAGCACTGTCATTCATGCTGTCCTTCATGCTGGGGTAGCACACACACATGCTGGGGTACAAAACCAAATAGCTGTGTCTTCATTTTACTCTAAACTCTTTAAAACTTTTCTTTGAGGCAAACCCCTCAAAATCAAAAACGAATGAGCCCATATTTTCCATTGACAGAGACACTGCCACTGGTTCTTGTCTGCCCGTTCACCAACCTGCTTCCTCTATGCGTACCTTTTCATGCCCTGTCTCCTGCTAGCACCTTGCCACGATGCCACGATGGTCATGGGCCCTGACTACTGCTTAGATGTTGGCAAGCCTCAGGGAGGACTGAGGCTACAGTCTCATTGGCAGCAGAAGACAAACATCCTTGCTGTTTTCCCTCTGACATGTTGCTACCTGCACCTTTTTAGACCTTCCAAGCACAGGATGATACCAGCATCTCTTGTCCTCTCTTCCTGGTCATCACAGAGCACCAAATGATGTGTGCCAGAGCACATGGACCAGGGGATGCTCAGCACAATGAGCAGAGGATCAGCCAAATGTAGCTGGATTTCCACTGTGATAATATTTTGCTGCATAATCCATGTCTCCTCTCTGTTCAGAGTGCTTGCTATGAGAACTGTTCCAAAAGTAATGTCTCCTACCTTACGATGCTGTCCCACAATGACAGAGGCAGCTGTTGGTGGAACGGCAGTGGAGGCTGAACCTTCCCACCAATATTCCATTATGTTTTGTTGCTGTATGACAGGTGGCAACAGAAAGGCAGTTTGACAGAATGGTGTCTCCCATGGAAATGAACATGAAGTAAAGGTGGGGCACTGAGCTCCTCCACGCAGAAAAATAGCACCCACTGACATTCACTGATGCTTGCTGAATGTTTATGGAGCCTGAACAGCAAGGCAGTGGCAACAGTGACATGAAAGTTAAACACATACAAATGTCCATACACACTGTCACATCATGAAATGAAGAGACTCTCAACTCATCCCCATGAACTGGCCAACACTGGTGACTATGTTGGGTATTCTGTAGCTGAGAATTTTCTCTACTGAATAGAGTTACGTTTTGTAGAGTGTGTTCTGTATCTGTTGTGGTTTCCATATAAATACATGGGAGACATAACTTTTGGAGCAACTTATGTACTTCTTAGATAAGTTTAAATGCGGGCAGACAACTCTGGCAGAGCACTCCTTTATTTCTAATGTAATTCTTACCCTTTTTAAAGTACAAAATATTTACGTCTTAATGGCACTTTGCACTGTTGTTTTGTCTCTGCAACATTACAGAGGCAACAGACAGACCCAGCTTTGGTCTCTGGGGGCCCAGCTGTCAGGCTGAGCACACACTGCTCTGGAGCACACACACTGTCAACAGCCAGCGCTGTGGCCACCCCTATTTCAGCCCACCAAGAAAACTGCATGTAGCAGTTATTCGCCAGCTAACAAACAACTCACCTTTAAAAAGAGGCCGTTTAAGTGTCCCAGGATGAGATCAGAGATTTTTATCACCACTGGGTAAATTATAGAAAAACTGCAGTTTCTGTGTTGATGAGGAATGACCATGGTAAACCTTCCTGAGGGAGTCTGAGAGATGACATTGCAAGCTGGAGCACAGGAGAAGGTACAAGAGTTAGTTGTATTGTCATTACTGACCTCATGTAGTAAAATCATGTACTTCTAGAAATTACAAAGAACACAGTTTAACAGCTGAGAGTTGAAGTCAGATGCTGAGAAATACACGTGGTATTTTTAGGTTTTCTTGAAGAGCGTTTGTTCCTTAGAAATTCTCCATCCACTGGTTACGGCATAGTATCAGGTCTGGCAGAGTTTTGGGATGAGCTGTCCATGGGAGAGCACGCACCCCAGATGCACACATCAGCTACTTTTTGCCACTTTGAAGAGCGGTAAACATGTATGCAAGGCTTTCATTTGTTTTCACTTGTTATCACCTGATAGTGCCAGCAAACCACAGGTCCTATCTTGCTCCTCATAGCGGGGTTTCCTTACCCTGTGACATATCCCATTGAAACACCCTGTCCCTGGAGATACACAGTCAGGCTGGATGGGTCTCTGAGCAGCTTGATCTACCTGTAGTTGTCCCTGTTTACTGCAGGGCAGTTGGATTAGACGGCCTTTGAGGGTTCCTTCCAACCCAAACTCTTCTGTGGAACCAGAACAGCACAGACCGATTTTGTCTTAAAGTTTAACAGCTCAGACTTGTTGTTTGCATCACTACCACTTTTGGAAAAATGATGCAGGTGACCATTATTTGTGCCCTGGCAGCTCGTAGACATAGGGAAATAACTTACAACTAGACTCTTGGAGTCACACAACACTTCTCACATCACCATTCTGTATACTAAATGTACTGTTGAATTTTTTCAAATACTTTTTCCTTGTTGTTCACTCATATTCAGAAGTTGCTAAGATTAAAATCTCTGGTTTAATACTACTTGCTCAAACCAGACATCATAAGACGTAACAGTGTTCAATATGAGACATCTGCTTTGAAAGATCCTTCTTATTCTAAAACAGAAGCAATGCTCAAGTGCTCTTCCGTACTTTGTTATTTTTCTCTCTCCTGCACAGATGTACACTGAAACAATCAGACACTCAGGAAAAACTCACCAGAACTGTGTCAGTGCAGACAATATCAGAGAATTCAGTACCAACAGACACTACTGTTCTGCTTCCTACCAAAACTGCAAGCCACTTGGTAACACGAAATCAGACTTACGGAAGAGGTTGGCACTCTTCTTGACTGTGATCGTAAATCCATTGCCTGGGTGGTGAATCCTGAAGAAGATCATTGCCACATTCTGTGATGACCTGATGCTCCTCTGGACAGCACCACTCTCACAGAAGTCTGTGTACCTTTGGGAAGTGGGGAGGGGATGGTCCAAGGAGCTAGGAAACTTCTCTCCTTTGAGTATCCAGCCATCAAAAACCTGCAGGGGTTCAACAATTGTAACCAGGACTTTTGTGTATCATCCTGCCAGCAGAGAAGAGAAGCGTAAAGTATTATGGGCACTGCTTTGACATTTGATGGCCAATTCAGAGCCTCCAAATAAAACCAAAAATTCTGTTTATATACTCCCTAGCATTTAATCCAAGCTTCAGTCAATACTTAGGAATAGAACAGGTATAAATCCTAATTTTGTTTTTATTTCCTTCAAATGACTGTTTTGGTGACGTATCTTTGATGGAAACAGTTCTTTTTGCTTTAACACCATCAAATTGATATCAGATTCTGGATTCATTAGTATAGCAATTCCATTGCTACTAAAACTGGCTTCTGGCCAACCTGATGTGAAAGCCACATCAAAGAAAGTTGTCTTCTTGTGCCTTGACCGCTAGGTCCACTGACCTGGCCTGTAGTTTTCCACTATCTGTATCTTCAGCTTATCTTTAACGAGCCCAGGGGCCTCATTCATTTCAGCCCAGAAGCACAATGAAGCTCTGGGGAGGAATTTTTGGCACACTCTCTTGTGTCTTTTCTTTGAGTAGACTCTAGCCAGTGGAATGCAGCACCAACTCTGCCTACTTGGCAAGAAATTAATCGGCACTGTCTACAAATCTTTCCCCCACAATAAAAATAGCAAAAAGATTGCCCTTCCCATGAGCAGAGAAATGTGTCAGAAACGAAAGCTATTAACTCCAGCACAGCCATGAAGTTACCTTCCTCTTGTTTCCCTCTCCTCCCCAGCAACTCCATCTGCACTCCTTTCTAACATTTCAAGCATCTGAGGAGCAGATCCTGCAACTGATATGGTGAGTAATTCTGTGAATGTGCATGGGATACTTTGATGGCAGAGCTGCAGGACTTGGTCTCCTGATTTGCTGATACTGAAAATTTTTGGAAGTCTTGTGAAGCAGCTGCTCAGATTACATCAGAGAAAAGCTACCTGTAGAAATACCGCAGCATAATGATTGAACTGGGGACACAATAATCAAAGGAAGGAAACTATTACAAAGCCCTGGAGATCACTTGGTGTTTGCCCAGCTTTTGAAAACAACTCTGAGTTTGAAGTACTTGAGCACACAGAATGCTGAGACAGCCTGCAGCAACACCTGGGGAAACCCCAGCAAGGAGCAGAGAGACAGGGCTCCACAGCAGCTCAGCCTGCTGCTGCACACAGAGCTCAGTGCTGTGTTCAGAGTGCAACACGGTGACAGAGGAGAAAACAGATGCTCTCCTGCCTGCCCTCACCTCCACAACTGACTTCAGATCTCATCCAACTCTTCTGTCTGCTAGCAGAATGCTTCAGCAAAGTTTTCCTGTTTTCGAGTATTTATAACTGCTCTTTGTCACAAACCTCCCACTGAGTCAGAACAAGTGTTCTGAAAACCTCCGGCAGGGTCATTTGAAAATCCTTCCTGCAAATATCCACATCCTAACTAACCAGTGCCCTGAGCATGGAGATCCTGGCTCAATAACAGCAGAGAGCGCATCATCAGTGCTTGCACGGCTTGTGGGATAACACAAGCAATGAGAACAGCCTTCTAGTGGGTCAAGAGCCTTAGCTTGTGCAAATTCAACTTCTCAGTCAGTCACAAATGCTTTTTAAAAGCTCTGTGTGCACACAGGCACTCATGCATGTGCGCTGCCTTACCATACCCATACACATACCTTTACCATACACAGCCAGCACCCAGTATCCAGAGCACGGATGGAGACAAACAGCAGCTCCTTACCTTCAGGAAGTCACCTCCTTGGCAGTCGATATTCACAAAGTCATATTCAATGGTGAGGAGCTCCTCAGGTTCACCGATGAAGAATGTGGCGCAGTGCAACTGGGGCTGATCGGCAGTAAAGGTGAACTGCCCCTCAATGCTCAGCATGTCAATGCAGCCTGCAGAGACAGGGCCAGGCTCTGCTCTGCCTGCAGGCAGCACACAGCCAGTGCCTGCTGTCAGGCACGGGGACAGCAGGGATAGATCCAGCAGCAGGGAGGAGGGGGTCACGGGTGAACCCAAAAGCTGCTGAGCTCCAGGGGATGCTCACTGGTGTGACACGTCAACGCATCGGGGTGCAAAATTACTGCTGTGCATGCACATAGGTGTGCAGACCCTGAGTTCCCTCAGATTCCTCACTCATCACAGCTTCTCCACCCACCCCATCTGCTGGAGCTGATTTCTGCCTGGGGCTGTGAGTGTAATACACTCCCATTGATGAGACCGCAGCCCCGGCCCTAGCCCTGCTCAGAGCCCTGCTCTGAGATCCCTGCCTCAGCTTTCCGAAATTATAACACTCTACCCTTCTCCCCTCGGCCCCCTCGCTCCCGAAGAGCCGCGAGCTCCCTCTGCACCTTCCCACCATCAGAGATAACTCACGCAGAGACCGCCGGTAGATGTGTCCTGCAGACAGCTCCCGCTTCAGGTCTTCGCTGAGGAGCAGGAAGGGCTCATCTTCGCCAGCATCCCTCACCTGTGGGGAGATGGTGGGAAGAAGATGGGACAATACAAAATGCAGCCCCCCCCTGCAGCTCTCCAGAGCAGATGTGGGCAGATCGCGTCCCTGCTCCAGAAGGGGTACAGCTGCTAACAGCTGCTAACAGTCGGGAGCTGCTGCAGTGAGGAGTAACCCAGCCTCTGAGAGGTGAGCCCCACACACTGAGACTTGGTTCCTTAGCCAAAAGCACAAGGTCGAGAAAAGGACAGGTAAATGAATGAAAATGCAAGGGTGTGTGTTAATGTCAGTCTTTTGTCCAGGGGCAGTGGGAATAGGAACAGAGGAAAGCAAAGCACGAGGCTGTGGATAAAGTTAGCAGACAGTGGAGAAGTGCAGCGAGGTGTGCTCTCCGCGTTGCTCACCTCGAGGTAGCGGGTGTCCCCTTTGGAGGCTGCCAGCAGGATGAGGACGAGGTGGCACTGCAGCTGGAAGGCAGACGGCATAGCGGCAACCCCTCCGTGCGCGCTGAGCACCTGCTGCTCGGAGCCGGCAGACAGGAGCCGCCGGGGCATCTTCAGAGACTCTTTTTATAGAGCAGTTGGGAGGGGAGGCACTTGGTCCCCGTACTGATAGGTTAAACCATGGTAACTGAATTCCTCTCGCAGTGACACAGTACGTGGGCATGACGAGGGTCCAAATCAGAGCCGCGAATACCCCACCCGCTTCGCTCCCCGCGCTGTCAGTGCCAGTACTACGGCTCTGCCTGGCGGAGCTGCAGAGCTCTCGGGGGGAGAGCCCGTCCCCGCTCGGCACGGAGATTTCCAGGCACTAAGCGCAAAGGGACAGGCGAGGAGCATCCCTCCCTCCCATCTCCCGCTGCTGGCTCCGGAGGCACTCCGGACCCGGGGCTCCTCCTGCTGCCCCAGCGAAGTCTTCCTGCTCCCGCACAACGGGTCTGCTGGAAGGACACGGGAAAACCGAGCAGCCCCCCCCTCAGACACAGCTTTCACTGGAATTAGGAAACCTAGGAGCTCCGGAGAGGGGATTTCCCACTGAACGGCCGATACAGTTGTTTCTCATTCCTGATCTAAAGGGAAACCAAGGAAATACCTTCAAAAAATGAAGCTGGGGTGAAGATCTATACTCTGCAGAGTACTGAAAATTGTGAATTCAGCAGAGGTTTGCTTTATGGCATGTTCTTTTTACTACTGACCTCAGGTGATCCATCCATGCCTTGTGTACAATAACCAAACTCAGTATCATGCTAACATCTCCTGCACTAAGCAGGAGAACACTTTTTGTTAAAAGCTCACTTTGGTTCAGAAAAAAAAAGAAAGAAAAAAAAAAAAAAAAAAGGCACAAACATCCAAAGCTTTAGCTTTGCTGCTTCTGCTTTCACTTATAAGGCTTGTAAGCAGAAATGTTTGCCAGCTGATTCACACCACTGGCTGATCAAATAATAATAATAAAATTTTATTTTGTCTGTATACCTATCGCTTTGACCTCACTCTGCTATAATTCTTACATTTGCAGTTCACTATAAACCATAGTGTTCCTCAGAAACCCTTCTGTACAGCATAAGGCACGCTGAGGAAACAGAAAATGTTATTGAACATTGGCACTATGATGCACAGAGGTTGTTAAAATTGCTTAGGGCACAGAGTAGTCAATGGCAGAATGAATTGAGGCTGAACTAATTCATCTCCATGTCCTTGCCTTGAATGGTTTAAGTCCTGTGGTTTGGGATAAGCACTGTCAGAAGCACCAGTGGAGTTCAGAACCTAAAATCCATTGGAGCTACTGGGGAATTGAAGTTTCGCTGGAAAGCCACAGGGTGTAGCCCCAGCCACCAGAGGATGCTTGAGGTCGCACCGGTGCGGGACATGCCCCGGGGAACAGGACAAGGAGGAGCTTGTAGGACAGCTCAGCCTCCTGCGCTTCTCTGTACATTTGCTTCCTGAAGAGGTGAAGCAAGCAAGCCAGGAGCGCAGCACAGTGGGCAGCCTGCTGCTTGCTTGTGGGAGCAACTCTGGGAAACATCAAAAGTGTGACCAGAGCACTTAGATGTTGGTGTCCGGAGCTCTATTTCGGCCCTGTAAGAACCCAGATCACTCACCTTGTGGTACTTGGCACCTTCCAGCCCCCATCTGTCCAGGCTGACCCTGCTGACCTCCAGCCCAGATCTCAGCTGCTGAACTGAAGGTCTTCACTGAGGAGGGAGAGTGCTTGCTTGTGTGAGAATTTCACCTGTTACTGAAGGCTTGGGTGAATTCAACTGTAAAAAAGAGGGAAGAATAGGTGACACTGCAGCTCAGCCTGTCTGATAATCCACCTACGAGCTCATCTGCTCAGACAAACCATACCAAAAGCCACGCATAGCTGAGGTCTGGGTCAGCACTACCTGCAGGGATGCCCTGGAAAGCAGACAACCCTGGGCTGTGAGCTGCTGGCAAGTGAGGTGCAGGGACTATAATTCCCCAGCTAACAGGGAGCTGAGAGAGGTGAGGAGTCTCCTGCACAACTGCTGCCAGCCGGGACCCATGGCAGCTCTGTGGTTCCTGTGCATCTCCTGGTCCTCCCCAACCCCTCCCCTCAGAGTCTGCCCTCCCCCATGCAGACTCTTGTCTCAGCTCTGCCTGTGGTGAAGGATAAGCTTGAGCTCTCCAGGAAATGTGACTACACTTCACAAAGCAAGGAAAAATCAACAGTTTAAACAGGGTTTAAAATGTCCATTATAGCATTTTGGAAGGGAAAATCAATTTAAGTGGGATACAAACCTTGGGCAATTGAGGGGGTTTTAATTTTCTTTCCTTGTGTCGAGTCACATTAACATTTCACAGGACAATTTCGTGTTGTTAACATCAAATAAGACAATACAACAGGACACATTCCTGGTCTGGCCCTGCTATTGGCAGCTGTCTCACAGTGGCACCATCACATCAGCCAGACCCATGGCTGTGACTCAGTGTTGGGACTCTGTGTAGGACATCACCTGCCCTATGCTGTGGTGCCTCAGAATCGCTCTGGTGTCTGAAGAAGGGTTGTGGGAGTGCTTAGGGGACCCCCCAACCCCTGCCATGTGTCATGCTAGGAGCCTGTGGGTGTCTTGTCAGCTGCAGCTTCAGACGAGAGATCCTGCTGTGGTGAGAGATGCAGAAAATACTGCTGAATAAAATGTAGTTTAAACACTGTTTACCCTCCCCCATGGAGATGAAGTGAGGCTCTGTGCTGTAGTGCCCGTGATCAATGTGTTTTGCTCTCCTCACCACTGTACAGTGAGGCCATGGATAATGCTATTGGCACCGAGCTATCCAGTGAGTGGCACTAAAGCTGTAGATACTCCTTGGGGCTGCCTCCCCTGTGCAAAGGGTGATGGGGTGTTGTGAACCACAAAGCTTTGGCTCTCCAGAAGTGTCCCTTGAGCCCCCACCTCCTCAAATAGCTCCCTTCTGAATCTCCGTGAAAAGTCCTTTTATTTATACACAGACTTCTTCGCAAAGACATCGTAGGGAGCATCCCAGTGGCAGACCATTGCATGTCCCATGGGCTGTTCTGTGTCTGTACCAGGCAGTTTCTTGGCCCAGGAAGAGCAGCAGCAAGGTTCACCACCAATTTCAGTAAAAGACAATTTCTGCCTCAGGCACTCCATCCTCAGCTGTTGGTGCTGTTAATCACCAGCACTCAGCCTGGCTGGAGAGACGCATGCAGGGGGATGCACAGTGCAGGACCTCTGGTTAGGCCTCAGCCTAACCCATGTGCCTTCTGTGCCAGCTGCTAGCCACTGTGCTAAGTTACATTTCCCTTACGTTCATCCCTGTTTTAATTCAGAATTCATTAACAGTGTAGCTTTTTCTTTCATTCATGGTGTCTGGGAGCTGTAGCACTATCAAGCCCTTGCTGCTTCTCATATGGCAGCAATCCCAAATGAAGGCCTGTGTCTTTGTGGGATGGCAGAAAGCTACATGTCATTTACATTTGATTATACAGGTATGGCATTCAGCTGGCTACAATTCCTTCACCCTATTACTCCTGGTAAGTGGGATTAGCTAGCCTGGATAAAGAAAGCAAAGAGATCTACTGGCCCTGAAATGTCACAAATGCTGCTACCACGGCTAAATTTTCAGTTTTGTCCTTGCTAAATTTTATGAATTACAGCTTTGAAAAAAATACTATGCAAAAAGAAGCAAAGGTAAGTTGTATGACAAATTACAGGTGCAGAGATCACTAGGAAACCATGCTGTTAATATAGACTTACAAAAACTTTGCTTCAAAACATGAGAGACTGTGGAACAAGAGTTGAATGGAATGAAGTAGAATGGAATACAAGAGAACAGCACAGGACAAAGTTCAGTTGGAAGAGATCATCTACTCTAACAGCCTGAGGGAGCTCCTGCTTCTGGTCCATTTCCCTCGTTCCATAAGTCACCATAAGTGACACTGAGGTCACTCAGTACTCACAAACCATTACTGAATACTTTGCAATACTGCACTAGCTAAGGAAACTTTCATATTTCTGGGTCTCCACGGCCCTAGGCTCCTCAGTATGTTACTACCTCCCCCCAGCCAGTGCTGGGGAGGAGGAGGAGGAAAAGGAGGAGAAAGAAGGAGACTTTGCAACCACATCCCATCACTAATCACCAGGCCCCCTCTTTACTAATAATTTATGCCACACTGTGTGTTATCAAGGCAGGTGAGGGTCAGTTAATTGTCAGGACCTGGAGCCAGATCACTCTGTGCATCCAGCACATGTACACACCACCTCACCCCACTGCAGTGGATCCCAGTCAGGGGAAGCCATCACGCATACCCAAAAAACAATCAGTGTAGTAACATCTCAAGACTCCCTGTTGTTTGGGTGACCAAACTATGACTACCAGGCTTCTTTGGACTGTCACTGTGGCTGTGGTCATGACTACGTTTGGAGACTGCTTGTGGCATATAAGATAGAAGTTTGATCATTGCCACAGTGAATATCAATCGACCAGGACCATTCTATAGAACAAAACAGCATAATTCTGGAAACACTGTTAAAGCAGTGAGGCTGTGGATCTACACTGGAAAAGTGACTAAAGTAATTAATTTGCCCCTATCAATGTTCTGATGTGATTATCTTACACAAACCCACCCACAGTTTCAATGACAACTGAAGGAAAACATTCCCAGTACCAAAAGCACCCAGTCCAAGATGATGTGTTGTGCTTTATTCCTTTAGTCCACCTTTGGTTTGGGGTTAGCAGGTCTCCCACAACACATGATCCAGGCTGAACCCAGCACTCATCAACTCTCAGAAGGCAGTGATCTGTCTGTCACTGACTCCTGTCCCTATCTGTGGCCCCAGCCCTGTATGCCCATAGAGCAAAATCCACCCGCTCTTCTGAGCTTTGCCGCACATCTCTCTGTGATGACACTTCTATTAGTTGTGTGTGTATCTATAAAATGGCTTTAAGTAGAGCTGAACTTTCTGCCAGGTGAAGTAAGCATAGCTTGTTAACTCTGGGCAGTTTGACACAAGAGATGTGTGATTTGTCATGTTGAGTGGCTTAGAGAAATGACAAATGCAAGTGACTGATGAACTGAAAGACTATCAGCATTGTGCAGGCTTGGTGATAGGTGTTGCATTAACACTATTTATGGCACTGAATAAAAGCCAGAACTGTGAAGCGCGCAGTTTAGCAGGTTACAAATAATCAAGCAAATATTATATTCAGACACTGAGATTGCCCTGAGGGTTATGATCACTACCAGCTCTGCCAGTGACTCAACTCAGCATCTCTGCAAAGCCATCGGGGCTAACAAGTGCAAGAAGAGAAAAGTTTTCACCAGAAAGGAGAAAAGCGCTATGGGAGCGGGTGGTGAGAGAAGCCATGGAACGTGGCTCTGGCATTAGGAGAGGCGTGGGCCATCTGCCCACCTGGGAAGTCACCTTTAACAAGCTGTTGAGGCTCAGTGTGGCTCTGGCACAAGCGACCTGTTAGAAGCTCCAAGGCTGAGTCTCAACAGATCAGTGCTGGGCTAAGTCAGCCTTCACCTCTCGCAGCCCAGATCAGAACCAGTGTCCTCACGGAAGGACATCTCCTTCCCAGGACACAGCTACCTAGACATTACTTGAAGGCAATGTCATGCGTGGGATCTGCACAGCAGGCAATGTTGCAGAGTCCTCCATTGCTACTTCTCTTCCCCAAACCCGTAGTTCTGCTCTGCATTACCAGAACATTTGTCATTTTGTTTTCAATGCTGAGATCACTTTAGTATACAAAATGCATTTGTCAGATGTATTGAAATCTCTTAGCACTTCACAAAATCTGTTAGAAGGGAATCAATGTGAAGAACAAACTTCCTGTCTGACAAAAACCCCTTCAAAATGTGTTAAGATAATTTTCCCATTCAAGGATGAATACTTCTCAGCTAAGTAGCTGTCTCCTTGGCTGAGTCTGTCTCACCCAGAGAAGGAGGCACAATAGGCTCCAGCAGTTGTAAGTGTTAAGGTGAAACTCAGCAAAATGTTGGAGTGGAATACAGTTCAACTACTGAATATGAGCCAGGTAAGAGATGCCCAGTGCAATGATGTATTTATCCTCACAACTGCTCTTACAGCTTAGCCCTTTGTCACAAGTACGAGATTCCTTCACCTAGTAGAAAATACTAGAATGTTTTTTGTCAGCGTAGAAAAACAAACACTGAACGGCTGGTCTGTATCAAAAGAAAGGTGGCCAGCAGACAGAGGGAGCTGACTGTTCCCCTATACTTGGCTCTTGTGAGGCCCCATCTGCAGTACTGTGTCCAGGCCTGGGGCCCCCAGTACAGGAGCTCTTGGAGTGGGTCCAGAGGAGGGCCACCAAGAAGGTCAGCAGGCTGGAACAACTCTCCTATGAGGAAAGGTTAAGGGAACTGGGCTTGTTTAGCTAGGAGAAGTGAAGACTCCAGGAAGCCCTCAGTGTGGCCTTCCAGTAGCTGAAGGAGGGGATAAGCAGGAGGGGAACTGACTTTACACAGTTTGATTGCAGTAAGACAAAGGTGCAAAGAGGTGCTGGCACAGCTGCCCAGAGAAGCTGTGGATGCCCTGTCCCTGGAGGTGTTCAAAGCCATATTGTCCTGGGCAGCCTGAGCTAATGGATGGCAGCCCTGCCCATGGCAGGAGCTTGATAATCTTTAAGGTCCCTTCCAACCTAAATCGTTTTATAATTCTATGATTCTACATGATTTTTAGATCACCTGGTCAGCACTCTTCAACATCCAGAAGCCTGGAGATACCTTAACATTTGATAGAAGTTTCACAATCATCCTTCATCTCAAGTCTGCCAACCTGTTTTTAGACTTGTAAGCAGAAGTCAAACTTGGCTTTGAAAGACTGATGATTTTTCTTTCCATTAATCTTTTCACTGGGATGCCAAAAATATCAGAAATTTTCTTTGATTCACAATTACAGAATAGGTCATCAATGCAAAGCCAAAAAACCCTTTAGTTTCACTTAGTCAAAGCACTAACTGTTTAACAAGGCCAAGTTCTCCTGCCCTGCATCTCCTCCAACCACACTCTGCTCAACTTATGGACATATTTGCTGCTGCCACTCTATGCCTACAGCCAAAGCTGGGGAAAATGCATTTTTCTGCAGTATTCTCAATTTTTTGGCCATTTTTCAGTTCCCAAAACACAGCCTCATTTAACGTTCCAGATGGTCCAGCTGCTCTTCAGCTCTTTGCAGCTTGTTCTATATGCAGGTTCTTCTTGCCATAGCTGTAGTCCACATTTCCACATTGCATTTTTCATGAAACAGATGTGAGTGTAGCGTCATCCTAAACAAGGAGATTTAAGGTAGACTCCACAGGTAGGTGGAGAGCTATGCTGTGACAATTTCCTCTGCAGCCCATGAAGATGATCAGGACCTACAAGGACAGCCTAGAATTTAAAGCAGGCATACTACAGGAACATCTTCTGCCTACTTGCCCTCTAAGTACCTACAATCCGAGAAGCAACCGCTCTTGTTTTCTCTCAGCTGTTTTACTGCAACACTTGCAGTTTTATAGACATCTCCTTATTTAGCCAACCAGCTAACAGAAGCACAACTTTCCACTGAAGGCTAATTTGAAGTCATAAGCACATGTCCTCAGCTGTTGCAAAATTATGCCAGTAAGTGCAGTAGGCTTTGTTTTTTTTACATCAGCTGAGAATCTACTTGGTAGGGAAAAACAAGTGGATGCAGCTGCAGCTCCCTGCCTCGGGAGCTGCCTCTCTTTCACAACTGGTTGCAGGTGGCTGGAATTTGGTACTTAAAAAGAGTTCTTTCTTCTCTAATGTATCTGCAGAAGTTTGTTCATCTGCTCTGTCTGATGGCTACCCAAGGACATGTAACCCACCATAGAGGTGAAATGTTCTAGCTTAGAAAAAAAGATTACCCGATCATAAACAGAATATTTCCTCTCAGGCAGTATCATGTGGCAAAAGAAAGATAAGATTGAAAATGTGATCCCTTTTTTCTTCAAGTAGCACAGTGTCACTCAACAGACTTAATTATCCCTGAAGACACATTTTGAATTGTTGGTCTGTCAATCAACCACTTATTAGACATGCACATGATGTCACATTACAGCCTAAAAAATTTTCCTGCCAGTCAAAAACCTTTATATAGATCAATCTGATTTCAGAGGCAAGTCTTGTGTGTGACCTTTTACCCGTGTTTTCTGGGTGAGAATCTGAGGGGAGCTGAACAATTTCTGCGTGGTGACAGGCTGGGGCCATGGGCTGGAGCCATGGCCAGGAATTCTGCTCCTGGCCATGCTCTGCTGTATGCTGGCATGCTCTGCAGCTCTCACGGTGGGAAGGGCTCTGATATGGGAGGGGAGTGACCTGCTGTGGACCAGAGTATGAATCTCCTTCTGCTTGGGAAGCTCCAGGACCATGCTTCACTGAAGTATGTGCACTGGGTTTTGAGACAGTGCAGTCTGTCCCACAGGGACTGCACAGACCCCCAACTGCTACCATGGCTGCAGACGCACAGCAGTCTTTTGGCACAGGGGGAGATCTGGGAGCCCTTGCCAGGAGGAAATAATTGCTTTCTCAAGGGAGAAAAGCAAAAGTCCTTGCACATCTGTAAGGAGCAGATACCACACTGACAGATCAGTGAGTTTGCTAGCCTATGAGTAAGGCTACCAAGAACGAGAAGTTACGCACCAGAATATGAAAGGCAGCCCCATCTGGATTTCCCAGTCTGAAGAGCTGTGCACGTCATCCTCCATTCTCATAATCCTAGGCTGCTTTTCTTTTTCTCACCTTTATGAGCAGAAACGGCTGTTTACAAGGGTGGATAGTAATAGGACAAGGGGGAATGGTCTTAAAATGAGACAGGGGAGGTTTAGGTTAAATATTAGGTGGAAATAGTGATGCACTGGAACAGGTTGCCCAAGGAGGTTGTGGATGCCCCATCCCTGGAGGGATTCAAGGCCAGGCTGAATGTGGCTCTGGGCAGCCTGGTCTGGTGGCTGGTGACCCTGCACATAGCAGGGGGGTTGAAACTAGATGAGCATTGTGGTCCTTTTCAACCCAGGCAGTTCTACGATCCTATGATTCTATGATTCTTTGATTCTTTGACTCTCATAATTGGAATACCACTGTTGAGGTCTGTAAGCTTTATAGAAGGGGCAGACAAGGCAGAAGGGGTAGGGGAGTTGCCCTCTATGTTAAGAAGAAGGGTAGACTGTGAGGAGCTGATTCTGAGAAAGAGTCACAGCCTATGGATTAAGATTAGGGACTGGGCCAAAAAAGGACATCTGGTGCCTGGGATCTACAATAGGCTGCCTGATCAAAAAGAGTCTGTAAGGTGAGGCCTTCTTGCTACAGGGGGCATTGCACTTGCAGGCTCTCATCTTGTTGAGGGATTTCAACCATTCAGATTTGTACTGGAGAAGCAACATGAGGGGCTGAAAGTGATCCAGGAGACTTCTGGAGTCGACTGATGAAAGCTTTCTGGTTCAGGTATTGGACAGTGCAACCAAAGGTGAAGCGCTACAGGACTTGGTGGTGTCTGATGTAGAGCCTGAAAAGAGGTTAAGGCTGGAGGCAGTTTTGATTGTAGTAACCACATCCTGGCTGAGTTTATCATCTCAAGGAATATGAGTCTGGTAAGGAATGGAGTCAGGACCCTGAACTTTATGAGAGTTAACTCCAGGCTGTTTAAGAAATTAATGGATGAGATTTACTGGGAAACTGTCTTAGTTACAACAGAACAGAGTTGGCAGTTCTTCAAGGACACCTTTCTGAGAGCACAAGAGCTCTCCATCCCCCAGAATAAGAAATTGTGCAGACAAGGCCGGAAGCCAGCATGGATGAGCAAGGGCATGTTAATCAGGCTGAGGGGAAAAAAAGGGAAAAGTATAAGCAGTGGAAGTGGGGACGGTGGCCTGGGAAGAAAATAGGGATGCTGTCTGGATGTACAGAGATGGGATCAGGTAAGTCAGGATGCAGATGTGAGGGATGTGAAAAACAACAAGAAGAGGTTATTTGTATACAATGGGTAGAAGAGACAGGCAAAGGAGAATGTACTCTCTCTAATAAATGAAAATGGAGAACTGGCATCCTCAGACATGGAAAAGGGCAAGGTACTTAATTAGTTTTTGCCTATGCCTTCAGTAGGAGACAGGATTCCTACACCTCTCATATTCCTGAACTTCTAAACGGAGGTAAGAGTGGGGGAAGCACCCCAGGGCTCTGAAGGAACTGGCTAATGTGGCCTCCAAGACACTCTACATAATATCTGAGAAGTCTATCGTGGGAATTCCCCAGTGACTGGAAAATGAGAAACATCACTCCTATATATAGGAAAGAGAGAAAGGAAGACCCAGGGAAATGCACTCTGGTAAGCTTCGTGTCTGTGCATGGGAACATCATGGAGCAGATCCTCCTGGAAGAAATGCTAAGGCACAAGCAGAAGAGGAACTGACTTTTTACATGGTCTGCTAGTGACAGGACAATGGAGAATGTTTTTAAATTAAAAGAAGGGAGATTTAGCTTACATGTTAGGAAGAAACCTTTTACTCAGAGGGCAGCGAGGGACTGGCACAGACTTCCCAGAGAAGCTGTGGATGCCCCATCTCTGGAGGCATTCAAGGCCAGGTTGGATGGGGCCCTGGGCAGCCTGAGCTGGTGGGTAGCAACCTTGCCTATGGTGGGGCTTTAAACTAGATAATCTTTGAGGTCCCATCTAACCCAATTCATTCTATGATTTGGTATGATTAGCCCATTGGGCTGGATACCTTCTAGAGCTAAAAAGTGAAGGAGTTGCCTTCCTGTTGATCTGGCTGGTAAGTTAGAGCCTGGAGGGACCACTCCTCATCCCAGTGGTGTCACAAGCGGTGCTTCAAGACCAGCAACAGGATACAAGATTCAAAGATGTTATATACGCTTACTTAACCAATGCTTCCTCAAACTTTATGCACCAAGTTTCAGCGCCGCTTCAAGTATTCTTTGAACTTATATAAAAGGAAATGGCAATGGCTGAGGCTTTCAAGGTAATGCAATTTATCTTCTCAAAATCAGCTTTTTGGGTGTCAGGCAAAACAATTTCACAATAGCTTGAAAAGATCATGTCTGGCATTGCTGAATTTTTATTGGTCTTTAATGTTACTTGAAAAGACCAGGCCATACTGCAGTGTTCATTTTTCTATTGATTTTTCAGACAGTTTGATAACACAAATGAAAAAATGCCCAGAATAAGACATCTTTCCTAAAGCTGAGGAACTTTGGAGGAAGTCACACAACAAGTCTCCACTTCAAGTAGTGCTTTAAGGGGGCTCCTGGATGCAAGCTTGAAGTCAGCAAAAAAAAGTGTCTGTAAACAATAAGAAAAAAATAATGGCTTCATATTTACAGAAGATAGCTCTTCTTTAAAGAGCAGTTAAAAGCACATCTGCAGGGTAAAGCAGCTTTTCAAGGCTGGCAGTGCAAACACCATACTGCAGGTCCAGTATAGGTGGCTGAATGCAGTCTTCCTTGCAAAAAAGAGGATTGCTCATTGCCTTGTTTCCGGTTCTAAGGTGGTTCAATACTTCCACATGATCTTCCCCAGAAGAGAAAGATTTCATGTATCTCTAATGGAAGTGCTGTCTGCAAATGCATCAGTGATTGGTATGGCTGGAGGAGGAATGGCAGAGGAATGAGCCCCTATTGGAGAGGGGTAAAGAGAAGTGCAAGCCCTTTCTGCAGAGGAAACAGGCTGCACTAGGTTCCAATTTGCACAGCTGAGGAGGTGGCTCTGTGGAACATCCCCCTGCCTGACCTCAGCAGTGTGCCACCAGCAGCTGTGATTTTTCAGAACTCTGCTCAGTGCATGAGCTGCTGAGCATCCTTGGTCCCACCAGGGGTAGGCAGGTTGTTTACGGACTAGCTGGAGCTTCTTTCCAAAAGAGCTCTTGCTCAGAGCCCTCTCTGAGAAAATGCGTCTCCTTGTAGCCTTGGGTTGAAGTTTTAGACTGCTGTCCCTTCTCTACCCATAGTGGAAGGGGAAACTGGGAGACCAGGAGCAGCCTGCAGGAAGCCCACGGAAGACCATAAAGGCCGATCCTTCTGCCTCCCTGGTCCAAGAACTGCAGTGATACTAAAGCGCACAGCATCAGAGGGGGCAAAATGTTGCGTGACTGCTTTCAGTCTAGTACACTTTTCCAGCATTTCTGTGTAAGATCTCTCATGAATCCTTATCACCATCACTGGTGAGTTAAAGAGACAATGTGATCTGGCTCTGCCAAACTTCTTTCCAGGATAACACCATCTGCTGGTGGCCTATTTCTGGAGATGATTTCCACCTGTTTGTATATTTGCTACACGTAACAGAATCCTTTTCTCATAACAAATTGCATCACGTTACAATATGTAATTCTATACAACTATTACAGTCTTTACGGAATAATATCCAGGGACCTGGGGATGTTCCCTAGTAGGGCACATCTTCATTGAGAGTTATTCTTATCACTTACAAACAGAACATCCTGACTTAACTCAAACACCTTTTATTACAGTTTGAACTAATAACAAAACAAGAACAAAGAAAGCTCTCCATGCAAAGCAAAAGCATGACAACCTGCCACTGAGGACTGCAGACATTTGGAAGCACGTTTAAGCAGAAGTTTAGATATAGATGTATTTCAGTCCATGCACAGATTAGCATTGAAATGGAGTCCTTCTCCGTCCATGCCTGGTCAGAGGGTCCCACTGCCTCCTCCTGTGCCACATTTATGCAGGGATTTGGATCTGCATGAGATGAAATCATTGTTCCATCAGATGACTCACATGATGAAGCTGTACCCTGGGATCTCATCATGATATCCTTCACAAAATCCTTCTCTTATGGGTGCCAGAATAGTGAAGGCATTTACCTTTCCTCTGAAGACCTGGCTCTTCCATCAACATTTAGAGCAGCTTGCTGACTAAATCCCCTATGCATTTGAATAATTTATCAGATGAACAAATTAATTTGTGCTGAATGAAGAGCTGGACTGCTGAGGTGCAGTAATGCCCACACAATGGAATGGAAGCTGGGGAAGTGGGGAAAACAAACCCATAACTGTGGCACACAGTGCCATCTGCTTGGGTGGATAAAGGCAGTTGTGGCCATGTCTGAAACACAAGAGAGCAGGGAGTACAGAGCAGCATCCAACAGTTGGGTTAGAATGAGTAGAAGTGTTTAAGAAACAAACAAGTTTTGTGACCTGGAGAAAGATATTGTTACAGAATGACTGAAAATTCAATTGCAGGTTTTACAACTCATTCCAGATTTTCCAGTTCAGAAGCAATGTAAGTAACATTAATGTTCCTTTTATATCACACCGACAGTTATGAAATAGAAATCTTAACTCCTGCCAAACAATCTGTCACCCCAGGCCTGGACTGGAGAACTGACAAAGGTGTATTACAACAGTGCAAAGGCTGAAAATACTAACAGCCAGACTTCAGGTAGTGTAAGCTGCCTTTGGTCCAGCTTACGCCAGCTGCTGATCTGGTCCACAAGAGTTTTGTAGCTGTAGCAATTGGAGTGATGATGGTTTGTGTTCACCAAATGCTAATGAGCACTACCTAACTAGTCATGATTCATTGCATTTGTGATCAGACCGATTTTATACAGCATCATTAAAATCCTTCTTCTAGCTGTTCTTCAAAGAAATCGTTACAAGCCACAGTCAGAGTTGCAACCAGAGTCATAAATTCATTAAAATCCACTTCATTGTCTTTATTGGAATCCAGATCGTTCATAATCTTATCAACAAGATGAGGATCGTTTTGGCCCTGAAAAGAAAAAATAAGAAAAAAACAAAAACAAAGAAACAAACAAGCAAAAAAACCTGACTTAGCTGTGTAGATCTTGAGTGCATAATTACAGCAAACCAGATGGTACGTCACAGCCCAGGTGCTATGAAATAAAAGAGTGAGGGAATTATGCACCTGAATACTAACATACCATGAAGCATAACATTAAAAACACAGATCTGGAGTCCCAGAGATGCACAGTAACAGAAACTGGAGACTGTGCAGCTCTTAGGAGAAATACAGGTACTAAATGGGTACAGAAATGGATCAAACAGATTTGAGGAGCTACTGAGCACTGATTTATTTTGACAAGTCTGATCTGCAATGCGTATTTCTCTACATCATTCCTAAAAAACACGTTCATAAGTAGTTGTATTATACCTCCACTGATCACATTCAGAAGGTTTCTACTTAACAAAGAGCACATCCTACTCAGTGAAAGTAAGGGCAGCCAATCTCATAATAGTAAATCAGTAGCTAAGACTAAAAGAAAATCCTATTCAAGGAAATGGAGGTATAAGGGTATGAAAAAATCCTGCTGACGGTAATGGGTCTCAGAACAATGCTTACAGTTCAGAGGATTCAGAAAAAAACAGTTATGAATCAAATTATCATTCCATAAAGCATCAGTGCTGCATAATGAAGAACATAACAAATGTGTAAAGAAATTCATATGAAAGGCTGATCACTGGGAGGTTTTCTTAGAATCTCTCTGCAGGGCAGACAAGCAGCTGTATTGTTTGCAGTTTCCCACAAACCTGTGTAACAGCTGCCTGTGATGCAGTTACAAGCCTCTAGGAATATGAGAGACCTTGGATCCCACACTACATGACCATGGTATGCAAACTGCTTTCTTGTCTGCTGAGAGCTAGTTGCTGGAATTGATTCTTTGAAGGAAATATTCTGCCTTTTCAACTTTCCACTTTTCAAATGGGATATTTGATCTCATCTCCCTCTCTCCATCTCTCAAAGACAACTGTCATCTGAGAGGCTGTGGCACGATGTGCGCAGTGTAAGGAGATGCCGTTCCTGAACACTTTGATAGATGCTTATCCCACCTGAGAAACAGAAACTCAGAGACTCAGGAGCTGCATCTTACAGAAAGGAAGTCAGTGAGCTCCCTGGTGAGGAGTTCCTTGAGCTCTCTTTTGCTCAGCTTGTATCTGTCACCTTCTTTGCCAGAATAGTGATGAAAAATCCTGATGAAGGTGTTCATGGCATCCTCCAGTGGAGTGGACATGGCAGGAGCAGGAGAGCTGTGGGGCAAAAACCCAGAGTCAGCAACGTGGCATAGGAGCCAAAGCTGAGGATGGGCATTGTAACCAATGCAGAGAAAATGAGTCTTCTGCTGATCCGTCCTACCATGTGCATGTGAAAAGGCTATGTTATTAAAAAAACAGCAATAAAACTGGGGACTGGAACTAGATCACAGAATCACAACTGTAGGGGTTGGAACGGACTTCCAGAGATAATTGAGTCCAGCCCCCCTGCAAAGCAGGCCCCTGAAGATGGACGGCAAATGAAGATGAAATTCAAATCACTTCCAACCCAAGACATTCTCTGATTCTATGAAAATAAAATACCATCCTGAATTCATTTGCATTTACCTCTAAAAGGTACAGAGAAAGGAAAGCTCTTATTTAAGAGTGTTCTACTGCAAATACACTCGCTACAAAAAGAAACCTCTTGCACCCATAGCTGAAAATTCAAACATGATGAAGGCACCATGCTGCTCATTCAGAAGTTTCCACGAAAAATTAGAATCAACAGAAAAAAGCAGCTGAAGGAGACATGAATTTATACAGGATGCCCCTGACATTTCTATGGTGGTTGGAGGAAAGTCACTGATTATAAAAATGTGCAAGGGTATGGGCATCAGCTTTTGCTTTATTTGGTACTGGTTTTAGATGTTTTTTTCTTTCATCTCTGTAAATTACTTGAAATAAGCAAATATAAGCTATAGGGCTTGTTTCATCAAGCATGCAGTAAGAAAAAAGAAAGGGAAGCACCACTAAAACAGAAAAGACAAATGTAATGTAATTCATTAGTGAGTAACTGACATTAAAAGAACAAAAACAAAAAACTGTGAAAAATAGAAACAAACTGAAAGGAAAAGGGAAATATTGTTCTGATTAAGCCCCAGAAGGGAGCTTAAAAAGGCAGAATGAAACTCAAAGACTGGAGTCATGAGCAATATTACAATGCAAAGACCAAGGCTTACCTGCTTTAGAGGTGTGGTGAAGTGTTTGAAGATAAACCCTCAGCTCAGAGGGTGGTGGCCACCTTCTGTTCAAAACCCACACACAGGCTTTTGTTTATCAGGCTGAGAGGGTGGATTACACATATAGGGACAGACGTATAATTGTCACACAGACAGGTCTTCTGTTTCGCTCTGCAGTTGCCTACTGTGTGCTGTAAAAGTCCTTGCTCTAGATAGGTCACTTAAATATTCACCAGGCCGCATACAGGGTTGTGTGTGGACACTCAAGATTTTTTTTTATCTTTTAACCTCTTACAAAAATATATATCCAGGGGCCTGAAGGTAAAAACTAGTAAATACAAACAATAAATGTAAATCTGTATGGAATAACATATTCCATTTTCAAAAAGACCTTCTTAATCTCTCCACAGTTCTACAGCAGAGAGCCAGAGTGCCTGGGCACTGGCAGCCCATCCTCAAGGATACTTCAGGATCAAATGTAGGCTTGTAGTTGAGTTTGCACCAAACCCTTTGACATGTTTACTGTCAGATGTCTCAACAAGCTTAAAACGCTGGTCTTGTCAGACAAAGTTCTTGCTATAGAATCATAGAATCATTGAATCATAGTATCAGTTTCAGATAAAGATGTGGCTAGAACTGCAGTGTGCTCAGATCTGTGGACCTGAGTTAATTTCTGTCAACTCAGTTGAACTGAATTCCAGAGACTCTAAGGAGAGCACCCTGGGTTTAGCACACAGCTTCTTGCTTGAGTTTGGTTTCTCTCCAAAAAGTTTTCCACCTGTTGCATATGCATATTCATCAAACAAAATTGCACAGAACAGCTACAGGAAACACAGCTGTGGCTACTTCTCTTTTTTATCCCAGCCTGGAGGACAGAGAAGGAGACGGGCTACACTGTTGTTTCTGAAAGCTTCCAGCCACTCATAATTTTAAGTGCCCAGCAGATCTCAGCCCACACCTCTGTCTGTCTCCTCTGCCCCCAGATATGCCTCTCTCATCTGTGCTGCTGCAAGAAGCGGGAGGGGTCTTGGGCAAGGACTTGTCTGATGGGCAAGGATGTGCTCTGGGAAAAGGGATGCCACTCAAAATGCTGAATCCAGCAGTATGGGAGGTGACTGCACGTGAAGCTTTGCTTCTGAAGCAGTAGGCAGGCTCATTTGGATAGAGGTCTCTGTGGACGCACACAGCAGAGCTTCATTTCCTATCACTGTGACTGTGATTCTCACTGGGCTAGGAGGAGGAAACACGTCTGTTGGAGGACAGGTCCTAATGCAAGCCAGCCTGGATGTTGATCCACAACAAAAAGAATCTATCAGCCCCTGAAATCAGGTGAGTTCTGGGGAAGAGTGCCCTCCATTCCCCTTCTGTATGTGGTGAGGGATGCTTGTGGTATCAGCTGCACTGCAGATGTGCATGCACTGTGCCATTGCAGATGCTAAGAAAAAAATATATCAAGGGAGACTGTTCTTTATGCATCTACAGACATGAAGGGCTGTGATTCACTAATGACAACAACTACTCTTCAGAAATATTATTCAAACAAACAGTAAAACACCTTTTTGTTGTTATTTATTCAACATCTTCACCCACAGCCAGAAAGAAACACAGCTAAGTCAGCACATATTTATACAATCCTCCTGTTTTTCTATGTATTAAACATATCCTCTGCCTTATGAATATTGCAATTAATTATTTAAGCAGAGTCTACAGGAGGTGCAACTTTCAAGCAGCTCGTATAGTCTTTCAGAGCTGCTATCCTCAGGACAGAAGGAAGAAGGGCTTTCTCTGTTATCTCCAGAACATCAACTCAATAATTTACACAGTGATACAATCTGTGTTGTCTCTTTCACTAGCTACTTTCACTAAAGCTGATTGTGTAAGGAACTCTCTATCCCATGCTGGAGGATTGTATCTACAGAAGGAGCAGCTGCACTGAGCTTGTTTATTAACATATCCTTCCATTTGTTCTGTCCACCCCGCTCCCTTTCCAGCTATTAAAATCCTGCTGGTGGCTCCAGTGACAGCAGGGATCTCCCTGCTCCTCTGAGGGCATATCCCAGAAGCTACTCAAAGTTCATGATTATCAATCCACTATTTTGAACTCTTCATCCAAAACTCTTGATAATCATTTTTTTATATGCTATCTGATAAACACTGAAGATAACTAAGGGCACTGTGGCCTGAGAGAAGAGCATTTCTGTATCAGGGCAAGAACCAATTATATATTAGTACCCACCACTTCCCCACTGATCCTACCCTGCTCTCTGGTTTGCACCAGGGTGAGCACAGGAGTGGCGCCGGGGCAGACACATGGTTGACAGAGCAGAATTGCAGTGATTGGAGACATAGAAAAGATTGGTACCTTCTTCATTAGTGTCCAAACTGACCATGCCTCATCCCACCTATTGCTCAAAGTAGAATGGTTACCAGATGAAGTTAGCTATGGGCTTATCTTGCTAAATCTTAAAAACCTTCACGGACAGAATTTTCAGAGATTCTTAGGTAACCTACAGCTCTGCTGCATTACCTCCCTAGAGAAGATGTAATATTCAGTATGGACATCCCAAGTTGTGAACATGGCCACTGGCCGTTCTTGTACTGCCACCACCACCAAGAAGTGACTTCACTGACATTATAAATTATCTTCAAATACTCATTATCCCTCAGCCTAACTCAAAAATAAACCAGAAAACAGCCTGTTGCCTGACTTACCTAATCTAGTTCCATGTTTTTGTGTATCCTATATGTCACATGCTGGCCCCTTGCAGACTGCTCCAGCTGTGCCCTTCTCCTAATGAATAAAGTGATATTAATGTGCACACTGCAATATTAAAGACTACACTGCAAAATTAATGGCTGTCAGAATCAGAAGAGCAGATTTTCCACACGGCATGTCAAAACTTCTACATAGGACTGAATTCTGTCATCTTTGGTTAAGCATTAATACACACGAGCCTTACAGAATGAGTAATCCATCCGATTGTTCACTGGAGGCTGCTGAGAGATGAAGGCTTTTTCTTGTTGTGTAAATTTGAGAAAAGACCAAACCAGCTATGAGTGATTCCTTCATTTCTAGTCAGAGTAAGCTAGAAGTACACATTGTCTCTATGGAGTTGCACCTTCCCTCCTCCATGGGGATGAAGCACTCAGACCTCAGGCAGAGAATCTTAATGCTGTTCTCTGCTCCTTAAGAATGACTGATACAAGTCAACAGCCCTTCACTTCCACAGACAAGAAGGAGAGGTTTTGGCTTCTTGCATCACAGTGATTTTCCCTTTGGTCTCTTTCTGAAGCAACATAATAGAGGATGCTTTTAAGCCAGAGCAACCTATAAAGTGAGAGACTAACCTGCAATAAAATACTGCTCAATTTCAGTGGGAGAATCTCAAACTTAGGACATCTGTTTTTCAACATTTGCCAGAACACATGTGGGGAATATTTTCTCACAAGTAATTATTCTGCTGGGAAAGACAAGTCAGCCTCCCACCCACATCCCGTGATCATTTATTTTTCCCAGATTCACACCACTTTTGAGATGCATGTGTTCTGCATAAATGTTGTACCCCCAAAGTGGCAAAAGGTGTGATTGGAAAGAACAGGCAACCCTACAAGACTCAGAGGGACAGATAAACTGGACAGTAAAAAGCTTACACTAGATTAAGTAGCCTAGATTAGAATAAAGATCTTATTTCTATAGATTAAAGAGTTTACAAGAGACTTACATTTGAACCAGCGTTTCATGTTATATTGAGCATTTTTACATTTTTAGCATTGCTAGCATTTTCATTTCTGTTCTGTTTCTGTATCTGGCTAGTTGACTGATTTGTCTCATTACATGAGGCATAAGTCTCCAACAAGCCTGGTTCACATCTCCAAGACTTTAAACTGCTGTAACCACACAGATAGCAGAATACCAAAGAGCTGGAGCTGCGGTGGACACCCTGTCCCTGGAGATACTCAAGGCCAGTGTGGACCAGGCTCTGGGCAACCTGATCTAGCTGTGGATGTCCCTGTTCACTGCAGGGGTGCTTGTCTAGATGACCTTTAAGGGTCAACTCCTACTCTAAGGATTCTATGATTTTGTGATCCTGCTAATAGCTTTTATGACCTAAATTTGGTGATTTTCTCTGTACAGATCTTTTCTGAGAAGTTGCACTTCAAGGACTGCCCAGCTCAAGTTTACCCTGATCTCATTATTTTCTGAGGCCCATGCTGAACAAGACTGTATATATCTTTTCCAAATGCACTGATGACTTTTCATTTGAAATGTCTAGCCCACTGAACTCTGCTTGTTCTCATAGTGATCATTTCTCTTACGCTTCTCATTTGGGACAGGAATTGGAGTGTTGCATATGAGATGCAGAGTTGCTTCACCACCCACTACTCCCTTCTCTTCCTTCTAACAAAAGAACCACCTTTTTCTCTGTGAGCAATCACCCATTACTACACTATGAAAGTAATGCTTGATTGTACAGGAATTTATTGTTACCTGGAAAACTGCCTAGAAAGCCTTATCTAACCCTAAACTGAAATTATGAAGTCATATTCTGCTCATACAATATTTTCTTCCACTCAGGCCTCTGAAACATATGTATTTACTATGTCATTTATCAGCCAAGCCATGTATTACTTTAATACCACTGGTCTACACTTAGGAATAGCAGAATAGTGTAAAACACCACACAGTCAGAGCCAGCTCTGCTTCATACAGCAGCAGGGCATCCAGTTCGAAGGCCAGAGCACAGCTCTCCTTTCTGTAACCAGAGAACATGCACACTGCTCCATCTGGCTATGCTAAGTCACCTTACCATATGTCACCATCTGAGCAAAGCCAAGATAGCAATACCCCTTGTGATAATTCCACTGGTGCATAAGAGGAACCCACCCTCCTGAGACATGCTATTTCTGTCCAACTCATTCATACTTGTATCAACATTCAGCAGCCTTTGCCCTAATTCATTTCAACGTCCAGTTCCTTCCACAAGGTTTTTGCAGACAGGTACAGCTTGTGCTGCATAACCATTGGTAGCCCTCCTTACAGGGTATGTTGCAGGTGCCTGCTGGCTGTGTCACAGGACAGTGGCCATGTCACCTAGCAGGTTGTAGTAGATGACTAGGAAAATTCCTGTCCTCTTCACATTCTCCAGTGTGTGTGGTTCTCCTAAACTACCCCTACCTGAATGGCACTTCAGGTCTGACACATGCATGGGCACATGGGAACAAGAAGAGTTTGCCAGTTACTGTTGATGTGAAAGCTGATGGAGATGTATTAGTTAATGAAGATACCTTGGAAGGGCCCAATGTGCAATGGATTCATTTTCTGCTTCATGATGATTTCAACAGCACAGCTGATCCTCTCCCCTGTTGAGCGCCCGGAAACATGTAGGATACCTGCAGACCTTGAACAACGTCCTGCGTGTGCTTTCATTGCTTTGTAATCTCAAGAAATCACATGCTCACAAAATCGCAGGGGATCGAATGGACCTCAAGAGTCTCTTTGCATACTTCTCTAGTCTCAGGGTAAAAATTCTGCAGCTATTAAATTTAGGAACAAGCTTCCAGTGGCAGTGAGCTCCTCCAAGCAGTTAAGGACCCAGCCCATGTAACTGCACACTTGCACGTATGCTTGGCCATGTCATGATGCGTGGGTGGCCACAGAAGTGGAGCTTCTGCAGCTTTTCCATACTCACTTCCATACTCACAGTAAGCTGTGAGATCAAGCAGACCAGTTTTGAGATAAAAGGCAAATAAACTCTCCTTCCTTATCTGTCGTGCATTAAGACGAGACTGATTCAATATTTCTAGGTATTGTTGATATGAAGTCAACATATATATATATTTTAAAAAAGAGGTAAATAAAGTTTTCTTCGTGTACGAACCAATGAGAAAAACTTATTTTGGTCTGGCACTGCCCCTTAGTGTCTTGCTGAAGAACTGCTACTTCCAGATCTCAACTCCAGCAGTGACCAGCAACTACTGGCCCTAAACTGCTCCAGGGCACCTAGAAGTGGTTCACTACTGCACCACTACAGCACTGCATGAGGGTCTGCATTATGAACTGCAAGCTAAATGAGAAGAAAAATACAGAAAAAGAAAATAAAAACCAAACTCCAGCTACTTGTGTCTTGTTAGCTAAAGCTACCAACTCTGTAGATAATTTGTGCTTAACACCATTCAGCGTTCAACCTATGGGATTTAGGCACATGCTTTGTAGAACTCAGGCTGTATATCCCACTAATGAGAGGCAGGCAGGCCACAGCAGGCAGTTGTGGAAACATCTGGCCCTTAGTAGTGCGCCACAAGCTCATCACCTGCTGTGGGAAAACCAAAGTTAATTCCAATCCCAGTGGTTGGGCGGTGACTGAAAGAAGAAAGAACATGGTAATGTAGTATGTGCAAGAGCTGTTACAGAAGCAGACTGTTAAAAAAAAATTAAAATTAAAATTAAAAAAAGAATCTTTCTGAAATGCAATGGGATAAAGGAGTCTTAAGAGGGATTTTGGGGGCAGGCAGGTATTCAGGATACAGAACAAGTACCTGGGGAAGGTGAAGCCATAGAAAAAGATGTAAGTATTTTCCAGGTGTTTTCACTGTGGTGAAGCTTGGGGCTTCCAGAGGATGGAGAAAGGGACATGCTGAAGGATCTGTGTCAGACTGAAGTAGAGGAAGAAGCTGTAGGCCAAATCCTCACAACAAGCAGAACGAGTTGATAGGCCTGAATGATGTTCATCCCAGAGCTGTAGAGGAACTCAAGGTGGATGAACCATGCACTCTGCCTGGGAGCCGTGTTCTGAAACCTTATTTGGGACTACAGTGCAGGAACTGGGCAGGGAGAATGTCAATGTGAGAGGTGCCCTGCAATACTCAGAGGGATGCTGACAGTAAATGTGTTGTTCAGAGTATATCAAGAGGAGTCCAGCCTCAAAACCAGAATGCTGGGAACATGAATAGAAATAATGTACTGGGGAAAAGTAAAGGGAAGTCATAGCTCAAACCTGCTGATGCTCCCTGGAGGAAACCATAAGTTGATAACCTCTCTCCTTATTGTCTACCTTGTTTACAGAGAGTATTCCTCACTCTTAAAGGAGCTAGGATGCCGTGGCATGAGGGAAATGACTGACTGAAAGATAGGATATCAGGAATGAATTATTGATCTGTACAAGTGAACTGAAACTGCCAATGGAATTCTGCAGGAATCTGCACTGTTCAACACGTTTATCAGTGATCTGAGAGGAGGGGTGAATAATGAAGAGATAAAGGTTTTTTGCTGACATAAAACTGTACACACAGAGCAACTGAAAATTTTGGCCCAGTAATAATATGAAAATAAACAGGATTGGGAGAGAAATAGAAAACAGAAAAAGTAAAATAAATAAGTGCAAAAGGGCACAGTGGTGGCCCTGGTGTCCTCATCTTATAAACAGTACAGCAGGATTGGAAAAGGTAAGGAGAAGAGCAGCAAAGAAGATCAAATGCAGTTTTAATGTTAGAAACAGATAATTACAGAAGGTGTCTCTGTCTGTGGGAGGACATAACTGAGTGAGTATATGACAGAAGTCCATGCAGAAAGTAGCATGGGAAAGATGAGCAAGAAGTAGTTGTTCATGGTGTTTTCCAATATAAAAATAAGGAGAAACAAAAATGAAAAGAATCACAGAATCACAGAATTGTAGGGGTTGGAAGGGACCTCCAGAGATCATCGTGTCCAATCCCCCTGCCAAAGCAGGTTCCCTACAGCAGGAAAAGAAACCAGCTCAAAACAAACTAAATAATATTTTTAATCTGTGAAACTGCTTGATTTGACAAATTCCTGGAAAATATTTATCGATAACTTAGAAATATAAAAGCTTGTATCATCAAATCATTGTCAAAATGCAAATCACTGGACATGTGATGAGCGTCTGATAGTGTCTGCTTTCCTGGAGGACTGTGGCTGTCTCAGTAGTTTTGCAGCAGGGAGAACATTCATTAAAAAGTTCAGAGCAGACCCAACAGCCATTTCCAGGATTAGACCACAGCAAAGCAGAGCTCTGATGGCAGGAAGCACACATGGCCCTTCCTGGATGGCCCCACTGCTGATATAGCTACAAGTGCTCTGAGGGGTCTGGTCCAGAAGAGTAGATTTTGAATGGCACTAGGAATGAAACCAGAGTGGCAGTACAGGAGCAATGCAAGTCCTAGCAGGAGCCAGGCAGATTGTTAAAAAAAATACCACAAAAAACTGATGTAGAGTGAGAGCCAGAGGCAGGTGTTTGTGAGGAACAATTGCCTTAATTGTCTTTAAAAGACAAGGAAATGAGGTGGTTGTTCCATGTTTAATGAACACCATAAATAATGGCCCAGAGATATGTTGCATGCACGTGTGAGCCACAAACAACAGAAAAGCCAAGGGGCATCATTGTCTCTCCACATCTTACATAGTACCTAGAATTTGGGGCTGTGCGTTTCACTTCCATTTGGACAAGAATAAGCAGCACTGTGCAGATACACTCAAGTGGCAGCCAGCCCATGCTGCTGTGCTGTGGTGCCTCCATCCCTCATCTGGCAGAGCACAGCAGGAGCCCCCAGCCCCGCCAGCCCTGCCAGTGCCTTCTCTGAGCCCCAGGCCTGCAGCTGGGTTCCTCCATTGAGTCACACAACAACATAACCCTGCGGGCTGCATGTTGGCCTCCTGACCCACAGCTTCAGCTGCCTTATCAGGGCTCATCTGCAGGTTGTGAGTCATACATATCCCACGATTTTGCTCAAGACTTTCATGTCCACTATATTAATTGCACAAAAGCAGTCTGAACAGCCTAACTTTCAGAAAGCACTTCTAATGTATAAAACCAGTGACATTAAATAATCATTGGAGGAGAAGAAGTAGACACAAGTGACTGTGGAACTACTACTCAATTGAACGAATCACAACCAAAAATATGTTATTAAAATTTGGAAATAAACCTTCTCCCATTATATTGAGCTAGGTGTTCAAGTATGTTCCTTTTGGTAAAAATATGCAAACATCCTCATTTTCAGATAGCAAGAAGCAATATTGAACACCTGTGTCTCCTACTTAGAGGAGTCACCATGCTGTGCATTGAGTATGGTGCAGAAGTGTGGCAGAAAACAGTATTGTATTAGCACTGATTACAGCTGTAGGTGGATAGCGCTATAATTGCGATACCTTTATTGATTCTATGCATCTGTTTCATATTCCAATGGTCATTGAAACAGGAAGTATAACAGACATTGGATGTGTTTTATTCTAATGGCCATTAAAGGAAAATTATACAGCAAATGAGCAAGGATGTCCAATAACCAAAATTACAAATGTTTCTGCCCCACTTAAATCTCCTAAATAATAGCATGACAAAGCATCTAGATTTTCTTATCAAGGACTGAATCCAGGCATTCCTCATTCTTGTTTGCTATCAAGAGAAATTTGAATTAAAATAAATGTACAAAAGAGATTCTGATATTGTTCAGAGAGTGGAAAAGATTCTTTTTTTTTTTTTTTTTGCTTAAGAAATACATTTATTTCTTGTTTAACTCCATTCTCTACTTGTGAAGAAACCTAAGTTACCACCAACAGAGAACTGTAGAATCACAGTATGACAGAACCATAGAATCATAGGATCGTAGAACAGCTTTGGCTGGGAGTGAACTTAAGGACCACATAGTTCCAATCCCTGCCATTGGCAGTATTGCCACCCACCAGATCAGCATAGCCTCTGAAGTACTCAGGACTAAACAGTGGGCCTCGAACCAAAGATGACCTCTTGATGAATCTCACAGTGCAGCATTATATATCATCAGTATTGAATCATTAGTGAAAAATGTATGACGATTAGCAAAGTACATATCTTGGAGAAAACATCTCTTTAGCAAAAGATGTAGCTCAGATAAAAGGATATGAGAACGTACTAATCTTTCCTCGTTTAGAAGCATAGTGTCAAGGCCTACTAGCACACAAACTTCCTTGGTTTCTCCTTGAACTCTGGCCAGGCTCAAGGGAGAATGAAACCAGATGTTTCCGCCTAATTGTCACATAAACTTGTTTATTCAACGAAGTAAAAGCTGGCCTGTCTTTTAGTGAAGTTGGAGACTTCACATATGAGAGGATGTACTGCATAGGATCTCCCAATTGCTGGGAAAGGCTCTCCAAATCCTCACTGTAACAGGGGCTCCCCAGCGACAGCAGCTCTGGATGATGTTAAAGTACTAGGGCAATTGATGATATATTTTTCTCAATCACTGTCACTATCCTCATGTAGTAATGGTTAGGTGCATTGTCTGGTTCTGTTTTATTCTTGCTGTATCATTTCACTTATTTTCTCATTGCTTCAAAATTAAGTAAAGATAAACACAGTTCTTTAACTTGGTGCCTGTGACCTTTGTGCCGATCTATCCACAGCAATGCACCATCCAACCTGGCTTTGAATGCTTCCAGCGATGGGGCATGCACAGTGTCCCTGGGGAACCTGTCTCTGGCCTCACTACCCTCTGAGTGAAAAATTTCCTCCTAGCATCTAATCTGAATTTCCCTCTATTAGTTTAAGACCATTACCTTATCACTATCTGTATATGTAAGAAGTCAGTCACTCTCCTGTTTATAAGCTCCCTTTTAGCAATGAAAGGTCACAGTAGTTCTCCCTGGAACCTTCTCCAGACTGAACAAGTCCAACTACCTCAGCCTGCCATTGTAGGAGAGGTGCTCCAGCCCTCCAATCATCTTAGTGGCCCTCCTCTGGACCCGCTCCAACAGCTCCACATCCTTCTTGTGCTGGGGGCCCCAGGTCAGGATGCTATTTTCCAGACAGGGCCTGAGCAAAGGAGAACAGTATTCCCCCCCTCCTTGATCGCTCATGTCCTGCTTTTCATTCATCAGAACCCCCAGGTCCTTCTCTACAGGGCTGCTGTCAACAAGATCTTCTCCCAGTCTGTACTCACATCCTGGACTACAGTGATCCAGGTGCAACACCTTGCACTTGACTTTGTTGAACCTCACTAGGTTCATGTGAACCCACTTTTCAAACTTGTTGAGGTCCTTCTAGAGGGCATCCCTTCTACTTTATCAGCTGCATCATGCAGCTTGATGTCAGCAAACTTGCTGAGGGTGCACTCAATCTCACTGTCTGGGTTATTGATAATGATCTTAAACAATACGAATCTCAAGATAGACCACTGGGAGACACCACTCATTACCATTCTTCACTTATATGTAGAGCTGTTGATTAGAACTCTCTAGCTGTGACCATGTAACCAATTCCTTATCCATTAAACAGTCCAGTCTTTCCAATTTAGAGATTACAGTTATTTGTAGCTGTAGTGGCCATTGTAAACCTGTGTTTTCAGCCAGACATTTGAAGACAAAGCAAATGTCTTTCCATGCTAGCAATCTTCACATGGGCTCAGAAATTGTGAAAATAAAGAAAAATAATCATCTATTACAGGTAACAAACTTCTGCATATCATACTAGTTCAGAAAGCTGAGGATTATGAAGGTAAACAACAGTATTTTTTGTTCAGATAAGATTACACTTGGAAGAATTAGGCTTAACAGTGTTTTAGATCAAAGAATGGGGAGACTGAAAGACGTTATGAGAGTACCCTACTTCAGAAAGTAACCTTCAGGAGCCCTGTATCCCTTAGCAGTCTGCTTCCTCAATCCCAAGCTTAGTGGGGATATTTAATATCAGATGTTAAGTCCTTCTCTAGCATCTGATTTCTGTGTTTTGAAGTGATGAATTGCAAAATTATCTGCACAGCACAGGGAAAGCTGGGTTGTCTTTCATATTTGTTCATATTAAGGAAAATATGCAATATCATCTAGACACAGAAGAGGGAGCATTTCATCATGGTATTGTTCCTTTTTTTTTTTTTTTTTTTCTTTTTTTCTTTTTTTTTCCTGTTTTTGGTCAAACATGATTCTATATTTAAAATTCTTTTCCCTTGAGATGCATCTGATGAACAACAGCTCTTAAATACCACCAGGATGATCTTGGGCATACAGGTTGGCTGATAAAGCGTACCTCTGACTGCTGTCTGAGAAGCCATGATCCCACATCATGCTTTTTGTTCTTTTTCTGCAGATACGTTGGTGAGTATGATACCCATGTTATAAGTCTTCTACTGATAGGAATTTAATAGGCAAAAGCAAGAGTGCATGTTCACAGAGAAGGTTCATGGGAAAACCCTGCACAGAAAGCCACGGAGGCACCAGCACCTCCAACTTAAATGCTGCAGCTTTGGCTTCTCCTATGAGTGGTGGAAGGAAGGTGCTCTAGGAGGAATGAGGAAAGCTTCCAGACTAGACTTACGCAGCTGCCCTCTGTACCATCTATCTACCAAATGTTTAGATACCAAAGCAGAGATGCGCCTTGTCTCCCTGCTCAAGTGCCAAGGAACTGGGAGCAAGCCTGAGATTGACCAATTCAACACAAAGGCACTGAGTTCATATAGCTCAGTGCTCAGTATGGTGACTTCAGTAGGTGAATGGTCCTCTGGCCACAGTGCCCTGTAGGCACCATTTTTCCCAAGTGCATTCAATAGGTCTATTTTTTGGTGTTTTGTGTCAAAAAGGAACTCTATGATTAGTATTCATACCACATACTGTTTTAAACTTAAACTCAGCATGAAAGAGAAAAGGATCTTGAAATATCAGGGCTGCTAACACATCTTTTATTTGAAATCTTGCTATCTTGATTTGAGGTGTAGACAGTGGCAGCCATCTTAAGCAGTAGAACTAGGCACTGCCATTTTCCCATTTTGGACTCTGCTCCACAATGTCCCATTCTTAGATCCAAAATTTTCATTAAGTGCCCACCTGAGCCCACAAGAATAACCAGAATGAAAGTACAGCATTGCCAAAATGAATGTAGCTGTGGGAGGATGACCTCCTCTTCTGCCTCTCTTACCGTCCCTCCTTCTATAAGTACCTGCTTGGCTACTGCTACATGATATAACCCGGTAGAGATCACCCTAAGCTGAGTTTTGTCTGTGCTGAAGACAACTCTACATTCTTCAGTAGCAAATCAGAGCAAAGTCAACTGCACTCTTCATAGAATCACTTAATCATAGAATCATAGAATAGCACAGGTTGGAAGGGATCCCAAGGGTCATCAAGCTCCAACCCCATTACTGCAGGCAGGGCCACCAACTTCCTTAGTTAATACTACATCAGGCTGCCAGGGCCCCATCCAACGTGGCCTTGAACACCTTCAGGGATGGGGCATCCACGGCCTCTCTGGGCAGCCTGCTCCAGCACCTCACCACTCTCTTGGTATAGAACTTAAAGAACACTTCAGAGACGCTGGTCCAAAAAGCCCCCTTACAAGCAGCCTGCCAGCAGTACCTTACAGCATGACATCGTGCTCTCCATGGCCAATCCTGCTAACTAAAACCCATGCAGGAGGACTGTAGCAGCTAGAAGAGGATTCTCAGACTCAGTTACTCACCCATAGTCCAACAGCAGTTCAGGCATTTAGTGAGGGAGTGTTGTGCTCTCAGGTACTTTTGTCTTTCCTTGTGTGTTCCATGGCTGCCAATTTAAACACACGCTGGGAGCCTCCAGGTAACTAGCCCAGTATACACAACACAGTATTCATAAATTATGACAAAGCACCTCCATAATTTCATTGTATGGTTGCATTTTACCATCAAATCCCTCTTCATAACAATGGAATCCTCTGCACGAGCTCATAATTGCATCACCAAAATGCAGTCCCATCCCTGGAGGTGTTCAAGGCCAGGTTGGATGGGCCCTGGGGAGCCTGGTCTAGTTTTAGATATGGAGGTTGATGGCCCTGCCTGCAGCAGGGCAGGTTGGGGCTTGATGAACTGTAAGGTCCCTTCCAACCCAAGCCATTGTATGATTGTATGATGATTCTATAAACACAGCCACCTCTGGCCTTTCCAGTTGGCACACATTGTACCCTGAATACATGAGAGACAGTGATTTAACCCAAAAAAACCTACATATGAATGCAATACAGAATCACTTGCATCCAACATGCTACAAATTTATGTCTTGTCCTTAATATTTCAGACTGAAGCACATCACTCAGTTCAACCACTCAGAAAAAAAAGATGGATTTGACTGACTGGGAATTCAAGACAAAATGTCAGGAGGTCAGGCATGTCAAGCTTTAGATACACGCTGGTCCTGAGCCACTGCCAGCCACATGCCAGTGAGCATTAGAGCATGGTGTTCTCTTCCCAGCCCACACTCTTCTGAGTCATCTATTGCTTCTTTTGTTTTCTTCCTATTCCCCTTCTTTCTGCCTTTTGTAAATGTGTGACATAGGAGACTCCGGTGGAAACTCCTTTTACATTGTATCTTTTATTTATTTTTATTTTAGTTATATAAGCTAATGTGTTTTTTCTGTTTGTTTTTTCATTTTTATTTTTAGGTAGGCCAGCCTCTCTAAAGAGGAGAGCATGCCCTTTGTTTTCCTATGTTAGTTTTCTAGGTGCTCCAAAATGCAGACCCAGGCCTATTACAAATTTTCTCTACTGCATCCCACAGTGCATTAAGTGATAGGGCAGTCACCCTCACAGACATTCAGCCAGGAGCAACACAGATATTATTGCTAAAACACAGCACTAGAAGTACTTACTGCCCTAGATTCAGACCCAGCGTAGAGAAAATCTGAATGCTGTTGCTATATGTCACTGCAGCAATACTTCCATGCACTGCTTTCTTCTTCTATGTGGTCAGAGAGCTGACAGGCACCCTAACTTGAGGGGTTATCAAGTGAACTGCACTAAAGATTCATCTCAAACATGCAGACCACACAATTCCTAGCACTTTGCTTCTTCCAGGTGAGGCAAAAAGCAGAACTGCAGTCACTGAAACAAAGGTAGCAGCTAACTGCAATAGGCAGTCATCCCTCACATGTGCCAGCTCATGCTTGTTCTCAGACAGAAGACTTGTTGCTTGATGGATGCAATATTTGATCAAATGCCATCAGCCATGGACAGCAGCTCCCATTCAGCTGTCTGGTTTCATGCATCTGTCTCGGGGCTGGAGGTAACCAGCTGCCAGAGCTGAGAGTTGTTACCCTACTAGATCATTTCTCTTAACTCCTTAATGCAGATTGGTTGCATACAGACTTTTGTTCTCCTCCCACACTAAGTTCTCTTGCTTCATTATACAGGTGCTCACTAATGCTCATCACTGCATATTATTAATACATTCAAAATAAAGGAATGAGGTTTAGCCCACATGAAGAGCACAGTACCAGCAAACTGCTGGTAAAGCACTCCAAACATTTACATAACTTTTGCTATAAACCTGTCCTTCACAATCAATCCCATGGAGACCAGATGAAACAAATTTTACCTGCAAAGGTGCTGCCTGTGAGTTACAGTTCCCTTAGGGTTCTTGCTATCATGGCTCATCAGGGATTGCATCAGTTTTCTCACATGGATCATCTACTGGAGTCTGCTGTGGCAAAACACAGTACCCAGGTGAGTGTTAAGCAGCTTCACGTTACATTCAACAGCTGGCAGTGTATGTGACAAGAAAGCAGCTTGCACAGAGAGATGGCACTGGACACATCCAGCCCAGAAACACAGGAAAACTGTAATTTTATTTGCATTCAGGTGTGCAGCCTCTCTACTGAAGCACACAAATTAGAACTTGGCCCTGATAGAACTTATTACTCAGTAACAGCACAGATCATAGCATCACAGGTCCACAGAAACATTTGGGTTAGAAGGAAACTTGAATATCATCCAGTTGCAGATCCTCTGAAATGAGCAGGGACACTTCCCACCGGATCAGGTTGCCCAAAGGCCAAGGTTCAACCTGGCCTTGGACAATTCCAAGGATGGGGTATCTCTTTCTCTTATAGCTTTCTCGTATAGCCTTCTCTTCTCCAGGCTGAACAAGCCCAGCTCCCTCAGCCTTTCTTCATAGGAGAGGTGCTCCAGCCCTTTGATCATTTCCTTAGCTTTCCTCTGGACCCGTTCTAACAGCTCCACACCTTTCTAGCCCTGGGGGTCCCAGGCCTGGACATAGTATTCCATATAGGGCTTCACAGGGGCAGAACAGAGGGGGACAACCATTTCCCTCTCCCTCCTGGCCACTTCTCCTTTGATGCAGCCCGGAATACTTTGGCCTTCTGGGCTGCAAGTGCACACTGCTGGCTCATGTCCAGTTTTTCATCTGCCGACAGATCTAAATCCTTCTCCACAAACTGTCCTCAATTGACTCATCACCCAGTCTGTATTTGTGGTTGGGATTGCCTCTTATCACTGCTGAATTTCATAAGTTTTGCGTAGGCCCTCCTTTCAAGTCTTCCATGATCCTTCTGGATGGCATCCTTTCCCTCTAGTATGTCAGTCACACCACTCAGCTTAGTGTCATCAGAAAACTTGCAGAGAGTGCACTCAATCCTACTGTCCACAATCCCAACAAAGACATCAGATAATATCAGTCCCAATACTGACTGTCCTGTTAGCAGTTGGGATGGAATTAATTGTCTTAGTAGCTGGTATGGTGCTGTATCTTGGATTTAGAATAATATTGGTTACACACTGTTGTTTTAGTTGTTGCTGAGCAGTGCTTACACAAAGCCAAGGATATTTCAGTTTCTTGTGTTTCCCTGTCAGTGAGGAGGCTGCAGTTGCACAGAGCTGGAAGGGGACACAGCCAAGATGAGTGACCAAAGGAAAGGGTGGCCAACAGGAAATTCTATACCATTTGATGCCATGCCCAGTAGTAAACCTGGGGGGAGTTGATTGGTGGTGGGGAGCTGCTGCTTAGGCATCAGTCAGTCGGTGTTGAGTAACAGCACTGATTGCATCACATGTTTTGCTTATTATTTTATCTTCATTATAATTATTATGATTCCCTTTCTTTTCTATCCTATCGAACTTTCTTTATGTCAATCCAAATGTTAACTTCTTTTTCTAATTCTCTCCTCCAACTCATTGAGAATGAGTGAATAAACAACAGTGTGGTGCTGAGCCACAACACGACTCCCGAGGGACACCATTCGTTACTGATCTCCACCAGTTTGAGCATGACCACCCAAGCGATTCCTTATCCATTGAATGCTCCATCCATCACATCCATGTGTCTTCAGTTTTTTGTGTGGGACAGTGTCAAATGCTTTGCACTAGTCCAGATAGATAATCCCAGGTAGATCTTGGCAGACTCGAGCTGGTTCTTTTCTAGTATTTGAATCACATCAACAGTTGCAAGTGGTTTGCAGGCTCTAGCACTACTACAATCCTATTTACCTCCATGTACGTACAGGACAAAGTACATCTTTCCTTCTTCCCCCAGTCACCACAGGGGGACTAACAGGCTAACAGGGAAGCTGTTTGTAGCCACACTTAAATGACTGTGAAGTTCGTGTCATGCTGACTGGCACTGGAACGGATAGGCCTCATGGATCCATGTCACAGAGTTTCTGCAGGGCACTCAATGCACCCTTCACAATCACTAGTGTTTTTTCCAATATCCAATGTACCTCCACCTCCTTTGGCCTAGATAACAGTGAACTGACTACATAGTCATCCTGTTATACCGGTCCTGCCAGCAAACAATGCTTGGAAAATGTTTGTCTCTAAGTCTACAGAAGGTTATTGATACTGAGAAAAACAGTGCTTGATTCCCAGGAGAGCTACATGTTTAGAGACGTGTTACATGTCTACAGTCAATTTAAAATGAATGTTTAAATTGTTGATGGTGTTCAAAAGGGATTACTGTGAAAACTCAGGGATAAAATAACTGAATTTGTAACAGTTGGACATTACCTCTTACAGAAATTGCACTTGAGTTCTAGAAACCAATGTCTTAACCTATAATTAAAAGCAAGTTCTTTAGGGTCCAAGAGAGTGTGATCCCATAAGTCAAATACATATACTTACATCTATATATGCTTATAGCCAGAGCCATCACTGAGGAATGTTTGCATCCTTTGAGGAAAGGCCACTCTAGCCTTTGTAAAGAGAAGTCTGGGCTTAATGACTTTTTTGGAGTTATTGGAAGAGGAAGAACACACATGAAGTCAAGAGCAGATACAGTCTACCTGAATTTCCAGACAGGAACAAAGGGCAGCAGGAAAATGTTTGGTCTTCACAACAAAGGGAGCTTACCAGCGTAGTGCTGGACATGTTCTGCACATTCATAGCTGGTCTGAAAAGGTTTAAGCAGTGAAGAATAAAAGTTTGCTGAAGACACAATGTTAGTCAAGACAGTAGGGACTTTGGCAGAGAAAAGTCTTGCAGAAGACTTGCAGAAAGTCTTGCACAAAGACTTGCAGAAGACCTTTGCAACACTGAGCCATGAATTGACAGATGAACTAAGTTAAATAACTGTAAAGTGAGCTTCACAAAGAAAAAAACATCTTGCTTTATGCAATTATTATAAGATAAAACTACTGTAGTCACTCTGGAGTGCAGTACTGAATTACAAGCAGTTCTATGAAAACATCAACCCAGTGCAGATTAAAAAACATAATTCTAATAGGAGAACTAAATGTTGCAAGGTACTGGGAAAATAACTGGGAGTAAAAAAACAGCACTCATCACTCTGTCATCTGTGGAGTGGATATTGTATGTAGCTGAGGGACAGAGCAGAGGAAATAAATAGAATTATCACATGTTGAATTGTGTCTGAATTGGGGTGACTGAATTGGCCAGGAAGCCTCAGCCTGGGAAGTAGCTCAGAGGAGGAATGTGATACTGGCCTACAAAATTCCAACAGACATGGACAAGGTGGCCAGAGACTCATTCACATGCTTTTCTTCTTTAAGAAGCAAGTGCCATCAAGGCACTGATTCAAAGCAAGTAGGATGAGTTTGATTTTCACTGCAAAACAACTCACTGATATTTCTAACAGACCAGCCATATCGGACTTCAGCAGCTGGATTTTGTGAGTGTACTTGTCTCATTTTTTATTCTGAGGTCCATAGCACACCACTCTTATGGTGGTGAAATGTGACGAACTTCACCTGCCCCATCTTATGTGAATATGTCATGCTGTCCTTGCGCTCTGCTCAGCAGTTCTGCTGCCTGCTGACACAGTTAACTGTCTCAGGGCGTGGTGAGTAGGTGGTGGGCCCTGGGTCTGTGCCACCAAAGCCATTCCTATCTTCTCACATGGGGCTTCACTGCTTTCTGCTTAGGCATTAGACAGAGGCTTTGCAGTTCCTGCGCTTCAACTTGCTTTGCACATCCACAGTGTGAACTGGTGCTGACAGTGAAAGACAGGCTGCTTCTCTCCCTCATGCTGAGCCAATCCCTTAGCAACTACACAAATGCTGTTAATATATAAATCAAACCTTTGCCTCACTCTCAACTCCAGGTTTAACTTCAACTGATTACTCTTCATTGATTCATTCCACCACAAGGTCATGCATGCCTGTGACAGCATGAGGGAATGGTGTGATCTGGCAGCCAGGGCAGGGCAAACACGGCATTACAGCCTATTAGCAGCAACACGTGCTTGAGACGTTTGTGTAACCATGACAGTGTGCACATAAATTACACTGATCTTGAGTTCCTTGACACTTGAAAAGGACTGTTTTTATAGCATCCAAGCCTTCTCTCACCCATAGGTGTGGAGGGATTTGTTCCACCTTTTGGTGTTCGAATTGCAAGGTTAGTACTGTAACTGCTCAGAATTCGTTTGCTATTACCTGAAGGTGATCACCTTCATACCAACTAGTCCTGCTTTAGTGTACAGTTAGCAGCCAGTTTCACCTTCCTGGGCTAACTGTGCTTGCCCCATCTCTGTCTGGCTGCATAGGAACTCAACTGTCAATTCACATATGCTTAATTCAGCTAAGTACTACATTTCAGTAGTGTTAGTTTTCTACTGAATCAGCCCTCTAACCTTTCCTACTCAGCTGCATAACACCAATGCCTGAGAAAGGAGGGGAAGAGAAACAGGATTGTGTCAAGCCAACATAAGATGCTCCTCCAGGATATCAAGTCGCATACAGCACTCTAACTATAGGCATGTTTTATTCAAACTTGCAACCTCTTTTATTATCCTGTGTGCCACAGATAGCCTGGTCTACCTGCCCACTTAATGGGAGCAAAATTAACTCTTCATAAATTCAGGATAGGGACTTGCATTGCAGATATAGATGGGAAAATCTGTATTAAAAACAACACCACTGTTTTAATAAAAGCTTGCCACAATTTGTCATTGCTTTAAGAAGAAATAAAACAAGAAAAAAAAAAATAATTCTTACATAGGTTCGTTCCTCTTCTGTATCTGCAAATTAACTTGCTCTTCATCATACTTGGGTCAAGGCACATGAAGAAACACACAGGATTGTTTACCTAGAAGTTAAAGATCTTAAAAACTATTGGACGCTTGATTAAGTTCTCAGTAGCTGTTCTTTTCTTCTTCTCCTAACCCTGCAATAGTTTGATGCTGAGGGAGATGACCCCAACATGCATTAGAAAATAGAATGAATCTCAGCCTCCCAAAACAAAAAACCCATTCTATCAGTAAAACAGTGAATGCAAATAAAAAATGGATATTAGTAATCTATATTAAAAAAGAAACATGACTGAAGATATCTGCTCAGTGAGAGCAAAGTTGATCATGAGCCTTGAACAGTGTTCATAGAATCACAGAATCATAGAATCATAGAATCACAGAATGGTTTGGGTTGGAAGAGACATTCAAGATCACCTATTTCCAACCCCCTGCTACAGGCAGGGACACCTCCCTCTAGATCAGGTTGCTCAAAGCCCCATCCAGCTTGGCCTGAATGCTTCCATGGAGGGGGCATCCCCAACCTCACTAGGTAACCTATTCCAGTGTCTCACCATTCTCACAGCAAGAATTTCTTCTTGATATCTAATCTAAATCTACCCTCTTCCAGTTCAAATCAATTTCCCCCATCCTGTCACTACATGCCCTTATAAAAGTCCCTCCCCAGCTTTCTTGTAGGGCCTCTTCCTGAAGGTCTCTATAAGGTCTCCTCGGAGCCTTTTCTTCTACAGGCTGAAGAACCCCATCTCTCTCAGCCTGTCCTCGTAGGAGGGATGCTCCAGCCCTCTCATCATCTTTGTGGCCCTCTTCAGGATCCACTCCAACATCTCCATGTCTTTCTTGTGATGGGGGCCCAGAACTGGATGCAGTACTCCAGGTGAGGTCTCATGAGTGCAGAGTATAGAGGGGCTCCCATCCCCTTGACCTGCTGGTCACACTTCTCTTGACGAGAACCCAGGATAAATATACCCAAGATAGGCCTTCTGGGCTGCAAGCGCACATTGCTGGCTCATGTTGAATCTTTCCCCAACTGACACTCCTAAATCTTTCTCAGCACGGTTGTTCTTAAGCCATTCTCTGCCCAACCTGTGTCTGTGTTTGGGACTGTTCCAATCCAGGTGCAGGACCTTGCACTTGGCCTTGTTGAACTTCATGAGGTTGCCATGGGCCCACCTCTCAAGGCTGTCCAGGTCCCTCTGGATGTCATCCCTTCCCTCTAGGCGCATCAGCTTCACCACTCATCTTGGTGTCATCTACTGAGTTGCTGAGAGTGCACTTGATCTCACTGTTTGTGCTACCTCCAAGGCTGTAGCATTGGTCTCAACACCGATCCTTGAGGAAAGCCACTTGTCACTTGTCTCCACTTCAACACTGAGCTGTTGATCACAACTCTCTGAGTACGACCATCCAGCCAATTCCTTATCTAGTGAGTGGTCCATCCATCAAATCCATTTTTCTCCCAGATGGGTGACCAGGATGTCGTTCTCCAAACTGTATCACATACAGTGAAATCTCTTTTAAAAATAAATCATTCTGTTAATTAAAACTTTTCCTCAGAAAGTTTTCAGTCACGCCACGATAACATCTAACTCACAGACCTCTGCTTTTGCTTCAGGTAAAAGGTGAGATTCTTCGTTGCTACCTGCTTTGAAAATCAATGATTGAAGCAGGCCACAGGGAACAAGTACTAAAGCATATCAACACTCTTTCATATGAGCTGCAGTGCTCTGATGTGACTACTTCATTTTCCCCAGCTCTGATCCTACCAATGACAGGAAAAGAACAAAAAGTGAGGGTACATGCAATATTTGGTGCACTTCCAAGTACACCATACACAATATAATGGCAAGAATTAAACTGTACATATTGTCAGGAATAAGCAATGGAAAGCACTAAATTGGGTTAGAGATTTTCAAAGCACTGTCCACCAAGGAAAAATTTTCAGCAGCCTAGTGTGAAACAAGACAATTGATGTTTCAGAATGCACTGAAAAGATACACTTTTAACTTCTGGAATGTTACAGAAAAGTTAGTTAAATAGCTAAAGAACTGTTATAGATATTTCTGATGCAGTATAGAATGTTACACAAGACTGTACAGCACATATATCCATAAATTGTAGTTTATGTGTTTTCCGTAACTTCAGGCATGCAAGTGTCCCCCTGGATTTAATGGATATATTAAACACATTATTCATCAATAATATAACTCTCACCCATGGCTTATGAGTGGTATTGTTGTGGCACTATGTGGATGCTCATACAATTCATCACCTTTACAACATTGTGGTTTAACCTTGAAGGCACCACACAGCCACTTGCTCACTCTCCCCAAGTGGGATGAAGGAGACAATCAGGGAGGTAAGAGTGTGAAAATTTGTGCATTAAGACTATTTACTAGATAAAGCAAAAGCCACAATCACAAATAAAGCAAAGCAAGGAACTAATTCATTACCTCCCTTTGGCAGACAGCTGTTCAGCTGCTTCCAGGAAAGCACAGCTCATCATATGTAAAAGTTTATTGGGAAGACAAACACCGTCATTCCAAGCATCCCCCTCATTCCTCCTCCTTCTTTATCTCAGCTTTTATTTCTGGGTATGATGTTGTACGGTACAGAACTTCCCATTGGTCAGTCTGACTCAGCTGCCCTTGCTGACCCTTCCCAACTCTTTGTGCACCCCTCAATCCCCTCACTGACAGGGCATCATGAGATGCTGAACAGTCCTTGTCTCAGTATAAGCACTGTTCTGCAACAACTGAAACATCAAGTCATTATCACCAAAAATCCTGAACAGCATCATGTGAGCCTCTACAGAGAGGATTTACTCTACTCAGCCAAACCCACACTGTCATCCACTCCTTTTCCCAAACCCACACTGATATCCACTCCTTTTCCCATATCAGTAACATCGCGTTCAGGTTCTACACTTTTCTACACATCTTTGTTAATCATCACCCTTCAATTAATACACATGTATGGTTCCCCCAGCCTATGATCCACGCCTGTGAATCATCCATTAAAAGTCCATAAAATATCTACTGTGTTCTTTTAGTCCATGATTTCACTTCAGTCTCTTATGGTGATTGTTCAGGACAGGAGAGGCAGTATGATATGTGGATGCCAAAGCCAGCTCAGGTCAGGTCTCGTATTACCTTCTATGAGGCTTCTGTTGGTTTGAGTGGACTATAGGATTTCCTCTAACAACTCAAATCATGGGTTACAACAGTTTAAAGGTGTACTCACTATAATCTCCACCCCACATCCCTTTGGACTAGGCTGAAGAATTTAGCATTGCAACGAACTCCCTCCCTGTTGCAGTCTGGGCTGGTCCATCTGCTGTGGTTTAACCCAGCAGGCAGCTCAGCACTACACAGCATTTCATTTACTCCCCCTCTTACCAGTGCAATGGGGAGAAAAACTGGGGGAAAAAAAAGGTAGAATTTTGAAGCAGAAAATGAAGAGAGAAATAGTAGAGCAATGACATATAACAACAAAGATAACAGTATATATTTACAAAACAAACTATGCTCAGTGAAATTGCTCACCACCCATCGACCAGTGCCCAGCCAGTCCCCAGCAGTCTGCTCCCCAGCCCCCGCCTCTCAGTTTTATATTGTTTTCACATGCTTTCATATGGTACAGAATATCCCTTTGGCCAAGGTAGGTCAGCTGCCTTGGTTCTGTCCCCTCCCAGCTCCTTGTGCTCCCCAGCCCCTTGCTAGGAGGACAGCATGAAGAACTGAAAAATGAAATGTCCTGGGCTTTGTGCAGCATTCCTCAGCAATAACTGAAACATCAGTGTGTTATCAGCATTTTTTCTTCTAAAGTCAAGACAGAACATCATACCAGACATTATGAAGAAAATCAACACTGTCCTAGCAGAAACCAGAATACCATCCTCAACATCCCTGAGAGGTGTACCTGCTTCAGCATGGCCTCATCCTTGAATCACAGTCTACTGTCCATGTTGTGTACCTATCCTGTCTACTGCGTACACAGTCACAGATGCTTTGAGGTCTACCTGTTCTAGTGTACACAACAATTATTAACAGGCCACAGCTTTCTCAGAAGTATACTTTCTGTGGCATGGACTTATCCACATTCAGAGTTGTTTTGAGGTATAAGTACAAAAAAAAAAAAAAAAAAAAAAAAAAAAAAGGCTGCTCTGGTACAGCTTTTTTCATTCATAATAGATCCTTCAGAGGTCCTTTCAGACACTGATGTGTCACAGTCTTATCCATGACCACAGACATTTCAAGGTATACTCGCATGGCCTAATCCATAGACTTGGATGCTGCAAGGTGTACATGCTGTGACACAGACTTTACCATGGCCACAAATGCTCTGATGAATACTTGCTCCAGAGTGGACTTACCTGTGGCCACAGATGCCTCAAGGTGTATGTGCTCCCATGTGGGCTCATCCACAGGTCAGTCATTCAGTGATGACTTCAGTTTGGTCTGGAGTCTCAAGCTGTATCATCAAGCTGTGTCATCAGCACAGAGACAGCACTGACACCATGGCCATTTGCCAGCCCAGGGACATGGCTGTTATCAAGACACCTCCAGGCAAAGCAAAGCAAGGTGATAGGGAGTAGAGCAAACAGCAAGAAAAAAATAGTATCCACTAATAAGCCCTGGACTCTAACATATAGTAAGGCAAGCCAGGCCAGTAACAACCATAGGAGTCTACCGATCAGCAGTACAACAGCTTTAATATCTTCAAATTTGGTGTAGCACAATCCACAGTCTAATTGCATTTTGGGCAGCAAAAGGACTACTGTAGATTAATCTCGAAGGCATCTCAGCACCACAAAGCCGTTCACTCACTCTCCCCCAGTGGATGGGGAAAACAATCAGGAAAGTAAAAGCTTGCAAACTTGTGAGCTGTGACAGTTTACTAGGTAAAGCAAAAGTTGCACAGACAAGCAAAGCAAAACAAGGAACTCATTTGCTACTTCCTATTGGCAGACAGCTATTCAGCCACTTCCAGGAGAGCGCAGCTCATCATACATGAAGGTTTGCTGTGAAGACAAACACTATTTCCTCCTTTACCCCAGCTATTATTGCTGAATATGGCACCCCAAGCTACAGAATATTCCTTTGGTCAGCCTAGTTCAGCTGTCCTGGCTGTATCCTCTTCAACAGGGCAGCATGCCCTGAGAAAGTCTTTGGCTCTGTGTGAGCACTGCTCTGCAATAGCTGAGGACATCAGCGTACCAACACCGAAAATTGCAAACACACCATCATACAAGCCTCTAGAAAGAAAATTTGCTGTATCCTAGCCAAAATCATGACAAATACAGCCTTTAACCCTTGGACTCCTTGCAGAACTCAGGTAGTGCTCAGGGCACCACTCCAATCACATGAACTGCATGCCATTCGAGTTACTCATTACGGCATATAAAGCAGGAAGCACATTAGGCTATTCAGAAAGAAAAAAAAATAGACCTTCTCATACTCCGTTTATTGTGCACAGAATAAGGAAAGAATTTAGATGTTAAATCTTTGCAGTAAGGTATGGTCTTTTTTGAACAGCTATTTTCCATTAAGGACGCTACATTACATCTTCAGTTCAATAATAAACAAGCAATTGTTTCCCTACTTGCTCTTCATGTTTCCTGACAGAAACACAACTTTCACACCTAAAAAGCACTTGTGTTCTGTGTGACCTAAAAAGCTGTACACTCTGCTCTTCAGACATCCATTAAAATGACTTGCTGTTTTAGTTAGGACCCACTGGGATACCGTAACATTTCACTGTTGTATTAAGTATCTGTTTAGAATTGGTAGCCAAGATTGCAGCAAACAAAAGGAGGGCTAGAGCTTTTTTAGCCCTCAAAAGGAGTGGTCAAACACATTAAACAAACTTCTTAGATTTTACTATGTGTGAAAGAAAACTACTGAATCTGCAGATGCTTAGAAAAAATGTTTGTTGGCTTTATTAACAATTCCAAGTTTATCACAACAGAGTCAAAGTTCTAACAAACACATCTTCATACAGGGTGATGAATGAGCTCATCAGAAAAGCAGGGGGAGAACGTGGAAACAAAAGAATAAAACAAGGGACTGAACTGACTAGAATAAAAGCAAGCAATCACAAGAGAACAAAAAAAGCACATAACACAGTATTTATTATAGGAATACTTGCAGCCTTTAAACTGTACATAACTGCTCTGATTCTAGCTGCAGTTGAAGATCCCCATAAGGCTGGCTATTTCCCATCTATGTATCAGTTGTTCCAGAGTGTTGTTTGGACTGACAGCTTCTCTATTTGCTTACGTTTGTAGGGATGCAGCTCCACCTAAGTCTCAGGTCACTCAAACACTAGTGCAATGTACAGCTTGGTGAGACTTAGGAGGACTGGAAGATTTGAAAAAATCTGGAAGATTTGAGAAACCACCTGTATAACAGCAGCTTTTCAGATTGTTGAGTAAATGCATTTCCATATTCCTGAGTGGTCACAAATATTACAGATGGGGGAGAAGGGTTTAAGATATTTTAGAAATCCAATAATGTTTAAGTTCCGTATCTTTATTAATCTGTTCTATATCTCATAATTTTCCCTGAGTTCTGAACCATTTGGCTTAGTTATCTGAAGGAGACAGAGGTATGTTCTAATGAAATGCATCAACAGGTAATCCTACTTGACAAATTCTTACGTTATAGCTGTAGCTGTCAGGCTTCCAATTCACTATGGAACAATCTCTCTGAAACCAGGCAAGTTGAACTGCTGAGCCATTTGAAAAATATATAAAAGCATTAAAGAAAGCAGGCAATTCAAATTTGTTACACATAAAAAAGTCTTATTTAGATACCTTAAAAAATACAAGGCGTTATATATAAAAAAAATAAAATCAAAGCTACTTATCAAAATTTTGTTAAATAGACTCATTTAAGATCTGGTTCTGGCAAGCACTAGGTAACAGTATATAATCTCAACTAACATTTTATTTATCCAGTGCTAGCTGATAACAGGTTCAGCTTGCCAACTTAACACGATAATCTCACCAGGCTTCTACAGTGTTAGTATTTAAAACATTTGGAAAACAATGTAAGATTATATTATACAGCAAATAATAAGCACTCATGCTGCTGGACCCACAACAACATAGTGAAGTAGATTCTCCTTTCATTGTGTTTAAACAATATTCAGTGTAAGCATGTACAGAGAGCAATGCTGGATGTAAATAATGTGTTTCACTGTTCATTACAGTTAAAGCCAAACAAAACAGATTTATCTGTTAATTAAATATACTAGTGACTCTACACAACATCCCAGTGACATTCTGCTTTTAGACAACTTCAATATTGAACAAAAATGTCTTCAACCCCAGCAGACTGAGGCCAGCAGCACTTTTGCAAAGCATCAGAAATGCCATGATTTTTTTTTTCCAGTCTGGTTAGAAGACTTATCAGTTTGCTAATTCTGTACAAGATCACCTGTCAGTTCTGACATCTAGGCTTCAAATGTGAATAAAAAAGCAAAGTTATTATTTCTTCAAACTGTTATACAAAATAACTTTCTTGTAACTGCCTTCCTTAGAATAGTAAAAAGTCCACTTTTTTCTAGGACTGAAGTCAGTAGGTTGATTTAGTGGTTCCATTTGAGTTTGAAGAGTAAGAATTAGATTTCTTGGGGTATCTGCCTGATGAGAGAGAGACTTGCATCCTCCGTGTAGTTCGCATGCTTCGGCAAATAAGAGCATTTTTAAGATTGTCTCTGAAGTCTTTTGAAATATAGTAGTAAATGAATGGATCAATACAACTGTTCAGTGTGGACAGACACAGTGCAGTTATGTATGACATGTACAGAGAGCTCTCATTATTGTTTCTGAGTTGCAGATAGTGCACAACAAGTAGCACATTGCTTGGTGTAAAACATATGAGATACATGGACAGGACAGCAATAATGAGCTTGATTGCTCTTTTTCGTTTCTTCCCAGTGCTTATATCTGAGATTGAAGCATTCAGAGTCTTAATCATTAGTATGTAAGCAACAGCAGTGATGAGAGCTGGAATTAGGAAGAGTCCAATTGCAAGTGAGAGGAAGTAATTGAACATGTCATGAGCTAAAATATTGTTAGGTAACACATCATGGCAGGTTGTGATGTTAAGGTCTGAAATATACGCTGTCTGATTAACAAGATACAGTGGAATGGTGCCCAGCAAAATCAGTATCCAGATAGCAAGGGAGATGCCCAGGGCAATTTCAAACTTCTTTCTTGAATGCACTATGGGGTTCACTACAACCCAATACCTTTGCACACTGAGACATGTCATAAAAAGAATGGAGCAGTACATATTTCCATAAAAAAATCCAACAAGCACTTTGCAGAGACCTTCCCCAAATAGCCAGTTATTGCCATTTACATGGTATGCAATCTTCAGTGGGAACCAGACAACGAAGAGAAGGTCTGCCAATGCCAAGTTAAGCATATAAATCACAGCTGGATGTTTCTTCTTTGTTCTGAAAAAAAAGACCCAGATGGCCATAGCATTGCTTGGCAAACCAATGATAAAGACAATGACATAGACAATGGGAAGAAAAACTGTAGTCAGTTTTCCTGTAAGGACTTTTGCTGCAAAGTCATCCACTTTGTATGTCTCCTCAGAGGCATTATCAGTATTTGGAACCCTCTGGCCAGCAAAACTTCTTCCTTTTGAACTGCTGTTTCCACTTCTCTCTAGAAAAAGAAATAAAAATTGAGAAATTGCTGTTATTTATTTTTCTTGATTTTTCTTAATATTTTTTGAAATCTTTAAGATAAACTAGGTAGCATGATTTACACTGTACAATTAAAGAGGGCCTTATCAATAAAAAAAATTAAACATTTTCAAATACTTGACTATTTTTCTTCCCTTTCTTTAGTTTATTAACCAAACAATACCTATATCCTTATTCAAGGATTGTATCATCTATCAAAAAACCTTCCCACATCATCAGGTGCTTCTACTAGCTCAACACTTGAAATAGAAACTGCTTTAAGTATTCCACAGCACTATTATCCTTTTTCATGGTGCTGCCAGATTGCTCAAGTGCTGAGATTCATAAAACTCTGTAGCAGGCATCCAACATATATGCCGTACAAGTTTCTTACATGAGATGGCCTCAAAATCAGCTAGGCAGAAAATAAAGCATGGAATCATAGAATGGCTTGGGTTGGAAGCGACCTCAAAGATCGTATAGTTCCAAGCCCCAGTGCTGTGAGCAGTAACCAATGAGGCACTAGACCAAACTGCCCAAGGGCCCATCCAACCTCACCTTGATTGCCTCCAGGAAAGGGGTGCACTGTCCTCAGACTAGCTGGAACTGAAACAACTGGAATGCAATGCAGGAAGCTATGTGTGCAGGAACCAGGGAATTGATGGTTGAATCACCATCCCTGGATGTGTTTAAAAACTGTTTGGGTGTGGTGCTCAGGGACATGATTTAGTGGAGGGTTGTTAGAGTTAGGGTAGGATGGTTAGGTCACGGTTGGACTCGATGATCTTTATCGTCTTTTCCAACCTTAGCAGTTCTGTGATTCTATGACTCTATGTGTAAAAGACTTCTGAAGAAAGATGTTGTACCATATCCAAAGCTAAATATGAACACACTAACTTTGCCCGAGAAGATGCAGAAGGGGCAGATATCTGTAATCTCCTTCCAGTTCTCAGGTAAGGTAGTTAAGTAGTCCCTACAATTTCCACCCAAATCACTATGCTGCTAGAATTAGCAGCCTAGACCGCTTTGTACACCAGAAAGTTATTACATATTACTAGTCAAAATGCACTAACAGAAAATGACAGTGCAATTACTCTGTTCCAGAGAGTCAGCCAAAAATCCACAGAGGTAGATGGAGTGGACACGAAACACGACTGTTGGTGGTAGAAGTATTTTAACCTTATCACAGTTTCTATTAATATCTGAGGACAGCTGTAGTGGGAAAACAAACAAACAAACAAACAAACAAAACCAGCTCCAACTCCTCCACTCAAAACAACACAACAAAAACAAACAAACAAAACCAAACCACACACACACACACAGAAAAACCCCACAGGAGTATAAAGAGCTTTCTTAATGAAGCAGGTTTGTGCGTAAGAAGACAAAAACAGTGTTTAAGGATGAAACTTTTTTCTTTCAGGGATGACTGTTTTTGATATAATTCAAAAATAAAAAATGCTTAACAGCTTAAATTTTGAAGCATAAGAATTATCAGACAAGAGCCAGATAAATACACAGCTATCCATGTTTCCAACACAGTGTCAAAATAGATTCTCAGAAATAGACATATAATGTGTACCAATTCTTGGCTATATAGCTGGTACGTGTATGAGGGTTTTGGTTTTTAAGATGATGGGACTTCCTATGAAATACATAATCCACCAGAGAGGGATTGCCTAGGAGAGGCATCTCCTAGGAGAGATGCCTCTGCCTAGGAGAGGCAGGACAATTTCTGGCAACAGGAAGGCCAACATAGTGAGCCAGGCTTTTAAAAGAAAGACTTGTAGGGGAAGCTCCAAAAATCACAGAATCACAGGGGCTGAGTGACCTTAAGAGATGATCAAGTCCAACTCCGCTGCTAAAGTGAATTCTATACAGTAGGTTGTACAAGTAGGTGTCCACACAGGTCTTGAATATCTCTATAGGAGACTCCACAACTTCTCTAGGCAACCTGTTCTCCTGAGTCATCAGCCTTACCTTGAAGTTCTTCCACATGTCAGTATGGAACTTCCAATGCTCAAGATTTGGGTCACTGATTCTCATCTTATCACTGCACACCACTGAGAAGAGCTGGGCCTCATCCATTTGCCTCCTACCTCCCTTTAGACATTCATAAAATATAAAAATACATAAAAAATGGCAATGCTCATGCTTTTGCAACCAAATGGGGAATAAGTCAGGCCAATCCAAACAGTGATAAATATTCCTTAGTTGCCTCTTGCAATATGAGCCAGAAGGTCAGCTACCTCAAAGGTGCATATAGCTACAGATGATCCTCTTGCATTCTTCTGGAGAAATATGCATCTTCTACTCCCGTCTCCTCCCTAGAGTGTCTATATACCAATGCATACAGCATGGGGAGTAAACAGAAAGAACTAGAAATATGTGTGAGGCCTCAGGATCACAGTCCCCCTGTAATCACAGAGATACGATGGGAGAGCTTGCATGACTGGAATGCTGTAATGGATGGCTAGGTACTCTTTAGGAAACACAGGCCAGCAAGGTGAGGTGATGGAGTTGTTCTTTTTGTGAGACAGCAACTGGAATACATCAAGCTCTGCCTAGTAATTAATGAGTGGAGACCTTATAGATCAGAACTAAGGGGAAGGCTCACACGGCTGACACCACTGTGGGTTTTACTACTGACTGATCAGAGGAAGAAGCTGACGAGGCCTTCTACAGAAAGCCAAAAAGTAGCCTCACTATCAGAGGCACTTATGGCTCTTATGGGGTATTTCAGCCATCCTGATATTTGCTGGAAAAGCAACACAGCCAGGCAAACACAGTCCAGGAGGTTCCTCCAGAGAATTAAAAAAAAATTTCTGACATAAATGGTGGTGGACCCAATAAGAAGTGTGCAGCTGGACCTTGTTCTTACTGCTTGACAATGTGAAGGCTGGGGGCAGTCTTGGATGCAGAGACCACAAGATAGTGGAGTTCAGGACCTTACATGGACGTACAAGGCAATAAGTAGGATTGCAACCCTGAACTTCAGCAGAGTCAACTATGACCTGTTCATGGACCTACTTGGAGGTATCTCATGGGTTACAGCACTGGATTGTAAGTAGGCCAAAGAGAGTTGGTAGACATTCAAATCCACTTTTTCCAAGCTTATGACTGCTGTACTCCTAAGAGTAAGAAATCAGGCAAAGGTGGCAGGAGTCCTGCATGAATGAGAAAGGAGCTCAGTGAAAATCTCAAGTGGAAGAAGAAAGTCTATGGAATGTGAAAAAGGGGTCTGGCTGTTTGGGAAGAATACGAGAATATTACCAGGGCACAAATGGATGCACTGAGAAAGGCTAAGGCCTGCTTTGAATTAAATCTGGTTTGGGAGGTCAAGGACAACAAGAAATGTTTCCTTAAGTATATCAGTAGCAAATGTAAGATGAGGGAAAATGTGGGGCCACTGCCACGTGTGGTGATTGCTCTGGTCATGAGGGACTCCAAAAAGGTACAGTTACTGAGGATATAAGGAAAGGCACTGTCACTCCAGTCTTCATAAAAGGCAAGGAAGAGGAGTTGAGAAACTACGAGTCAGTCAGGCTCACCTCCATCCTTGGGACTTAATGGAAAAACTTACTCCTTATGTAACATCCAAGCAAGTGGAAGAAAAGGTGATTGTCATGAGCAGACAACATAGATTCACAAAGGGGAAACCATGCTTGTCCAATCTGGTAGTGATCTATGATGTCATCACAGTCTGAGTAGATGGGGGTGAGCAGTGCATGTTTTCTACCTTGACTTCAGCAAGCTTTTTACACTATATTCCATAACATCCCCATAGGTAAACTGAGAAAGTGTGGGATAGATGAGTGGATGGTGCAGTGTACTGAGAAGGAACTGGGCTTGTTTAGCTTGGAGAAAAGAAGACTCCAGGGAGACCTCATTGTGGCCTTCCAATACATGAAGGGAGCAAGAACGACTGTTTAAATGGGTTGATAGCGATAGGACAAGGGGGAGTGCTAGGACAAGTTTTAAACTAAGACAGAGGAGATTTAAGTTTGATATTAGGAAGAAGTTTTTCACTCAGAGGGTGGTAGCACACTGGGAACAGGTTGCCCAAGGAGGTCCCATCCTTGGAAGCATTCAAGGCCAGGCTGGATGTGGCTCTGGGCAGCCTGATCTAGTGGTTGGTAACCCTGTCCACAGCACGGGGGTTGAAAGTAAATCTTTGAGGTCCTTTTAACCCAGGCTATTCTACCATTCTATCAGTACATGTTACAGTCCGACCTGCTCAAAAGGAGCCCTGTGGAGAAGGACCTGGGTGTTCCAGTAGACAGTAGGTTGGCCATGAGCTTTGCCGCTGATGTTCACAGGCTTGTTTGAAATGTATAATCAAAGATATTCTTCAAAAACACTATAGTGTTAGCACAACACTGAAGAACAAAAGCAACACAAAGTAGATTGAAGAGCTCATGACCCACAATTAGTATTGCAAGAGTGACAAAACAGAGAAAATAGTTTTATTGTTGCTATCCTTCGTTCTGTTTTGGAAGACATGGTCAAATTAAACGGATTGTTTCAGACAACAAGTTTGGCTTTCACGCTCACTTCTTTTGGTTTCGTCTTCAAAATTTGACTGTTACTGGTCAGCTTTTATTAGCCCAGCTGGCATGCATTGGGAGGCAGTTCTGCATCCTGTTTCTGTAGCAGTTAATGCTCCCTCCCAGGGCAACCAATCCTTTGTTAGGTATGTGCATTTTCTACAACCCTTTCATACTCGCTGTTTTCCATAACAATTGCTGGTTTTTTCCAAGCAGTTTCACCCCGCCTGACTCAAAGGCAGAGAATGCAGTTAACTTGCTTATCTGCCCACGGGAAAAGCTTACCAGCCATCATGGGGACGAAATATTCCTTCCACACCAAAAGATCGTTTCAACACTGTTGCTATTTGTCCAGTATTACAGAATTACAGAATTCCCCAAGATGGAAAAGACCCACAAGGATCACTGAGTCCAAATCCTGGCTCCACAAGGAACCACCCAAAAACGGGACTGTGTTTCTGAGAGTGTTGTCCAAATGCTTCTTCATATACAACCCACAGCGCAAAAAATGAACTACTATGCCCACCCTGCAGATACAGAAGTGGTGGTACTACACGGTATCTAGTTCAACTATTGCAGCTCACAGTGGTAATATCCACACCGGACTACAGTTAGGACTATCCCAGTGCTTGGTTCAGCAGCACAGATTCACTGTAAATCCACAACGTCATAAGCCTATTGGACAACAGCCATGTCTCCTGACTTAGAATTGTAGAATCATTAAGGTTGGAAAAAAGGACTAAGAACATAGACTAACTTGGGTTGGAAAAGACCTCAAAGATCATCCAGTTCCAAATCCCCTGCTTTGGGCAGCTCACTAAATCAGGCACTAGATCATGTTGGCCATCACCTGGTAATAGTCTCAGCGATCACCTATTCCAACCGTGGACCCATCAAGCACCATGCCCCCTGAGCCATGTCCTCTGCAGCACATCTTGGCACAGGGAATCCTATCAGTAGCTCTCTCCTGTCTCAACATCAGAACATCAAGCACTTGGCTTCAGTGCTGAAGCTCGCCACTTTCTCCTGCCGAGCTGTTTCCACAGTCACAGCTCAGATAACAGGGATACCAGGAGGCAGACCCACATCACCAACTCCGTGCTCAACCACGAAATTTGCACCTAACGCCTCACTGATTTTCACAACCTGAGGATTTCACGCTGCCTTCCGTCTGCGAAACTTACAGCAGCTCCAGACAGCACAGACGAACACTGAGCCAAAACGTACCAATGCACAGCAAAGCAGAACGCATCTGTTGCCATCGCGTCCCGGTATCGAGCACGCAGCTGATAACCGCGTAATAAAAATCCAGCGTTTGCGTGTTGAGAAAGCACGACCTACCATGAAGCTGACTTCATTATTTACACAGTCCTTATGCATATACTTTTACTACATAAGAAGGCACGGTAGGAACGAATGCAGGACGGCACAGAGCAAAGTGCACGCTGAGGTACAGCCCTGAGGCTTGCTGCAAAGGCAGGGAAGTGCGAACATTAAAGCAGCAAAATCCCAACATCACTTTTTTTTTTTTTTCCCCCTTCCAAATAACACTTATGTCCAAAAAAGCAACATAAACTAACAAAAGTAGGAATTAAAATTAGGGAAAAAGCAAAAACAAAAACAAACAAACAAACAAAAAACCAACCGGAACAAAAAGTGAGAACAGTCTTTAAAGATCGCTGTCTTGTTTGCGGTTTTTTTTTCTGATACAACCTCAGTCCGGCCGCTAACCGATCGCGAACAGCTCCACAGCCGGTTATGTAAAAAGCCGGCAGCCACCGAACGCCGTGCTGCCCGATGGAGGAGCCGCCAGGAGAGCCCGCCAGCCCCACAGCCCACGGACCCCGCGCCGTCTCACCTGTGGGAGCGGCAGCCGCCAGCAGGGCGCTGAGCAGCAGCAGCACGCACAGCCCGCGGCGCCCAGCCATCCTCCCTCCGCTCCGGACGCAGCCGCCGATCTATCTGCCGCACGCCCGACCAGTTTCGCCCGATACCTGAACTAGGAGGGGTGGAGGGGGCGGAGGGGGCGGAGGGCGCGGCCTGCCCGGCAGCGGGCGGGAGGGCGGGGCCGCGCCTCCAGGGCTGAGCGGAGCAGCGCCTATAAATGGCGGGGGGAGCCCCGCTGCGGGGTTCCCTCGCGGCTCTGCCCCTCACAGCTTGCGCTTCGCTTGGGACTGAGCTGCTGCTGGAGATGTCCTGCGGGGAGCCCAGGCCGGTGTGCGCAGCAGGGGCGGCCGCTGGGGCTGCTTTTGTATTGCAAGTTTTGAATCATTGAATCGTAATCGTAGAATTATAGAGTGGCCTAGGTTAAAAAGGACCTCAAAGATCGTCTGGTTTCAGCCCCCTGTGGGCAGGGTTGCTAACCACTTGAGCAGGCTGCCCAGATTTTTGCACCAGCTTTGGGTGGTGAGGCTCACAGCGCAGAGCCAGAAGTCGCACCAGAACACCTCTGAATTGTTCCTCATGTACACCTGGTGAAGTGAATGGCCCTGTGCATCACCGGGGTATGGCGGTGAGGGTGTCTGAGCTGTAGGAGGGGAACACCTTCCACATCACCTTTGTTTTTTCCCCATGTTCTTCCGACACTGCTCGCTGATCAGGTTTGTATTAGAAGAACAGCAGTATGTGTACTGAAGTAACATTTTTATCAGAATAGCCCAGCAGCGTGTTGTTTGATCTGCTCTGTGTTGGGACATCGCCATGATTCGCACTGACCAACACCTCAGCTGGAAAAGACCACAATGTGTTAGCAAGGAAGGGGCTGAGGGGCGTTTTTGGAGTCTTACTACTCCTGCTGACTCATAAAGTGCTTGTTTATGTTTGCTAGGTTTCAAACTATTCTTCAATGTGTTGTCATATGAAAAACAAGCAGGAATATGTGTAATGGTTGCTTAACCCATTGCATTTGCGTGTAACAGCACAAGAGGGATGTTTTTGCTGTTGGCCTCATTTAGGTTCGGGGAACACCAGGTTCCTTTCATTTTTGCAAATACAGGTTTCAGGAATAATGCAACCAAGCGTAATGTGATGCTAGCCGTGTTTTCAATTTTTTCAACGTATTTTAGGAGTGTATTTAGACTTGTAAAAATCAAGCGTGCAAGCTATCAAATTCAGAAATTAAAACCCTTTCAGCTGTAATTCACACCTCTGGACATGGAAATGGCTTTCTGGTCACATCAGTGGTGTCCTCTCCCTCTTGGTTAGTATGCAGAATGCTTAGTGTTTAGCTAGTGATAAACTTGTTGCTTTCTTCCATACTTTTTTTTTATGTAAATGAATGAATATATTATGAATATATTGCTCTTATTCTATGTTGCTCTGAAGACAAAATTGTTCTTTTTGTGTACTGTGATGTTTGTGAAGTCTCACTGCAAGTGCATGGAGTCTGCATTGCTCATACGTTACAGGTGGAAAGTGGAGCATAGAGGTAACAAGGTAAATACACTTGGAAGTGTTAGGTATCTAGGTTGTGCTCAAGGGCCTTTTTTTTGGCTGGGGGGGTGGGGGTGGGGAAGTTCTTGGTTATAAGTTAGTCACTCAAAGCATGTATTTGCTCCTGTTTGTCATCACTCATAGCTCCTGTTGGTTCCTATTTGTCATCCACCCAGTGAAATCTGCTCATCTGAATCTCAGCTTCCTCCTGAGCACTGAGAAAGCAATAGACCATCTCTATGGACACCCCTGTCTTCTTTCTTACGTGCTGTGTTGTTCTGTTAACTTTACAGGCTGCTTCATGAGTACTTAGTCTCCAGCTCCTAATCACCTTGTTCAGTGAGTTGTAATCTTCCCACCTGGATTTTATCTAATCTCCCTTTCAAATTGGCATGCATATATGTGCTGGCTTTCAATTTCTATGGTGTTTTCCCTCTCTTTCTACGGTGGTTTCCCTCTCAGACCTGAAGTACTGAGACCTATTTAGCCCTCCTCTCATCTGGGTCTGCTCCAGCCGGTGCTCTCATGCTGTCTGCCAGCACCTAATTTTCACTGCTCGTTATTTTTTGATTTATTCTATCCAGTCTGTCTTCTTGTTCCTTTACATTCAAAGCAGATGGCTTATCCCTTATTTGCCTGGATCTAGCAACAGTGGAAGGAATTGAGAACAAGGTAAAAGGATTAATTGCTGTCAATAAACAAAATCTGCTGAAGGTGTCCCATGAGGGGTTGGAGCAGCGTCTGAAAAAGTTCTGTAGCTCTCTGCAGAGTCAAGTGTCACTGCAGGCATGTTTTCTGCAAATGAAACTCTGAGCTTAGCCTGTCAGTATAAGAAGACCAAGCTGATGTACGTTTCTAACTTGGCTAGGTCTTTGTAGGAATGTCAGTAATTGACATAAGGATTATCTCCTTTCAAAATCTCAGAAGAAATTATTGAAATTCACTGGCAATCAAACAGTGGAGCTTATAAGACTGTATGCAGGGCATCTGTAATGCTGGAGAATTGTCAACTTGCTTTTCAGGAAACTGCTGATCTTGGGTATATTTAAGCTGTGGATTCTAGAGCTCCATCAGTGCCTTGATAACAAGGCTTTTCTGATTTTGTTCTCTTTATTTACTTTTATCTAGAAGTTAAGTGTTTTTAGCTAACATCGTCAGCATGCATTTTATTTTTCTAGCAAAATTACACATTCATAGCGTGCAGATCAGTTCTGCCTCAAAACTTAAAATGTATGTAATAGAAACTGGATACTTTTTGTAGCTAGAGCTTTCTTTCTGCGCTTCAATCACTGTGAATTTCTGAATTCCATCAGTGAATGGGTTTATAGTCTCTGCTTTACTGTAATCCAATCACATGCCCTTTAGGGAAAAAGGTACCATATGTCTTAAATGTTAGCATCTTAAATGCTTTCTTAAGGTGCAAGAAGAGCTTGTTTTTAGAAGACAGAGGACATAAAGATCTCCCACCTTTAAAAATCAGCGTGGCTTGTAGTGATGGCACAAGCACTTGCCTTACATTTCAAACACTGTGACTGTGCTACAGTCCAAGGACAGAGTGGGAAGTTTGGTTTGAATGAAATAATAATTTCATTTTGGTAACTTCAGTATTGTGAAGCCTTTCTCCTTGTGTTTCTTGTTCGTAAGGTGACACTTTCTTGCATCTAAAGTAGTCTTTTCCTTTTTTTTTTTTTTTTTTTTTTAAATAAGAATCTTTGAATAGGTGTCAGACTATCTTCTGCCCAGTTCTTGGTCAGCTTTGCTGGCAGACTTATTGGGTACTACATACTGGTCACTAAATGTCCATGACACTCGTGTTCATCCAGGATTTCAGAAACAGGGGGTAATGGGCAGCAACTGTGTTTTATTTCGTTGATAGCAAAGCTTAGTTTTATTTTATTTTTTTTTATTTCTTACTTTGTGCTTAAGAATTCACTTCCATTGCCTTTCTTATCCTGTCCACCCTAAGACGCTTGCAATTTTTGGGAATTCTGGCTGTCATGAATGTGTGTTTTGTGAGTACTGTAGTGATGTTAGTGCTGGGGATGCCAGTGTGGTCAGTGTATTAATTCATGGCATTTTAGGATCATTGTGTTGGAAGAAGGGTTATGTAGTATGAGTTTTTTAAGGAAGTCCATTAATGGTTATTGGGTATCTTCCTGATTTTTCTGACCTTCTGTAAGCTGTGTCCTGTATTTATTCCTGATTTTTGGCCTTTAACACTAACTGTATTTGCACCTTTCCAAAAGTGAGGAGACAGGCTTTGGTCTGGAAGCATCACAAAGAGAAGTGGCAAAGGTCTAGAACAAAATGTTAGGTATGTCTGGTGTGTGGAGGATACAAACAAAAGGTAGTCCAAGCCTTGTTTCACTCTGCATGGAGCTAGAGCTGTGACTCCTGTTTACAGTGACCTTTCCGTAATAAAGGACACATGAAGTAAACAAGAATGCTGGGGCTAAGCAGAGTACGAAGCAGTGCTTCTGCACTTACGCTGGCAGTTGCTTATCCTGCAGTACATGTACCTTCAAGTGTGCATAGGGATACACTTAAAAGAAACAAAACAAAACCCCAAACAACAAAAGTATGTTGTGGCTCAAATTAAGAAATTGGAAATTAGGAAATTTGGGCTTCCTGTACTTTCTCAATTCAGCCCACTTATGCATGTGCATTTTGAAAGGAGTTTAGTTATAACATTACATCCAGTCTTTTCTGTGGTGCACTGGATGGATTGTGGGTTCCTGAATGAGCAGATAATCTCAAGTACCTCCATTTACAAGTACAGATAGTATCAAGATACCAGGATTTAGCTGGTACTGACTTAGTATACTACTGCTGTTGTGAGCTGGGAAAGTATTCTCTCTGCATAGATAGGAATTCAGAGAAAAGGATATGCAGATAGCTTACAACTGATCAGTGAAAACGAGTGCTTGCATGTCTGCTATACATAATAGCACTATGTCACCTGTGCTGAGTAAATGAAGCAGTAGTTCATTATTAAGTTTAGGAAGAAAAAAAAAATGTAATACCTCAACAAAAAGGAGCACTGTCACTGTGCTGGCGTGTTTGGCATGAATGGGTGCTACTGTGCCCTTCTGTAATAGCCAGCTACTCTCCAGAGCATACCACCTGCAAAGAGACAGTGCTGGATGAGCTTGTATTGACACCTGGACTTAAAAACAAGTTCAGCCTTACAGCAACAGAGAGAAGATTATTTAGGAGCTGTATGCTTACATATGCAAGCTATTTACAGCAGAAATACAACAAGGAAGGCTCTGGAAGGAAATTATGCACTGTGTTAATCATTCTGAACTAGATAAGGATATTTCACATCTTTCTCTTTCATAGTCCTAGTTGGTTGTTTATTTACAAAGAAGCTTATTTACAGTTAATTGCAAATGTAATTTGGTTTCTGCTGACACCATGGAACTATCCAAACAACAAATTGCTTTTAGGAGAAATCTTAATTACCTAATCATTAAGAGCAATAACTGAAAATATTGAAAGCACAGTGAAAAATGGTAAAAGCCATTTGTACTCACTATATTCCTTTTGGAAATACAGTGAAGCCACATTGGTTCCAAGGGAGAGTTTAAGTTAAAAATTATGGCAAAAAACTTTTTTGAGCCAAGAATGCGTTGCAAAGGGATGAGCACAGTGAAGCATTAAGCCTGTCCGGTGGGAAGAGGTAAATGGCTCTTCCTTCTGGAGATAAATTAAATGAATCTATATTAATTTAATTTTGGAGATACAGTCTCCAAACAGAGGAGGCACTCCTCCTGTTTTCTCCTTTATCTTTTTTTGTGCTACTGTTTGCATGTATTGGTTTGTAAAACTGTTCTGAAAGGGACTGATTTTTTTTGCAGATCCCTGAAAGGGACTGCAACACTGATGATTTCAGTGTTGCAGTTCTTTTCTAGTCCATGTACATTTGCACTGGAAGGAATATAGTGTATGTGAAGTGTATAAAGCAATTCCTCTTAGAATAGTCTAAATTATTGCAGTTGATCACAGAATTAATGAATGCAAATAGTATTGTCCCACAGCAAACAGGATTCCTGTTTAATGTGTGTGAATAAGTTCTTCCTTTATTCAGCATCAGTAAGTTGTTTGTTGAAAGACATTTCCAGCTCTTTCAACATTTTCCTTAAAACTGGATATAGTCCAGAGAAGATATGAGCAATCAGGACAATCTGAAAAATGTTTGGAGCAGTTAATTTTTCTTGGTCTAAAGAAGGTCACAACGGAAATGATAACATACTTAAAATATTCCATGTCTGAAGTGTGTCTTCAGTGTACGCTGGGTTGATTGGAAAAATAGCTAAGTTAGACATTAGCAAAAAGTTTCTTACAATTCTCACTAATTGTATTGAGCTCTTCCTAAGGAATCAGTGTGCCACTAATCACTGGCGGCTTTAAATTAGTTTAGACAAGCGGGAATTATGTAGGAATGTGTAGTTTACCCTGGCAGGAGAAGTAGGTGAAGTTTCACCTAATTCAAGGTGAAGTCAGTGAAATCACTAACCTCAGTGATTTTAATCCTTTCAGGTTCTGAATTCAGTAAGGTTCTTCATGGTATTCTGTGTTGTGCGTCAAGCTGTGGTCCTGCACTCATGCATCTCTCTTCAGAAACAGATGCTACTAGAATGCTATCCAAATCCTATCTTATCTGATTCTATCTTGGGAAGTGTTCAGATCCTCAGGTCACATTTATCATTTCTGAGCAATCATGACTCAGATAATGGAAGTTTTTGACTCCAGAGAGAGGAGCCTGCACAAACCCCTCTGCATTCTTCCTTCCTTACCAGACAGAGATTACAGCAGTGCTCTGAATAAAGAACCAGCAGCCCAGAGGGAGGGCTGCAATGCATTCCTGGTTGGATGGTGCTGAGAGGGAACGTCAAATATGTTTTGGAGCAGTAATAGACCTCTGGGAAATTAGTCTATACCCATTTTGAAGAGCTAGACGATAGTTGCAGGAAGATTCTGATTCCAATCCACAAAGTTTGGTGGACGCGAGGAGAGCTGTGTGTTGTAAATACAAGATAAAAATATGTGAAGCAGCTGATACTAAGCCACAAACCTAGTCACCTTCAGAAAAGCAGCATCAAGATGCAGTCTCAGATTTAGGAGCTGACTAAATCATAGACAGATTTCAGAAAGAGAGGAGACTCAAACCTAAATGTGGATAGGGGACTGAAGGAAGTGTGTCGCCAGGTATTTGAATTGTCTTCTGACAAGGCAGATATCTATAAGAAACTAATCATGGTAGGCAAAGCAAACATCGTTGTAGTTGTATGTGATTTATGTTTTTCACAAGAGGGTAGGCAGGAATTTTTATGTACTTATTGTTTGTATTTCTGCGTATTTTTACTTATTTTGCATTTAAAACACAAATGAATAAAATAAAGAGATCGTTAGGGCACTAAAGGAATGCTTTGTGTTCTCCCTTCTTTCACTTTCTGGGCAGCCAAGTTAAATGTTTAAATAATTCTAAAGTTAGATTATGTGATTACGAACAGTCTCTAAGAGTTGACCCTTCTGCTTGTGTTGATCTAATCCAGATTGGGAGAACACTCTACAGTCAAACAGGAATATAACATGCCTTTCGGGTTTTATCATGACCATTTGGAACTGTCTCCTTATCTGCCTTGTGGGTGTATGTGTTAGATGATTAGCAATCTATCCAAGCATATAAGAATAATCCAAGTAGAAATAACCCAGAAACACACTTAGTTATTAGCCTGATTATTGTTTTCCTTACTGCCTTGTTTGTTTGCTTTAGCTCTCCTTCTACTGTCAGCCTGCAGAATGACATTGCCTGATGCATCTGCTTTCATTTGCTCTTTGCATTTCCCAGTTTGGTAGAAACACATGCATTTTTTTAGTGTTCTGCTAGCACACGGTTATTATTCCTCATACTATAGTCCCCAGAACACTTTCAAAAGAGGATTTTTTTCTATGTCTTCTAGGTCAACTCTACTTGAGGGATACCTGTGGAAAGAGAAGGTAAAAAGCAATGTTTTGTGAGTTGCATCCTGGAAATGCATTTTAAATTTGTGATTCCTTCATGTCTTGAGAACTCAACAGAGTTCCAATGTACTGTGCAATGCTTAAGTAGATCTGTGGCAAATCTACAGAGGAGGAAAGTGGAAGTAGAGACATAGGAATGAGTGGAACAAGAGTGTAAAAGGAAGAACAGTCAGACTTCAAGAAGAAGAGGGAAGAGCAGAATGACTTGTAGAGAGAGCTTTAAACTAGATAGGAAGGGGGAAGTTGATAAAGCCAGGTCTACTAGAGAGCAGCCTGGGGAAGTGGTATTGGGATTAGGTGAGAGGCGAGGGGCTCAGCTGAGGTGCGTCTACACTAATGCACGCAGCATGGGCAACAAACAAGAAGAGTTGGAAGCCATTGTGCAGCAGGCAAACTATGACCTAGTTGCCATAACGGAAACGTGGTGGGATTGCTCCCATGATTGGAGTGCTTCAATGGATGGCTACAAACTCTGCAGGAAAGATAGGCAAGGAAGGCGGGGTGGTGGTGTGGCTCTCTACGTCAGGGAATGCTTCTACGCTACTGAGATTATGAGTGGGGACGATAACGTTGAATCCCTATGGGTAAAGATCAGAGGAAGGGCTGACAAGACAGGCACCCTGGTGGGCGTCTGTTATAGACCTCCAAATCAGGATGAAGAGACAGACGAGGTATTCTGTAAGCAGCTGGCACGAGCTGCACAGTCGCCTGCCCTTGTCCTCATGGGGGACTTTAACTTCCCTGACATATGCTGGGAGTACAGCACAGCACAGAGGAAGCAGTCTAGGAGGTTTCTGGAATGCATAGAGGACAACTTCCTGATACAGCTGGTCAGAGAGCCCACGAGAGGAACTGCCCCACTAGACCTGCTGTTCACAAACAGGGAAGGTTTGGTGGGGGATGTGGAGGTTGGAGGCTGTCTTGGACAGAGTGACCATGAAATGATAGACTTCGTTATTCATGGTGGAGCCTGGAGGGGGAATAGTAAAATTGCTACCTTGGACTTCAGGAGGGCGGACTTTGAATTGTTCAGGGGACTAATAGGGGGAGTCCCCTGGCATTCAGTCTTAGCGAGTAAAGGGGTCCAAGAGAGCTGGTTGCTCTTCAAGAAGGAAGTCTTAAGGGCGCAGGAGCAGGCAGTCCCCCTGAGCTGCAAAATGAGCCGGCGGGGAAGAAGACCGGCATGGATGAATAGGGAGCTATTCTTGAGGCTCTGGGAGAAAAAGAGAATCTACCACCTGTGGAAAGAGGGACAGGCCACTCAGAATGAATATAAGGAAGTTGTTAGGATGTATAGAGGTGAAATCATAAAGGCAAAAGCCCAGCTTGAATTTAACCTAGCCGCTGGGGTGAAAAGGAATAAGAAACTCTTTTATAAATACATTAACAGTAAGAGGAGAACAAAGGAGAATATCCACTCTTTGCTGGATGAGGCTGGGAATGTGACCACTGAGGACAAGGAAAAGGCAGAGGTTCTGAATGCCTTCTTTACGTCTGTCTTTAAAAGTCAGACCAGTTATCCTGAGGATACCCCTCTCTCTGACCTGGTAATCTCGGCTGGGGAACACACTAACCCCCCTGCGACTCTGAAAGAAACAGTCAGAGACCTACTGCTCCAACTGGACTGTCACAAGTCGATGGGGCCAGATGAGATCCACCCGAGAGTGCTGAGGGAACTGGCAGAGGTGATAGCCGAGCCGCTTTCCATCATCTGTCAGCGCTCCTTGTTGACTGGTGAGGTCCCAGAAGACTGGAGGCTTGCCAATGTGACTCCCATTTTCAAGAAAGGTCATAAGGAGGATCCGGGGAACTACAGGCCTGTCAGCCTGACCTCAGTGCCAGGGAAGGTTATGGAGCAGATTGTCTTGAGGGAGATTATGCTGCACGTGTGGGATGAGCGGGGGATCAGGCCTAGCCAGCATGGGTTCATGAAGGGCAGGTCCTGCTTGACCAACCTGATCTCCTTCTATGATCTAGTGACCCATCTGGTGGATGAGGGAAAGGCTGTTGATGTGGTCTACCTAGACTTCAGCAAAGCCTTTGACACTGTCTCCCACAGCATTCTCCTGCAGAAGCTGGCAGCCAGAGGCTTGATGGGTACACTCTTGGCTGGGTAAGGAGCTGGCTGAAGGGCCGGGCACAGAGAGTGGTGGTGAATGGAGTCAAATCCAGCTGGCGACCGGTCGTGAGTAGTGTTCCCCAGGGGTCGGTGCTGGGGCCTGTCCTCTTCAATATCTTTATTGATGACCTCGATGAGGGCATCGAGTGCACCCTCAGTAAATTCGCAGATGACACCAAATTGGCTGGAAGTGTGGATCTGCCTGGGGGTAGTGAGGCCCTACAGAGGGATCTGGACAGGCTGGAGAGCTGGGCTGAAGCCAATAGGATGAGTTTCAACAAGGCCAAATGCCGGGTCCTGCACTTCAGCTACAGCAACCCCAGGCGACGCTACAGGCTTGGGGTGGTGTGGCTGGAGGACTGCATAGAGGAAATGGACCTGGGGGTATTGATTGATGCTCGGCTGAACATGAGCCGACAGTGTGCCCAGGTGGCCAAGAAGGCCAATGGCATCCTGGCTTGCATCAGAAACAGCGTTGCAAGCAGGAGCAGAGAGGTGATTGTTCCTCTATATTCAGCACTAGTGAGGCCGCACCTCGTGTACTGTGTCCAGTTTTGGGCCCCTCACTGCAAGAAAGGTATTGAGGCCCTGGAACGTGTTCAAAGGAGGGCAACAAAGCTGGTGAGGGGTCTGGAACACAGGCCATATGAGGAGAGGCTGAAGGAGCTGGGAATGTTCAGCCTGGAGAAGAGGAGGCTCAGAGGAGACCTCATTGCTCTCTATAACTTCCTGAAGGGAGGTTGTAGTGAACTGGGGGTCGGCCTCTTCTCTCGTGTCATTAGTGATAGGACCAGAGGGAATGGCTTCAAGCTACGGCAGGGGAGATTCAGGCTGGACATGAGGAAGTATTACTTTTCAGAAAGGGTGGTCAGGCACTGGAATGGACTGCCCAGGGAGGTGGTGGAGTCACCGAGCCTGGGGGTGTTCAAGGAAAGGCTGGATGTTGTGTTGAGGGACATGATTTAGTGGGAGCTATTGGGAATAGGTGAACGGTTGGACTGGATGATCTTTTAGGTCTTTTCCAACCTTGGTGATTCTATGATTCTATGATTCTATGACTGAGATTTCAGAAACAGGATACTGTTAGTAAGCTAAGGGTCCATCAACCATCACAAGAGGGAGCGGTGTTCCCAACTTCACACTCCCAACATTTCACCTGTGCCAAGACTGACGTTTCTTTGTCTCAAGAGATACAAAACAATCTCCAATCCAAAAGCTAGGAAAAAAGTAATCCCAAAGTGGTATAGTGGTAATGAATGGCAGTCCTGCTTCCCAAGGGATCAGAGCTGGTATGAAGCAGGCAGAACGTTGTATGTTAGAAACAGTGAGATTCCATGGCCGAAATGCTAAATGCTCTTTGTGGGGAAAAAGGTGACCATGTTCTGAAAAAAGGGGAGATAAAATGGTTTTGACAGCAGGTGAGGAGTTCTCCAAATTGTCTACACAACCATTCTTTCAGGTAGTTGAAACAAGGTCTTGTGACATGTATACCAAGCTGTAGACATGTTCCAAGTTAGCCATTGTCAGTAAAAGGCAGGTTGTACTTTCACACATGCCAAAAAGTAGAAATTAACTGTCTTCAGAATTTGAGATGTAATTTGGCTAGAGAATCTTGCCCATTTGAGGTTCAGATGTTAATTTCAGTTACCTTAGCTTTATTGACATTATGTAAACACTTCAGTGTGGATAAGGCTTGTGACAGCTGGAGGGAATGAACTCATGGCTCCTTAGGAACTTAGCACTTGTCCAAGAAGTAGTGCTGTTCTCAGTTGTAATAGGATGCTAGGGCTCAGAATCCAAGAAGTTAGTGGCAACCATCAGATCCTGTTCATACCACTAAATGCTTGCTAATGCTGGGGTGTGTCTAGTCAGTGTCTTTTTAAGCTCCAATTGGTATTAAAAAAAAAAACTAAATAGAAATTTAGATCTTAACAGAAAGTCTCAATGACAAGTTCATTTGAATAGATGGATATCACATACTGACTCAAAACATTGGTGACTGATATCAAAACTATATGAATGATTCCAGTGCTGGAGCCATTCTCCAAAATTTCCAGATCTGAAAATCTCAAACTAAATAATGTCTGTCAATCTATGATCATCTAATCAAATCTCTAGCTTGTGACCTGTCTCTGAGACTTCCTTAATATTTCCTTGATATTTATGATGACCAGTGCAAATCATAGCTGCATTAAGAGGTTAGAAAATGACTTGTTTAATCATAATATTATTTTTATAAATGAGAAAGTGAACTTAATCCAGTGTTCATACAGTATCAATCTATCCATTTTTAAAAAATTCTGTACTCTCTGGAAACTTGCTATGCTACTAGTCTGAATTGCTCTGTCCATTATGTATATGGAATACAGCATGGTAGCCACATTTTTTGGCTAATTATATATGTCTTCCTTTTAACAAAATAATGCATTTAATAACCTCTGACTTCAAATTCCACTTCAAGTGTTTGGCGTGACTAGTTTGCTTATCTGTCAATGTGATGTTTTCTGAAGTCTCATCATGTTCTATCAAAATATTCTTAATTTATCAGTGATCTAAATAACATGGGAAAGAATGATCTGGAATTTATAACTTTTCTAGTAATCCTGAGAGTGAAATGTTACAGTAGCCATCTCTTTGGAGTAAGGGTGAAAAGCATATGTGCTTCTAAGGTCACAGCTTTTTCTACTGTCAGTGTGTGCACAGGCTTGTACTGTCCCACTCCTTCCCACGGTGCTGGCCCATGGGTTGATACAATCACTCACATATCTTGGGAAACTAATCCAGAAAGGGGCAAAATTTTACCAGGATTAGTTATCCAATCCAGTTTGCATGCTTGTATCAGCGTAAGAGTGCTTCAGAGACATGCACGAATGTCCAAGGGCATTGGAAAGTCGGGCAGTTTATGTAATTGCAGTCCTGGCTTACAACAATTTCAAACAGTACAAGAAATTAGCATTAAAGAGGCTGCATAGCTAGTAGAAAGAAAGAGTTGTTGTTTTGTGATTGTCTGGTTTATCAGAAAATTAGTATTTTACCTCTTGCAGTTTTATGCTGATAAATTAAATTAGTTAAGCAATAGATACCTCTTAAATCTTGTTCAATCTAGTCTTTTATTTCCACATCTGAGAGTGATAGGCGATGTGGTGGTATAGTCACGTTAACAGTTTAGGCTCTGACGGAGACCAGTAGTATTTATGGTGTGTGTTTGAAAGTGTTGAGTAACTTCTCCTTGAGACCTGACAAAGCAGGCAAGAATGTTTCAGTCTGAAATGAAGACCGTGTAGCAGAGGTCAGTCTTTCCATCTTCTGCCAGTGTGGTGCCATCTACAGAGAAATACAGAGAATCAGTTCCGAACATTGCACAGAGACCGATCAGCAAGTAGGAGATCTATGGAGCTCTTTCATAAGGGTGCTGAGGATAGGAGAGATTTTCACGAGTTGCTGGGAAGATGTAGATGGTATCCAAGGCAGTGAGCCTTCCTTTGAATAGTGACCATGTGCCTCGGTTCTCACTCTCACGTGAAAGAGATGTGTCTGTCTGTCTGGTTTTGAGCATACTTGGTCTTTTCATAGTTTGTGTGACCTCTCCTTCTAGCTTTAGTAAATGTTGTTTTGCTATAGCTCAAGAGGTTTACAAATTGCCTTTTGTGAATTCTTGTCATCATTGTCATAGAGATGAAAAGGGGCTACTTATTTACTGCTTTGTCAAAAGCAGATAGGAAACTTTTATGTAACTACTGTATCAGCGCGGTTGTGGTCTGCCTAGAAACAAAGGACAATGTCCACAAAGAAGTGAGTTTAATGCAAAAAGTATGCTGCTTAGCTGAGATACCAGAAAACCTTTTTAATACTCCCCTTCCTGAGAAAGGATATGAAGAGAAATACTGAGCCACTCTGAGTCACACACTTTCCACACAGTTATCCATTTGTTCTCACACTGTTTATTCAGTGGGGCAGGAACCGGTCTCATCTCCTCCCAGCTTTTCAGCCCACCTCCTGCTGTCTGCACAGTGAGACAAAACTCACAAGCTCCTTATCAGATCTGATGCAGTCATCTGGCCTGAGTGTGAGGACCACTATGCTACCCATCTACCACAAAAAAGCTAGCACTAAAAACAAAGCTGTACTTATTATTTAGGTTTAGAAAAGTTAATTTTTGTTTTGTTTTAAATCTGTCAAGCATCTAAACTAGAGATATGTAGTAGTCTCACATAAATATTTTTGTAGTTAACATCTAGTCAACTTGCATTTAGAAATCAAATGAACAGAGTTGCGAGGGTTTGAAAGTGATTAACCTTGTGTGCACAGCAGTCATTTTTTGCCATTAGTTTACTGTGAAAAACCATGAGAGGAGAGGAAGGACAGAAGATTCTCCCTTTGGCCTTGCTACATCCTCTTCACGCCATTTTATCCCTGCACCTATCCAATCTTTCATCAGAGTGACAGGGGAAAGTCACTACACACAACACTGAATGTGGCAGTCCTGCCCTGATCACCTGAGCACTGCCTGTTGATAGAAGAGCCCACTGCAAACATGGGGCTACTGCTGAAAGGTACAGAATCAAGACTGACTTCAGTTTTCCCTGCTACTGAGAATTGTTCTGTGTCCTGGGTGATAAAGGATTTAGATTTTATGATGAAGTTCCCAGTTCTGGCTCTTTTAGAGTGAGAAGCTACATATTTTCTCCTTTCTGTTTCTTCCTTCATCTCCCAAATCCCAAGTGAGCATCATGTTGGGTGGATGAAGGCAGAGACCTCCTTGACTTCCACGCTCCTCCTCACTGGGGGATGCTTCCTCAATATCAGCCATGAATGAAATTCAAGTCTCCAGCTCACTGGACCTGTGTGGAGTGGATCATTCTCTGAGTGTGAGAATTTGATGGCACCTTCTTCCCTCACCTGTGTCTATCTGCAGTAATGCCAGAGGATCCTCAGCACTATGGCCCAGAGGCTGTTGTCCCACTGTGCAGCATGGCTGCTGTGAGGCCATAAGCTGCCTGCCCCTTCATCTGTCCTCTGATGCAGGAGTTTCAGCCAGTGCCCTTACTCACCTTATGCTAAAGCACGTCCTATGTAGTAATCACCAGGGCATTAGTAAGCTTAGGGAAGTATCAGGGTGGTCACTCATGCATACTGATCCAGGTGCAAGGTGTGTTTCAGGCTGGATCACCTTGCCTCCACGAAGCCATGAAACTGCTCCAGAGCCCAGGACCCTGTGAATGTGACGTATAATGCCCTTCCTGATCTGCAGGATGTGAATATGATCCTCCCCTTCAGCTTCCCACTACAGTTAATAATTTAATCCATAGAAAATGTAGTCTTATACAGTTCTCTAGCAGTTGATGAATGTCTTGCAAAACAGTATAAAAGGCTGAAGTGCAAAAGCACTTACATTTCAATTGCACAGAAATTCTGCAGGATTGCTTCAAATATTTAGTGTTTTGGTTATCATCACTGATTTGATGGCAAATTAATGAAGAGTGAAAATGAAGAAAGTCTAAACGTTTCATAAATATTTGATCAGTGAAAGCTGTAATTTTTAGGATTTCAAAGGTTGATTTCCCATATCTAATTCACTTGATGGTAGCAGCTTCAGTACTCTATCTTGCTCTGACTCTGTTCATTTCTGCAGAATGAGGCATAAGTCGTCTACCCAATTTTGTCTACTGCAGTACCCAGGATTGGAACCAAGGAAAATTTTGGAGTTTATGCTCTCCACTGTGCTCAGGTTTGTTTATGCTTTGGCAGAAAAGCTGGTTTAACTGGTTTTTCTAGGATAGAGTCATTCCTATATTATGTTTCCTGAGTTGGTGAAAGACTCCTTTTTTATAGCGTGCTCGTCATGGTCTATCCACAAAAATAATTGAAGTAGGATTAAATTACTTATAGAGATAAATTACACTTAAAGTATTTAATTAAATAGTTGGTACAGGTTATAGGAGTTTACAATGGAGTATTGTATGAAGTTTTGAAGGATTTATGAAAGATAATTAGGTGATGGTTCATGGTGGGGACCTGTTCCAAAGAGCTAAAAATCATGGTATTTGGCTTCAGCCTTCTCAGAGGGAGAGGAGCAGGCAGCCTCAGCGAGCTGGGGCATGACTTGTAAACTCTGAGTGAACCTCTGGCTCAGTTTATGCATTAAGTTTTCTTTTGGCCTAATTGGGAGTTATTTGTAACCTTCTGTGGAGTAGATGAGGTCGAGGTGAGCTGCAGAAGTAGAGCCAGAGGACAATATGTCCCTCTGGGCTCCGCGAGAGCCTAGCTGCAGAGTAAACCGGAAAACAGAAAAACAAGAGGGAAAATATCTCCACCATGGGGTGGGATTTGTGCAGGTACCCAGCTAGTACAAGCAGGGCTGAGGAGCTCTGGAGAGGGTTTGCCCCGTGTGAGTGGTGTCGATATCCAGCACAGAAAACCCTGCTTCTGCTCTGCATCACCGTCTGTGACAAAACTCAGCTTTTCCTCGCTGAAAGCCTTCTCTGATACAGAAAGAGCAGGAACAGCAGCAGTCCTCTTTTTTACCCACGACCTTAAGTGGTGGGAAGAGCTGGGATTAATGTATAAAGGGGGTTTCAGCCTAGGTACGTCCTTATCCTAACACTGTGACCCAACTCCCAGGTAGAGGGTGCTGTAATGTCTGAGCATTTTCATTTTCTCCTGGGGAAACGATTCCAATTTGCTTAACAGTTCTAGGTGTTCATTGCCACATGAACACCTAGAAGTGCATCCCTCACCCTACTTATTAACAACGACAAGGCAGGATGTGACTGAACACTACAAGATCTCAAAAAATGTGAAGTGCTAAAGGAAGATCTGTGCATTGCTTTCAACCTCATGAGTGCCTTAAATAATGAAGTCAACACATGGCAAAACAAAATTTCCAGGTTAATACCTCAGAAGGTACTTATGAGCAATAAATACCCCTATGCTGTCACTGACTCTGTAACATGATGGCTAATACCACATCCCCACGGCAGGACCAGCCTTTCTTAGAGTATTTGATCATTAATATGTGCAATAGGGATTCGTTTTGATTTGAGCTTAATACTTCATGGCTTTTAACTAATGTGTATTATCTATTTGGGCTTTTTTAAGCCTCTCCTTTTAGTTCTCTAGACTACTTCTTACTACTACATGTATGTAGACTACTACATACCAGGCAATTGGAAAACTTCACATCTGTTGAAAACTAGACAGTGGTTAACAGTGTCTGTATTCAGAAGTTAAAAAGAATGTGCTGACTGTCCCCACCCAGTCTCATAATGCTTTACAAATAATAAGCATTACCTTTTCATTTATTGTCTGTAGCAGAGTATTACAGTAAAAACAAACTGTGTTTTTAAGTGACTTCTATTTTGTCTGGGAAAATAAGGAAGCTTTTATTTTAAATAAAAAACAAGATTCTCATGTAACTAAGCCCAGCATTAAAACATTATAAAAAAAAAATAATGTAATGATTATGATCTTCATAATATAAATCCTCTTGGCTGATAATTACCAGTTCTTCAGGGCAAAGACTGCATAGAGTTTTAGCCATTAAGTGCTCTGTTTTTGCTTGCATTTTATAGGAGCTGTCAAAACACCCATTAATCTCACTATGAGGAAAGTGGAGAGAAAAGGAAGCAATCTGGATCGATGCCAGCTGTGCTCTAGTGCCGTTCCTGAGCTGTTGACACAGAGTTCAAATGGCACAGAAGGCAACTGGGAAATGTGCTGCTGGGTACAGCTTTCCCTTTCCTGTTCCCCACCCACCTGCAAGTATTTCCGAGACAGTACAGTGTGTGGTTCAGGTGATACTGTGCAGCATCTTCCCTTCTGCAGGAGTCAGAATGCTTTTCCCACTGCATGGTACTGAAGGAGAGGACGTCTGGTAACTTAGTTCACTCGTGAGCTGTGCTTGAGGACACCATCAGGTTTTTTCTGTTGATTTTCAGAAGTCAGATGAGTCTAAATTATCAGTGATAGGCTGTTCTCTTCTTCATATTTGCACATTCTCAGTTTTAACCCACCTAATGTTATCCCTCAGAACAATTTCTTATCTCACTTTTTACTGCAATTAAAGTCATGTTCCAGCTGATGCTAATGGATATTTGCCCTCATCAAACTGAAGCTCTAACTAATGATGACTATACAAAAAAAAGGCACTGAGAACCTGGCTAATAGGAATTTTGCCATTAACTTTCATCACACTGAATCCTCACCGGCTGGACTTTAAAGGAACTGAGGCTTCTGGATTGTGTGACATATCTTCTAGCTATTAATTACTTTCAAGAGGCTTGAAAAGGATGTGTTATTGTGTTTAAATTATAAGACAATCATCTCAGGGTGCTTTACAAAACAAAAGTACTAGCTTTCGAATAATTCAGAAAATTGTGTAGTAATAAATCTTGATAGATTAAATGTTAAAACTGTGATTAATTGCTTTTTTTTAATTTGGGGAATTCAATGGATCTCATTTCACCATGTGCTTTACCAGAGTGAGGAGTTTTATGACTGCAACTTTACAGAATCACAGAATCACCCGGGTTGGAAGGGACCCCAAGGATCATGTAGTTCCAACCCCCCTGCCTAGCAGGGCCACCAAACATACACATTCAGATCAGGTTGCCCAGGACCCCGTCCAACCTGGCCTTAAACACGACCAAGGACGGGGCATCCACAACCTCCCTGGGCAGCCCGTTCCAGGGCCTAACCACTCTCCTAGTAAAGAACTTCCCCCTAACATCCAACCTAAATCTTCCCTCCTTCAACTTGGATCCATTTCCCCTAACTTTAAAAAATGAAATGACAGACTTTTGAATTTGGCTGGGGACCATGAATGCAATACTTGTCTCATGGAAAAAAAATGAAAAGGGAAAAGTAAGAACAGTGCACACAGCCCTCTGAACAGTCTTGCCCACCCAATTCAAAAGGTCTGTCTTCCAGTGTATCTATTTTTAATTCAGTGTGGATAATGCTTGTGAAATGTTAAAATCAAATCCATGGATTGTGATGTTTTAGTTAGTCTGTTAAGGTACAGCACAAGTTTTACCACCAATATTTTTTGAGTCTGTAGTGTGTTCAGTCTGGGTAGCCTAGTGGTCACTGGTAGTGATAGGAATGTTAAAAGAAGGCTTGAGGGAAAAAATGCCTTATTTTATTCGCCCACTTCTAAGACACAGTTAGTCTCCAGTGTGAAAAGCATAAGAGCAAAAGCTGATTTTAACAGTTAGCTCTGTTGTGCTTTTGAAAAAAAAAAAAAAAAAAGGCAAACATCTTATTAGGTTTAGCAAAAGAGCACAAGCCAAGTCAGTGTATTCACCGTTTATGAAGTGTAACCTGGAGTATGGTGTATGCACTGCATTTCAGAAAATACAGAGAAGAAAACACAAAGGCCAGGTAAGGAGAACGAGATGTCAAGACAACCTGGTAAAGGAGAATTTGAAAGATTTTGTATAGTTCAATCTAGAAGTGATTAGACCGGTAGGGACCATTAAATACACAGAATAAGAAAGGGAAAGAAAAGAGAAGGGAAGGAGAAGGGAAGGAGAGAGGAGAGAGAGAAGTAAAGAGGCTGGCATCAAATGTGGAGGCAGGAGTGGAAGTCTCCATCACTGAAGATTTCTGAAAATAGATTAGATGAGCATCAGTGAGGAGTGACATGGTGACTGCTATTTTCAGGCAAGTTGATAGACATATGCTTTCCTGAAGAGCCTTCCTTTGATCCAATCTTTAGTGACTACTACTTGAGCATTGCCATTCCTCTGTATTCCATAATTAGTGGTAGGGTCATCTTTCCATGAGATGCCTGGGTGCAATTTCTATCCTCTGTCTGACTCCTGATTAGGTTCTTCATTGCTTCTTGTTGCCATGTGGACCATGTATCACAGAAATGTGACAGCTGAACCTATTTCTTGGCTATAGCTGGAGGAAGTAACTTCTGACCCTGGCCGGAGCATAGATTCTAGCTCTTCATTCTTTTTTGTCTTGACATTTCCACATCAGCTGGGCTGCAGACCCAGGAATCTACGGGGATAGAGCTGGGATGACTAACCATTTATTAGAAGGGAAGGTTTTATGGCCATTAACTTCGTTGTGATACTGTACATGCCATGGCATTTCTGACTCACTCTGACAACTACCACTACACAATACTCTGACTAAGACACTTATGTTGTGGATGTTCTGGGTAACAGCACTATTAGAACAGATTGTTTGTGGATATATGGTGACCTGATTAAATAAGGACAGGACTACAAGTAGGACTTGTTAGGGGATCTTCCTAAGAAATGGCATTCCTGTGTGTCTCAGTGAAATCACAGTGGAAGAGAGGAGAAGGAGTGACAGTCACCAGTGTGCACTGACAGGGTAAGGGGGCTCTTCTTTCGCACAGAAACACTGAGGGCAGTGTTTTTTAGCTTAGGCTAAAACCTTCTGAAACCTTTGGTGGAAATTGGCTAAATAGGGAAATCTTGCCCATCTGCAGAAATGCGTATGCTCTTCTTCCCTTCACCCTGGCAATGAAGGGACTGGAAGATGTGTGCAAAGGGAGAGGCCTCCCAGTGGCCTACAGGGCAGAAACCAGCAAGAACTGCAGATGGCTAGGAGTAGAACTTCATTAGGTAAAAGGCTCTGCAATCCGCCTAAGATGGCGTGAAAAGAAGGGAAAGTCCTTTGAATACAACAGAGGAAGTTATTAAGGTGGCAATCTCATAGCTCAGTATTACCATATCCTCTAGCTAGATTGAAAGATAAATTTATTTCATTAACGGGTTGAGAATGTTTCTTTGCTGTTAGCTTTTCCCATGCCTGCTTATTTATAGAGTGAAGGTATTGTGATGAGAAACGCAGCAAGAATACCACGTAAAGGGAAGTTATCTGCAAAAACAGTGTTTTAGGGGCTACACAGTCATGCTTTCTACCTGGCAGTGAATTTTACAAAATAACTACTATTTTAGAGTGAGCATTATGACACACTTGGCAAAGTGGGTATGGGTTGTGCCAAGTTTCTCAAATTGCAAGGTGTGACAGCTTGCCTACAATTAAAGAAACAGTTATACGTCTTACAGAGCAGTCTGCTACACCCTGCACACATGCTCATGATAACAAAACTAAGGTATGTGTGACACTTATAGGTGCTGACTCTTATAAAAATCTCAGCAACGAGGCTTAGAATGCTTTTCAGGGTTGAGCACTGAGCAGGCAGAAAAACAGAGCCCTGCTGCTGTCTGGCTAATACCTTCAGCCTTTGTGCAGTTTACATTTTTATTGCAATGACTGGAATTGCCACACCAAACAAATGACAAGTGTCATTTGTACCTTTCCAGATGAATTATGTAATACACTCAGAAGTGTCTCAGAATATACAGCAAAGAGTTGGACAGAAGATGGTGAGAGTGACCTGTCTTGGTCACAGTGCAAACCATGCCTCCCTTGCTGTGATGTGTTTAAAACATACATCACCAATACAGTAGTTTCTTGTCTAGTGCAATGAGCAAGAGTAAAAAATCTGTAACCAAACTCTTGCTGCTTGTCCCTACTTTTGTTGCAAAACCTTTGGTGAGATGAATGAGCTGACAGGACCCCTCACAAAATGCAGCTATTTGATTATTAAAGTTAGCTCGGGATATTTCCCCATCTAACATCTGTTTCTGGTGAACCATATAAGAAGTTCACCCTTAAAATGTCCTCGCTTTTTGCATGCAGTCTCACTGCTGCAGAATGTAACTTGTGGTTTGCTGGAGAAGCCGTAGGTTTAGTCTCTGGGGCTGGATATCTTTATCAGTGTCATTATGAAAAGTGATCAACTATGTCTATGGCTTGTAAAACATCTGGGTTATGTATTCAAAAAAGAAATACAGGAAATGCCTGCTTGAGCACACTGCTGTTTTAATTACAGCAATGGTTTTAAATAAAACTGTCTGGTAAGTGGCTGTACATACAGACAACTATATGCATACTGACACGTAGACCTACACATATGCATGCAGGCAGGCTGAATTCCCTCCTCACATGCTCTAGCTCAGCTGCAGCATGGACACAGCAGTGTTTGCTAAGACTGCCCCATGCTCTGTAGCCTCAGAGCTGGCCTGATCCCATTGCTCAGCCCATAGGTCCTGGGCTGGTAGAGAGGCAGTGCTTGCTCCTCACACATAGAGTGATACCTCCTCTGCCACCACAGTTCCACATCCCTCACTGATTTCCTTCCTCCCCGGTTAGAAGATCTCAAGCAGGCTGTTCCTCTTAGCAGACATGTAAATGTAGGCCATTCGCACATTGCTCACACTGAAATAAGATGCTGGAGTGAAACTGAAGGTAGTCAGGCTCTTTTCTGTGACACTATGACCGAGAGAGGTTATTCATCAAAGGAAGGTCCTCAATTAGTCTATCTAAGACAAATGACATGGGCAAAACCACACAATTTCAGGCAGTAAGCCTCATTTGCTTTACCATTGCAAGCCAAGTCCTGTTCCATCACAAGAGAACTGGATAAATCTTAATGTAAGTCTCGTTACAACTCATGGCAGAGACTAAGCAAGCTCCTCATTGGTCTGTCTTTAACAAAAATAATAAAAATTAGAGAAAAACATAAAACTTCAGTAAGATCTCTTTATCAGTGTCCAGCCACTACTGTCAGTTTGTGTCTCTCTTCCTTGGCACCTAAGCACTCACAAACCTCAAAGAAGACATAGTGAACACCTTTGTGGAGTTTTATGTATATTCTTAAGAGAGACATAAAACTCATTCATCCATGGGCATTGCTTTTACAGACTTCATTTTATCCCCAGTCTCAACAGCCGTCCCCAGTAGAGATGTGGCTTCTCCTCAGTGCTGCATGTTTCTCCATCTCCTGTCAGCTGATACTTGATGCCAGTCCAGAAGGAGGAGGTGAGGAAAGAAGAAAGCATCTTGTTTCATTATGAAACAAACAGGAAGTACTGTGAATGAGCAAAGATAAAATATTTGGATAAAAATAGTAGTAGCTTTTGATGACTGATTTTCAGGTTTTGAAATACTTCCACTGTGTTCACAAAGCACGCCAGCAGCGAGCAGAGCATGCTGCACTACTGACTGTGTGTTAGAAACTAACATTTGAAAATGTGAACCTGGAAGGTTTGTACCAGGATGATAGGAAGTACCCAACACAATGTCTTTTTTTTCCTCACCAAAATGTGTCAATGAGACTTAGGAAAGATAATACATCTTTAGACAAGCTCATCTCATGAATTGTCTAGCATTTCAAATGGAGTTTGAAAGAATTCTACATAACAAAATTCCATATCTCTGGTAAGGAGACACAAAAGGTGTAGAAATGTTTAAACTTAACCATTTTATAGAACATGTGCATACAGTTCACAGCAGATTTACAGATATGTGCTATGTACTAAGTAAAACATAGTAGGTCCCTCCTTTCAAAAGAGTTTTCTAAAGATAATTTGCAGTGAGAACCTGGAAGCGTTAAAGCAAATTAGGAGACCTAAGCTGAATTTCAGAGATTATATAAATATAAACAAGTATTTTTACTGGTAGAATACTATTTTCTTGGTCACACCTAGGTATATATATATATATATATATATAATTGTTTTTGCCATATTTTGCCTTTCCACAGGCATTTAGTTTTGCAGGAAAAGCAGTGACAGTTAACTAGATTCATTATGTTCTTTGTTCTCTAGAATTACATGTACCTCTTAAAGTCAGCAAAGGTGGAGGCAAAAGAAAGAAAGAAAAAAAAAAGGGAAGAAAGAAATTACTCAATTGGCACAAATATCGTGGCTTATTACTGCTATGATGTATAGTAAAAGCATGCAATATATTTTTTTTTCTTGGAAACACAGTGAAAATATTACTCTGAAGGAGAGAGATTTATTACCTATTGATTAAACAAAATGCAAGTTTGAGTAATGGTGTTCTCTCTCTCCGTGTTTATTCTTCTCCAGAGCTGGGTTTGCAGTACAATGCATTACATACAGCTGTGAAGTTTTATTGACACGCATGTGGTGCAGTTATTCCAGTTATGCCAGCTGAAGGGATGTTTCAGTTTAACAAATTTATTGTGTTTTATGGTTCCTGGAAAAACCTGTCAGATGTGAATAGTACCATATTACAAAAACACAAGGTTGCTGCGAACAAAAACACATCTTCTTTTATTCAGATTTGCAACAATATGGATGAGGAACAAAAAAAAAAACAACAAAAAACTGGAATAGGCAGTAATTATATTTAGCTGTAAAAGAGAAAGATGTAGGAGTGACCATATCAGGAAAGAAGTATTTAAATCAGGGAGTTAAACTGTACCAAGTAAAGCTGATGGTAAAACCCATTTTGAGAAGCAAATCCTCAGGGTACTTTGCTTGTAAATGGTGAGAAAGACTGTGAGGGAAATGTCTTCGACTAGAAATAATCAGTGCTTAGGGTGGTATCAGTAAGTGTGACTTTACAGCAGAGGTGGCAGTGATGAAACACATGCCCTCCAGATCATGTGCCTGTTTCCAAGATCCACGCTGCCTGAAGGGAGCAAACCTGTGTTTGTGCACAGCAGTGTCAGCTCCCCAGCTCATGTAGCACCCCATCCCTATCCTGAAGGGCCCAAGGAAGGCGCCATGCCTCCCAAGGCATAAATTGAGGGAATTAACTTAGATGTCTTCTGAAAGGTTTGATGTTAGGATCCAAGTCCAGTCTGTGCGTTGCTGACAGTGATTTGTTCTACAATACTCCAAGGATCTAACAGTGCTAATGGTTACAGACAATCTTGCTCTCCAAGTCCATTCAGTTATTTCCCTTCTCTGTTTTCAGGCTCATGAGGGAAGAAGCAGTGTACTGTCTGCCATCATCAGCTGAATCAAAGGGAGAAACAAAGGGTTGCTGGGATTATCTGTGTGCAATCCCTGTAGGCCCATTCAGGAGGATGAAGAAATGTATGTAGAGTTCCCAAGAGCTGCTGCCTGTAGTGCAGCATGATACAGCAGAAACAAGCCAACCAAACAAGAAACAGAAAACCCCAATATGATCAAAGAATGGCGAGGACAGTGATTTTAGACTTACAGTGGGATGGAGATTAATTTGAATAGTGTAATTATTATAGCCTTTAATTTTGGTGAGGGAGCACAGCAGGCCAGATTGTCACTGTTGACCTTATGTCTACATGTTGAATTCATCATGTCTGACTTCAGTAGAGGAATGCTGCTGTCTGTAGTGCATTGCAGACCTGTGTCACACAAGAAATGACAGGGCTTGCTTTTCAGGAGAGGAAATTAGCTGTGCTGCTTCAGTGCAAGAGGAACCATGATTACTATAAGGGTATTATGTACAAAGAGAGGAAAAATGATTCCTCAAAGTCATGCTGAAACTTTTACAGAATCTGTTCCAAATAAAGGTACCCATTTTCTCCAAGAAATTTCCAATATTTTTCACATTTCCAGAACTGATTTTTTCACAGTTCAGCATATTTTTCCGTATCTGGTTACTAATGATCTCCCCAGCAAGCCAAATTCCAACAGCTGTACCTAATCATTGTAATGCTCCCTCGTGGTGACTTGGATTATAGCATGTTATTTCTGTTCACTTCTCCAGCTGTGTTAGTTATCTCTAAACCAGGTCTAGCACTTGCTAAATGCAAAATATCATGCAAATGCATTAAGTGCATGAGAAGTCCCATTAAGACTTCCATTTTCACTTCACTTTACAGGATCAAACTGTAATCAAATAAAAAATGGTGATGATTAAGAAAAAAAAAAAAAAGCATTAGCAAGCAACTTACTTGAATATTTCACCTGACCCTGCTCGCTCTTCCCCCAGCTGTAAACGATCTCCATTGCAGGGCTGTAGTTGGTGACCTGCTGCCTCTAAAACTTTCTGTCTGTCTCTGCATCCCATTGCAACATGGGAGAGATCCAGTGGCAACAGCCTGTGTCCAACTGTCATAAAAATGTTTCACAGTCATGCTCATGTTTCTGGATGGATTAAACTAAATTTGGTAAACAGAGGTAACAGACAGCAACTCATCTGTCTGCAGCCTAGCTGCAGGGAGCAGGTTGTTGTGGCAACTGTGTGCTTGGAATTAATTGATGCAGGTAATGTGTGAATGCACCAGACCCTGCAAAACGGTTGCCTTGCTACATCAAGCCAGTCTTACCCCTGTGAAATCAGTTTTACTGACAGCAGCTGTATGAGATGTTTTGCTAACAGAAACGATGCTGATTACAAATTTCACCCCCACACATCTGCAGCCAGTATTTCTATAACACAGATCTGTCAGGTTGGTAACATTAACAAGCTTTGAAAGGCATTTTTGCCTGACACCTCCTCACTTCCAAATATCATTCGGCACAAGTTTGTTTGCTTCCTGCATGCAGAAAATGATGCACATTAGTCCTCACCTCATGAAGAAAATGAAGAATGTGAAGAGGGCTCAAGAAAAAACAGCATGTGATCATGGCTAGGTTTCATTTCATTGTACTTAGATTTTCACTCTGAAACAGTTACTTTCATTGCCAGCTAGCAATGCAAGGGTGCATTAAGCATGAAAAGGTGGTTAGCTTTTTCTGTTACCTTGATCATGCCAGTCTAAATGCAGTAATAACTTCCTCAAACGGTGACCACATTGCTTCACTGCTCCTCTCAGCAGTTACAAGCTCATTTTAAATGTTCAGATTTCTGAAATTGGCTTGAAATAAACCAGTGCTGCACGAACAGGTCCTTCCTTTAAATCTTGCCACAAAATGCAGCAGCAAAAGCAGACACTGAGAAATGCAACAGTTTCTAACTACATAGTTGGTTGCACAGGAATGATAAGCTCAGTAAGGCTTCAGCTGTCATTTTCTGGGTATGAGACTTGCCTACTCACATTAATTTTCTAGTTCTTGCAGTAGGTGGACCCTGCAGTAGATCTTCTGGTTACTTTTGCAATCACATGAAGCTGAAACTTTAGCAAAACACAACCAGAAGAAATGTGACACTAGCTCTATGAGGTTAAAAGAAGAAATTCTTCATTTACTAGAAAAAAAGAAAAAAAAAAAGCATTTGCTTAATGTTAGCACAGGTATTATTCTATGCAGGAATTACAGATAACCTCTAAACACGCAGCAGAGATGTATTTGCAGGCTTGCTGAAGCCCTTGCAGAGGATCAATGTGAGTGGGATACTTTTGCACATGAAGGGTTGTGTTTTCAAATACGCTTGGACAAAAAAATACTTTTCAAAGGCAACCAGCATTTAGTTTAGATACAGAGAAGTCAAGAGATGCACTTTGTTTGTAAAGCCTTTTTATTAAAGAATTTCATGTTAACAGTGTTTTTGGGTTGTCGGTTTGTTGGTGTTTTCGTTGTTGTTTCAGTTTGGTCTTGGCATTTGTACATAAGCTAGAATTACCAGCAAAACCAACCTTGGTACCGTGTATAGCAGAGATGGAATAATAGTTTACAAACACGTAGATAAAATCCCTTTTAGTTGTTATTTGGAATCTTTGTTGATGTTCTTATTCATGAGGATAAGCATTTGCTTATTTTTTTTCACTCTACAGCATAGGAAGAAGTTGCTTGCTTGCAAACATTCTCAAGCATACAAAGGTTATGATAACACCATCTGTTCAGATGGTGGAATAACTTTGTTTGCTGCAGTGCAAATTTGCATGTTTTGCAGTCAAAGTTGTATAACGTTGCAAAATGTCATCCTTAAAAATGCAATTAAAGAGTTTTAACTTCATTGTTTGGGATGTTTTGCCAGCTGATGTACTTACTTCTTTTCAGGTTTTCTTGCTATGAAACTTTCATATAAAACCATGGACACTGGTGTTCTTTAACATTAGTCTAGAGCCATGTCAAGATTCAGTTTTGGATTGGAACCAAAATATTCAGGGGGTTTTGTATAAGCAACTGCAATTTCCAGGCCCATGCGAGGCCTTGGGTTTCACTCTACACTATGTACCTATTGCACAAATACCTTATGGCACTGAGGAAAAATTAAAGAAAAACACAACTCAAACTCCCCTGTGGCATACATATGTATGTATCTATATGTATGTATCTATATGTATGTATCTATGTGTACGTATCTATGTGTACGTATCTATGCGTGCACTTACGAGTCAATGCTGGTTATGCTTTCTTCCATTCTTAAAACGTCCCAAGAAGAACATGTGGTTTTGTGACTCTTGAGCATCTGTGGCTGGACCAACATACAGCAATCTCTTTTACATAACACGGAGCCCAGCAAATTTTCAGAGGCTTACAGGTTTAGTGTTACAAAACCAAGCAGTAGAATTATATCTCAAAGATGTAGAGACTAATTTATTTGGTTAAGATAGGAATATGTAACAAGAAATGAACACAATGAGTTAACATTTATGTATTTTACTTAAGTTTATAATACAGAAAGTTAAAACATTAAGTACCTTCCCTCCTATCTTGTAATACTGTTCTTGCAAAACTGACCAGATAGTCTCTTCTGGCTATGTAAGAGTAAACAAAATACCACAGCATTGAAATAACTTCCAATTACTGATAAACCTAAAAAAGCAGTACCCCAGCTTATACCTACAGGAAGCACAGAGGTAACTTTTCATCAAGCAGAAAGCTGTTTCCCATAGCTTTAAGATAAACTTTTTACTGAAAAAACAGAACAAGCCAACCTATCAACCAGCAACTGGTAACATAATATTAAACAAAATGTGAATGTACCTTATTGTTTCATATAAACATTTGTGGATTTTACCCTTACAAACAATACATACATACATTTTTATTTTGTTTACTTATTCAGAAATTACTTTTGATTACTGTTTGAGAACAAAAATCAGTGACTGGTAATTCAGCATTTAATTGTGTTTAAGTCTGATAAGAAGTGGGTAAAAAATAACAAGAGAAGATCATTACAAAGAAACTTCTCTCACACAGTACCTGCAGGAAGATTAAGTTTATCCCTTGTGATGGACCGAAGGCAACATTTAGCCACTGCTGTTGTTCTTGGCTGATTCCTGTGGCAAAACCTACATTAACCAAATTTCTACTTAATTTTGGTTCCAGCTTTGTGTAAAGTCCTATTATCTACACATTTGTTTCTAACACTGAATTCCTCTTACTTAGCTTTATTGTCTTTTGTAGTAAAAGAATGCTACAGAGGGTAAAGTTAGCTATTTACTTGCATATGACAGCAATTTTACTTGATGTATGCACAACCAAAAATATAAAAAACATTCAGAGTTGGCAGAGATAAAGGATACTTCCAAGTCCTAATCATTAAATGATGACTAATAATGTGCAAGAAAGCATACATTTTCAAACTGCAGAAGAAGGTGATTCATTATGCTTTTTCAGTGTATTTTCAGAGGTGCTGTTCAACACTGATCTACTGTGGAATTTGGTTCTACCACTGTTATAACCAAGACACTTAGCATAAACTAATGGTAAGAATACTGAAAGAAAAGCTACTCTGAGCCACTGAGGGCAATTTTCTTTGACAAAATGCAATAACTAATAGCTGTTTTTTATTTGTTCAAATTGCTAACACCACATAAACATAAATAAAAATGTAAAATATACAGTCTCAGGGCCCACAATGCAAGACAACACTATAAAAATATGGGATATGGACTATTTCAGAAATAATGGAAAAAAATCTACCTGGAAAGATATTTTCACTTTCTTCATAGAATAACGGTTAGATGGACAGACTCCTTAAGTAAGAAATTTAACCTGTATGATACAGTTGAAAATCCTACAATAGGATTTCATGATATCCCCATAATAAATTGCACTAACAATTTAAATATTTGTCTGTAAAAAGGACTTCATCTAAAAAACAGTCAACAGATACTATTAAGAAATACTTTTCTCCTCAACACTGATCTATTTACAAATACAATACACATACAAATACATACACTTGTACTAAATTGCGTTGTGCATTACTGTAATGAAACTATGTTGCACAACTTGGTATAAGCTTCTGCACTTCTTGGATATAGTATCTCCTTATTTGACTGAATTGTATACAAACTAAGCATGTGTAAGACACATGATCTCACTGTACTACTAGTAATTTGCTGTAGACACTGTTATTTGCGTTAGTAGAGCACGTGCCTCTTCTGCTAGTGGTAGACATTGATTGGCCACTGCTGTTACTGCTGTTAGGATCTAAAGTCTCTTTACAACTCAAGAGACTAAACAGTTGTCTCTGATACTGAGAGGAAGCATAGTAGTAAATAAAGGGATCAATGCAACAGCTAACACTGCTGATGCATACACAGAGTAGATAGGCAAAGTAGAGATACTCTAAACTGTTGTTGTATGAAAAATGGATATAGTGAATTAATAGCAGGACATTGGTTGGCCCAAAACAAATGACAAAGACTGAAAAAACGGCCACACACAGGAGCAAGGCACGTGTCTTCTTATTTTGTCTTGCAACAATACTAGAAGAACTCAGGCACCGAATGATACACACATAACAGATGGTAGATATTATAAATGGCACTACAAAGAAAACAGATGAGAAGACAGAGAAAAAGTGTACGTAATAGCCGTGAAGCTCAGATTCCCTTAACACGTCATGGCAGGTTGTGATATTCAACTTGGGTATTTCCATAGTTTGCTCTCTGATGAGAAAAGGTACAACTCCAGTTATTGCTACAAACCATATGATGAGACAAATCACTGAGGCACGTGTTAACGTACGCCAGCCAAGAGCCTGCATGGGGTACACCACTGCCAAGAAGCGATCAAAGCTTATGCTTGTCATGAGCATTACTGAGCAGTACATGTTACAGTAGAAAGCAGCAGTGACAAAGCGGCACATCCGAGGTCCAAATACCCAGTTGTTTCCAGAGAAATGGTAAGCAATCTTGAAAGGGAGCACACTTACAAACAGTACATCTGCAAGAGCCAAATTCAGCATGTAAACTACAGCTGGCTTTTCAATTTTCATTTTTCTCAGAAACACAAATATGGCTGTAACGTTCAGAGGAAGGCTGAGCACAACCACTAATGTGTAAACCGAAGGAACAAAACGGGTCAGCCACGGACTAGTGAGATATCTTGCTGTTTCCACTGACACTGTTCGTTGTTCATGTGGAGGTGATCTACTCTGATTGGTAGATCCTAATCCAACCTCCGAATCATTTTCAGCACTGTTTTCAATATCTTCCACAGGTATAGGTTCACCACGGTCAGGTATCAGGAAAGTTCTGCCCCTTACGCTGCTGTTGTTGTATGCATGGGCTGAAACATAAGAAGGCACTGAGATTAGAAAGCAAATATATACATGCAGTGAAGTGAAAATATCTTTCAATGAGGAAATCTGAAATCATATTAGTAACACAAAATAATGCAGCTAATTTCTTATTCAAAGCATGGTCTGCTCACAGATATTGGTCCATCTTTTTTTGTTTAGGTCCTGTTACATGTTTGGGTAAAATGCCCTCCACAAACACTTAACTCTCAGCTTCTAAGCTCCTTCTGACAGCAACTGAATTCTCTTTCTGCTTAAGAAATCAATCCCATATATGTGGGCTACTTTAACACAAGAACTATAAAGTTGCCATCCACTGATTTTCTTTGTCTGACCTTTCATACGTTTTCTAAGAAATGAGGTACTGGGATAAACATGGCACTCATACCCAGAATTCCTGTTAGAATTATATGTCACTAAAGTAACAAAAAGCTAAAATGCAACTAAAACATTGAGTTACTGAGATATTTCTGTAGTCTCTGGAGACATCCCAATGGCCTGATGAAGCTAAAGTTAGATGGCAGATGCCTTCCTGCAGCTGTCCGTGCTGGCATGAATCAGCCTTCTGCCTATGCTGAACAGGTAGCCACAGCTTGCATTGATTGAAATGCTCCAGCAGCTCTACTTATTGTAATCTGCAGTGTACTGAGGATGGCATGCATCCAGCATGCCTTTATAGCACTTCCAAAACCTGCCACGAGGGTTGTCTCCACAGCCAGTTCCTCTGCAGCATGGTTCAGCAACTGCTACTGAAGATGAGTCAGAAAAGGGTGTCTGCCTTTGGAATGTAGCCATAGCAAGTTAGGAAAGTGAGAATTACAGGGAGTTGAACGTGTGGCAAAGGCATACATATGTAAAAACAAACAAAACAAGCATCAGGAGAGTTACTGTAGATACTATTTCAGATAATTTTTTTGAGAACTGTTCTGGAAGACCATCATTTTCAGCTTACTGTAGTTAGGTGTAGGTTACTTGAGATGTTCTGTAAGCTGACAGAAGTGACAGCTACTACTGCTTATAGTAGTACTGCGTATAGTAGGCAAATGATCTCTTGAATTCTAGACTACCAAAATAAAAATTAGGTTGAGTAAGCTTGAATCAGTGAGCTGAAAATACTTAGGCATAACTCACCCATCTAAAGATGCTGTTCTTTAGATGCAGTTGCTTGTTCTACAGTAATTTAAATCATTTATTTTTCAATGCAGATGAGAACAAAAGCATCTTAACGAAGCAGGTGGTAACAAGAGCAGTTGTAAGCAGCCAACTACTAACCTTTGTGAGCAGCTACATGAGAGGAACCTTGTGCATCTTGAATGTTAGTAAAATGTGGGATGAAATCATAGCAGTGGTAGAGGGACTTGAGGATTTTTAGTTTTTAAAGCAGTATCACACTGCATCACAGCAGCATCCTGGGAGACGGGGGGGAGGGGTGGGTAGCACAAACGAGGGGATGTTTGAGATAACTGTTTTTGTGTATGATGTTACTTGATTGCATCCTCTGAAGTTTGGAGAGAAAAAAAAAAAGTTGCTGGGAAAAATTCAAATCTTGGAAATTGCTGTGTAAACTGAAGTGGGAACTATCCACCAAAACACAAAAGGCAAAGAAGTACAAGAGATTTAGTATACAGTGTTTGCACAGAAGGGCACTACACAAGGATCTACTACAGAAGGATCTAGAGTTCATTCCAACAGAAAAGATTATCAAAAGGCAGAACTACAGATCCCCCGTCTTTCGTGATTTTAGACCTTTAGTCCAAGTCATTAGATGGCTTGAATACTCAGCTCTTAGTTAAGCAGTTCAGATGCGGCGTAAGTTATTTTTAACATCTCTAACTTGAGCCTGCAGCTATCTGAATAGTCATGCAATTTCCACTGCTTAGTGATTATGGCAAGAGAAACCTGTCACAATTGACACTGATGGTGATCACCTCCCTTGGAAAAATCAGAACTGTATGCAACTGGAAAATAAGAACACCCTGATTTCTCCTGCCGAGAGACAAGTCTCATAGTAAAGCTTTGAGACATCAGTAGGAGTGATGAAAAAGCTCTAATTGTACCTCTCATCTCTCCAGTACACACCTGTTTTATAACTTCAAATACCTGTTTCTTCCATTGCTGTTTCTAAAACCAAAAACTTCAGGAAAGGACAAAGATGACATCCCAGACCCCAGAGCTCCTTTTTGGCTCCTCAGCCAAAGCACAAGGAAAACGTGACATGGTTTCACATCAGGCAAGCATGTTTCAGAGGAGAGCACAGATATAAACACCTTGGTGAGAACAGAGCTGTATTTGGAGATGAGAACTGTGCTACTGAGGTCTACAGGACATGGGAGCTGAGGTGCTGCTGACAAGCACCTCTCATTTCCCTGAACCCCCGAACTGCAAAGCACTCCACCTCTGCTGCCTCACCTCAGCTAGCAGTGCTGCAGTGAAGCAACGCTGCTATGTCTCACTTTTTGAGGACTTGCAAGTGAACTATGTGGACCCACAAATCCAGAGTGACTGGCAGTTAAGTCACTTACAGCCAAAATTCTTGCCAGTAATTCGTCTTACTTCTTTACAGTGACTCATCAGAACAGTATGAATAAGCTGTGAGAAAAATGACTACTGGGAGAGTTGCTATTTACCAGCCACTGAACTTTGTTTGGCTATTCCTTATAGTTACCTAAACATTGCTAATAATTTTATTACGTGCTAAATTCCTGGAGCTAACTTATTTACAACATGAATTAGAGACTGAAGTATTTTGAGTTTGCATTACTCCATTATCAAACTTTTCTAGAAGTAGAAACCTATTAGAATAATTCAGGACAAGAACATTCCGTAAGTAAATTGAATTCTATTAACATTATCCGAAATAACACTTGGCAAAAACTACATATTCTTCATGTAAGCAGTGACTTAATTTTGAGCTTAAAACTCAACCCTGACACTGTTACAACACCATGTCCTTACCTTAAACTTAGATGATACTTGAAACTCAGCAGCATGGGAAAATGGGATGAGACCTTAACCTTGCTGTTACTCCACCTCTCTTGAGAGAGCAGGAATTTAAACTTTCTTAATGAAGTTCAATTTAATCTTAAGCTATCGATAGCCACATACCAGCTCTTTTCCTTTGCAAAGATACTTGTCTGAACAACCCACGTGTGTACACCATTAGAAAAACCAACAGTGCTTTTCATGCATGATAAAACAGAAAGGAAGAATGTTACTGCCCGGGGGTTCTGGATTCCTTGTGTGTCAGTGTTTACTTGAAAAAGCCAATGATCAGATCGGGCAGAGGATGAAATGACAACGTATTATTTAAAAAGATTTTAATGAACCTTGACAGTAAATGTATGATGATTTGTAACAGGAAACAAACTTTACTTATAAGCTATGACAGCATAGCAAAACAAATGCAGTAGCTCTACAGTAAAGATTTTAAAACTACCAGTTACAGCTATGCCAGAATCTTCTTGGTATTGTCTGAGCTGTATAAGATGTCACATTGTATGTCTCTAAAATACATTTAGCTACAGCTTAAGTCATTTTTAGCCAAAGAAATAATTTGTTAGAACAGAAATAAAGGTTTGATAGCATAATGATCACAAGCATTTAAACAGTCATCCTGCTTTTGCTAGGCTGACACCCAATCCTCTGGAAAGAGGTCAAAACTCCAGGATTATTATTTTGATAATTAATGGCATTCTAACTGACTTAATAGCTGCCTGTACTTATGATGTATGAAAGAGCCCTGGTTTAATAAGAATGATGGGATAAATCACTGAAGTTGTATCCTCGTGGTTTGTCATCAGGACACTGCGCTACACACACAGTTTGCTTCTAACAAAAAACTTCAAAAGGTAAAAATACTCAGTAGCTTGAATTTTCCTTTTACTGCCTGTGATCCTTACACTAATTCAACAGGGCACAGGGAAATGACACAGAAAGCTCAGTAAGTTGGGGACCGTTTGTCTTTAACAAACTATAGTGTTCTGTCTTCCACTGAATGCTGTTATTGGATTTGTGGTTATCATTCCCATATTCTGCTTACCCTGACAGATGATGCTTTGTTTTACACAGCGCTATTTTGTAATTTCATTTCACGTCTTTTCTCATAGGTAAGGAGCTACTGAGTACTGTACTGTGTGAAGAAAAGTAGAGAGCAAACAATACAACAGCTCCAACCAATCTCTAAAATTGCCCCACATCACCCGAGCACCAGGAGAAAATCTGAAGTATTTCTATATACTCATTTATAAACAAGCAATATTTATCTTCATCTCCCAGTGGTTGTTTTTATGAAGTGGAAACTAAACATTGGTTAAGCCAGTTAAAGATGTGCCACTGGACAAATATTTATACTGATTTCTGGACATTACTCGTGGTGCTGCACCACTGGCTTACAACAAAAACTGCTTCTTGTATCTCCCCTTTGTATAACCTGCATCTAGAATCTAAATTTTTTAGTGGCACATAAATTAGGTAAAGATTGATTGAGATGTGCAAGTGAGACATGTTCATAAGGAAGATAATTTTATAGGAGAGATGACACTGACTAGCTTTTGTAACAATAAACACCTTTTTTTTTTTTTTTTTTTTTTTAAGATATTCTTTGTCACATCTCTCCATTTATACAGTATTCATTGCTGTATGACACAAATGATGCAGTAGCAGTTTTAACACACCTTACTGAAGTAGCATTTTCTTGCACACTGTTCCTTTTTGCTTTCCTTTCTCCATAGTTTTCACTACAGTGCTGGTGCTGGTTCCGAGCCATGGTAACATCTCTCTTTTCACCCACCTACCCCACACAGGAAAGCGTGGGCCAGTTCAGACCTCAGCCAGCATGCTGATTGGCCCTTCAGAGGCAAAACCTGAAGAGCTCACAAACAAGTGCCCAGCACCCACAGCAAAACTGCCTTTTTTATTCTGTTTGCAGGACCAGCTGAGGCCAACGAGGTGGGAACTGTGGATACTGAGGGAACAAGGAGACAGCAGGGGTGAAGCTGCAGGTGCAAGGGCAGAGTGAGCCTAGGGACAGAACAATGCAAATGAAATGGGAACTAAGTACATTGTGGTGAAAACAGGGCTGCTGTATGGGAGAGTGGGGAAGTGACACTGCTGTGGGAGTGGGTGAAAGGAGAGAGAAGACATGCTCAGGTGTTGGGCTTTAATGCTTCTACTGTGCATCAAATAATGTGAGTTCTTCCCTTAGCCTGAGTGATATCATACAGTAACTATGTTCTTCATTGTTTCCTAAGGAAGCAGCAAATGAATGATGCGCATTAGGATGTTCTTTAATGCAGTCTACACTGCAGAAGGCAGGAAAACAAGCGTGGATGTTTCTTAAACTGGAATAAGAGCATTCAGCAGAACAGTCTTCTTCCAACATTAACTTCTGTAGTTTGTGATTACCTCCCACGCATACATTCCCCCCTTTTCTTTCAACAGGGACACTTCCGTTCCCTGCCAGCATAAACACAGTCGTGGCCTCTCTATTCCCTCATGTCTTTGTGAGGATAAGCTGTATAACAGCACTAGGTTTCTCCCTCTGGTCCTCTCCTCCCAGCACAAGCACCAGCTCAGTTCTCTTTCAGCCCGTTTCAGCAGGCCTACCCCCAGCTGCAGACCCTCCATTCTTCTGATCAGCTCCCTTGGCAGGAGCGCTGCACTGAAAGAAGCGTTAAACAGCACCCTGCAGAAGAAGAATCCTTGCTATCTGCAAGTGCTTAACTCAGTTCTGCACCACTGCACCTCGGCTAGAACCCACGAGGCTGCACGCACGTCTTCAGCACTCCTTCCTCGCGCACTGCACTGTCAAGTCGGGATCTGAGACAGACTGGTCCGAGGTCTCACCTGGCAGAGCGCACGCTGTCATTAGCGCTACTGCTAGTTAAACAAAGAAGAAAGCCAACTAATCGGGGAGCACGCTCTGAGCTGGCTGGTGCTGGCACATCTCCCCGCCCGGCGCTACCTGTACAGCCCCTCTGGGGGCTCCCGGTGCTGTCAACGCGCTGCCGGGGCACCCAGCGCCGCATCCCGCCTCCTCGCCCCTTCCTTCCTCCATCACCTGCTACCACTCGGCCGCCCCTCAGCCGCGGGATGGACGTAAACCATTCTTTGTCTTCAATCACCTCTCCTGCGGCACGGCCGGAGCTTTCCGGCATCCGTATTCCAGAACTACGGCGCATACTAAAAAAAACCAAACTCAATCAACAGTTATCTGACCAAAGCGCAGCTATCCGCCCGGCGCCCGGGCTCTCACGTTTTGGCCACAACGCCGCACGAGCACACCCACCGCAGCGCTTCAGGGCGCCGAAGCGAGCGGGCTCTCCCCCCGCCCGCTCAGTCCGGCTGCACAACCGAGCCGAGCCGAGCTCCCGCCCGCCTCCAGGCAGCCCGCAGAGCGGCGACCCCGCGACTCACCGGTTCGGGCAGCAGCGGCGGGCGGTGAGATCGGGCAGCTGAGGACGGCTAGGGCGCAGAGCAGCGCGGGCAGCCCCATGGCCGCCGCCTCCCTGCTGTCCGTCCGTCCCGGCCGCGCCGGGAAAACGAGTGAGGCCCGGGCGGAGCAGGGCCGCCCCTCGGCAGCCGCTGGGAGAGGCGGGGGCGCCTTCCTGCCGGGCGGGGCGGGACGGACTCCGGTGGGAGGGCCGAGCGGTGCCGGGTCCGCCGCCGGGGCTGGGGGGGGAGGGGAGAGCGGGAGGTGCTGCTGTCCTGGTAGTGTCCCGCGGGTAACGAGAAACGCAAAACAAAGGGATTCAGCCGAAAGTTTGCGCCACGCTCGATGCACAAAACAACCAAACCCTACTCCTCAACCGCATGGCTCTCACGCCCGCTTTGTTCTGTGCGCGGCTGCGCGCTGGGCGGAGCTGCTCCGAATGCGGCCGCACCTGTGCGGGTGGAGGCACGGGGCTGCCCCTCCGCGTTGCTCGCGGGTGGAGGGCCGGTGTGCTGGCAGAACTGCAGTGGGAGACAGCTTTCCCGCTATCGTCTAGGCTGTGTTTGCTGACAATGCTATGGCACTCCACCGGTAGTTTGAGTGTATTTTATTCCTGAGGTATGTGCTGCCGTCGTAAGCATTACGCGTCCCGTGATTTGCTGGGGTGTGCAGCCCTGTCCTCAACTATATACATTGGTGTTTACAGCAATACAGAAATAACGGGAGGAAGACTCTGTTCAGAACTGGATCACTTACAGGACGTCATGTCACTGCTGCAGAAACACTGATACTTAACTGAGAATAACAAGGATGGGAAGTCAACTCTTGACAGCGAGTACCGATGCCCAGTCAGTTCCAGTTCTGATCTCATCTTGTCCTGCAGCACACTTCCCACAGTTCTGGCCCTGCTCCACGTTTCCACAGTTACGGCTGACCTCTGTTTGCATGAAGCAAGAAGTGTGATAGCCGTACTGCTAGCCAGCACTTCTGCTGCTAGGTAAGAGGTGGTTGCTAGCAAGAGACACATCCACGACCAAATAAATCTCTGTCATCCTTGGGCATAGTGGGGAGCCCACAGAAAATAGCTTTTACTTAATCACGGACTCAGTTTTTATCAATTCAGAAAATACTTTAATCAGAGGTTAGTGGTTTTTTTTCTGTTTTGGAAGATCGAGTGAAGCCACAGAAGGTACTTCTGCGATCTTGCTGCTGTATAAGAATACGTGAAGGTAGCATAACAGCAGAGGCTTTCATAGCCAATGTTATCTTTTTAGTGTATGAATAAACACAAGCTATTTGTGATCTGAACTGATCTTCTATGCTGCAGTTTTCATAAAGCTGCAGCAGCCAAGATACATGCCTTCAACAGTATTTGCTGGTGGGAATGTCTATGCGGGGAAAACTCACTGTGCCACTCATGTAAACACCAATTTTTTTTCAGCTATTACATTGCATACAGTTCTGAAGCATTACTCTGCTCTTCTACAAGTTGAGGAAAATCAACCAAATTCTCTTCACTGAATGAAATTCAGACACCCTGTGAACACTTAGAACTTTGTGTACGTGCTTCCTGTCAGAAGCACTCCATTTATGTAGTCTGTATTTATTAGACTCAAATATGGTTTTAATCTTTGTAAATGCACACAGCAGAGTGACATTAATGACCTAAATGTAGATGGCCCTGAAAAGAGTATGTATAAACAAACACAGAACTAACTAACACACCATATATAGTAAAAACATGCCATGAACCTATTTCCATTCCTTGCAGATGTAGCAGTATGGTAAGAATTCTGTTTTACTGAGAAATGCAAAAGGAAACATCTTGCCAAGAGTTCAAACTGGAGATTAGAGAAGTGACAGATTAAGATCTGCAGTGGGACTACATCCTCAAGTTGCGAGGATTTTTGTGCTTTGAACACTAGTTTTATAGAGAAGCATTGCACTGTTTTCCCCAATATTCACAACACGCCAAATTACTCTGACACACACTTGAAAATAAGCAGATATTTTCATTCTAGTAGACTCTTTCATAGCAGAAACTGAGGCTTCAGGAAGTCTGTTCTCACTGTTGTTCAGTGCCAGCACAAGAGGCAGAAATAGGAGCACCACCTAACACTTTGTGCTATGCTGTGTAGGTGGCAGAGCACTGGCATAGGTTGTCCAGAAGCTGTAGGATCTCACTATTGGAAGTTATTGCGGGTAACCCAGCAGGCAGCTAAGCAGCTGTTTGCTCTCTTGCTCACTCCCAGTGGGATGTCGGAGAGAAAAGGGTAAAACTTGTAGGTTGAGGTAAAAACTATTTATTAAGACAGAAATGGAAGAGAGAAAGAATTCTAATGATAATTTTATAAGTAAGCGAATAAGTAAATAAACATATGTTTACAAAACAAGTGATGCGCACCACAATTGCTCACAACCCACTGACCAATGTCCAACCAGTCCCCAAGCAGCAGCTAGCCTCCCCTGGCCAACTCCCCTCAGTTTTATAGTTTTTTCAAATCACACCATATATTATGGGACGTCCCTTTGGCTGGTTTGGATCAGCTGCCCTGGTTCTTTCCTTTTTGAGTTCCTTGTGGTCCCCAGCCCCTCACTGACAAGAGAGTAAGAGAAGCTGTAAAACTGAAATGTCCTCAGCTCTGTGCTGCACTGTTGAGCAACAGCTAAAGCATTGGTATGCCATCAATATTGTCTTTCTCCCAGAGCTGAAACAGTGCATCAACAGAGCTCCAGACACTATGAAGAAAATCAACTCTGACTCCAGCCAAATCCAGTATAAATGTCTTCAGAAGCCACCTGGATGTGGTCCTGGGCAACCTGCTCTCAGTGTCTCTGCTTGACCAGCTGAGCTCCAGAATCACCTTCTGACCTCACCATTCTGCTGTAGTGTGCAACCACATTCTCATCTACAGCAATCAGACTATTTGACACATCTTAATGAAATTAATCATTGATTTCCAAACTCTTTTTTCCCTTGTGTCAAATTTATAAATTGGATTTAAATTTAAAGTGCCATCAGTCCAGTCTGGGATGATGGCTTTTTCTCCAAAAAGTATCCTTCCAAGTGGTTTTGAGCTGTTCTGAAGGCTGAAAGAAAACGACAAAACTGATGGCTGCTTCAAAAATTTGATAATGCCCTGGAGACAGAAAGAATAAAATGACACGGTGAAGCTAACAGATTATCTGCACTTTTTTCTTTTTCTTCAAGAATCTCATTTGTCTGATCTACTGTTACACATCCGGAGACATGTCCAAGAAGTATCCGTAAGTGCCTACCCTTCGTGCCCTGAAGATACTTTGGATGGGGCAGCTTCACAGTGTTGTGTGGAGATTTGCATCTGGAATCAAGGTCAGGTATTTGGAGCAATGTGCTACGCAGCTGACTTTCAGTTTATAAGCTAGGAGCAAGTATCAATTAAAGAACTTTCTGCAAAGAAATTAGTCTTTTTTTTTTTTTTTAACTTCAAATATATGAGTTTATAATGTTTAAATATTCATCATAATAGGGGGTGGAATGAGCAGAAGGCTGTATGGTACTTCCCTGTCTGCTGGGTTAAACCACAGTATAAACATATATTTTTAAATGTTTTACTAGACCTCAGCAGAAATACACACTTACAAGTTCTAGGTGTCTTTACTAGTGGGCCACTGGTTGGGGATAATCCACAGACCGCTAAATCCATGAAAGATGTGAAGGGAAAGTCATGTCATACTCACAGCAGAAACTTTCCATTCTGGCATAAGGAACAGATTCAGGGCTCTATGTTCAAAAATCTTATTTATCCCTTATTTTTTTATCCCTATTGCTCTCTTCTGGCACCTGAAAGGTTCTTACAGTGAGAATGGGATTGGTCTCTTATGACTGGTGACAGGACAAGGGGAAATGGCCTCAAGTTGTGCCAGGGTAAGTTTGGGCTGGATATCAGAAAACACTTCTTTACAGAAGGGGTTGTTGAATAGGCTCCCCAGGGAGGTGGTTGAGTCACCATCCCTGGATGTGTTTAAAAACCATTTGGATGTGGTGCTTGGGACATGACTTAGCGGAGGGTTGTTAGAGTGAGGGTAGTATGGTTAAGTTGTGGTTGGACTCGATGATCTTTATGGTCTTTTCCAACCTGAGTGATTCTATGATTCTATGTTCTTTGTACCACTGTAAATTGGATTACTATAGATACAGGAAGTGAATAAAAAGCCCTACTTTTTAGGATTTTCTGTTTGCACCGAAGTAAAGTCTCTTGTATCCTGTAGTTATGCTGTAGTTATGCAACTCAACTTGTTACTTTTTCAGTCTGGGTAAACTAATTGTAAGGGAAGTGAAGAGTTCATGGATTCTAAAACTTGTATCACTTTTAAATTCTGTTTTTTCCATCTTTCTCAGCTTCTAGTTCTGCTTTTTTTTTTTTTTTTTTTTTTTTGGTAAGGAGTATGTTGTATTGCAGTATTGCAGTGCTTCATTCCTCTACAACGTAGCAGGTCAACCAAGAAATACCAAGATAGCCTAGAACAATCTAGTAGCATTGCTATGTCAGTGAGGAAGCAGCCATTTTTCTAATGGTCAGGTGCTACGAGATCACAATGGTGCAAGACTCAGGTTGGTAGTTACTGCTCTAAAAAGGAGACGCTAGAAGCTTATTTTAGAGGCAAAACCAGTCCCCCAGGTCTGGCAAAAGGCTTGTGCTGCCTACGTAGTCTAGAACTGTTTGAAGTCATATGTGACTGTTTCTCTTCGAATTTGCTGTTAGGGGGAAGCTTGTTTTGTTGCTTCTGCTTTCTTCTAAGGCTGCTAAAGAAGGTCTGCAGATAGGCATCCAGTAAGACAGACCACAAGCTGTCACTTGTAATAGTGTTCCTCTTTGCTTGGCCAAATAAGATAGACGTTCTCTCTGCAATTCTGTGGCTTGTTTTAGAGCTTCAGAGTTCTATCAGAATGAACAAGCTCGAACAAACTGAGTTAATTGTAAAGCACTTTTGGTCAACTCTAAAAATCTTATTTTTAGAGGTAGAAAAATGTGAACTGTACAGCTGTCAGCCAAAGACCACTGGTTATTATAATTTCACTATTACTATCTAAGAAAAGAGACTTAAAAACAGACAGGAAGGATGCAGTTCCTCCAGTGATGGAAACAGGTGAGTAAAGCACTATAAATCTATTCTGGCTTTTCCCTCCATTTTCATCTCCAGCAAGACAAGTATTTCCATGAGATCATTTCTTGAATGAGCCAGGTTTCATCAAGTAGTATCTAGCTACATACAATTGGAGGCCCAAAGTTTTGCAGCTTGAAGTAACCTCCTTGAAGCCCATTTTTTGTACTTTTTAGTAGAACTGCCAGTTTAACAGGTACAGAATTGCTCTGCCAATTACATGGTACCCGGTAGTTCCTGTCAATCTTATATTTAGTAGGAGCCATTGTGGTCCATCTTGTTTAGTGGGTTTATTGTTTGTTCAGTGACAAACAACCAGCTAATTAAGAAAAAAAAGCTTCTAAAGGAGATCACAAATTAAATGGGAGCTACTCTTTGATGTGTAGTAGGAAAGCAGGAATGTCAGTAAAAGGCTGAAAGAGGTGACACCAAGCATAAAGACCTTACATTCCCTACATTACCTGGGAACCCAAAAACTTTTAGTAAGCAAGTGTACTTCAGGTGCAGCTAGCAGATAACCAGTAAAGGTTCTAGTCACATTAGAGCTAAGCAGGCCTTGAAGAAGAATCCAGAGACACTGGAGCAAGACTGAGGAGCAAGCAAGGAAAATGCACAGAGGGGAGATGAGTGACTGGGGAGCAGCTCAGCAGGAAGGGACCTGGGGCTGCTGGTGCCAGCAGGCTCAGCCTGAGCAAATCACACATTGGCACAGCACAGCCACATGGTCAAGGCTCTCCAACTGCAGTCAGTGTTGGAGCAGCCTTGCCTTGAATATTGTGTGCAGTTCTGAGCTGCACAACATAAAAAGGATATAGAGAAACTTGAAAGCATCCAGAGGAGGCAAGAAAACTGGCAACAGGGCTGGAGGAGAGGCTGAGAACACTCAGGTTGCCCAGCCTGGAGAAGAGAATGCTGAGAGGATCTCACTGCTCCCTGCAGCTCCCTGAAGTGATCGAACTAGAGGGCTGGAATAGATTGTCTTTGCAGGTCCCTTCCAACTGACCTTTTTCTATGTGCTACTTTCAGCTTCCCTACCAACTATTTTAGGAGAACCTGGATGTTAATGCTAAAGAGTAACATCAGCATAGCCAATAAATGCTAAATGGCAAGTGCAGTATAATTAGCTGGAAGAAAAAGGGAAGAACCGAGGAACTGTTTGTTTTTCTTAGGAATATTAGCTGTTTTTAAGTAAAGTAGTGAAGTGCTCACACTTTACGCTGTGCCTAAGGACTACCTCTAGTAAGTGTCATCTTTTTTTCAGCTTGTATTGTAAACAAATCAGTATCCATCTGCCACTAACTTGAGTTTTATTTCATCTTCAGAATTGTTATCTGTATATTCGCTTTTACAATCTATTCCAGAGTGCCTCACTTCACTTTCATCTTTAAAGTGATTTGCCACAAGGAAAGCAAGAGTAGGAGCTATTTCCCCTCACTTTATATATTACATTACTCCCTCTACAAGCTCTTGCTCTGTAGATGTAATTGCTGTTTTATCAGAAAAATCACCATCACTTCCAAACGCATAAAGAGGTTATGAAGTCTTCACTGCTGAGAAGTCTTCCCAAAGTGTACTATAAGGACAACCACGTTTAAATTTCATTTTATAAAAATGCTGAAAAAAGTTCTTTCATTACCATCTGGGTTGTTACTTTAATTATCTTTTTAAATGTAATTTAGGAACCAAGCCAGTTTAATTAACTGAAATTTATTTTACATAGAACAATCTCCAAAGAATATTTAAAAAATCTAAATACTGATTTTATTGCATTTATTTTCTTACAAAAAAAAAAAAAAAAAGACAGACAGGCACAATTTATGTATTCAAATACTTCAAACTGAACAGCTGTTTACTGTTCAGATACCCCCATGCCACTCAAAAAGTTGTGAATGTAGAAAATGTCATTTTACACAAGGCAGTAGTGCATTTTATTTAGTAGGAATGAATCAAAACATATTTTTCCAAAGTAAAACATTACTGTCACTTTATAATTACCTATAAAATTTTTTGAATTGCACAATAAGTTTTCTTTCAATTGACAACTGCCAGAAAATAGGCTTAGTATGTAACTAAATATTTGTGCAAGCTATCCCCTAGAAACAAATCAGGATTTCTTTTGGTAAATACTTAAAAGTCTAATACAAACTATATTATATATCTGAGGTCATTTAAAAATGTTTTTAATAGGAAGAGGCATATATATTCAACTAAATTCAATTTGTCTACTTAATATCCACAAGAGCTGAATGTCCTAAACAATGTTTTTGATTGGAAGGTACCAACACCAATGAGATCTGGAAGTGTTTAAAATATTCTATTTCCTATTTTTTTGCTTAATATCAACGATGCAAAGGCACTGTGTACATTCCTCTGAATATTTGGTGTTTTAGTTTTTTTAAAGTTAAAAAGCATCCAATCACAAATTTCAAATGTTTAAAAGCAAGAAAAAATACTGAGTAGACTTCCTACTGATGGATGTAGTCCATGATATCCGAAGACACTCATTTTCCATAGAACTTCTTATTCAACAGGAATATGAGCAAATTAACATTCACTTTAGCTTTGTCAAACATTTTCATTACAGCCACACCTTCATACTGCATCTGAAGCAAATCCTGTAATCATAAATAAAATCATTATCCTTTGCTTGAATCCATACCTCACAATAACCAGATCAAGTCAGTTTCATCATGTAATAATCATCTTAAGCTCCTGGTCCTTCACAATTTAAACAACTACAAGCAACTATTAGGTAGGTGTGAAAACATTGCATGTTCTCTAGATCCCTTATTATAGACCATTAGTAACGGAAAAAAAAAAAAAAAAAAAAAAAAAAAAGACTGTTTCCTGTGTATTTTATTTCTCTGGGCTTTTACTTCTTCCACTGAACTAATATGGCATATGGTTTGATGCATGCAGCGGTCACTCGAGCATATACATTCTCACTACTCCAAACCCAGCATCCTACACAAGTTACATAATTATTCCATACTTGACCTGCCTTCTTGAGCTGTCTGTTGATCAAACAGTTCATGGACATATTAGAAGCCTGAAATTCTTCCTATTTAGAGGAAATGCAACTGTAGCTACAGAGCACAGTGAGAACATTCGTACTCTACCTGGAAGTGAAGCTGCACTTTTTCCATCTCGACGCCCAGAAATTTTGCTTTGATTTCAAAGTCACCCACTTCTTCTCCAGGTGTGATATCAAACATCACGTTCTTAAACCTTAAATCAAAACATAAGAGTCATTGAGTATGTATGCTATGCAGTTTTAAAATACTTCAGAATCAGTCAAGAGGAAAATCTGCAGAATAAAAAAAAAATTCACCAGAGACATCAGTGTGTAAGAACAGCTTTATCTCCCTCCCAGCAGCAGCCTCTGGAGCCACTGGTCCTCAGCTCAGACACTGGAGGACTGTCAGAAATGCTGTCCTAAATTTTGCTCCCAGCACTGTTCCATCTGTCACTTTGCCATTAGTTAAGCAGTAAGGTATGAGAAACCACACTGCAAATTAAATGATCTGCCTTAGAAAACTTCATAGCCAGCTGGCCTATAAATGTGAGCTCTGTAAGCTGGAAGTATAGCCGTGGTAGCACTTATTTACAGACACTACAAAAAAGAGACCCCTACAAAACCTATCTATTATGGGTAGGAGAGATGGTCACAGCTCAGACCACAGAGAACAGGCATGGTAAGCTACCAGCTCTGTTCATCTTACCATAGTCAGGAAATAGCTTATGTGGTATTTATTCAACTATATGAAAATGCTTGGTCAGGAAGAAAAAAATAATTGATACAGCTGCATCAATCAGTTATTTAGCTGTGGATGTGCTGCACACCTTGTATGCATCTCATCTAAGCTAATGCCAAAACCCACTTAATTCCTGTATTTTACTAAGGTAATGCAGCAAGATGCAAGGGGAAAAAATGAATTGAGTCATGTTTCCTCCGAATGTTAAAATCTGGAGGTATGTTAGATGCAGTGCAGGAAGATGAAAATACTTTCAGCAAAAGCCAGACTCCTTAAGCAGACGTGGATTAGAAAATGCTTATTTTGTGCCACACTTACTGGTTGGTTTGAAGATCTTCAATTTCTAGGATAACACCCTTTTCATGCAGCCTAGCAGCAGTGTACTTTAATGATGCCTGCTTCAGTTTCTTGCTGCCCTTCACCTCCTCTTTTCCATCTAGTTTAATTGACCTCCTTGAATTTCTAGGAGAGAACAAGAAAAATGGCTTGTGATTACTCTACCAGCACAAAATTTTGTATTTTATACTTCAGCTACTGTTATAGCTTTATTTTTCCTTCGTTCATTGCCCTCCTTAGTTGCTATTAATGAACTAAACTAAAATTCAGACCAAGTCTGAATTCAGGCGAACTTTAAACGCTTCACAAGTAGTCAAAACATTTTTCACAATGATTTTGAAAGAATATTTGCTAGTGCTTATTTGAACTTCATTCTGAAATGCAAACCCTATCTAAAAGAGTCCACAGTCATCATTTAAAAACAGCAGTTTGGAAGCATACAGTAATGGGCATTGAATAAAATTGGCCATTAAAGTTAATTTTTGGTATGCACTGAGAAGATTTCCACTCATGTCTATCTGTTGGCAAGAAAACTTTATACCTGCCCTCCTTCCTCATAGAATATGTAGAAATATTAAGAGACAAGAAGAATGTACTCACTTTCTTGTTAAGTTGTCTAAACAAGTTTTTATATAGGTGTTGTAGTAATTAATTTGTTCTTCGTAAAATGCTGTCTTGGAGTTAAGTGCATTCAAAGTCTGCTGAAGTTTCACCAGTTCAGCTTTTCGGTGATGTCTGTATCTTCTTTGATTCCGGATATCCTAAAATAGAGGATTCAGATTTGTTACGCAGTAGGATTATTAACTTGATATTTAGAACAAAAGTGACTAGTATTAAGCACTATAGTTTATGTAACTAAACAGAAGATAATCACATCGCTACTCAGGTTTGCCAGTGATGGGAAATCACAATTTTCCAATTCTGGGTAAATCAAGCTACTAGACAAGAGCTGGAAGGGAGATCAGATGGATGGTTCCAAGCTCTCTGCTTCCTGCAGTGCAGGATTACCACAACCTCTGCAAACACTGCTGCCTCAAAACCTAACAGAGCTACTGGAGATCCAGCTGGAAAGCTAGCCTTGCAGATGTTGGCACTAAGGCCCACGCCAAACACCAGCTTTGTCTCTTCTGCTTGCAAGCCTGTATCTGCTTGCTCATGGTGACTGGGGGTAGCTGAAGCTGAGTGAATGCAAGCTGTGGAGTCTTGAACTCTGCTACCATTTCCAAGGCATTACACTAACAGATTGTAGCATCCAAAAAAGAATCAAATCTTAGTTCACTGATGATCTAAAGGAAAGATAGTACTCTATTGCATAACTACACGAACTGGATAATGTGCAGCTGTAGCAATTGTTATCCAGGCTTATCTGTTACTATCTCTGTCTAGACTGGATTGAACCTAGATGCCTAAAATCCATCCATATACAAGGAACACGTTTCATTTACCTTAGCAATCTCATTTATAATTTCTTGGTACTTTGTTGCTGAAGAAACTAATCCTGCTTGTTCCAAAGTCCGGAGATTTCTCTGAATTTTCCTTTTCTTTTGTTCTATTGGTAGCTGCCCATCTTCAAAAATAGACTGACTGCGCTTCATTTTCTCTGGAGTTTTGGAATCTAAAATGGCACGTTTTTCCACCAGTTTCGAGTGCTCAGATTCCTGGGTAAAAAGAAATCCAGAACAGTTACTTTCCAATTCAGTCTAACAGTTAAACATGCAGATGCATTGAGTTCTCATGGGGATTACTAAGGATTGAGGTGCAGTCTTTATTCTTCTGTTCTTACCAAGTGGTTTGTACTTTACCTTACTATTCACATTTGAAGTAACTAATCTCAGTAGACACAAATTTCAACTAATTCAAGCACATTTGAAATTAGCTAGAAGACTCACTGGCTTAGTTGTGTGACAACTCACATGCACTCACTGAGGTAAGCTAAGATTTACGCACTCAGTATCTCCAGGGAACATCTTCAACTGGGAGCTCTTCCCACTCAGTTCCTAGCAGCAATTCCCAGGCCTGTGTTTGCTTATGTTGCTTAAGCAAATATACTAGGCAGCAGAGAACTTAAAATTTGAAAGTTCACAAGAGAAAATAAGAAGTAGCAGAAGGATACACCTCAGGCTATTTGATAATAATATAGAATAAGAAAGAAAATGACATGTTTACAAAACATTTAAAACAAAAGCTGTTGTTGCTGTATTAGATTAAAAAAAACCAAACATTAAATCTTGCTATGTTCCTCCGAAGCTCTTAGCATACACAGAGTGAAAGACAATTAGAAGTCTTGCATTTTAAATGCTCTAGAGCTAAGTACTTTAAAATTGACAATTTATTTATTACAGTGACAGGAAAAGCTGTAAGAAATCTGTTAATTCTTTCAAATAGCTAACTAAAATAATTTTCTTCCCTATTCAGATGCAACACAGCACTCACCTGTTGTGCAGTAGCTGTTGTTTCTAATATTTCTGAGAGTGTATCCCCTGGCTGTGTTCGTATCATATCCACAATAAGTCTTTTGGTCCTTTTAAAAAGGATATATGGATATTAGAAAACAGTTATCAAAGGATCATCACTGCATTCAACTTATTAAACAGTAAAACTAGCAAGCATGCCCTTTATACTTGGTAATGCTTAGTTTCTTGTATTTCAGATATTCCACTGACAACTGAACATCTGACTTCTGCATAGTCAAGAAGAGAGGTAAGCACATAGTTTTCTCTCTTTCATTTTAGAAAACTTTTCACCACTTAGCATAGCAAAACAGCAGCCTACATGAGTAGTTTAAATTATGATCATGATATAGCAGGAGGAAGAAATGTCATACTTCTGTAGTCTGAATTAAACATTAAGGATCATGTTTACAAAATGAAGTGGAAGAATCTGAAGGAGTTGTGCAGCTGACATAAGGCATTGATGTTTCTCCAATGACTGCACATGGAGCTCGTCCTCACCAAAAGAAGGAAAGCTGTTGCACCCTGATATGTAAACGAGTTCTTTTTTGGTAGAAGCTTATCTATAATACTTCGAGGAAAGTCCCTCCACAGAACTGTGTTATTTAGAGGGCACCATTACAAATGAGATACAGCTCATTGTCCTTAGGAGTCAACAGAAACCTGAAGATGCAACTTAGGTTTTTAAGTAACACATCTTTTGTGATAAAACCTCAACTTTACATGGGTAAACGACCATTTTAAAAAGGGGCGGAGTTTTTTTGCTATGTTCGTCAACATTGGTAGTTCTGACAAATATGTAATGGGGTGGAATAAAAGATATAATTATGTACAATTGCATACAACATTACAGAAGAAAGAATGCTGACTACTTGAGTTTGACTCGAGCTTTTACAGAGGGAGCAGCAGAGTGGGAATGACTGACAGCACAGACAGACCCCAGCCTCACTCCTCCTGTGCCAGGAAGGTAAGCTGCTACATCAGGAAGCTCCCTTGCACCTTGAAGTCTTCTAGATAGAGGTAACTATAAATCATTGGTCTTGCCACACATGCCTTAACAAAACCATTTAAAAATAAATACATTGATATTTCTCTGGAAGAAGGTATTATTAAAGATAGAGGTAAAAAAGAAACGCATCCCATTGTTCAGTTAGCCACAGGATATTATTATAAGCTAATACTCATTCAGGACGATTTTAAATAATTTTGAAAAAGGAATGCTAATAAATGATAATAAACGCTTTTATGAAAAGGATTTTGACTTCATGGGTTATCCCAGTACCCATTTCTTATCAGCCAACCAAATAGAATAAACATCATTTCCTTTCCCTGCATGAAAGCATGCACTATTCATGCAAAAGTGACGGCCACATCCTGTTCCATTGGCTGATGGCAGTAGGTCAGGGAACAAGTTTTCATTTGTGGGGGAGGAGACAACAGTAAAACTGTCCACCCATACACACCTAAATACATTTTCATCTTGAATTTCCAAAGGCTGTGATGTTTTAAAGCAAAATTATTTTAGAACTTCCTGGAGAAGTACTCACTAGTTGGTCTAATGGTCCAAAATACAAGTGGCAGTAAAGCTCATGGAAAGATAGAAATGTTCTGGAAGAATTGACAGTTTCTCTGACTTATTCAAAACCTGAGTACATCTGAGTACAAATTGGCTTTTGAAAATTCAAAAACACATTTAAACAAGGAAGAAACTCACATTAATATTTTTAAGAATATATATTTTTGAGCTAAACTTACTTTATCATCAGGCTTTTGAGGTCCTGATCTTCACCTTCTCGTAACTCGTATTTGCTTGTTAGAGACAATGAAATCTCTGTTTTTGCAAGCTGATTTAGTGTGCTTTCCCTGTTAGGGTCATTGGGATCAACAGACCCTTCCCCTGCAAGGAAACACCTTTCACTTCAGTTTGCCAACTTTCCCAGTGCATCAGACAAAACAATAGCATAGATAAATCACTACACTGTCAGAAGTTTTAATAGCAATCCCATTTCTACCAGCAGCTTATTGTTTTTTGAACTTTAAACCAACAAAACTGTAAGCCATCTACTACTAAGCCCACATACAATATTTTGGAAATGCCTCTAATTTCTTCTGTTTCTATGTACTGCTCTGAAAGAGAATCATACTTCTTTTAAAAGAATACTAACAATTTAACATTCTTTGTCCTAGCAGGTATGTAACAATGAAAAACAAAATAGCTATTCTCTTGGAGGCTGGCATTACCTGTGATGTTACAGCTTCTTTCTGAACAGGAAGGAAGGCAGTTCACATTCTAATACAATTATGGCAGATTAAATGTCAGCCACATTTATTCCTTACAACCTTATAACAGATTTGCGTTCTTTTAAAACTTCATTTTTATCTCGATAATTGAGTCTCAGAATTAAAATTTGCTATTTAAATTCTCTGTTCTTCTGCAACTAAAAATAAATCTTAAGGTCAGGTTATTAAAAAATCATTTTCTGTCTGCAATTTGAGCGCAAATTGACAATTTTTAAAAGCACTAGCATCATATATATAAAATAATTATATATATATAAAATAATATATATATAAAATAATTAATCTTTAAGGTCAATATTGAAATTAGAAGCTGTGCATGTAACAACAATGCTGTCAAACAGAGCTGGATGTACTGACTCTGAGCTGCACGGCACTTAGTTCCATTATCAGAAGGCTCAGCTATAACAAATGATGTCAGAAGAAGTTTTCAGAGCACAATTCTATAGCAAATGAAGAGGCTGGTAACATGAAAGAGATGAGAGTTTGTGTCCCTTGCAGTAATTAAATCTACTCCCTGTCTAATCCCACTCCAGAGTGATGTTGACCATGAAGATGAATAATGGCCTACCAAGGAAAGACTCCACATCAGGAACAGGTCCCAGCCCTTCCAGCAATTCGTTCAGCAGGTCATTTGGTTCAGTGGCAATGGCATCCTGGTGTTCTAATAGTAGCTATAAACAAAAGTAAATGAAGTTCTAGACTGAAAAACATACTTGCATACAAATCTGGAGACTATATGCTAAAACATCAGACCCACTGTGATTGGTATTCTTGAGGACCCAAAGTGAATGGGAAGGATGCTCAGTTCTAGACAGTAAGTTTAGAATTGTTCCTGATGCAAAGCAGCTTATTGTGTTCCTTCTGCAGTCATTTCCAGTGCTGAATATCACAGCTGAGCACAAAGAAGTTCAAAATATACATTCACAGCTAATAAAATATAATAAAGGGCAGTGACTCAAGTAAAGCTTTTCAGTGTTGGATCCTGAACTGAGCATGTAGAGGGATGAAGACGGGGTCAGTAGTGCATAGGAAGATGCCTTACACCATCCCAGGTTTCTAAATCTTTTAAGTACTGCAAACTATAGTCAGTCAGAAGTTGTTAGTTACCATACTGACAACTAAAAACCCAAAGCCAGTATTTCAATTTTACATAAAAAAACAGTTAATGAGAATTACAGGCCTGTAATTTAATTTTTCCACTCTGAAGTGCAGCAACTGCACCACAGTGTACATAAAGATTATATTGTGAGAATTGCTGAGAAACACTGGTCACACTGGGTAAAACTCCAAAATAAATAATGCTATTCAAGTAAAGTACAAATGACAAATACTTTCACAGAACAGATTATTCGGTACAAAGGTGAGAGACATACAGAGAATTGCAAAACAAACCTGACAAATCCAACAGATCTCTCATTCCAACTACATCCTATGAAGTTGTGCAACCAAAACAAATGTTAAACAAGCATCACCAGGGATGACAGAGGGCAGATATGAGAATTTTGTTTTTTAAGCTGAATGGCATATGGCAGAAGATGGGATGTTTATTCATCTCCTGTTATTCAAACTAATTTTTGAGCTGCAGTACAGGAAGTTGAATTTACATTCACGTTACAGGGAAGGTATAGTGAGAGAAGATGAAGGCACACAGGAAGTTTGGTGGAAGGGGTGGTACTGGTTATCTGTGCTAGATTTACTGCATTAAGAGAATGTGTAGTATGCAGACTTGACTGCTTGCTTCCTCTAGGCATACAGCTGTGTGTAGTGGTCATGTTTGAGGTCATCAATCTCACTGATCTCCTTTCTTTAGTGTCCACAAAATTGTTTTACATTTTGTATTTTGTGAAGAAATATAAAATAGCATAGTAATAATTAATCACTTATGGTTCCATGAGCTTCACTAGAAGAAGTATTTGACTAAGATTATCATACCGAAATAAGTCAATGACTTAACAAAATTTTAAAAAAAATACCCACAAAGACAAACCACCTAAGATGTTTTTAGCAATCAAGGCTATTTATTTTCAGTTGAATAAAGCCAACTTGCACTCTGGTGTACTGGAAGCATACTATTTTTTCTGTAGTCTATCAGACAAAGTTATGGGGAAGTTCTTCATTGTTCTCTACCATGCCTTCCCATCTCCCTTTTTTTTTTTTTTTAAGCTAGAAAATGAATAATGTTACCCCCCCCCCCCCAGCTTTATGAGTACCATGTGGCAGACGTTTAACTTACATCCTAATGAGTCATACTACAGACTGCAGTTAATCTGTTCTTTACCCAGCATAAAGAACTGACAGGAAGCCACAGCTTCAGTCCATTCTCAATCAGACATTTGCATCTGCTTCCAACACAACAAATGACGTAAGAGTCAGAAAATGCACTGAGTTTTCCTATTTTCCCAGAGGAACAGTAACTTCAAATTAGACTCACTGTCTTAACCAAGATGACAAAGTATATTTATAAATATAGGTTAGCAATGCCACACTTGATGAAAATGAAAATGTTCCCCACATCATACATTATCATTCAAGATAATGAGTGGAGGCAGTCTTATAGGAAAAGGAAAATCTAATACTTAATTCCATAGTGTTTCAGGTACTAAAGAAATTATTTCAAAAGAAAGAAAAACAGATTTTACACTTTCCTCAGAGACAATTTGTTGCAATTATTTACAATCCATACAGCTCAGGTCTCCACTTACCGAGTGGGTATTGATAATTTCTTCAATAGAGATATATATGACAGGTTTGCTGAGGGTCACCATATCAGAGTATTCATCGATATTGAATTTCTCCTCTGGTTCAGGAACATCACATGCTGCCTGAAAAAAATTCCTAGGAAGAAAAAAAAAGAAACAATTGAGAACAATGAATAATTGTTTCTTTTCTTTAATTAGGGTATACATAAAACACAATCAAGTCTTCAACATGTGTTATATTTCTCTTATAATCTGCAGTCAACACTTTGTGTTGATGTAGCAATATATTGTCCCTGACAGATTCCTTCAAACACTAATGATGCTTTGCAGCTGTTGAAATGTTATTGTCGATGTTAGCTTTTTACCCTTACTCAGCAAGGAGTGATAATCTGACATTTTTCAAATGTTTATAGAGGTCTGAATTTAGTGCTTTAAAAGTTATATCTTAAATTTTCATGGAAATAACTTCTATTTGAAGTGAAGAGCCCAGGAGACTCAGTTTTGAAAGAAGTTGGCTTCATTGGAAGAGAGATTCTTCCTCTTGTAGTAGTCAAAGAGCCAACTCGCATACATTCTCTCCTTCATTAACTTTTGTTATTCTTGCTATACTTTCTATCCTATTCTTCATGTTTATGGCATGCTCTTAAATAGCATCTTCAATAAATAGAAAGACTAAGCTGCATAAATAACCGTGTGTTCATGGCTGCTCTCTCAAGGAAATCCATTATATATGCTATTATATATATATAACAGTATATTTGCTTTCATTAAAGATGGATGGTAAAGACATATGTTACAAAAATGAGCTTGCCACAAGACAGAAGAATAGTGCAAGATAATAGCAGCCACCCCAAAAGATGGGTCATAATCCCAACAAATGTGTGTCCCTGAGTGTAACAAAACAGTTTCCTACGACAGTACAAAGATGCAAGAATAAAATTTTTTTCACAAAAATGAAAGATTAAAAATGGAAAAAAGCAACACTTTCATCTTAAGTCTTTTTGCCAGAAAAAAACTTTCAGTTCTGGCTGAGGAGCACACTGTTTCTGTATTTGTGGCAATCCTACTGCAACCAAATCAGCATGGCTGATCAGTAGTCCGTGTAAAACTCAAATAGAAATACAACATGCTACTACTTGAACTTCTGCAGCGATAAATTCTCTCAATTTTAACTCTGGGCAGGGCAGATCAATGTATTTTTATTTATTTATTTAAGAATTCACATGAACTAGTTTGTCTGCCTTACTCATTCTAGAAGAGTGTTCTTACTGTAGCACTGTACAGCTGTTAGTCAGAGCTTTCCATACCTGAACTTCTGGTATGTCTGTGAGAGGTAAGTGTTCATAGATGACAGATGTTCACTCTCTCCTTCAAAGAGTTTGTTAGAAGCAGCGTGCTGAAGGACTTTTGCCACACAACCCAGATTCCTCCTTTGGTCAGGGTGTATCTGGCCCCCAGCTGTCATATCAATTATATCAAAACCATCAGGAGCAACAATGGCAGGGTTCATGTAGCGATAGTAAAGGAGGTTTCCAACAATCTAAGAAGATGAAGAGAACTTCGCTTTACATACAATAATTACATTTTACTATATTTTACAAGTCATTTTTGACTTGGATCACACAAACTGTTGGTAGAAAATGATGAGAAAAGATTCCTGGGATGTACGTGTTACCTACATGGCCAACTGAAAAGAGTCTGTGGTGTTTTATATGATGCAGTCACAGTAATGGGCACTACGCCATTACAGAATAATTAAAAAACAAGCATGCATACTTCCATGCCATCAATCACTTTCTTGTGCAAACTTTTCCCCAAATATTTAGCAGTGACATAAAGTTACCAGAGTAATCAGAAATAGAACTGCTTGATTTAAATTAGAATATTTCTATTAAAGACAACCATCTGGTATTGATTGTCAGCAACCTACCAGACATGCTTCAAAGTCTTCTAAATTCATATTCCAGCTAGTGCCAGAAACCAAGACTATTTATAGTTTGTTATTTTTAAACACTAGAGTAAAATACTCAGTTTAAAATGGCTCTGAGATGTCTATTTAACTATTATGGATGAGAAAAATTAAATGCTTCTTTCACCACAGATTTTTCCAATACTTCAACAACCGTCCAAAAACACTCACTTAACACAAAAGGTCTAGTCCATTAAAGTACTAAATGCCATACTAACACAGGAGTGGAATCAATTTTTTTGTCCTAGCAACTCCTGAAAGATCACTTGTGCATCCTTAAGTTCAGTTCTTACTTTCATTAGATTTAGCCAACAGGAAAAAAAAAAAAAAAAAAATCATATTCCAAACTTTTGATCTTCTCTGTATTTGAAAATTTTGCCTTTTAAAGAATCTCCCAACATCAGTAATGGATTTGTACAATCAGATTTCACTTTGGTACTGCTGTCTTTATACAAGACAATGTAACACACTGAATTGAACACATACGACTGTTCTTTCATACACACTTTGGTAGGTCCGTCTCCATAGGTTCATTTTCTGGAGTGCTACAAACAGCTATATTAATTGGCAAGGGGCTCCTTGTTTCTAATATCTTTAAAGAGACTAGACAGCAGGTTTTCCAAAACTGCACTCAATAGCAATCTTACAATGGTTTGTATCATGCAGATGGCTATTTCAGATCCCTCTTAGTTACAGAAACAGAACTTTTTCTGCAGTTAGCCTCAGGTTATGTGTAGTCACCTGCAGAACCTCCAGCTTACATAGCGTTCACACATAGGTGCCTCATGTTCATTTTCTTCTTATTTTCAAAGCTGAGCAATACTTCAGCCTGTATTGCTGAAGTGACAGTTGGAATTACTTGAGAAATGCTGCCTGCAAGAGTTTCCAGGCAGTTTTTTCTGCTAGAGCACAGAAGCAGAATTATTTTTTTAGCTGAGGAATCTGAAGCATTCAAATTGGGCACTAAGAATTTTATTTATTTATAAAGACACTTATCCTTTGGAAAGATAACAGGAAAGTCCCATTGAAACAAATATCTTGCAATTTCAGAACAATTTAATTAAACACTAATAAAAGCAAATTTGAAAATTCTATTTATTTAAATGCAAGTAGCTCTAATGTGAAAGTTTGCAGTCTCTCAATTGGCTGTTGACTCAGTAGGCAAGTTTCCTAAGGCCCTCTAGAGAGGCACCATGACAATGACAGCCTAGGGTTGATCACTATGCCAGTACTGTGCCCTTCACTCACGCTTTTCAGCCTAAGCCTCATTTCCACTTTTACAACCATTTTAAGTGAGTGTATTTCAGTGAAAGGATATAGCAATAATTTGTTTTGAGAGCTCTTTCTCTGCCTTTAATTTACAAACTTTTTTTTTCCTGTTTATGACTTTAAATATGTGAAGTTCAGGAAGAAAAAAAAAAAAAAAAAAAAAAAAAGACCACAGTGTTTTTCATTTAAGGATTGCTGGTGGGATACAAAACAAGAAAGATATGTCAGAAATTCCAACCTGGTAAGAAGCATTATTGAATTGGCTTTCCAAAACAGCTTGGGCACTGTCACTAGGAATTGCTGAGGACCCAGATTAAGAAAGCTAGGTTGTAGCAACAGAATTCTCTTCTTTTCCATTACCCCTTCACAACCCAAGTAATGCCAGATTCCTTCAACAAAGATTGGTGTTCTCAGTTCCTCAGAATGATAGTACCAAATAAAAATCCCTTTTGGCATTAAAAGAACATGCTATTAGCAGTTTGTTATTGGAAATCTACCTTTAGCAGTTCATCTTCTGTTGCATCTGGGAATTTCTCATGGAGTGAGCTCTTCAGAACTTTGGCTATATATCTCATTCCATAACTACATGTGGAATGGAACAGATGAAAAGTAAAACAATGAAAAGACTTTCAAGAAACAAACAAGTCATATTAGTAACCCAAGTTATTGGCTCTTTCTTCAGCCACTTAAAACACAAAATGAGACAACATTGGAAAATACAAGAAGTTTCAAGACATTTACAAAACCAAAGCAAAGCTGAAGTGGGGAAACCACTCCCTCTACTGGGAATGTCATTTGAGAAGCACATATCAAGCCATGTAATTGGAAAGTATCACCGTTGGTGAAGTCTGCATGAAGCTTCACAGCTCACGTGAACAGAAGCTGGGAGAGACCTCACTCAGCACTTACGGCATCATACTGAGAGATGAGAATATAGTTGTGAGGACTTTGTCAGTGACAGCTCGCAAACTCTGAATCGATGATTCCAGTTTATTGACAACTTCTGTGTGCGCTAATGCTTGTTCTGTGGTAACATCATATGGCAATTTACTGTGAAACAAACAGACATCAGACCATGCTAAATATATTGGAGAATGAACATTTTTCTGTTTTCTTCACAGGGACCATCAGTGAACACAAAAAGGAGGCATGACAAATACAGCTGAAGTTTGCAACAAACATTTCAGGTGCCTTAGCTTTTTTTTGGAGAGAGAATTTAATTTGAGTAGGAGTGGCATATGACATCATCTGCCTGCCCCTTTAAGGGGTTTTGTAAGTTCTAATCTATACTTTCTCAGAAGGATGGAACAGTACTATTAAATTACAATAATACCTGGGTAAATCTTTTTATGGCATGATTAACTACACACAAAGATGAAATACGTGACTTCTGAAGTTCATGACCAAGAAAATGATCCTTTTGTTGTTCAGATCGGCTTAAAGTAAAATATTACAAGCACTCTTTTCCAAGAAAACTTCTCATTGTGCTTCCAAAAGGTGCAGGAAGGAAGTATGGATATAAGCACTGTTTGCCAGAGAAGGAAAGAAGGAACTGAACTGAAGGATCCCTCAGGTATTCATGAGATGGTATGATATATTTATCTCCCCACTCACCTGGCCTCACCAGTCTGCATTTCTAGCTGGTTTACCCATGACTTGTACACATCCACGGGACTAGTGTTGATTATGAGGGATTTATCCTCCATGATCTCTTTCACCACTGGTGCCAGGAGCTGGCGCAGAGTGTTCTGTCCACGAGCACCTCGGTTGAAGCTGACAACCATCTTAATGACAGTAGGGTTTCCAGTGACAATGTCCTGTATCTGGTCTACCTTAGAGCTGTATCAACAACAGAAGAGTTCTTAGATCTTATATATGCAGTTATCTGTGTTTGCATGTTGAAACATTTATGCTGTCTACTTCATATAATTTTGTCTTACAGAACAATCTAACAGTTATTCTCTGAATGCTAATATGAGTTAATGATTGTGCCTGGAACAGAGCATAGTAAGTGATCAGCAAAATATCTATTCTGAGCTGAAATACCTGTGAAATGCAAGGTTTTATTTTCTCCCCACCAATTCTGCATTTTCAGAACATACGTTTACTTTTCTCACCCTTAAACTCCTAATCACAAAAGCAAAAAGCCTTACCATTTACTTTTTCAAGCAACTCTATAAAAAATATTCTCCATCTTTTTTTTTTTTTTTTTTTTTATAAACTGGAAATAGCTTAAATTAAGAAACAAGTAATTATTTTGAAAACAAATTACATATATACATGGTTTTACAGCAACTGAAAAATTTAACAGAATTATTATCATTATTCAGATACAACAAATAAATTGAACTATTTATAAGACAACTGAAATTTTGTAGTAAAAGCATATACTTTATCTCCTCTTCTAAAGCAGTTTTAAAAAGTTTGAGAAGTAGATATTCTTCTCGTTGGTTGGATGCATAGTTGTAGAGAGTGAAGATGACTGTATCCATAAATTTGGTTGATTTGTTTTGAGGCATCTGGAAAATCAGCTTCGCCAGATAGGTGGGATTAGTCTACAAAAAACAAACAAATTACTCACTATTTTCCGAGACAAACAGCATTGTATCTTGCACAATTCATGGATAATAAAGATTTTCTCAGTTACAGGAAAAACTAAAAAAAACTGGAGATAACATTTTGCCGTGCTCTATATACTGCAATCCATTGGAAATCTTTTTGCATTATTTACTCTTATAAACATTAGAATACAGTAAGCACTCATGTTTTTCTTTAGCAATTTGCTGCCATATTGATTTCTACCTTGACTTACCTGTAAAAGGTAGAATAAATGTTGATAAGCCTCCAGTTTTTTTCTTCTCTCTTTACTCAAGCCTTTTATACCCTGTTTGTCAACCATAACCATCTCTTCTAGCTGACTTTTGCTCTTTTTATTAAGCTTCTTACTATGTAATACCACATCCTGTAGACAATGAGATACAAATTTAGATACTATATTCACTAAGAAAGCAAAAAGATAAACATTTTTTCAATACTTTAAAGATTTCTACAAGATAATTTATTGAGAACTTAGTCCATTTTGTTACTGTAGTCCCTAACCAATCTTTTGAACATCTTTACCTTGCCACCAGTATAGCTATGCAACAGTGACTGTCTGGGAAACACAATCTCACTTAAAGACTCATTCATCCTTTAATTAATGAACAAGATCTCAAATATGATCAAAGGACTATTCCACTCTACCACAGGAAGAATGCTTAAAATCTGCCAAGCAATTACCACCTGGAGTGACATTCAATAGCAAACAGATATACTGCCTGGGACAACAGAGCAACTTGTTACACAAGCTATTTTGACAAGGTTACTTAAGACAAGCAAAGGAAGACTTTATTTTCCAATTTTAACTAATTGCAAGTGATCATGTATTGGTAAGGTTGCCCAGAGTTTGAGGCGTCTCTCTCCTTGGAGATACTGAGAAAACATCTGGACAGCAACCTGGGCAACCTGCTCTAGGTGCCGCCACTTGAGATTACTTCCATCATCACACGTCTTCTAACTTTTAATCTCAAGCTCCTTGAGTACATGGAAGTGGTCAGTACATGCTGCTGGGATGCCAAAGGAACCTGAGCACAGCCTGCTGACCTGAAGAGTGATTCTGTTTTTCACCAGAAGTCCAATCTTTATATCCATTAAATTCAAGTCCTTCTCCAGCTGTTGATTGGATCGAATCTTTGTAACTACTTCTTCCCTTAATCTTGTTACTTCCAGTTCTTCTTGAAAATCTAAGTCACTTTGGTCCAAGAGGTAAGCAAATTTGCGCAGGACAGGCAAGGGTGGATTTTCAGCACCAACTGAAAAGTTGAAATAAATAGACTTTTTAGTTAGCAATAATAAACACTGAAAAACTCAGGAAACTGATCAGTGTGGAGGAAATCCGAACTGCAGAAAAGAAGGTTATGCCACTTAGAGCAAGAATTGAATATTTGTCATGCTATGTAAGTACAGCTATATAAAATAGTTTCCCATTCTTCTTCAAAAGCAGGTGCAAGTAGTTGTAACCTGGTGTTTTTCACCTCTACTAAAAAGTCCTGGATGAAAGTTTTTAAAAAACTGATTGATAGTCACATACTTTCCCCCAAACATCCAATAATTAAGTTTTAGCACTTACTTAGTGTCCTGTAATCCTCCCTGGCTTTGTTTGCTCTGAGAAATGCTTGTATCTTCACGATTTCTTCATTCTGGAAGGGACAAAAATCAAGAAAATAAATAAGTTAGGACACATTTCTGTTCAGAAGCTTACTGCAGGGCCTGCAGTCTCATTACTAAGATTGTCAGAAACACTCATCTGTCATATTACCCCTACTTTATTTCTCCATGTTCAAAATGAAGAAGAAGGACTTACATGATCCTTGAAGTATTGCAGCCTCTTTCTGTAAGCTGTCCTTGCTAGCCACATTTTGACCCACGACTGAATCTGAAAATTAAGTTACAGCTTAAGAGACACTGCAGAAATGATTTGTGTGTAATTGAGTGCATGCATTTTAAACTCGTTTCTGACAGTCCTCTGCTGTAGGCACTGTTCTCAGAAGTTTGGGACCTTAGGTGATTGCAGCATTAGGCTCCTACAATTCAGTGACCAAATTAAAAGGTTTTAAATAAAATAGCAGGGTGAATTCGATGCTCTAAGAATATGCCCAGCATTATCTTTGGAAGTAATTCCTATCTGCAAGCCTAAGCTGTCTTTTGTAAATGAGCCTCCCTCAAAAGAGATCAATGTCCTGTTTGCAATCCACTCCTGACCATGTCCTATCAGTCCAAGATAAGCAAACATTTTTCAGACACATTAGGCAGCTTCTAATGAAATAACACTGTCAGTTTCAATATTTTGTAGCTTAGCATTAAGAAAGGGAAGCGTAAGGAAATCTATTATGAGCCAGTTATGCTCAGCAAAGCCTGACAGAGTTTAAACACCCAGCTTTCAATAGACTTTCTGTTTCCTAAAGCTGTCAATGACTTTCAACACCATGTCAACATCTGGAGCACAAGGTCAACTCATTTTCTGCTGCTTGCCTCAGATTCCCAGGCACCAGAGCACCAACTAAAGGGATGAAGCATGCTCAGATCCAGAGGCTCAGTGCAATCTTACCTTGACAATAGCAGCAACATTGCTTTGAAGCACCTTTAGCCTGTCAACATAGCTTTTCCTTTGTTTGAATCCTTTCCAGAAAGCCTATAAGCAAGAGACCATTACAACTAATAAGAGACAAAAATTTATTCAAGTCTATGTGCAAATGCACCGAAATCACTAACAAAAAAGTACCACATACAGAAAAACTGTCATTGTAATAACAAGTTAATTAGCCCATGAGTAAGCTTGCTTGTATTTTTATGGTGCCCTGACACATTGCTCTTTTCCTAATCTCATTCCTAAGTCACTGGAATTCCTAAGTCATTCAGTATCATCACCTTGTAACACAGACAAAAAAACCTCCCAGTTCCCTCATTTGGCTCACTTTGGTGGTTCAGAAGCAAACTCTGGTAAGGACCTCAACAAGACAGATAATATGGCTGCTCTCAACTTTTACTGTACTTTATCTTTTGTTTATACTCTTTATTTCATTCTTGTCTTCTACTTGTTGGCATTCCATAAGCCATTTCTTTTTTAATGCCATGGAAGACAATCAGACAATGACTTCATTTACCTAAACTTCTCCATACTTTTTTCATAGACCCTAAATCCCTCAAGCACTGGTGCATTCCTTTACTGAGCCCAGGCACCATGCAGAAAAGTTAAAGGAATCGAGAGAACAGCTACTAGTATTAAATATCATAATTCAGTAAGTTACTATAGGATATAAAACAACCAGTTGTACATTTCTTTATAACTTTGGGAGGGGTATCTGGCTGATTTTCTTCAGGAGTTGAATAAATTGTTTCTCAAAAGAGGTGGCCTTTTACTCAAAAAGTCCAAGTAATACTGCCAGAGCCCAAGAATACCAGGTTAGCTGCCACTCCCTACCCAGTTATGACTTCATGGAGCACAGGCAAACCACTTACAAGTTTGGATAGTGTAGAAAGGAATGCATTTCTCAAGTTATGCTTTGCCAAGGAATTTTTGCATCAATACTCAATGAAGCTTCTGATTTTGTCTTGTGTATAGCTAGGTATCCCACACAAGATTTGAGCACCTCAGAATAAAGCCAGGGCTATGTATTTAAACATTTTCCATTTAAATAGTTTAGACTGCAGGTGGGTATGATCCACTCTTTGTAGACTGGGGGTTTGCTATTTAAAGGAATGGACACTCCTACTAGTATGGGAATGCATGAGCAGAAGCAGAGGACTGTATTGCTGCTAAAGAAAATAGATTGAGTTAATATTGTCAGCAGTGATCAGCCACTTAACCTGTCACATGCACAAAGTATCCCAAGCCAGATCACCTTCTTGTTCCAGTACAATACCTGTATTTTGATGGCAGATGGTTCCTGGTTTTGGAGGTATGCTCTTCTCTCCTGAAAATTCCTTCTGACTAAGAATCCCCTTGCTTGGGCTTGCAGCTGAACAATCAGACTTTCATTAGCAAGCCACAACTGCTCCCGATTGTAGTCTGCTGTAACTTGCCCAACAATGTTCTGTTAAGAAATCACAGAAAAAGGTCATTTAAAAGGAGCTAAGCAAAAAAACCCTGTCAAAGTCAAAGCCATTCTGATATCTGGTCTGTATTCTCTCTATCTGTATGGCTCATCACATCGTAGAATCAGAATTTTTCAGGTTGGAAACAACCTTAAAGATCATCGAATCCAACCACAACCTAACTCTAACAACCCTCCACTAAATCATGTCCCTGAGCACCACATCAAATGGTTTTTAAACACATCCAGGAATGGTGACTCAACCACCTTCCTGGAAGTGTTCATCAGATACAATTCCATACAACTTTCCCCTATATTTTAATCAGTGTGAATGCTTATAGGGGCTGCTCTGAAAGTAATGTTTCCTATTTTATAATGTTTATCCTTACTGTCAGAGGCAAATGTTGGTACAGCAGTAGAGGTTGGACTTTCCACCAGTATCCCATTACATTTTGTTGCCATGTGACAGGTGGCAAGAGAGGAACAGTCTAACAAAGTAGTGTGTCTGACATGGAAGGGCATGTGAAGCAAAGGTATGTCATTGAATTCCTTCATGCAGAAAAAAATGGCAACCACTGATGTTCATCAACACTTGCTGAATGTTGATGGAGACAAAACAGTGGAGTGCAGTGAGGCAGTGTGTGGTGCATTTCAGCAGTGGCAAAAGTGATGGGAAGACACATTCTGGACAGTCATGCACAGTTGTCGCACCATAAAATGAAGAGTATCTCGGTCAGTTCATCCATTCAAATCAGTGACTTATGACCACAGAATGTTATGTGTTCAGAAATGACTATTGGCTTCAACATGTGGGAAATGGTGGTGGCAACATTGGAATATCTCAAAGTTTGTAAGAGGTAGCTCCCATGAATGCTTACACAAGAACAGAAAGAACACTGTATGTGTGTTTGTTAGGACCTACTACTGAAGGCTGAAGGTGGCAGTTTCCTCGACTGTATAATTATAAGCAGCGGTGTCACCACTACAAGAAAGGCTGAGGGGACCGGGCTTGTTTAGCTTGAAGAGAAGGCTCTGGGGAAACCTCATTTTGGCCTTCCAGTACTTAAAGGGAGTGTATAAACAGGAAGGGGAACAGCTGTTTACGAGGATGATAGGACAAGGGGGAATATTTTTAAACTGAGACAGGGGAGGTTTAGGTTAGATATTAGGAGGAAGTTTTTCACTCAAAGGTGGTGATGCACTGGAACAGGTTGCCCAAGGAGGGTGTGGATGCTCCATGCCTGCAGGCATTCAAGGCCAGGCTGAATGTGGCTCTGGGCAGCATGGTCTGGTGGTTGGCGACCCTGCATATAGCAGGGGGGTTAAAACTAGATGATCACTGTGGTACTTTTCAACCCAGGCCATTCTATGATTCTATGATTTTCTGGAACACAGACAAACCATCAGTTTCAACCACTACATCATGATGAAGGCTTGAACTTGCAGAGTCAAGCCAGAGAAGAAGACAACCTTGCTTTTAAAACACAGTAACACCAGGTCCCATCTCAGTTTGAGGATGGTGGAACACACTGACAAACTTGGCTGGATTGTGCAACCACACCCACTATATGGTCCAGATTTGGCATCCTCTGACTTTCCTTGGCCCAAGCAGATGGAAGATGGTCTTCATGGGCAACATTTTCCTAACAATGATGCCATCAGAGCAGCTATGAAACACCAGTTGATCTCTAATGTTGCCGAATATATATTACATATTTTAAACAAGCATGGCATGCAGGTTCTTGTTCACTGCTGGAAAAAATGCTTAGTTAACAGTGGTGATTGTGTTGAAGCAAGTTCTTTTGTAGTTGAGAATTTCCACCATCAAATAGTACCACTGTGTTCCTGTATCTGTTGTAGTTTCCATAGAAATCAATAGGAGGCATTATTTTCAGAGCAACCTATGTACTTTGCGACTATTTCATGGGAGGTATCTACTTCTTTCAAGCCTGATATGCTATATTTTGGGGAAGAGAAGGGTTGTTTGTTGTTTTTTTTTTTATATACTTCAGGATTCAGAGTTCTGCCTTCCGAATACTTCTAAGATTTTTGTAGAAGTCAGTCATCTAGAGCTGTTCACTGTACCAGGGAGTCTGCCTACAGAAACTCCCTTGAATACAGTCAGAATTTGTGAAGGACCTACATTGTGAGTTCAGCTGTTTGTATAGCATAAACATAAAACAGTGTTTACACTTGCACCCAAACACGTCATTAATTTCTTTGTCATGAGACAATATGAAGACAAAAATGTGTAAAAACTAATCAGACTTCCCCACACCAGTGTCTATTGGTGGATATTAAAAACAACACTGTAGCTTTTCATTAGGAAGTCTGTAAAGCACTGCTATAAGAAAACCACAAGAGACTGCAATTACAGTCATCTTTGACAGAAGACGCTGCTATTGTCAGAAGCAGATACTGAACTAAAATGATCTTCAGTCTCACCCAGCACAGCTTCTTGCCTTGATGCTGCCATATCTTGTTGTCTGTCCCTCAAGTATGCTTCATGAGCTTGCAATCAAAGTAAATGTTTTAGCCACCTACCTGGATTTCTTCAGCAGTTAACCAGGAAGTTTTTGGTACAACTCCTTCAGGGACAGCACAGGTACCTTCCTCAGTTTCCACATTGTAGTAGTAACTATACATATTTTGCATTATGAGTTTAATCCATGGACTTTCATTAGAATCTGAAAGCAATATATGCTGTTATCAGATAGGTCTCATTACACTGATAACTTACAGCTTTCTCTATCCACTCCTCATCTCTACATTTAGCTACAGAGCCATTTTATATGCAAAGTCACTATATAAGGATGTTTCAAACTATCTTATTACATGGAACAGCGTCACTCTTTTAGAACAAAATATCTGTGAGATTTGTACACTGTTGGCTTCACCAACTCAGCACACTATGCTTTTCAGCTTAATGCTGAAGCAGCATATGCCATGTTTCCCATTACTTTCCAGAAAAAATGCAAGACTACTTCTAGGAAAACATTCTTGCCATCTTCTGGCCAGACACTGGGCCTTATTGACAGTGAGCTCCCACCAGAGATATCCTGTGTCCATATCACTGCCTTTGATAAACAAGGCTGCTTCCTGAAAAGCAGGAAAAACCTCATTTCCTCATGGACAAAAGGCCCTAGAGTATAGCTGATAAGGTCAATTGTGCAAAACGCCATCTGCAAACTCATGTTGCAGGTTTCTCTTTTAAACTACACTGTCCATAAATGGGCCATGGACACTCCAGCAGAGCCTGACCTTTTACAGTAGCCCTTGAGGCTGAAGCACGCAGTGTAACACTTTCCTTTGTCTGCTGACAAAATCAGGGAGTAATGTGATTTTCTGATGGGATGTACTACTGATATTCAAAGAGAATTTTCTGAGTTCTCTCAAAGGTTAATTTGATCTTAGACTCTAGTTGTAGCCAGACTTATTCCATCAGCATGCACTGTGCTCTGAACGATGCATGCAGCAGTTCACCATCAGGTTAAAAGCACTTGGGCATGTATAGCATTTCTCAAAGCATTTCAAAAATTAGCAGCCACCCCCTCCCCCTCCCTTCCCTCCCCCCCCCCCCCCCCCTCCCCCCTTAATTTACGGTGATTTTAAGCCACTCTATTATGCCAGTTTCCCAGTTGCCTCAGTGACAGTGAAATACCAAACTGTCCTGTTCAGGACAACTTTTACCATCTTTTGTTTTCAGCTTCTGGGCTTCTGAGAGGTTCTTGAAATAAGTTTCGGCACATTCTGAAGCAACTCGTAAGCCAAACTTGGACTGCAGTGTCATCAGGATTGGCTGTGAATCACCTTTCTCCAAGCTCTTGTTAATCATTGAAATCCCAACAGCCACTAAGGAAAAATAAAAACAGAAATAAAAACATGTCCACTGTTCTATCCTCTAGCAACTCTCATAATGGATTTCTGTGCTGGTGCACAGCCAGCATGCCACACACAGCAGTTCAGTGTTTTTATTGCCTCTATCACCCTCACAGGGATGAGTATTTCAGAGAACAGCTTTCCAACAGGCAGGAATGCTGTCACAGCAGACTGAGAGCAGTGAGGGCAGATCTGCTCCCCAGTAGAACAGCAGCTGACATCAGGACAAGGTCTGAGAGGTGTTCCTCACTCAACCTGCCCAGCAGGCACCACATCACCCAGGAACCTGACAGAGATGCAGATTCAATTTTGGCAGGAAAAATTGGAATAAATTCCAATTGTCTTCAGCAAAGTTTTGTAATACTGCAGCATCATAGTTGGGATCCTGAAACAAGTGTTCCTCACCCCTCAAACTGGAAGTTGGTCCCACACTGGTGCAGTGAGCTCATGCTGCTGAGTTTGTCAATGAAGCAGATCTTGCTCTCAGGGCACACAAAAGCAATGTTGTGAGACATGCTCTAACTTTCAGGTACACTAAGTTACCCATGTGCCACAATTCAGGGTTTCCCAAGCATCCTTTTCTTTGTGCAACCCCTACACCAGAGGTGAAACCTCTACTTCTGATAGTACATAGCAGCACACAACACTTTGAAAGGCTCTGCATACTAGAGGTATATATGGCACTGCTTAGAAACTACTTCTCTGATCCTAAGTGATGTTCCCTTACATCTAAGCCTCAAGGTGCATACACAGAGGAACAAGTATACAGTTGGAATGCCATATATTATATATCAGTTAAGTCGATGCAGCCCACTCTGCCCTTCACACTGCAGCACCGAACACTACACTTTGTGTTCTTGCACCAAGATAAAAAGGGTTAACTCTCCAAAAAAGGTCTCCCTCTCATTGCTTGGCCTATGTGTGTTTTTCCATCTAAAGCCTGACAAAAGGTGCTCAGCATCAGAAGTAAGTCCTAGCTTACATGCAGGAGGCACTCTGTGGGACTGAGCTAGCAGAACACCATCTCAGCAAAATACAGTTTTCCTCGGTGGTTGGTTTTACTGAAGTGGAATGGTTATACTCAGCTTTGTCTGAACAGAAACAGATCCACCTCCACAGAACACAGCAGCCAGCTCAGAAACAAAGGGAGTATACAATATCACACCATTACCATCTGGACCTCCACCAGATCGCATCCTGGTATGTTTTTGTGCTTCAAAAGAAGGGTGCTGTGCTAAGCACATGCTTCCCATAAGGCTGTAGTAAGTCATGGCCAGCCGTGGTATGATGGTGCCCAGGCATACAGCCTTAGCGGTGAGGAATTAAGGAAGCAGTACATTAACAGCAGCATTATATGCTGCTGGCCAAGATGGCTCAGCCCTAGTCATATATGTTCCCATCTACTTTCTCAGGTCTGGTCACTAGTAACTGAATATTTTTGTTCTTTTCTGGAGGTGCTGGAAAACACAAAAGTGGATGCAATGCAGCTAACCATTATTTCTGCAGATCCTCCATTGCCTAGCTTTTTATCATCTTCTAACTAATCATGCCTTTAGTTTAGCAGGAAAGCATAAGGAAAAAACAGCATGGAGAAAATACCAATTCAATAGAAATCGATCATTTGCACTGATGTGCTAACAGTTAACTCTGCTGCTGCTGCTCTAATTAAGGCCCACATAGTCCTGTAACGTTACGAGTTATGTGAGCCATAGTCGTCCCAATCAGGCAGCACAGAGACCTGCTCCTCCAGTAGGTCAGAACAGTGAAGGGCTCTTCTGCACCCATCCTCCCTCTAAGCAGCAAAAATACACAAAGATGCAGCTGCCCGCTGTGATAAGCCTGAGCTCTCAATGGGGCCAAAGATCAGCTCTCTTCTATAACACAGCTTTTCCAAGACAGGCACTACTTCAACAGACAGCCCCTTCCTGTTGAAGGGAACGCTGAAGGTCTGCGCTGATATCTCTTTCTGAAAGCTGTCATTCTACACAGATAATATTCGGCCAATCTCATTTTGACTCCACTTGAACAAGGACTACAATGGGTGAAATAATTTGAGAGAACAAAAATAAGGTGATACAAATTGCACAGCAAACACCACAAAGAATTAAGTGTTTATCAAATAGATCTTCAGGTCTTCCTGAACAAAGATACAGAGTCTGTTACTGTCAGGATGGTTTGTAAAGGCAATAGTTTGAAAATTTTTAATATATAAATTATTTAAAGCACTATAATAACTTGAGGAGTGTTCAAAACTCCTCCAGTGTCACTGGTCAGTACCCTCTTTTATGTGACTGCCATTGCCATTACTGCAGAAATCTAAAAAAAAAATTTAGTCCAGAGTGAAACAAAAACAAGACTTACATTGCCTTTATATTTGTACACAAGTTTTTAGGGTGAAGTGTAGGAGTTTCAAAACAACTTTCAAAAACAACTTCTCCGAGGTAGTTAAAAATAAAAGTTCATTTCCAAGTAATGAGTTGAGCTTTCTAAGTTTAGACTATGTGAACAGAACATGTTAACTTCCCAAAACAGGATGCATTTGTTACAGCAAGTATCAGGTTCTGTGCCGTGGGGAAATATCAGTTTTTAGTTCCAAAATCCTAGAGCACTTCTGACGAATGTGCTACTCAGACACTGCTTCATTTCAACCTGGAGAGCAGAACACAGGATTCTAGCACTTATTTCCGACAGGGACTTCTTAGAACAGTTCTACTGATTATACTAGATTACGAAAAGTTGTGTATTTACTGTGAAAACTGGCATGGATTACGCAAAGGAAAGCTTCACTACAACAACTGGTAGCAGAGCTATGGTTATCATTTGCAGTATCACATGGTACTTATATATGGATAATAACTGATTTCTGTAAGCAATTTATGTGATCTGTTTGTAAGATTCTTACAGCAGTAGACACAAACAGGCATGTTTTCAAGTCATTCTTTAGTTCACATCTGTTTATAAGTTATGCATTTCCTTCTCTTCTCTGCGCCCAGATGTTTCCTCAGGCTTTCTCATGCCTTTGGGTAGCATTGAAAGGAACCCTCTTTTGTGGAAGAAGTGAATATCAGCTCTACAGAATACATATGTGCATCAGACTCTGTGCCAGCAAACAATCAATACGATTTTGTTAGATGTGTAGTGGATGTTAAGTGTCTTCAGTACAACTCACTGGTTGAATTAGGACGACAGATCAAAAATAGTAACATTACATTGGCCGTTTCTGTACCATATAAGAGGTTTAATGCTGTAATAGATGGCCATGTTTGTTTTGCTCCACCCACAATTTTCAAAGCACTAATACTGACATAGCCTGCCTATAGGTAAACAAATGACAGCACTGCATTAATGAAGGCTGAATACAGCAGCTGTACTTAACCTCTCAGGGTGCAAAAGAAAGTGGCACAGTCTCATCCCATCTGCCTCTGGAGCCAATTCAAGCAGGAGATGACCCAGGCCAATCGGAAGCTTGAACCCTTGTCAGGTCTATGCCGGCCCAAAGTAATTACATGCTACAGGTACGTTACCAAAATTAGTTACATTACACTCACAGAAGGCACTGAGTTCATCTTGTACACAGTGTCCTGACAGACTGCACCTCAGCATTTTTTCCTACACATTTCCTCCTTTTCAGAAGCTATAAGAATATGCACTATTCCAAAAAGCCTGAGTGTTCTTTTTAATTTCTTTTAAATACTTTTAAAGTATTTTAAAGCATATGTAATTATGTACTTTTAAGTATATGTCTCTAAGTAATTTTAAAGTGTTTTGAAGTATATGTTCCTAATCTTTATTTGCTAGCACTTAATGAAAGGCATTACATAGAAGTAAGTTGTTAGAGCAAATTCTGAAAGATTTACAACACACATCAAGGTACATACATTTAGTCTTAAAGAAGCAAAATAAACTCTTGAGTACATCTTCCCATCCTCATTTCCTTCTGTTTCAACAGATACATGAAAGTACTTTGACACTGGAAATATTGGACGCATTAACCTGTGTAATCACAGATAAAGCCAACAATAACCCTGCAGACATAAATCACCCTAAGTTCAGTATGACAAAGAATATTCATCTGTTTCTTTCAGTGTATTTAAAAGGTTGCTGCACTTCCCTGAAGTGGAAAAAAAAAAATAATAGACTTCAGTTTTTCAAGACCAAGACTAAGAACAAGAACAACACAGATGAAGCTTAATGCTTACAGATTGCAGCTTCTTTTATATTGCTATTGGCATCACTGATTCCCTTTTGTATTTCATCCAGCCACAGAACTGCTGATTCATCTTGGGTTTCCTGGAAAAGGGACAGAGAAACGCCTTACAAAAATGAATTAAAAACAGTATTTGAATATACTGACAGAGCTAACACAAACTCCTTTCACAAAGCCCTCGACCACTATTGGACTGCTTAAAATGAACAGTAAAACAAGTTCGTATTCTATCTGCTGAGTAGATTAAACTGTTGCTCAAACAGAAGTTCTCGAAGTTTTCACACATAGAAGACTCCATCCTGCTAGATGAATAGAAATTTTAAGTAGAGCTGGAAATGTCTCAATTTCCATAACACATAAGCAAAGTAATCAAAACATTACATAAATGGAAATGTCAGCCTGCCCTGTGATAGTAGCACCGGTAGCACATAGGAAGTTAGTTTTCATTCCAAATCCCCTGTTTGAGAAGAGTGTGTGAATAAGGACTACATAACAAAATACTGGCAAAAGCTGGCATAAAAAGCCAGCTCAGATTTAGCAGTGATAACTAAGCTTGGGTGGCAAAGGTTGCAGGAGCTGAGCGGTAGAGCAGGTCTCACTTTCTACAGGCTGACCCTGCATGATGACTTCATACCCAAAATAAAAGAGAGGGTGCCTCTTACAAGGTAATCCTTATCCCTATACTTCCAGCCTATGGCTACAATGGGCAATATTACACCTGGAAGAATGCAGGTGTTAACAGCTTAAACAACCACAGGTAGAAGTTTGCAACAAAAACTGCCAGCACAAGGGATGCACAGGCAGGACCCCATGAAACTCTGTGCTGCACCAGATTCTGCCCATAGAAGCAGTAAGTGTGAGAGATTTATAAGAGACTGATGATGACTGAAACAGCAACATACTGGTTCAATCAAAATCTGGGAATACATATATATATATACACATACATAAATATAATGGAAAATAAAAACCAGAAAGAGATACAAAGTCAAACACTCCTGGGCAGGCAAAGAACCATCTTCACAGTGGATATTATTGTCATAGGGACCAACTCCATGTAAAAAATCTGATAAATATATTATCCATAGAAATTGCAAAAAAAATTGGGTAAAAAATGGCACAAAAACACCTCTGTTTCCATCATCTGTGTAAACACATACTAGAATATCTAAATAAAGTCAAGTGGCATCAGGCAATTGCATGACAATGAATGCATGCAAGTGTAGTAGAAAGCTAGAATTAATCCTTGAGTGTGCATTTACTGAACTCCCACACCATGACTGAATTTATAGCAAAGAATTGCGAAACTGAGAAGAATTTCTTATCTGGTGTTCAGTTTCAGCGCATTAAGTACAAAAACAGATACAAATTTTGTTCTGGAGCCAAGATCTGTTTATGCTAAGCCTTGCCACTAGCTTAGAAGCTAGACCAGAACTCACAATAATTTTGTCTGCTGGAAGCAAGCCACTGCTTCTTGGCTTAGGTGGAGGTGGTGGGAGGAGAATATGGAAGTAAATTTAAGAAAAAACAACAGAAAACACCCACACAGGCAGAGGAACAGGAAGAGATCAACAAAACAGTAAAATTTTGAGAGGCTGCAAAAGGGGGGTAAGTGGCCTGCCAGAGCAGGCAGCTGGGCTGGGATGCAGTCACAGCTGGCTGTTAGGTGGATGCAGAGAAACTGAAGCATAGCAGTGTTGTCTTAAGGCATATGTGTATCCCTGTGGTTTACTTTCATCTCTGCATTTTCTAAACCAAGATCACCACACTCTTCCCCACTTCTGGCCTCTCTCCAAGGAGCGTATAGAGTTCAGCAGTACAGAATTTCTGGTCTGTGGGTGTGACCTCTGAGTGTTTAGCAAACGGTTTTCCAGAAGATACCTTTTTCCCCAAATACCTGTACATAGAAATTCCATCTGATCCTCCCCTTTTCCCTTTACTGCCATCATCTTCAGGACTGTGGTAAATTAGGAGTTAAACTGCTGCTGTAAAGCAATTTAATCTCTGTGTTGGGCAGAGGCTGAAACTGAGTCATGTGTGCATATTTGGATACGTCACACCCTCTTGCTGTAGTAGACAAAGAACAAACTAGCTCCTTGCCATAAATCTCATGCCTACAGGATGCTTCGGGAGAACAGATCAATTGTGCCTTAGTGCCTTACAGACGGAAGAAAATCCCCTCCCAACACCACTGAGATGAACTAAAACTGTGTTGCCTTTTTTTTTTGGTATCTGGATTTAGCAAACTACAATGAAGATTCTGGTTTTCACTGGACTGCTCTCTCTAACATCAACTTTTACGACAGGTCAGTTCTACTTTCTGTATAAACTTTCAATTTTAGATGATAACATTTGCTTTTTGATAACCCTGGTGCTTTACTGGCTTAAATGGGCTGTACACAATCCGTTGCATTTTGCTATACTCCAGCAAGTTTCACTTTAGGCAGAATTTCATTCCATTTCAGTTATACCTTGGACTACTTTTCTCTTTCCCCAGTCACTTTCAGTAAGGGGTTTTTACCTACGGAATCATTCTTTCCTTTCTGAAAACACATCATATTTATGTAGTGAGATGGTACACTTCAACCTGTACAGTCACGTTCCTTCCGCTTTGAAATGTTCAACAGAACTGCAACCTCAGACTGCGTTATTAGAAGGAAATTTTCTGAGAACTGCTGTTACAAAAATCACTGAAATGACTGAACAGTAAGCCTACTTGTTTTTTAATTAATTAAAATGATAGCTGCTTTCAAATGAAGCCATTTTAGAAACTATGTTTTGTATGAAACAGATATGCATACTTGCACCTATCTTTTAAATAGCGGCTAAAATTATTTTTTTATTTATCACCCAGAAAATTACTAAAAGAGGTAGAGGCATACTAATCATGATTTCTAAATGTTCTACCAAAAACTTGCCAGATTCACAGCACTGAGCCCGAATAAAGCTATTTTCCATATTTTGTTTCAATCTGGAAGCACCCACAGGTTTTCATCCAAATTTCAACTTGCTTCTGAATTCCAGTTTCAAGATCCACACTCTGTGCCTTGCATGAAGTCTTTTGGCATCAAACACAGCCAAGGCTTTTTTTTTTAATGCAAAAATTCTTTTTGCAGCTGTTCATTCTGCAACAATTATTCTGCAAAATACTTTCGGACCATGTGTGGAACACATTCATACTTCAGTAAGAAATGTAGATGCCTTTACAAAGCTCTCTACTAAGCGTTGAGGAATAGGCATCAGAGTAACCAGCATCGCTGGCTTTGCTCCCAAGTCAGTGATATTTGCTGATTCAAAAACTATTCCTGGTGCATGAAAAATTTTATTCACCTTCCAATGAGTTTGATATAACATCAGTCTAAACATTTGCATTCAGCTTTCAGGACCATAATTCCTCATGTACAAGTGCTGAAAGGTCTTAGTTTGTGTTAGACAGAATCCAATACAGCAATGTAACTTTAATTTGGCTTAATTTGGTACACAAGACCAAAATTATTTTTAGAATTATTTTCAAGTTTGAAAATTGGAAATTTCCAGCCTGTGCTAGGCAAGGCATTGCCCTTTCCATCTTCTTCAGTCATGTATTTCATTCACTAAGTGACAAGGATAGCACTGCTGTTTGCTTGGATATTCTTACCAAGTCTAGATCAAAGTTGCTTATTATGTAACAAATTACCAACACTGCTAACACCTTGCAAAAAAACCCTACAAGGCAAGCTTTAAACTAGTGTTGGAAAATTTTGATAAAGATGACTGAAAGCATCTCATAAGCAGGAAAAATCAGTTTAGCATTACATTCACACTATGTTTTCAAGGTTGGGTTCAAAATTACAAGTAAACAAAGATTGTTCCTGAGCACAGTTGAACAACCAAGCAATGGGGAGCACCACCAAACTTTCTAAACAGAAGTCCTTTTTCAGATGGAGAAGTTTACCTTTCTCCTTACTTGAAGGTGAATTGTATTCCCAATCCAGCAGTTCACCTATTCTAACAGTTTTTTTGTTGTTTTTTTTTTGAGCTTTAGAGTCTTCACTGAATGATTCTGCAGTTAAAACTGTGTCTCTTATCAAGACTTTCCGTGGAATTTTACCAAGAGACTATGATTACATCCCACCTCATGCTATAGAAGGGGAGACAAAGACAATCCATATCAAGGAAAACAAAAGTTCTGTGAAGAAATATAATGACTCCACTTTAACAGAAGTGAACAACACCACATTGGAATACCTGACTAGTTCTCTGAGCACCAAGTTAATACCCACTGTCTACCTCAGTGCTGTTTTATTGGGTGTACCATCTAATGCCATCATTTTGTGGATGCTGCTCTTCAGAATCAGGTCTGTGTGCACTGCCATCCTCTACACAAACTTGGCTGTTTCAGATTTGCTCTTCTGCATCATGCTGCCATTCAAAATAGCATACCATATCAACAAGAACAACTGGATTTTTGGAGAAATTATGTGTCGAACTACAACTGTGGTATTTTATGGCAATATGTACTGCTCCATTCTGCTGCTCACGTGCATTAGCGTCAGTCGCTATGTGGCCATCGTTCACCCTTTCACCTACAAGAGCCTGCCAAAACGCACCTATGCCATTGCCGTCTGTGCCACTGTGTGGACCATCGTCTTTTTGTACATGCTCCCACTCTGCATAATGCAGCAAACCTATTACGTGAAACAACTGGGCATTTACACCTGCCATGATGTGCACAGTGCCTGCAAAACTGTATCTTCCTTCCAGTTCTACTACTATGTTTCTTTAGCTATCTTTGGATTCTTAATGCCTCTTGCAATCATCATTTTCTGCTATGTTTCGATTATTCGAACGCTCAAGACTCACGAGTGGTTCTGGTATGTGAAAGTCAGTCTTTTGATTCTTACCATCTTTGCTATTTGCTTTGTACCAAGCAATATTATTCTTATTATCCATCATATCAACTATTACTACTACAACACAGATAATTTGTATTCTTTTTATCTGATAGCTTTATGCCTTAGCAGCTTAAACAGCTGTCTTGATCCTTTCCTTTATTTTCTAATGTCAAAAATACGAAGTCAATCCAATATATACCTAACAATGGTTAAAATAACCAGGGAAATGTGAATTTTATTCTATATTTATATTATTGGAATTATGATTTTGTATAGTACTAACCCAGGTAGCAATAAACCTCAGATTTGACAATTAAATCTAAAAAAAAAAAAAAAAAAAAAAAAATAAAATGCTAAGGTTGTTAAATCATGACCTCAGTGAAATCTACTTCTTCCAAACCCCACACAAGAGGCATCATCAAACATACTTCTCTATTTTGTTCTGTGTGCTACAAAGTCAGGTGAACCTACCTAGATTGAGGGAAGCAGCTGAGAACTTCCTTCTGAGAAGATCAAACATATGGTTACACTATAATATCAGTGACCACAGAACAAGAGAGGAATCCATCCAGAACTTTTAAGGCCCATTCTTGACTTGGAAACACTTTATATGTTCTTTGTGCCCACAATCACTGCAGGACTAACGTGAATGTGAGGTTTTGATACATTGGGAATAGGAACAAGTGAAAGCACTAGCTATTCATGAGCTACAACGCATTATGGCACACAACTACGAGCAGATTCTGCCCTAGGTATTAGAAATAAAGAGTTGCAGTCCCATTAGTTTGGAAGTGCAGCAAAATCTACAGCCTTAAAAACAGAACTTGACATGCTTCCAAGAAAGTATCTCTTCTGAGGCTGCTTAACCAGCTTTGCTCTGGAGACTTGTTCTTCCACTATGTCAGCACCCGTGCTCCTACAACCCTCAAGGACTGCTGAAAGCTAAACCTTATCACTGTGAATCCAGGCATGCTTTATTCTTGCTTGGTAAGCAAAAAAGGAAAACTATTTTGACGTATCCTCTATATTTCCACATCCTCACAGGAAATGATTAGTGTAACAAGAACTGAAGCAAGTTTTGATTAATTGCCCTTGCTAGTAAAGTAAATGGTTATCTTTACATTTATGGAAGCTCAAGATCTACAAATGCAGAATATAAAATCCTACAAAATAAGCTCAGTGATTGGTTGACACCTGTAACTAACTGTGTAAAGCAAATAAAAAGTACTTGATGATAGTGTTGTCAGAAACTTAAAAACGAAGTCATTTGCAGTGGAAAATGGGAAGTGCCTTCAAGAAATCTGGTAAGGCTCTACCTGTTCATTTTCTCCTGATTCCTAATTTATTTTAAATAGTGAAATGCCTTCCACAAGCACATCATTTAACTATAACTGTTAAGTAATCCAGATATAACCACTTATTGCAAACAACAAAAATGCCAGCTTTATTGTAAAGCCCATGTGTCTGTCACACAAAATTACACAACACAGGAAGCATATCAAAGTATGGCACATAGCTGTTTAACATTTCAGGTATTCAGAAGACACTTCCTAAACACAGGGTTTCTCTTCAATGAGACTTGAACACACTTGGTTTGAAATGGTTGTGAGAACTGTTAGAAGCAACTGTATAAAGTTACAGGAATAAATGAACTGCATATTTGTACTTGCAAGCAATGAGGAAGCAATGAGTAAGTGTCATCTAGCTTTCATAGGAACTAGATTCTACATAGCTGAGGCCACTTCAGCCAGAGGGACGTCACAACAGCATGGTTAGAACAAGCCAGCAGTTTCAATCCATTTGTTTTCCAGACACTGAGGAATCCAGGAAGTTCAGAGTCAAACCTATCTAACTGTTGTAAATCAAGTACTCTCTTATGCCACAACTCATTCTTAAAACATGTTAAATACAGCTAAAGATCAATCTGCATTATAAACAGGGATCAAAAAAGTAAAAGGTTGATAAAGACTAGAGTTTATTGCACAGTCTTTTCAATTCTGTTTTTAGGAGAAGTTCAATTTAAATCATATATTAAGGAAGGTGATATCCATATTCTTATTCAGCAGCTAGAGTAATAACTCAAATTAATGCATTTGAATATTTATTTTGGGAACATATACAATACAGCGTCTTGCTTTCTCCCTAAGCAGAGTTGTTTGGTTTTTTAATAAATCATTACATAAAAACAGATGTTTTAAGTATTTGTCAAAGGACTACAAATGAAACAGCCAGCACACAGCAAGGGTGGAGACTTTTCAGCATCCAGTAATTAGTGAAACCTGACGTTATGGGAGAACACAAGACTGAGATTTGCAACACCCAGTCCAAAAGCTCTGCCAGCAGATGACAGAAGCACACGTTTTTCATAGCAGGTACTGCAGGTGAGGTGGCAAAATAGCTGGGAGGTGTTTCTACAAGCCATTGTGCAGGGACTTTTTCCAGCTGACATTAAGAATGCATCATGTGAATTTTAGACATCTTGAAACTGTGAGAATATTATATATGCTGGACTATGAGCTTTAGCTAATCTTCCCTTCAGTCAAATCCTTCAAGCTGTTAGGCTGATCTGTGTTTACACTTCCCTAAGCTGTGATGTTAACCAGGGCACTGCTTTTGAGGAAGCCAGTACAAGCATCCTGCTGAGATTGGCTGAAGCTGAAGGCATGTACAAGATGGGAAGTGTGTTGTTGCATGACAAGGGCAGAACAGAAACACCACTACTACAGACCCTCAGATTTCAGCAACTGAGGCTTCTCAGCAGAAGATCTCCCAGAAGTAGTACTCTCCTCAGCATGACTGAATACTTTCTAGCAGAAGCCTCAATTCCCACCTATAACTACCTGCCTAATTATCACTAGTAACTAGATCCTTACACAAACACCTAACAGATACAGAATGTATCTTACTGTTAATTAATTAATAATTAATCTTCTGTGATGGTCAGAATAAGTTGTAGTAGAAAACTATACAGTGCTTTTTTCTTGTTTCCAGCTTATATTATTCCTACAACTAATCCAAAGACTGCAGGAACAGGACAAGAGCACATGCAAATAAAAAGAATTGTCATTTCAGATCTGACAAGAGGCAACAGCACTAACCTTGCGTTTCTGTGTTTTGGCGTGGTGCAGAACATCCTGATAATGCTTTGCATTTTCTGGTCTCACATCCTGCAGCTTGGCTGTAGGCATCAGTAGAGCTTCTAGAGTTTTTTCAGCATTTCCTTGGTCAATTGCTTCATTAATGTGGTCAATTGCAATAATTCCTATGAAACAGAAATTTTATTACAAGTGTAGCTGTCAAAGAGATACAGCCTATCACACAACAGATACAAACAAAGCAGTAACACACAGAAAAGAAAAATCAAGTAACAAGAAGCAGAGACAGCAAGAGCAACTAACTTAAATTTTCTTCAGACATCTGTGAAGATATTCACTTTCGCAGAGTTCCTTTCTGCCACACCTATTAATTCCACTGAACCTATCTCTCCACAGAAAATTTTACCCTCATAAAAAAAAAAAAAGGAATATTTACTTTACCAACAGAGCACAAAGGGTTTTGAGAAGCTTAAAAAAATACTGGACACCGTATCTATGTGTGCATCAACATATTGGCTGGCTGTGCTGAAAGACTCCAGACTTGTTGAGTGGTTGGGAATTAGACTTCTTGAAACCCTAATTTCAGAGGTTACACACATGCTGACCTACAAGTTACAACATTATGTTGAACCTTAACCTAATTTCTTTAAACTTCACCTCCTCTAATCAAACTGGCAATGCTGATCTTATGAGATCAGCTTGATTTTGTTCAGACCTGTGGACACTGAGGACTACAGCCACATCACACGATGTGCTTAATAAAACCTATGACTCATTTTCCTCAGTTGTCAAGACTGTTCTCATTTAAAGTGACGATGTATTCCCTCTCCAAAACAATGTGGAAATGCATTGCTTGGGGAGATTTCACCCTGAAGTCAAGCTGCCCCACAAGGGCACTGACCAAGGGCTTCTCATGTTCTGTGAGAGACGACACCCTCCACTGGTAGCTGATAATCTTTCACCATGTTGCAGCCATGCCATCCACAGCTGGTGGGTCCAGGATTCATGCTCTCATGAGGGCTAAGGCAGGAATGGGCAGCCACACAGGCTTGCTTATGGAAATCAATGCCAGCCTTTTTCCTGCATTCTCTGCCCTATTAATGATTTTTGGGCAGAATCCTGTACTACTGAAACTACAAGCAAAGCTTTTTCACCAGTTCACTGACTGCTAAAGAAGAAACATCTATTTCAAGGCCTTTTTCACCTATTCATGACTCCATTGAAGCAGAGAGTCACAAAAAGTAATTTTGCCCACTGAAAAAAATACGCTTATATCCTATCCCAGTATGGGATATCAGTATCAAAGGATAGTAGGTTGGGTAGGCATCAAAAGAGCCAAGAGGCCTGCATCTCCCTGTTCAGAAGCAACATACAGCCAGTTTTCGTATTTCCATAAGGTAAGACTCTTCTCTTACCACTGCTAAACAAAGCAGGGTGCACTGTGCTGATAGCATTAAGGAGAGGGTAGCCAATAGCCTCAAACTTTATGGAAAATGCATCTATATCCATCAGAGACTTCAGTCTGTTTGCACTTTTGAAGCCCAAATGACCACATTTAATTTAACATCAAAATTTAGGGCCACACTTAAATGAAAGAAATACTCTCCAAAACCATTTATGTTAGAATTTACACAATAAACTTTTCTTTCAGATAGGAAATCAAATTATGTGAAAGGAGAGCAGGACAGACTGTTTTACTTCTGCAGTTCCTACAATCTCTGGTTAAAAACAGGGGCTTGGAAATCACTTAACAAACCATTGTTTTAAATAGTATGTTACCTATTTTCTGACCCTATCCTCCAATACACTCTTGATTTACAGTTTCTGTAAAATCCCTGCAGTGATATCATCCAGTTCAAATATTGAACTATACTGACAAGTATTCTGAACCACAGTATTTGTAATGCTGCAGATGGTAGGCATGCTAGGATACATTTGAACCAGGCATAACATAACCAGGAATACTTCAAGTGGATTTAAAGATCAACAGCCATTCAAAAATAACAGCTTTCTCTATTGATCAGAGTCTGTGCAAGGCCATTTAGCACAGAAATGTGTGCCCTGGCAACCAAACTATCATCTCTGCCACCAATGTACAGGAAGAATTACTTACTTTCATTTTCTTCTTGAATTTGCATATTAACCATGTCAATGCAGTTCTGGATATCATTCCAGCTTAAATAATCTTGGCCTTGAGATGAAGCCTCTGACTTAATAGACAATAGTGTATCAGCATAACTATAAGAAGATATAAAATACATAAGTGTATTTCATACACAAGGTAAATTGCCATTAAGAATTAGTCAGATATATCATCCATAATTTATTGACTTTTTCAATGAATGATTATCAGACCAATTCATCTCCTGCCAGAAATTATACAAACATGCAAGCTGCTTTCTTGGTCACACATGTATTTTGGGGTGTGAAAAACTGACCCTACATGCTAATCCAAAGCCTTCTTCTTGGCAGAATGATGATGATATCATTTCGGGAAGTGGCTGCCTTTCCCCCAGATACTATCTTAAGCAGGAGATATCAGGGATATCTCCTTTCAGGGACCGCCACAGTCCACTACGATTTTATGTTGTCAATTGTATTTACCTCCCAGAAAATTTGAAATTTTCTAGTGACCTCAGGAGAAAAAAAATATACCATGCAACCTGGTGGCCTATCCAAGTTCTGTTACAGAGGCAGGAATATGGTGAGCCTTACAGTTCTTAGAAATAATTTTCAAATACTTCTGCTCACTAGGTGATTTTTAAATGACTTGTTTTGCTATTATTTTCTGTCAGGTAGAGGTAAGGAAAAACATGATGGCTTTTTTCTTCACCATCTGTCCTGAACTATTTTATATCCTCTCTGATAGGAAGCCATCAGGAGCAGAAGCTTGCTTCAGTCCCCATTTTGCCTCTAAGGGAAAGTGGCAAAGCTGGGCAGATCCTTTACTGTGTGGTAATACAGATGAATTTGGTAGAAACTGTTGCCCACCTCTTGCTGCACTAACTCAAACAGCAGAATATCTGCTCTCATAGTATTAGGTAGCAACTCCTACTGTTCAGAAGATAACTGCATGTTGCACATGGAGGATGATGGGCCACAGAAAGAGAAGACATGAATAATGCTCCTCTACACCCAAATCAATGTCCTCCAAGCACAGGCTTTGTAGCCTAAGCTTTTTAAAGGATCACAAAAGGATCACGATGGAAACCTTTGCAGCACTTATACATGCAAGTTAAATAATTTTAGTATTCCTGATTAAAATACTCAGCTGCCACCATGAGTCAGACGAAATATATTTTCATCTGTGTCCTGAAATGAGTGGCTGCTAGGGAAATAGATAAGAATTATTTCCTGCTCTGGTGTGTCCTCTCAGCATTCAGCAGACTACATTTAAGGACTTCCAAGTTGGAGGATGCACGTTCATGTTTAATAGTTGTGAAAAGGTCTGCAACCCATTGATTTATTCACTCTATTTTGAAAACTTACAAAGTGCTTAGTAATGAGTCCCACTTATTAAATCTTTTGTAAGAAGGTGGTTCCTCTGGTAAGTATTAAACTTCATATGTCATAATTTCAATTTGTTTTTCTCATTTCAGTTATCATAGGAAAATGACTGAATTTATGAGAACCTAGCAACTCCTAATAACTTTCCCCACAACACATGCAATTTTTGCAAGTCTATGTCATATTTCCACTGAAGATTTATGTTCTGGGAAAGGCATTTCCTTAACAAGTGCATGCCCTCCAGTAGAAAGCTACTGAGTGTTTCCCTCACAGAAATTTCTCTAGCTCTACTTTACCTTTTACCTTTTGGCACTGTGCAATTAAGTCTTCCTGCAGCTCAGATTTACATAATGGCATTGTAGCTTTATTTTATTCCTTAATCCAATTAATTCCCACTGTTTCATTTGTACTGACTGCCAAGTTTAACAGGCCACAGTGCCATCAGTCAAAATCACTATCTTTGGACACTTTGCAGCCCACCTATCTATTTTCACAGTGTTTTTTCTGTCTCCCACTGGCTCTCCCTGACACGAGCAGAATCCAAGTGGAACACTAATTTTGCTCCACCTCACAGCATTCTGCCTTTTCTCCAAGTCACTACAGATCCTTCCTTCCCTCAACGCCACAAACTAACCAGTTATTCCTATCCTGACTTGCTCTCCCTCCAGCGTCAAGAGCTGTTCTCACATTCATGCCCTCTGGTGAAGACCTTTAGTGACCAGATCAGATCACTGCTGTCCCTTTTGCCTGACGACACCCTCCAACAGCCCTCAGATTTCCACCACCCATAGGCAGGTGTTAAGAACCTGCCCACATCCCCACAGACAGGGGCCTCAGATCTTGCACAGGCCCTAGAGCTGCCTGATAATCTTATTTTTTTTATTTTATTTTGCAGATAAGCAAAGGAGCACAGCAGCAGCACATGGCTGTGACAAGTCAGACATGTGGCAGTGCAAGCAGCTGGCAGCTAAGTGCAGGATTTAACTTAGCTTTGGGCATGCATACGTGCCACAGTAACATACTCAGTTTTTTAGCAAGCAGACTGTGCTACATTTTTAAGATCTTTCTAAATCTTGAACGAAAAAAAATAGGGTTAGCCTGGGTCCAAGGGGTCTCCTTGACCTTAAGACATTAAGCACATTATCACATTCCAAAGATCCTCCACCAGTACTGTGAAGAGTTTACTGATTAACAGTTTCCAGCTACAGTTGGTTTGTTAGTCTCCACAAAAATTCTTGTCAGGTCTTAATGTTTGCTTTCTGAAAATACTTCCCTTCACCTTGCATAAGCTCTTGCTCTCAAATATTTGAGGTTGTGAGCCAGCTTACACTTAGGGACACTCAAGCAGTTTGGTATTTGTTATGTTTTGCCGTATTAACATATGACTGAGAATCATCTTGCAGCCTTTTCAGCTTCGGAGCCACAGCACTGCACAGCCCACCTAGTGAAATGCCTACTTATCCTTCTGCAGAGGTTGCCAAGTCTCCTCTAGACAAGACAAAATGAACTTTTACCGTTGCAAGTTTTCCTCTTCCAGATTATTGAAGCCAATGCATGGATTTCTGAGGTGATTCCTTATCATTTGGATGTCCTTGTTTTCCAAGGCCTGGTTTAGCAACACAACAGCTGACAACATTTCTACTGCAACAGACAGTTCATCGTGTGCCAGGTAATTCTGTAGGATAATAATGTACCTCAAGTAAGGAAGCTAAATAAGCAGTGTAATGAATCTGAATTACACAGTCCAGATACCATCAATGATGCAAACTTGATTTAGGACTGAAATGCTAAGATGTATCCTGGTCACAGACACGTCACATTAACACACCACTGAGAGCTCTCACTGTTTGCTACACATCCTTCGGGCCCTTTGCCCCACAGTCCCATCTCTTCTGATCACACTGTGATAGCAGGGGATTACTTTTCTATGCAATGTACAAAGGGTTAGTCCTCAGTAAGCATGCAACAATTAAAAAAGTCCATTCGTTGCAACACAACAGCTCAGCCAGAGCAAAGTGTGTCAAGAAATGACTTTTATGATTCAGTATTGCCAATTCAATTGAAAACAGTCATGCAATACACATAGCACCATGGAGAGAGAATTAAGTCTGATTTTACATGACAACATGCTATGTTTATGCTGTTCCACAGCTTGGCTATGTAACATCAGAGCAGGTCATAAGTGTTTCATTCTTACCACAGCATTCTGTTGTTGGAGGTTGAACAGCTCAGTCTGATAGACAACAGCAGCAAATGAGTGAACAACAGGCAGCTGTGCCTCCGGTTTCATCAGTGCAACCAGTGTTTTACTAGGATCACAGTTACGAATTGCAGTATTGATATTGTCAACTGCTATAAGTTCTAGAGAACAGCAGGGAAAGAAAAACCTATTAATTTCCATATGCCATTTACTTTGTTATGCCATGTAGATGACAGTTAGGTTATCCAAAGAAAATAATTTTCTGTCATTGGAGAAAAGCATCAGATTAAGATAAAATACTGCATGTTGCAAAATGCATCTATTCAAAAATTTTCAGCAAATAATTGAATGGAGGACTAAAAAAAGCTTCTGGACTTTTAGATATTAGGGATCCTCTATGATACTTTAATCCAAAGCAGGAATCTGACCTGTGCTCAGAGGCAGAAGGACAGAATGTCTCTCTGTTCTGTTCAGTATGTCATCTCAATTACTCCAGTCCCACCTCAACCCAAACACTTTCTTCCTTGTGTTCTATTTCCTCCCTCACATCCTCCATTTAGCAGAACCTAACTCAGCCATGTAGAACAGACCTGTCCCACAACAAGGACAGCTGTGACTCCATTTCAGGAGGCCTGGTAGAAATCTGCTGAACAAGGTTGCTGGTGGGCTTCTCAGTGGCTAAAATGAGCAAAAAACACACACAAATTCTTGTAGGCATTTGTGCTATCCCTTGTCCACTGAAGTCTTGAAGATCATTCTTCACAAATACTACTGTCTAGAAATGGTCCATAGCTCACATTTTTGTGTCAAACAAACCACCAGAGAAAATGCAATCCTTCTCAATCCCTGAACAGCTTCAACTTGGCAGAACGCACTTCAGGACATTTGAACACCAGCAGAAAAACACTTCCAACCTGGGGACCAGCCTGGGGACCCACAGCAGCCCAGCAACACCTCCAGCTTAGTCAGTGACTATAATTGCACACCAGGAAGAGCCAATTCTGAGGAAACTCGGGCCAGAACACACCCTGAGAGATATTGCACAAGGTACCACCTCGGCCTTGCGCAAAGGGAAACAACTTTAAAGGTTAGAGTGCATATGGCAGAGCAAAGAATGACAATTATGTAAATGTCATTTCCATCAGCAAGATTATTCCCATTTCCTCTCTTATCTCTTTTTTTTTACCCTCTTAGCCAGGGAATGTTTTTAGACACTGCTGACTGCTGAAAGTCCATACAAGAGTGCTTGTGCAGCAGATACCATTCATCTTTCATGTACACAGCAACACTTAGGCCTTATAAAGGATTAAGACTTTGAAAACCTCTAAGTAAGCAGGCCCACCTATACAAACTCTTTGCCTGTCATTTCAATTGCACTGAAGCATGGTTGGACAGGATCTTGTTATTCTCAAAGGCTTTCTTTTGGCCGCAGCCATGGTTAGAGACAGCAAAGGCTCCCAAAGCTACTGCATGCACACATGCTTCTTTAGAGAAAAGATGAAAGAGGAGAAGACTCAGAGTCCACAACTGAACTGAGTCAGTAACTAAGCTGTCAATCCCTAATACATGAACCAAGCATGCAGACTGCAAAACACACACTAAAATGTTCACATTCTCCCCTACCTCCTTTTAAAACTAGACATGAGAAATGAGTTGCTCTCCAAGTCACTGTAGCTGCTTTTCACAGCTCACAATTTTCCTTCTAGCTTCCATAGCAAAGCAGCACCCCTTTGAAGAGGGGAACACTGCTCACCATGCCTAACCAACAAAAAGAGAGCTAACATTCGAGCTAACAAGTCAAGCCGTGCTTCTGGCTTAGGTTGATCTCACTGTACCACCTTCAAGTTGCATTACAAAAGCAATGAGCCAGGATTCAAAGCACTGGAAATACAGAGAACAGCCACTAAGCCATGCTCAGACGTAGCATGAAATGACAGCAGTTTAACAAAGCAGAATCTCCTTGCAGAAAAGTTTTCAGTTGAACAAAGCAATTCGTGCACTGCAAATTTAGAACCCCTTAACTATATTTTTAAAAACTGTATCTTGTAGCCTTTGTATTGTGACATTCTCAGTCTAAGAACAGATCAGATTCAGATATGTGCATCTAAAAATGAGAATAATTTTCTTCAACGTGATTGCAAAATATTCTTCTATTTGATTGTTCTATTTTAATACTACAATGATGGTTATCACACCCACGTAAGGATTAAAGCTATTCAAGCCATCAAGCCATGCACTGTATGTAGTTTGTATTCAGCCAATGTGTTTTACCAGTAGCTTAAGTTATTCAAATAAAGATGTTAGCTACCTCAAGTAAAAAGAATATATCTGATGTAGCACAGATTGGTGACTTGGCAGTTGTGACTCAGAACACTTACAAAATAAAATGCACGTGGTTTCAGATTAAGAAACTGAGTCTACATGCAAAGAATTGTGGATTGAATTAATCGTCTTAAAATAATCAAATGGCGATGCTAAAAAATGAGTATTAAAACAGTTACTCACTAAGCTTGTGAGCCTCAGCTTCCGCATTGACAACACTAACTTCTTTCTGTATTTCACTTTTGTCGAGCATATTTGGAACCCCTGCTATCTAACGTAAAAAAAAAAAAGATTTGATTATGCTTGTAAGCGTGTTGGGAGATAAGGGATAAAAACCCTCAATGGGACACTAGGATTTGAATATGTATTTGCTGAACAGACAATATGAATATCACAGTACACATAACATTAGTTTATCCCTGTGATTTTCTCCCTGAAATTCAATTCCACCAGTGCTTTTACTTTTTGTCGTTCAGTTTTATCTTGTGTTGTATTCAAGTTTTAAAGATTAAATAAAACAAGCATTACTGGGACTTTCATGCCACATCTCAATTTTTTTTCTGATTTCTTAGTAAATACTTAAAATTGCATTGTGCTCTTAGGAGCAAATACAACTGCTTTGGGATTGATTAGTACAGTAATTATTCTAAAACCTTTATAAAACTCATTCTTAAGTGACACTGAAAGCTAAATAGGATAATTTCTCTCTGGTTTATGCCAGCTTCAAAAAAAAAATCAAAAAGTAAAACTGATGCATAGTAGCCATTCTACTAAATTACCTGTATTTTCTGTTCTTTAGAATCACACAATTGCAATAGGTACCAAGAGGAATTTTGTGGCAGAACTTCAAGTAGGCTCAAAGCAGGATGGTTCAAACCTGCCATCAGTGCCACTTCATCTTGTCGGTCAATAGCCTCATTCACTTGGACTAAAGCCATGTGAACTGAAATGAAAACAATGCTTATAAAACAGCAAATACACACTTTTTGAAAAAAAAAGAAAAAAAAAAGCCCAAAGGCTGTCAGCATCTCATTTTTTGTAAAAGACAGCCAGAGCGGCAGTCTCCAGCAGGGGATTATCTATTTGAAGATGAATTCTACAAAAAAAAAAACACACCCAGCAACAAAAAAAAAACCAGCTTCTGGCTCTGTGTGAGCACATGTGGGAGCAATTTAACCACAGCTAACACAGCTAACTAATAGGTTATGAAAATATTTCAAGTCTATATAGAAGAGGGGGTCAAAATTTACAGTAATCTGCAAACAGAAGGAACTCAAATGTGAAGAAACAAAGCAGGCAAAAATGATTAGATTCTGAACTGAGGAATCCTTGTAGCAATACTCACAAACAAACAGACATTAGCCCCCAAAAGATTAGTAGAGAAAAAGCAGCAAGAAAACCTATTGTAGACAGACAATGTATTTTATATGTTTTATCGGCTTCCACAGAAATATTGTTTGTTCCTGTGGGTTCAAGGTTCAGCAGGAATCTGGTAGAGCGTGCACACTTCTGTGAGGATCCTGAATGGCTTACTGTTGATCTTATTGATATTGCCTTGAATCTCAGCTTGTGTCAGCAGTTCTTCATAGACATCTCTCTCCTCTTCAGAGATTGTGCCATTCTAAGAAAACAAAATTATTAGCAATCAGCAAAAATTTTGTGGGAGAACAGCCAATTAGCAGGAGTCATTAAAATCACGTCGGCTGAAAAATTTGCTGAATGCACTTGTGAAGGAATTTGGTAACCACATGAACCTGCATACTATGATACGTGGCTGTGCAATATTTAAAGTGTTTTCTGGAAAGTACCCATTTAACTACAGCACAACATTTTGCAGCAGTCACGAACATAAGCTCACAAGTGAAAACAAAGCAAATACATTTACATTAAAGACCTGTGGAAGAGATTATATTTTGTGCCCCAAAAATGCATCAACTTCTGTTTTATGAACAGAAAATCTGTTTGTTCCTTAAGGGACAGAGGAAAAATATACATATTTTTTTATTTTTGGATGTTCAATGTTTTATCCTTTGGTCAAAGCTGCTGAGCTTATGTCAAAATTCATACTAACCATATTCTTCTAGAATTGCCTGCCTGCTTGTTAGATCACCATTACTTATCCTAGTCCATTTCTTTTTAATATTAAAAATTAATTTAGCTTACTTCTCAAAGGATAATACTACAACACAAAAAGCAATAAGAAGGAATATATATACTGTGAGGCCTAATAAAATACCACTACCTTAAGTCTTGCACTTGATTGTTTTCTCCTTTTAGCATCAAAGAGCTCATTCTGATAGTCCTGAGCAAGTTCCTCATCCACATTCAGCAGCATTGCATTTGGGTTCCTCAGAGTTGCAATGGTTTGCTCAGCTATTCCCTTCTCAATAGCTTCGTTAATTGCTATCACTGCAGCATGCACTAGAATTAGAAGTATAAACCAAGATTTTAGGAAGCAATTAAAACATTCAAATCATTCCTTGACCTCAGTCCTCTTTTTTAAAAGAAAAAGTGGTGTTAACAACAGAAATACAAATTCCCTCATTAATGGTGGAAAATCACTAATTAACAGGAATTCACTTAGCTTCTGTAGCAAGACAATAAAAAAATTCCATTAAGTACAGAAGTAGCAGTAAAAACATCCAAGAACTGTGTATTTATGACCATGAGATTAACTGCAGCTTGTCCAATTTTGTCCAGCTCCAGCCCGTTCAGTCAGCTGCTGCATGCAAGCTCTGTTCCTTCAACTCAGTCCCAGGACTGATACTCACATTACCACAGACACTTTCAGAGTACCAGGTTGGAAACCTTCTGCATCAGACACTCCTCATATTAATTTAATATTGATACTATGTTCTAATTTATTTGAAATGATGGCTTAATATGTGTAAGACAATTTGCATATTTTCCTTCGAACATTCCATCGTAATGCATCCCCTAGGCAGCAGAAACAGACATACTCCATTTGCTCAGTGGCAGCTTTGGTAACACTGACAGCTGCCTGTTTTAAGTTTTCTTCTCCCAGCTAGTGGCTGCTATTTTGTTGATAGAACAAACATGAGTTGAGTTTTGTTACTCAAGTTCTATGTCACTTAGAATGCATTTACATGCAGCAATTGAAAGCATTTTCAGTCATTTCCCTCAGTAAAAGCTCCTTTGTGTCTGTAAAGCAACAGTTAATGAGTATATATGATACTTAAGGACATGGTTTAGCAGTGGACTTGTTAAATGGATGGCTGGACTTCATGATCTTAAAAGTATTCTCCAACACCTAAATGATTATATGACTACTCAAAAGTATTGTTTAAAATAAGTATTACTGAAATATTTTATGCAGGAAAAAGAAAATTCAAACAGTGAAATTTGTGACCTAGAAAACATAGCTATGAGTTTCTGAGCAGGGCACAATCCTACATGCTATGTCTAGAACTGTCCAACCTTCTCCTTTCCTAACCAAGGATCTCCATGAGCAACTGGGGAAGACAACGTCACAAACATAATGGCTCCCTACTCCTATAACCTCCAAAGCTACATGACAGCAAGCATCAAATGGAAGTGTTCCCCAGGTGTTGGAAAGTTACTCTAAAGTAGTTTTCTCCAGCTCAAGCCAGTACAACATTCTCTTCTAATGATAAGCAGCTGGCAGGGAGGAGATGTAGAGAGCTACACTGGTTTCTTTGACATTCAGCTCTATAAAGACCAAGATGTGCCTGAAGGGACAAAGTGAAGATGTGAAAGCCCTGTACCTAAAAATACACAGAAAGGATGTACAGTATTGTATGAGAGGTCCCTCGGACATCAGTGGAGCCAGTATCAAGTGGACAACAGATAGTATGAAGATTGGGAAAGCTGTGAACTTGTGCTGGTGGATGTTGTTGATCAAGAGAAACAATGAGAAACATGACTGGACCTCTGCAGGAGCAGTCTGGAGGTACAAAATATGGTTAGTTAGGATGAAAGTCAGTTCTGAGAGCACTTGAGAGCATTCTTTGCAGACTAATTTGTACTATTGCTGACAGCATACAAAAGGCATTAGCAGTTGTTTCACTTCTTCTTTCTCCTTTTGCTCACTACATTTCAGAAGCAGGGTGATAGCCCTCCTGCAGCAGGATCTCCACATCAATCCTCACTGATGTGTGAGGGTTCCCACAGCAGATACTTCCTGTTCTGGGGGGGAGGGGGGCATATTACTGACAGCACACTGCCTGCCTAAAGAGACAGAACCAGCATCAGGAAACACCGCTTTTCCATAAATGGCTGGAAATTCTTCCAAAGTCAAAGGAAACTATACATACATGCTATAAAAAGGTTTCAGAAAAGGAAGTTACAGTCCTTTCATCATCAGGGAAGGAAGGAAGCTCACTGGAAAAAAAGTGTTTTGTCATCACTAAATCTCTAGAAGTTTGCTAAAAAAAGCAGAAAAACAAACCTTATTTCTAAAGAGAGTATTTTAAGATCTGGCTTTACACAAGTGTACACACAGCAATCAGCTGCAGCAAGCTGCAAAATACGTGGTAAGATGAATCAACACAAGGAAACATGCTTTAATTTCATATCTGGAAACTTCACACTAAATCAGAAATAAATTTGTTTCAATTATTTTGCTTTGTAAAGTTCAGGAAAGCCACACTGACACTTAATTATAACAGAGGGTGTTCTGTTGTTGCTTGTTTTTCCTCAACTCAGTGCACTCCTTTTCTGTATTGATACGTTTTAATTTCACTAGATATGCTGCCTTGAGTAGCCCATTGTACCCCTTCTGGGGTGGAGTCGCCCAAAGAGCTCACTTCTTCAATTCTAGATACCAAAACAATAAACACATGCAAAAGATAGAAAGAAGTGTTTGTTTCTGATAGTACTTCCTAAAATGCAATGGACATGCATAAAAATATTTTCTGCTCAGAAGTACAGATGGACCAATGGCAAAAGATCTCATAACAGTTACAAAATGCAATGGTCAATGAAAACTTGACTGCGTTTCTAATTACTTATCAAAAGATGATGGGCAAGATAGAAGAATTAAAACAGTATTTTGTTGGCATTCTTTCAGTTTATTCAGTAGAAAACAGAACCAAAACAAGAGTTTACTTACAAGCAGCTTCATCAACTGATAATTCACTGGCCAGAATCCCACCAATTTTACTGAAAGATGGCATCTGTATGCCATACTTCTCTAGCTCCTTTCGCATGTTGCTGATTTCTTCCTCTGTTTGAGTACAAAAGAAAAGAAATTATTAGAAGAAAATCTGAGCAACATCATTGTGAATCACCATACCTACAAATACTAGTGCAATTTTATTTTATTGAAAGCAAATGTGATCCGGGGTTCTTAGCAGCTTTTGTCCCTATGTTCTGAAGAAAGCTAAGATACGACAAGTATTCTGTACAAATTCACTCCCTTCTGCCCTTCAAAAACAGACATTTATTAAAAATTGCAACCTCCCACATATTTAGTTAGGATCTGCTCTGTACAACCCTAAGGGAGGAGAAAGACCGTAATGGAAAATATGCACAATGTTAGCAGATTTACTGCACGAAGGAGTTACGTAGTACATGATTAGATAAGCAGTTTATTACCTGTGAAGTCTACTTTTCCCAGTAGGTCCTGAATTTGTGGCGCTAATCCTAGTTTGAACAGATACAAACTACAAAGGAAAAAAAAAATGCATTAGAAGACGTTGGTGTGTTCACTATTCAAGCGTGTGTTTCCTAGAATAACTGCCACTCTGAAGGTTATCCTTCAACATCTATCTTTCACGGAGGGATACAGAACAAATTTATCTTCTCGCTGCATTTTACCTGAAGTTTCAAAGAAGGATCTGTAAAACATAATGTTATTTTGTCTCAGATCACAGAGGAAGTGTGAACTAGTAACTGCTTTCCACTAAGGGATTCTAAAGAAGTTCAAGAGTTAATATGGTCAAGAATCAGATATGAATATACTTTAGCATAGCTCATTACTTTGGGTCTGTAATTGTTTTGACTTGAATTCATATATTCTTACAATTAGTTAGCTGAAGGCACACAGTTCACTGACAGCCTTCTTACTAAGTGTAGGGGAATATGCACTTAGCGCCCCTTTCAAGTATGTTTGTGACATTAACCAGTTTGCTTTGGCAGAATGAAGTTTAATGTGAAAGTGCTCTCCAGGAACAAGTATTTTTGATTCAGTATAGTATGAATAAAAACCAAACAGGTGTACTTTTAATACCTAGAGCTGAGGTGTTGTCTGAAAAACAGCTGAGTAAATTACATATTTTCCACAGTATCCTCCGAACACTAGGCAGAAATTCATTTATTTTCTTTTATCGGTGAAACTCAATGAACAAAATAAAGCTTTGTGAACAGGGACCAACTATCAACAGGAGGATTTTAAAGAAGACTGAAATAATGTGTTCCTTTGACAGGATCATTCCAGATCTCTTATTCAAATTACTTCATCTACATCTTTATACATTGCAGATGAGCACAGTGGTTTAGCATCTGCTCGCTGAAGGGGACATTTCCCTTTTGTTTGCATTTTTAACTTCTATTTTGTCTAGTAGGAAATTGCAGGATGAGATTTCAGATCCAGTATTTGTAGTTGCCATAATTGTTTCAGAGCACAAAGGATAAGCATTTCATCTTCCATGCTACTGCTCCTCTGTGCTGTCAAAACCTGGATGGATACACCAGCACATCTCATACAGGCACACTTTTGAGCGCTGCAGTTTGTCAATTGCCATTCTCACCTTTCAAAACAGTGTTAAATACAAGATGCAGCAGGATAAAAAAAAGGTACATGACTACAATAATGAGCCAAGACCTTTCTTCACCCTCAGCTGCCAATCTCTTCTTGCAGGCTTATAAAGAGATTCTACTGCAGGCTGATAAAAAGATTTACTGCAGGCTAAAGACAGGGCTGGAACCTTGGTTGAAGTGCTGGAGATCATACAGATGCACCAGCAATTGTGGAAATCAGCACAGGGCTGATCAGCATTTTGGGGGTAATCTCATTAGGGAGATGCAGAGAAGAAATGAGTGATATGAATGAGAGACTCATGTTTTGGCTGTTCAAAGCTTCCAGGAGGATGCTGGGCCATGAGTGTTACACTACTTTGCTTGGATAAGATTATTAACCACCAGGTGGTGCTGAAAATTTGAGTTCTGCAGGGAACACAAGGAGAATTCTGCTGTACACTAAGGAATGAGTTCACTTGAAACAGCTTGCATAAAGCATTTGTGCATATAGCATGATCCTTGGGGATCTCATAAAATCAAAGTGGGCTTGGGGTTTGGAAGGCTGCATAGGAGGCAGTGGGAGGGTGGGGAATACAATGGGGAAAGAGCTCTTCCCAGGTGAAGCTCCGCTTGCATCAAACCAATGTGGAGCTGTAGTTCTGATTAACCAGAGACTCCTCAATCTTGTTTAAGCTTAGCTCATGTTTAGCATGCTATAACAAACAAATCTGAAAATAACATGTTTTCATAAGTATATGCTTGTTATTCTCTCTTCCTAGGAAAACATACATTTGAAACTGTCCAGCCTCAGAACTAGTTCGTCCAGAACGTAGTGCAATTTTCTTGTAAAGATAGTTTGAAAACTATGTATTTTAGGGAGCAGTGGAGACAGAAGAGTCAAAATCTGAATCACCACTACTTAGGAATAAGAATCATCATTAGCGTGTACATTTAACTGAGGGAGGTGTTTAACTCATTTAGACCAGGACCAAATCCAAAGATTTCTTAAGAAAAATGGTGCAAAAAAAAAAAGAGACTAATACTTTTGTATTTTTAAGGCTGATTTAAGCATTTAAGTATCAACATGAAAAAGTACGAGGGTAACAGTACTTATCAGGAATCTAGAAATTGCTTGCTAAGTCACTCCTTCCTGGACAGATCAGGGCTGCTTCTGACAGAGCAAGTTGTTCCACATGCTCTAAGGGCAATGGTCTTAATTTCAGGCTTGAAGCAGAACATACCTCCAAAATATTTAAACAGTTTTGCTTAGAATCATTTCCTGTCTCCAGGCCCTCCATCTGCTCAAAGATCAGTGAAACCCAAATAGTTGAAGACTTTCATATGAAATGCTAACATTTGGTTCCATTACATAGAGTAAAATCTTTTTCACTCTAATTAAAGAGGCAATTTTAAGCACTTATGCATACTGATCTTTGCAGGAAATTAACTTAGGAAAAAATCTTAACTGGAGATGGTTTTGGTTTTTTCAAGTATGAGACTAAGACAAAATATCCTATCTGTGTTAAACTCCTGTAGCTTCATTGGGAAATTCAAGCTTCCTGTGTTGGGGTAATAACTTGGTAATAGCTAAGCAAGAATAGAAAGTAGGCCAGCTGCTTACCTCTCAAAGTGCTTAACTTTTCTAGGTTACAAGCCCTTGAAATTTGAGCATGTGCTCCAAGATGTATTAGAATTTAGCACTTAAGCCCTGTGGTGATTTTCATATAGTGATCTAATTCGTATGTAACAGATGGTAAGGGAAAATCCTTGCGTGCCATTTCTGCTTCTAGGTGCTGTGTGGCCAGACCCAAGAACTTTTCTAGGGTCAGTGATCCCCATGCTGGCTTCCCTGCCAAGGATGCTCAAACAGACCCAGGGAGCAGAATGGGGCGGAGGCAGGTGCTTGGAATGGAGCTGAAGGCAGGCAACAGCAGGGTAGTGGGAAGGGAAACAGAGCTGGCTTCTTGCAGCTCAGTGCTCCAGACACCAGCCCAACTGCTGGTGACCAACTGCAAATGCTGCTGGTCAAGCAGTGCCCTGTCCTCAGTACTACCATCTCCCAGGCTGTTATCAGCACAGACTGCCTGTAATTCAATACTGATACTGGACTTTGAATTGAGAGATGATTATAACATGCATTCTAGAAACAGGTCTGTAAGTAAACAAAGCTCAGCAATTGTTTCTTTGATTCCTACACCCTGTCATAGCAAAGCACCATAAGCAAAGTGTGTTACAGAAATCTATTTCTAAAATAATAGATCAGAAGCAAGGAATTACAGCTTTGTGCTGATATGCAGTGAGGAAAAAATTCAAACAACAAAGTCTAGGAAGTGAACTCAAACATCATGGACTGGCCCTGACAGGGACATTAATCCTGGGACAGCTAGGGAACAGAAATTCATATCAGAGGCCAATACATTGCAGAATTCAATTTAAGAAGCAAAAAGTTATTGCAACTGCAAAATCTAGGGAGATCTTATGAGATGCCAAGGTGCTGCCTTGTTGTTCAAGCAACATTCAAACCCACAGTTGATGAAGCCTTTGCTCTGCAAGAATACACCTATTGGAAAAGCTCATAGTGATCTCTCACCTTGTGCAAAACATCTGAGCTGGCTGTGATACCAGCAGGGGGAATGCAGCACAACCTCTCACTTTAGCGGTGAGCCTTTCAAGCCCACATTTCTGATGTAGGAAATCACCTCAGGCTTGCACAAGACATTAGCTGGCAGAAGAGCCAGACCTGTGAGGGCTGAGGCAAGTGTTGCCTCACACGGTCCTGGACAGTTAGCATTACAGCAGTCACAGCAATTTCAGATGGCAACACTTGTCAGAGCTAACAAAAATCATACAGCAAAGTTACTGAGTCTGAACTGCTAGCACTTGGGAGAAGATGAACTTTGGTGGTTTGCTGTATTTATTGGCAGAAAGTACACACAGGAGTGTAGAAGCATGCGCACAATTTTAAGGATTAGACTGTAAAAAAATTTAATAACAGCATGCACTGTATGGCTCCTGACTTATACCCATGGGACAGCTGATGTGTCTTTGAGTGTCATTAGGAAAAAAAGTGAGGTTTTGGATATAAGTTACATACTAGGCTTGTGGAGGTGTAGTTAAAGTAATAAAAAGGTCTCTGTGCACAGGAAATGAGCTGGGAGAGCTGTGGGAGGGAGGAGCTGCCTGCCCACATCTTTGCCTCTTACAGCAGGGGTGGCATGAGGCAGATGTTCAGTGCTTTCAGTGTGAAACATTACAAGGAATTCCTTGCAGAAGGACAAAAAGACTTAAGCTCTACTTTAATGATGAGGCTAAAGCCCTCCCAGATTTCACATTTGAAATTGAATTGCTAAGAATTTCAAAAGCTTGGAAAACATTACATTTCCTATGAATGACTTAATAGCACAGTTATTATTTGTTCTACTTTGGGGCAAGAGGAATGCCAGTTCATTTTCACTCTGATCAGCAACTCTGTTCCCACAGTTATACTAATATTTTGCTAAGGTCTTTTTAAATTTAATTAATTTTTGGCATGTGTTATTTCAAAATAGATATGAAAACAGAAACCATTTTGTGAAGGTTATATACTGAGCGGGATATTTGCATTAAATTCAGTAGTACTTCATTTTTATTTTGGAAATAATTTGTCCTAGTTTTACTTTCATCCCTAGTGTTAAGTCACTGAACCTGTAAATTCTGATGGATTGTGACGTACTGGTTGTACTAATGCTGATCAAGACTTGGACACTTAAATTAGTCACTTTAGCTTTTACTTCCATCAGCAATTACCTTAAAGCATGAATGCAATATATCATCCTAGGTATGTTTTTCCTATCATAGACATCTGTAGTCTCTGGATAAAAAATCTGAAAAAAAAGAACAAAACAAAAAGAATATACAGTTAGAATGAAATAAAGGTAACTGGGCAGAAGAATAGCTAAAATGGGCTCCCTGCAGATCACTACCTTGGAATCACAGAAATTCAACTGTTATCTCTATACATTTATGAATAAAATCTCTTCTCATGCTATTTTATCTTTATCTATAGTTTTCATAATAAAGAATCTAATAGAGCCTGAAGTTTAATATTAGAATGGAAAGCGAGGAAGATAAGCAGACAGGATTTTGGCAAGACAGTTAGAAAAGACTCTTTGGCAAAAGCTCAGGACATAGGATTTCTTCTCCTTCATACACCCAAAGCTTAGGACACAGTTATTTACTAGGTGGTGTTGGTTCACTTTTGCAAGACTTAACAATTCAAAAACATCCAAACACCAATACCCCCAGCACCAGTAACAGAAAAAAATATGTTCAGATGTAGGAGTGTAAAATAATTTAGTCAAGAAGTCACACTGTGAATTCCAGTTCTGGTCCTACTACCAGTTTGTTCCCGGCCTTAGTCCCAGTCACAAACCATGGCTCTTCTGTGGAAAAAAAAAATAAAATGAAAGGAAAGCCGTGGCTATCCTTGTGAGCTGGCAGCACACTGCAGCTCAAGACTGGGCAGTACATTGGCCAACAGAGCAAGACTGAGCTGGCCAGGAGCACGGTGCCCTCCTCATTACTTGCACACTGTGGCTTTGGGAGGGACACATGGGAAATCTTCTGGCCACAGTGCTCCTCTGCAACAGAGACAAAAGCCTTTGGAAGAAGAGGGAATCAGCCAGCTGAAGAGGAGACTCAGGCTTGCAAACAGCTAAAACACAGTTGACCTAGGAAAGGCATCACCCCCTCAATCTTCATCATGCCCGTGAGAGCAGTCAAAAGGAGCTCTTTTTTGTTTACAGGCTCCCACACAGGGAGCCGGTCCCATTTTGCAGTTCCCAGGCAGCCATCTGAGCATCCGTGCTGTGCCCAGCCTCGCACAATGTGGGGCAGACCCACACCGAGCACTCACCCTGGGGCTGCTCCTCAGGCCTGCAGGTACCAAACCAGCAGGGCAAGTGAAGTGAGTGTTTCCACACAGCCCTTTCTTTAAAAATTTTCATCCAAAGGAAGACTCACTGGTGCCCAGAAATAGCAGGAGAGAGGGAGATGAGAAGCGCAGACCCGTGAGAAGGGAGGTAAGTGTGAAAGGTGACCCAAGAAAGCAGCTGGAGGAAGAAGAGCAGTACAGCCACACCAGGACGTACAGGGTCAGCCTGGAAACTGGGCAAAGGCAGAGAAACTACGACATACGTTAGGAGGAAGAGGCAGCAAAAGACATCAGAGGTAGCAACCAAAAGGAAGAAAAAGTTTTCCAGTTCTAATCCTACCACATTCAGGCCCCCACCAAGACTGTACTAACAATAAAGTACAGCTAAAACACTACTACTATCCCCTTCTGACTCTCAAGATAAGCACCCTGAGTATTCTCCCCCATGGCGCTCATCACCCACAGCACCAAGCACAAACCAAGCAGCATTATTTTCTCTTCAGATATGTGTCTGAACTAGCCCTCCCAAGAGGCTTACCATACACAAGTTTAGACTTGGGCAGTTGAAAGGAGACATTACTGAGTCACTGCCTTGATTCTGTTCCCTTGCTAAATTCAGATGCTTACCTTAGGCAGACCGATAGACTCCATTGCTCTTAGCCACTGCACGGTGTTATCAGTGTGCCGAAAATGAAGTCCTGATCTCTATGGGAAACACAGGAGGAAGAGATGATAAAAACAACGCTTACATTCTCTACTGATTACTCTGCTGCTTCCCAATTTTGTATCCTGAAGCAGTTTTCCCTCATTTGACCTGGAGACCCCAAGCATCATAGTTGCAATCCTGTTAATGAAGCCGCCTAACGTATCAACAAACTCACTATGTCCAACTCATGGAATCATGAAGACTGGGGAAGACCATTAAGATCATCGAGTCCAACAATCAGACCACCAGCACCATACCCACAAATCATGTCCCTGAGTGCCACATTCAGCCTTTTCTTGAAAAGCTCCAGGAATGATGACTCCATCACCTCCCTGGGCAGCCTAACCTTCCTGGGCTGTTCTAACGCATCACCAGTCAGTCACCATATTTTTCAATTATTCAACTCATGCTTTTATAAAAGATAAGCTAGATTTGAAACCAGATTTATGGATATCAAAAGAAGAATTTAACCATAACTATGTCCTAACCATGATTCTATCAAGCACATGAAAGGAGAGCAACTTAATTTATGAACTTCCAAACAACAAACAGTGATTACACCTCTAAAACTTGGATGTTTGAGTTTTTCCTGAGCCCTCTACAGACTGAAATAAAGCATTGAATAGAGGGGTCTTATGCTGTGCATGTTTCTGTTACTGATAGTCTTGTAATTAACAAACAGCTCACTGACGTAGCAACCCAAGCCTAATTTCTTTGCTTTAGTGGTAAATTTGGTAACAAAAATAGGCACAGATCTAATGAAGGGAATGTCCCTCCATACAAGATTAATAAAATCAGAAATAGTTATCAAGTTTAATTATTAATTTATTTTTTATTTTTTGGCTCCTTTTCCTAATAAGGAATAATTGCATGAATAAACCTCCCGTTTCGTGGAGACAGAAATATAATTTGTTTGGCTTTAAAAACATTAAGCGTCACTAATACTGTTTTTCCTCTTATAAAATATTTCTAAATTTTCATACTGGCTTCTTAAGTGCTGTACATCTCCCATCTTATCCTGACAGGCTTACAAAAGAGACGTAGAAAATGGACTAATCATGCTCATGGATCTTCAAGAGCTAGTCAATAGACAATTTTTTGAAAATAGAAAGTTATTACCTTGTAACGTTCCTGCTTCACATCATAGATCTTTTTGTCTGACACCAGATTGGGGGCAAAGAATTTTGCAAGCTTGGCAAGATAAACACCATTCCTTAAGCCTTCTTCCAGCTCAGTAGTAGGGGGCAGCTCTTCTTCCAAGCAGACCTCCATCCACCTATACAAAGACATTGTTTAAGAAATACTGTTATCTGCAGCTTCAGTGCATTTGATCTGACATCCTTCCCCATAGCTATCATACTTTTCAAGTCACCACTCAACAATCACAGTCAGTAATGGGAATGAGTATACAGGCAGAAAGAGAAAATACTCATATTCATTAACAAAGCAGATCAAAACAATTAGAGTCCAATTTGCACTGCATGCTAAGGACCCATAAATAACCTAATCTCTTCTGATGTGTCTCCCAGAGGATGTCTAATTTATTTTATTTTCATACTGCTGTGTAAAGATCTTCTGAGCAATCCCGGGCTTTTAAGTAGGTAGTGATTTGCCCTGAAACCAGAAGAAAGAACAGGGTGCTATGTATTACTGGTGCTTCCATTTTAGGAAGACTAAAAGATAATGTTGAATGATGAGGGCATCAAAGCCAGCAGTGCAAGGGGTTGTCTTGGTTCCCAATGCCTAGGTGTGCTAAATTCGTGGCAAATTCAGCATCTTATCATCCTCCTTTACCAGGCAGCAGCCCTTCATCTCCACTCATGACACGTGTGTCATTGCTGATGGAAAGATCTGAGCTTTTCATTGAAACAGCCCATCTGAGCTCTGTCCAGCAAGGTCTTGGCTGAAACATTTCCACTACTCATCAGTGGAAAGGCCTTCTTGTTCAACATCTTTCAAGGTGAAAAAGTTTTTTTTTTAGATTTAGGTATGACACTAGACAGAAAACAGTCAATATATAACCAGTTCAGAAAATCTTTAAAAGACAAAACCCTTTTATCCTGTACGTTTATAATGCATAGAAAAGAAACACTGCTATCAAAGTATCCTGAAAAAGATTACTTCTGTACCAGAAGTTGCTTGCATTGGCGGCCTAAGTATTCTGGCCGTGTAATCATATTCTCATTTCTAGTAGCTAGCATTAGAAGAGTTTTAAATCTGTTTCCTCTTTTTTTTTTTTTTTTTTTTTTTTTTTTCCCTTTAGGAAATCTATCCTTTTGTTAAAAAGATATTAGTATCTTCAGTTACGTTCTTTGCCACATATGATGATATTAGTTTGCCTCACTGTCACTAAGGCAGGCTCATGGTACGCTGTACAAGACAGCATTACAAATCTAGCATCACATCCACAAGAGTGAGTTCGGAAACCAGAAAGCTGGAATCCAGGCTGAAAATGAGCCAGTTTTTCCTCACTACATCATTTTGTTTCACATTAAAACTCAAGACAAATGACCTATTCCATTACACTTTTGGATTTGTTACAAGACATATGAAAGTTGTTTCAGTGAAGCACAGACTACCCAAATAGCTCTTCAGGAAACCACCAGCCATAAATCTTGGCAGTATCACACAGAGTTGGATGTCACTGGGGAAATTGTAGTTTGCAGGGCAAAAGCTGCTTTGGGAAGAAGGATTGTATCACTGAGACACATTTCTGCTCTGTTCTGCATTGCACACTTACATGTTATGGCTCTATGCAGAGAATTCCAAAAGTCATCTTTATTAATGATGCTTTATAGAATGAATAAATGTGCACAGTAAGGCAAAACATAGAATACTTTAGGTTAGGAGGCACCTTTAAGGTCATCAAGTTCCAACTCCCTGCTATATGCAGGGGCACCTCCCTCGAGACCAAGTTGCTCAAAGCCCGATCCAGCCTGGCCTTGAATGCTTCCAGAGAGGGGGGACATCCACAGCCTCACTGGGCAACCTGTTCCAGTGTCTCACCACCCTCAAGTAAAGAATTTCTTTCTAAAAACATCATAACATTTGTCTTCTTCAACACAGAGGAAGGTATTAAAAAGAATACATATTCCAGTTTGTAGCAAAGGTGAATTTCACCTGAACCAGTCTACTATTCCTACATTATTTCCTAAAACACATCTTCTGGAAGTATGACCCTGACAGCAGAAGGAGCATGCTGAGAAATCAAAAGGTGGCAGTCACCACAAGCTAGAGCTGATCCTGTTGTCCACTGAGCCATCTCCAGCGATGGAAACTATACACCTCACAACAGCACTCTTCATCAGATCCTTCACACCTCTGAACTCCAACTTTCTTGTCAGGACACAATCCATTACTGTTGATGAGGCAGAGAAATGGATACTGGTACAAGGTGGAAGCTGCTCTTTCACTTAATTTAAATAATGGGAACTCTGAAAAAAGAATCTGTTTTGTATTCGTTTCCTGCATGGTGACAAGCCCAAGTATGGAACCATCTTGTTCTGGACGGTGAGGCTCCCCTCAGCAATTCAGTGAGTGAATGCAACATAAAGAAGAAACTGAAAACTATATGAGGAAGCAGTGAAAACAGAAAAAAAACAGAATCAAAAATACAGTTGTCAGTCCACCAAGTACAGATAAATATGAGTAGTCTTTTCAGAGAGAGAAACTTACTAACTCAGTGGTAAAAAGGAGAAAGTAGAGAAAGATAAGTGGAGTATACCTAAAAACAAAAATAATTACAAACTTATGTCCACTTGTAGCTAAAAATCTTTAAGTTATATTAATTCCAGAAAAACACTCTCCCAGGTCAGCAATAGGACAAGCATCTTAGAGCCTTTTGGAACACAGTGGATAAAATAGATGTGATCAAGTTACATATAACACAAGTTTTGTCGATGTTTGGAAGCTGCAGAACTTACTCACCACAGGAATTACAGTGAGTCCCTGCAATATACAAACACTGAGTTTCAGTTGTGCCGCTCAACTGTTAGTCTCTGCTTGTGTACACCGAAACATCTGCAGCACCTATTTCCAGTTGTTGCTACTACAATAGTTTTGGTCTTGGTGCACCAATTTTGTTTAAAAATAATTGCACTTCTCAACAGGACAAAGTATTACTTGTAAGGCTAGTGAAGTGAAGTTCTGCTTTTCAAGATGCAGTTTGGGAAGTTTATAAAAGTTATAATATGATGTGGTGCCAGCAGCAAGAGTAGGCTGTAGTGAAAAAACAGAAATCCCTTCAACTTCTGTTTTTGAAGGAAACAGATAATATCTACCTGACCATAAGAATTTATAGGTTCCTTTGGAGTAATTTATTTTTTCTTTAGACTGAAAAAGAGCCAGCATTGCCTTTGGCTCTCCCACTGTTTTCCTGAGCACACAGTACTGCAGCATCAGCATTAGATTTAAAGTCTGTCACAAGAGTTGTTCCATAAAAAAAAAGAAAAGTTAATACCATGGCTATACCAGAGGAAGTGTCTATAACTCAGCAGTATGCAGTATACTTTTCTCCAGTATGAAGCTTGTGGAGTGACAGTAGTATAGCTATCAAATATGCACAGTCCTTTTCTACAGTACAAACCCGAAACTACTACTGTGTTTTTAACAACCATAAATGGCAAATGCATGCCACAGAAAGATACCCTCATGGTGAATACAATGGTGGCTTGGTCACTAGTTACAGCTACACCCAAACCCCACTCTGTGGGGCAGGAAAAAAAGCAGTGTCAGGAAACAGACTGAAGTGTGTAATGCTGCTGAAGTTGTGGAACAGCATCACCAAAAATTAGCCTATCATTTAAATATTCCTGTGGTGCTAAGCATGTTTGCTTTGTTCTTATTTTGGTTTCAAATGTATAAACAGACGTTTTCCTGAAAAAAGACACTCTGGATCTTATATAAGTATAAATAACTATGCCAGTAAGCAAAGCCAACCACCTTTTAATTTCTTTTCACTCCAGCAGTTGTCAACACTGATTTGCCTTAAAAAAGTTAAAAGAAAGAAAAACTTGATCAATAGAAATAGGCCTCCAGAACCAATGCAGTATTGCAGAGCCAGCCAGGAGTGAGTATTGAGGTACAAGAGGTACAGTTTCCATTTTCTCTGCTCAGTTCTTTTTGGTTTTTTTGTTTGTTTGTTTTTCTTTTTTTTTTTTTTTTTTTTCCTTTTGGCAGTCTGAGGCAGAGAGATTCAGCAGTGAATTTCTGGCAAGATAACAATGATTTCTTCTGTGCCAGACCTATGAGCAGTAAACAGCATACTACATCATCAGGAGACTCCAGTCTCCGGATTTAAACACAGAAAACAGCAGCAGTGTAACAAGATCAGACCTGCACTTTAAAAGAAAAAAAAAAAAAAAATTGAATCTCATTCAAGAAAAGGGTCAAGGGAACTGGAAGCACTAGTGCTGCACTATGAACTCCACCAGTTATGAGGTTGTCACTGGCAATCTGTGTGGTCAGCAAAACACACTGCTGGCTGAGGGACTTGAAATGCTTAAGCTAATGCTCGGCAGAGAATACATTGTACAACCTGCCCAAAGCCCATTGCATTTGGCACGTGCTGGATTCAGCAGCAGAAATTATATTTGACTACCCTTCTCTCTTGGTTTTGTGCCACAAGATGTGGATTCAAAGGACACCAGATTTGTATCTCCTGAGAAGCAGAGGCAAGGTACCAGAGTCAGACATCAAAACACTGTATGCTGTTATGAAAAAGGTATAGTGAAAACAAGGTAAAAACAAGTTACCACACATTTACTACTTCCCTGACTCACAACCGCAGCCCTTCAATCTGCTCTTGCACATCCGTATCAAAAGGAAGTAGAAGTTTTCAGCCAGTAGTTACTCTAAAGCCATCTCATTCCACAGAAAGGATGACAGTTTCTTTACAAGGAGTGTGGTTAGGCCCTGGAACGGGCTGCCCAGGGAGGTTGTGGATGCCCCGTCCTTGGATGTGTTCAAGGCCAGGTTGGACGGGGTCCTGGGCAACCTGATCTGAATGTGTATGTTTGGTGGCCCTGCCAGGCAGGGGGGTTGGAACTACATGATCCTTGGGGTCCCTTCCAACCCGGGTGATTCTGTGAAAAATCTGTGAAGTCACATTACTAGAAGAGGACAAAAAGTAACCACCAGTCCCAAAACAAAATGTTTGGCTCCTACATTAAATAAAAATCCCTCTGTTTCAGACATTATCTCAAATAAGGAATTTGAAGATATTTAGAAATACAGAGTAGCTGAACCATGAGAACTGGAACATTTGAAGTGCTACATTACGCCTCTAATTTCTGAATCTAAACATTTGCTAAGAAATCTCTGCTCTTAATTCTTCACTTACTTTTGTTCCCTAATGCAGAAAGCGGTGGGTTTTCTGTTTTTTATTTATTTTTACTAACGGTCCTCCAAATACTGTTTCTAAAAGGATGCTGACAGTGGCAGAAGAGAGCTCGGTGCATTTTGTGGCTGAGCAAAGTAACCAACCAGACATCTTAGAAAAGGATTGTTTCACAGCTACATGCTATTTCTAGAACAAAAACATGCAAAACTTGCAGTGATTCAATGAAAGTCAATACAGACAATTCAAATAGTATCATAACAAGTATGAGTTTTACCAAATAATTGCAAATAATGGCTTGTAGGCTTCCCTTAGAGATTGTGCAGAGCAGTGACAGAGCAGAGAGAACAGAAGTTAAGAGAATAGCTTTTCTTTCCAGCTCTTTTCTCACACTCTGGTGCATACAGTCCCAAATCTTGGTCACAGCTGGAAGCTTTGGCTCAAGTTAGAGGTACTGCTCTGTGCTGACAACTTACCACTGGAGCCAGACATGTTGGTAACACGGTTTAAAAGTGAGTCTGTAGATTCCTACTCCAGTAACAGTCTCCATTGAGTCTCAAGTTTTATCAGCTCCAGAAATACAGTATGAGAATAAGTGAGTTACTGAAGCAGCATGAAGAAGGAACTCATGATGCAGGCTACTACATTTCTCTAATAGTACATACAAAATATAACATGATGCAATATTACAGGGGATATTGTGACTAATGTCACAAATTGTCACTAATTGTCTAATGTCACTAATTGTGACCTCAGAACTTCATCTCAACATATAAAACGACTATCAAATACCATACCAAGAGATTTTATATTAGATAACAGTGCTTGGATTTTTAATTTTTTTTTTTGCCCCCTCCACAAGTCTGTGTGTCCCCCTGATCTTCAACTGCTTTAAGATTTAGCAGCATCACAACTTATTTTTATGATTAAGACAGGTATTATTTAATCCAGCAGGATACTGACTTCTAGCAAGAGCTACACTGCAAACTATGAAAAACCTGTATATACGTTTGTCATGCACACGTATTAAAATGGTATGGATCTCACTGTGCAGACCTGCATTCAGGTTGCTGCAATATTCATCTCCCTGATCAAAGTCCTCCAGATGAAGGTCATTCAACTTCGATGAGTAGAAACAAGAAACTGTGACAACTTGCTCATGTGGTTTGGCACACTGAAACAGCAGTAAATCATTTCAGCAACATTTTTCCACACCAGATTTCTGCTGCCATAGAAACACCATCATGTTTACAAAATAATCTTCAAGGTGTTATAAAAATCTGGTTCACAAGATGGCAGTGCAGATACTATTTGTTATTATAATCTGGTTTATTTCACAAGACCTTTATGTGGGTTAATCAGTGATTAGAGTCCACAAGGCAACCTGCTGCTCAGGAAACCTGTGGAGCAGTGACATGGCCCCAGGGCCAACACAGTCTACTGGGCATCCAGCAGCACCCAAGTCCTGTTTACTCAGCACTTTTAAGGTGAAAAAATCCTTAGAGACTCTCCAGCAAGCAGTCTATGACCCTACAATCCTATGTGCAACAGCATGGCAATCAGAACAGGCTTTGTTTTGCTGCCTGTTCTGTTTGTAGTGACATTAAGATTTAGCACTGCATATCAGCCATGAACTTGACAACTGCTCTATGAGATAACGCAGTGAGAAGGGCCAATACCAACAAAATCCAGGCTGGTGATCACACAGCTGCTCTGCCTTATTGCCCAGCTCCTAGCCCAGCAGCAGGCTGCCTTGGTACGAGCACTAAAGAGATAGGAAGGAAAGTGGAGTAGTGTCACCAGATGCATTTCTCCAGAGGAAAGCCCAATTTACTCTTATTGACTGAAAGAACAGTACTCTGAGGTTACCTGACCAAATGAAGTAAAATATTAAGTCGGAGATTGGTCTTCTCCCAAGGACACTGTGAGATGTTCACAATGAAAATAACAGCTCAGGCTCTCATGTTTCATAAAACTCCAGAGTCAAGCCCTGTTTTAAAGGCAATTTCTGCAACAAGCGACAACACAAATTCACCAGTGGCCCAGCGGCCCCTGGAAGCATCATTTGGGAGGAATGGCAGACTCAATTTTAATTAAATTTCAGGTAGCACAGACTTAAGCTCCAAAGTCCCACATGTAAAATAAAGAATCCATCTCCAGCCCTACAAAGCAAGAAGAGCTTTTATCTGAAAATATCAGAAGACCACATGGATTTATCTAAACTTAGTATTTTGCCATTCTGCATAGACACTGATTTGATAAACAAAAGCTAGCACAGGAATAAAAAACTTATACAGTAGTTTTTGTTGTTGGTATGGAAGAGTTACAAAAAAAAATAAATCAGTCCAAACATACGTTTAAGAAAAACGCTGAGGTCTCAGACACCAAGACTATAGTTTAGACTTGTATACTGCATATATTACTATATACTCTTGCATTTTTCCCTTGTTTCCTATGTTCAGTACAGCTGCAGTATGGCAATACACTAATGCACTGTGTCAAAACCAAAACAAGTATGTGTTATTTCATGTTCTTCAATTTTAAGAATTTTTTTTTCCTGGCACAACTTAATGGCCACTCAAGGAACCCTCTTGAGAGGAAGATAGTGCAATTTTGATCTGCAGCAGAAGATATGCTTCTTTGGCAAGCCATGAACACATTACAGAAGTGTAACCAACAATGGATGCTTCATATAAACTCACTTCTACATCATGCAAGAGACCTTCTAGTCTTATGAATACAGTTACTTTAAGTCTTTACCCAACATCTGTGCTTTATCACAGCAATAATTAGTATCTGAATGCACAGAAAAACAGCTGTAGTCTCTACAAAGCGTTCTATATGAGAATGATTTTGATGAAGCCTCTCAAACTGAACCAAACCTGCCCATAAAGAAGCTAGCAGTTCACCCTCTCTCAAGTTCCAGTGCATCACCAGCTGTGATGTTTATAGCAACTGTCATCACTAACCACTTGTGGAATGGCAGCTAAGAGACCTCCAGAACAGCATGATCATCTCTGCATGCAGTCAGATGTGGCTTCCATATTCCATAGCTGTACGGAGGGATATGTATGTATGTATGACCCTTCTTTCCAGGTAAGTAGACAGACATGAACACTATGTCTATAATCAACATGTTCACAGGATTGAAAAATTGACCAGCAAAGTAACTTCACAACATGTTCAGTATGACAGCCTTTATGTAGTACATGTGCTAAAATCAGGCCTGCCATTCAAAAATAGCAGTAGAAATATGCAGATCTGCAGATAAGAGTTGTGTATTTACTTGGTGATTAACAAGTTGGGATAGCAGAACTGCCCTCCTGGATGTGTGGGCTAAAGAACATGCCTGGTGCTATGCATGATGCAGAACAGGAAACACAACTCACACATGGCAAGATCTAGGGTTATCTCTGGATCAGTTCAACTCCACTGGTTCTAATTCAGATATCAGTATTTTACTGTCCAACATCTGATAAACATTACTTTGAAAACAACTAGCAGCAAGTATGCAGGTACAAAGATCATAAAGAAGACCAAGAAATACAGCTACTAGACATGCAGCTGGGACCTATAAAAAAGTGCAGGACAGCAGCCAAGTAAGAATTAAGAGACATGGATGAGAGAACAAGATGTTAAAGAAGTGAAAAGACTGAAAGAGTCAGCTTGTGAAAAGCTGAACTGTTGCTAAAAGCACTTATTGTTATGTAAACACTACGAAACAGCAGTAATTAGAGGGAGTTTGCTAAGTTTGAACTTTGTCTCCTGTCAAAAAGAAACACAAGATAGAAGAACAAAGTTAAAGCCAGTGCATTTAGCCAGGAACAGCACCTACAAGCTTTTTTCCATTTTCTTTTTCTCTTGCTTTTACAAGAAATGCTCTCCTCGTCTACCAAATCAGTGATATATCTAAAATTTGTGAAGTGCATACATACAAATCAGGCCTGTATCAAAGGAAAGAGATGTAGACAGCAAAGACAGCAAAATAATATTTAATAACCAAGAAGTAAGAAAAACAAGATATTCATTGTGTTCAATACTGCCGAAAATTAGCAGTCTTTCTACAGCAGTGACCAGCATTACAAACAGCAATGGCAGTCATATGAGGCCATTGAATGGCCTGTGATCAGTCACCTCAATTCAACTACTAAAGGAAAATCACAAGAAAAAAAAAAAAAAAGGCCTCACAAGCCACCTGGAACCTGACGTCTATTACCAGAATTTAAATTAGAATGGTTATGGAAAACTTCTGATGCTCCAAGACCATCTCACTATTCCAGTTTCAAAATTATATAGTGTTTTCTGCCTAGGTCTGGGGCAGTTAGTTAATACTGACTTACACTGAGTATTATATCTGAAATTCCTACACAATACCTAGGCCTGAGTTCTTGGTGAAGACCTGGCTACAATTTTTCCAGTGCAAGTCTTTCGAGAATTAGAAGAATGATAAAATTTTGCAAGCATCTCCAGTATGTCTTCCTAGGCAGTACTTACAGCCAGGAATACAAAATACCTTTAGAATACCTTTAAGAATGTGGTTAGCCCAAGCTAGGTTAGTTACAAGTGTGTAGAATCTTCCCTCAAAAATATTAATGACAGATATGACTAAAAGACTCTGAAAGACAAACTAATTTAAATGCTAGACTAAAAAAAGGAACTGGTAGTGTTCAGCAAATTGAAAGCTTAACAGCATGATTAACAATATCTCAAACAGCCAACACTTAGTGTACTATCTGGTTACAACACTTCAATTTAAGGGCTTTTAAGATCACCATTTCCAACATTTGCACATGTGAGGCACTTCTGTCTCCAAGAATGAATAATGCCATGTCCTTATCAATTACAATAATCACTGTGTGACAAAAATCTATCATCTAAGCCCCAGCATCAAGGCTACTCAGGACAGTAAGAGAGGTGCCAGAAACAATCATGAGCCCAACAGTCACAAACAAGTCACCTCATACTGGAAAAAATGAGCTGTTTCAACACCAGTTAATTCAACAAGTGGTTGATGGGGTATCAAGTCTGGCTTATAGCACCAAGCCAGGTGCTCAGGGCAACACGTGAGTGCTTCTGGACACTCAGAGTTATCACCTTAACAACCAGAGAAGCAAAATGTCAGATAACTCCTCACCACTGACACCCCAAGCCAGTGTTACACACAGCAGCTGCTCAATCACAATGACAGTGCTATAGCCATTACCGATCATCCAATTTAATCATGAGATTTGGGATAAGTAGAACTGCCTGGCAGGGCAGTAACCGCGGAATGTGTTGGATGTTGAGAACTACGTATATGAATCCTCAATATTTTGTACAAAACAGCAAATATAAAACAAAGCACCATTGTTTCCTTGTTCATATATGATGAAATAAATATGGAAGAAACTTAAAAACAGAAGGGGAGCTTGACAAAATTTATAGAGTATTTCCAGCTACTTATGGAGCTATGTTCTACAACAATGAGGTTTCCAGAGACTTTTCAGCCTGTTTAAGCCCTCTGTGAATCCTTAGGTGCATGAACTCTAGAGAACGATTTGTGCAGCAGTTCCTTTAGAACTGATTTCTAAGTTAGGCAAGAACTACAGCAAACAGAAACAAAATTGGTACCAATTGCTTTAACCAGTGCAGCATATCCTATTTGGAAATATTCCAGTACCACCTCCCCCGGCAACTCCAAGTTTTTTGAAACATAGGAAATTAATAGGAAATTAACATTGGAAATTAATGTAAAAGCATGTTTGAAAACAAAAGTTGTGACATTTTTATTTTGAAAACAAAGTGAGATGTAGGGCTGTCACCCATCATCCCCTATCATCCAGCCTCTTCATTAGAGATCTCATTTTTAGGTAAGTAAATCTCACTTTACTATTACACAAAAAGGTGATGCTACCTCAAAAAGGTGTAACAGGATATTACAGTGTTTCACATTACAAAGGTGACATTACTATTATATTGAGACTTCTCTAAAGATGGTACAATTATGCTTCCTGAAGTAGAAATTAACAGGACAAGAGAAGAACATTAAAATAGTAGGAAGCAGCAAATACCATCGAGGCACGGTTTTTGACCCTCAATAAGCAAACAATTTAACACAGGAAAAAATCCTGAACTTGAAACAAAAATATTTTAAGACAATCTGCCCTTCTGCCAAGCCTATTCATGACCTAGATACTTCGATCAAGTTAATCAGCAAACCATCACAGCTTGTTAACTCTCAGCCTTATACAGAGACCTAAGTGCCTTACGTTGCTATTTTGACATAAGAATTTGCTCCTCATCTTTCTCTTATCCCAAGCAAACACAGTGTTTGGTGTTGATCATGGAGGCTGTAGCAGTTATAACCAGAAGCCACACAAACCACTTCCTCTTAGCATTTGTATCTTTCTATTGTCTTAGATGGTCTTGTGCATTTTGAGCTACAGGCTGTTGCAGCCTTCAGAGCCAAATCATTGTCTGCAGTGTGATTATTCCTGTAAAAGATATCCACAGAGATGCTACTACCTCTCCTGAAATGCGCTGAAAGTTTAGCAGAAAAAAAAATCAGTACAAACAACAAATCACCTGACTCACAGGGTGGAAGACAATATGGCAACAAAGAGCATAAGACACTGTTCATACTGGAAAAGCAACTGTTGTGTGGCAAAGGAAAAGGAGTGTAACTGTCACCATGCCTTATGGTTCCTGCCACAGGAGTTCGTAGGGACCAGCAGGACAGATGCCAAATAGCCAGATTTATAGAGGAGAATAGAAAGCCCAGTGAATACTCTTGCCACTCCTGTCTGAAATGCAGTGTGAAAGGGCATCCTTTAGCCTGTATTATGTACAGTCTTGACAGGAGCACTGGAAGAACTGCTTGAACATGAGTGTAGTCACTGTAAATTTTGCTGATGTATTAAATCTAAAATTGCATAAGGAATTTTTCTTATGAAAAAGAAAAAAACTTGAGAGTCTTGAAGTACATCACAATTACTGCAGATAAAGCTTTTAACTAAGGAATCATTCTGACAGAGTCAATTAGATATTTGCCTTCATCTAAGACTTAAAAAGTACATCTCACAGAACTTGTGTGCTTCCTTTGAGACCCAGCCAAACTCTTAACACATTTTACTTCAGCTTTCCATATGAAGAATCAACATAAGGAAGACATCTCCATACACTTCTCTTTCTCTTCAGTAAAATCAAAATGTATATTCAAAGAAACTGAATAGCCCAGTTGCTCTGAATTTCAAACATGAGTTCTACACTCAGTGGCTATTGCAGGAGTGCTGGTTTTGCAATTAAATGAGAAGCGCAGCAGAAATTGCATGTTTGCACACATAATAGTAGTAGTCATTCTGCCACCCTTACTTCCTTGTAAAGGAGTCAACCACTAAAATTTTGGATTGTTCTTTCCAGCTTACGAACAGGAGACATTTCTAGAGACAGACACTTCCAAGTTGCCCGGCTTAGTGCTGTTTTCTTCAGACTACATGAAGGGTAGTTTCTCCAAAGTGGAAAAGCAAATCTCTTTCTGCTTGCTGAGTCAGATCTCATAGAAAAGTGAAATGGCCTGTTCTTCCATGACATCAAACTATTTAGCAAGCCAAACTTCTAGAAAAGCATCCTAACTGTTGATCAAGCATTCAGCCACTTACAATGCATTTGCCACAAGATTTTGGGTTTGTTTCAGAACATCAAGCCTCAGTCCCTCAAATTTCAAAATCCATGTTCAGGAAATACCTGCAGCATTCATCACTGCAGTCCTGCTCAGTAATACAGAGTAAGATGAAGTGACACTTTGCAGTAATGCACTAGAAGCCGAATTTGAGGAAAAACCACAGTTCAACTGTTAAGGATGTGTTAGACTACAGTTCTTGTGAAGGGAACTAATAACTGTTCATAGATAAGAAACCCAAATCAGCACTACCTTGTGCTTTAAGGCAATCTGAGAATCTACTATCTAGGCAGAAAAGGTATATACAGATGTATACACACAGGTATGTGTATTATTCTGGTATCAAGGCACAATACAAGTACTTGAGGGCATTGCAATGAAGGAAAACAAACGATTACGCAAAAGGCACTCAAATGAGCAAACAGTAAATTTTGCCCTTCCAGTGACTTGATCTTTAGAATATATATGTTCCGATTACCTCTTCTGGGCACATTAAGGTGACAGTTTACAATAGGAGAAGTAGTAAAAGCATATGAAAGTCATACAAAGCATACATCCAACATAAGCAGCCAAACAGGATGAGAAAAAAGTAGACTGGATTAGATATGCACATCTTCTGAACAGCATGTTTTGTGAACTCACTTGATAGCTACTGGAATCTGAAGTAATTATCACTGTTTTTTCCACTGATACTCTCAGAGCTTATTTATTATTCAGCAAGAGTAAATGATGTTTCTGCACAGTAGTAGACAGTAGAACTGATATAAAAAGGAATCCCAGAAGAATCCTTTTGTCCATCAACTGATTGCTGCAAGTATTTAGACTTCCTCTTAGCTCTACTGAAAAATTGCAGAATGTACCCAGCATACACACATAATGTTCCATCCCAATAAAGATACCCCCATTGCTTGAACAAAGAGCTGAAAATTATTCTTTTCTAGCATCTGCACATAAGTGCTTGTGCTCAGGATGGCTAGGGAAAGAGCAAAAACATCTACCCTTCAGAAATAAGGGTTTTCTTTTTTCTTTGTGGACTGGTTCATTTGCAAACATATTAAATGAAAAACAAGATGTTCCTTTCAAAACTACATCTGCCAGCAGAGTGGTATTAAGATATGAGCAGCTTGTTAGGAAAATCCTGAGCAACTTAATTCTTCATTTATAAATATGTAAGATATTCTTGATTATAGTACACTCCTTTGACATAGCTTGCTTTACACAAACATTGCCTCTGCTCCATTCTGGCCTGCTTTAAAAAAATATATTTACTGCCACTACAACATCATACTACACACACATCACATCTTGTGCTGCAGTAATTACAACTGAGCAGAGAAACACATCAGCTGTATTAAGCAATAAACAGTCAAAGAAACTCTGGAGAAAAATCTATTCTTTGGTTTAAAGGAAACTTCAGAGTTTTTTTCAGATCTTTCCTCATGTATTTCTAAACTAGTTTCAAGAAATATGCATTTTAACATTGGTGCTACTTACTGGCAAACAATCAGTTCCCAGTTTCTCGTGTTGGGAATTATGGATAATTAGATTCTTCCTTATATGTAATTTCTTATAGCATTTCCACAAGTTTCAGAATCAAATTTCATATACACTGTTTTCTTTTTAAAATTGAAATGCATATATTTACTTACAGGGCACCATACATTAAACTTACTGCTATGTAGCAGTAACCACATACCTGACTTCACTTTGGAGGATCTTACTAGAAAACGATGGTGAGCAAAACTGAAGCATTGTGCTTATACTGCCATTCACTGCCACTTCTTTTCTGCTGCTTAAATGAAATGTCAGTACTGTATGCAAGAATAAGAACAAATATGTAGAGAGTTGTAGTTCACTGGTTTAAGGAAAGCGTCCTTCTGTTTCTCCCTAATCCTCTGACAAAGTGACTTAATCTTCTATTACAAAATAACTGTATGACAAGTCTTCATCCTACATTTTATTTTTTCTGTTTTCCAGCAATCACCACTGCCTTCATTTTCCTCTTTCTTAAAAAGCTTCTGAACTTCTTTACATGATTTTTGACTCCATAGCTGCCCTACTCAGACTCCTACAATTTATCTGCATCACTGCAGCAAAATCAGTTAGATATACTTTTACAAATACACTCAAAAGGCTACCCAACAGCCCCTCATTTGTCCCATTTTGGATCCACAGCAGTTCTTGCCACACTGAAACTCCAGTCTGTGTTTCAGTACATGAGTTTGCAATGCCAGAAAAGAATTTAGGTCACAGGAAGACAGAACTGTATCACAGCAGCAATGGATCTCACCGAGGTTCCAGTGCTTAAGGCATGGCTTAATTTTCTTTCTGGACTTGGAGCAGTCATCATCAATGACTTCAAATAGGAACAATTTTACTATACATCTTCCTTATCATAAACAATGTTCTACTGGCAAGTTAATTCACCTGGAAATATCAGAGTTGTGAATGCAACTCAGGATTGGGCTTGAAATAAGTATTTTGAAGAGAGGAAACGCATTGTGATTTATTTTAGTTTCACAGAGATTGTATCAAGTGGGCATCTTTTGGATAGTATGCCCCTGCATGGGGAAGAGCAATATTTTATGCTCAGTGTTCCTTAGTTACTGGCTGGTGGAAGAACAATGATGTACATGATTATGACAGAAAACAAGGGAAATCAAAGGAAATCCTCCCCATGAGTAGGAAGGAGTCACATCTAATCTGACCTAACTCCTTTTAAGTAGCAGGTCCACAATGTGATCAGGGCAGAGACTGTCAAACAGCAAAGACTTCTTTTAAGAAAGAGGTTTGCGTTATGATAAATACACTGTTGAGCTCAAATTCAACAGTCTTACTCAGAACATCTGTTTATGTTCTGGTTACAATAATTGGGAGCAGCAGGAGAGAAAAGCATGTTGGCCTAAGAGCAGAGCCAGCACTATATCACATAGGGAAATGAAGTGTACAGGCTGAACATTAGACTTATCTTGTACAATGCTGTGCTTAGTACAGGTGGGTCAGTTTACAGGCTCGTTTTTACTCACTGTTTAGTTTTTAATGCAGAATACAGTGACAGAGGTGAAGTAATAAGAAACACACTGCTCAGTTAATTTATCTTGTGGATACACTGTATATGATATTTCCAGGCATAGGTCAGACATATGAAAGTGTGATGGTTAGTAACAAATGAAATTCCACATCCATTCCCAGAGCAGCAGAACACAAACTCATATCTGCTAGCAACAGGGGAAGAACAAATGTTCACAGACTTTAATTTTCCCCATCAACCCTTACTTGTTGTCTTCTGCTGCCTTTGCTATTTTATAAGTGAAAAGACTTATGCCACAGCACGAATTCACAGCATTTCACCTGCCCATGCCATCATGTCAGGGCTGCAGATCACTCCACCCAAAGGAGGATGGCAAAGCAGTCCTGGGGACAAATACTCCTTCTCCCACGTTCCAGAGGCAGCACAAAGGGACACTGGCAAACATTGCCTTTTTGGTACAAGTAGCAGCAGGGAAGAGGAACTGAAAAACTTCCTGTTTCCGTACATGAAAAACTTGCATTTGAAATCGTCCTGCCACTTCAGTGAGGCTAAGGCTGTCATTTCAGGGTTGTTCAAAGGCTCAGATGGCCACTGAGGTTAACACACTTCTCCTTTTCCCATTCCACTCTCTGCTGCTGATTCTTACCTGCGTTATCCCTCCACTCTTTGGCAATCCCTATGCTCAGAGGACCATGGGGTGAGTGGCACCAGAAACTGGACCTGCTGAGAACTAGTGCAACATCACCAGATACATGCATTAGCAATAGCCAGATTGGCTCCCTGGTCTGACACACAGCTTGGCTGTGTGAATGAGTGCAGTGACACAAGGGAGGGAGCAGGACACGATTACCTATTCTAGCTCCTCCAAAAACATAGTTCAAGAAACAGGGCATCTTTTCTTTGCACTACATCTATATTTAACAAATGCACACACTGTTATGCTGATTTTAAAATTTAGATATGCATCTGATGTACACAGTCATTTCATTTCCTTTTCTTTCTTGTCAGCCCAATTTCTAAATAGCTTTTGGTTTGTATATGGGATATTACATTATCTGCATTACATCATTTTCTGGCAACTGTGCATCACTTTCCAAAACTAGGGGAGAGTCACACTGGGGAAGAACATGCAATTCAAAGATTTCTGTTGTCTGCAGGGGCTGTGGAGGCCATGCAAGTTCAGTTGCTTCTCAGGCCAGAAATGCAGCTAAAAAAATTCCAGTAGATGATTTCAACAAAAAAGAGCATCCTAGAGAAGCAAATGGGCAGATCATAGTTGTACAGTCTGAAAAAAATGAGGCTATATAATCGCATGCTTCCATGAACTGCTTTATTAATTTATTTTCAGTGCAAGATAATATATACGCAAGAACACAAGCTACGAGATTTTTTACCTGCATTTTCCAGCTGACAGTTTCCACAGCTGACACCAACCTTGTGCCCAAGGTGGTACTGCAGCAAGCCTTCTCTACTCAGCCCAGCCCAATGCTTCAATTAATTCAAGAAATGGGTGGAAAGAGATCCAAAACACTATGGAAACAATTTCTCATTACAGACTGTATCGGGGAACACTACTAATTACCACAGAAGTGTTCCCAGTTCTGCACTGAATCCAGACAGTTATCCACGCTAAGAAGAATGTTTCATCCTTAGTCACTAATTGGATCTTGTTTGTAAGCCAGTCTTTGTTTCAAAGTCTGACACAGTTTGAGAGCCAGAGTACTATGGGGCAGAAGATTAAAATTCCTTTCCACAGCTGTCAAAGACCCTAGAAACACTGTCCATACATAAAAGGATGGGGTGTATTATGTTATTTTCCTATCCATTTTTATTCTATAACTTTGGTTAAAATCCTACAAACTTATTTTTTTAGGGGTACTGGAAGCAACTGATCTTATGCAACCACAGAGTCCTGTTTGAACTATTTATTAACTGCAAAGGGTAATTACACACGGAATCAGTCACCTCAAGTGCTATGCAAAGCAAATGGTGAGTTTATTGAGTACCTTTGGTAAATTTAGGAGAAAGCTATTCCAAGCAAGATCACTGATCATTTAAGCTTGCAGAGTATACTAAAACAAGATGCAGTTTTGTTGTCCTGGAATTTCCCTCTTTGGACTTTAACATCACCACTTCCTTCTCCAAGGAGATACCAAAAAATACCAGAAATGCAAAACCCAACTTTACTACATGTATACATCTCCCTAATGTATCAGAACTCCAACTTTTCAGAATTTTCTGTATGCTGTCACTAAAATAATAATGGTCACTTAAAATTAGTTAATTTTAATTACTTATATACAACTTATTTACTAGGAATTCTTTTCTTCACAAAGTTAAGCTAACACACTTTAAAAATTCCCATTTTACGGTATTGTATATCTCTATACTTTAAGTCATCTGTTATTTCATCTTCCTGAGCTCTAGTCAAAAAGATACCAGAGCCAGTCTATATTCTTTTATCTCTAGAAGAGAGCACAGCATGCTGAAGTATTTTCATCTCCAGCCACCAAGCACCAGGATTTCACCTAGACAAACTGCGCTAGTTCAGAATTCAGACACATGTACCACATCTATGTAAGCCAAGTCCTCAGTGGAAGCCTATGGGTCAAAGCTGGTGCTAAGACAGCTCTGCACTGTCCCATCTCTACCCTACCCCAGTCAGTCCAAGCTGGTCACCTGGACAACATCCAGTCTCATCTCCACTCCTGTATAGCAGTTGTGCCACTGATGGAAGACGCACAGATCAGGGAATACACTATCTGTGTCTTTACAGCCAATATACAGAAGAAAACTTGTGTGCTAATCTACAGCATCAGCTTCAATGCAACACTTTTTTTGGAGGCTTGCTGATGTGACTCCCATCTACAAGAAGGGCTGTAAGGAGGATCCGGGAAACTACAGGCCTGTCAGCCTGACATCAGTGCCAGGGAAGGTCATGGAACAAATCCTCCTGGGAGAGATCACACGGCTCATGTGCGACGTTCACGGGATCAGGCCCAGCCAGCATAGGTTCATGAAAGGCAGGTCATGTTTGACCAACCTCATCTCTTTCTACGACTGGGTGACCAGACTGGTAGATGATGGAAACGCTGCTGATGTAGTCTACCTAGACTTCAGCAAAGCCTTTGACATGGTCTGTCACAGTATCCTTCTGCAGAAACTGGCTGCCCGTGGCTTGGACAGGTTTACCCTCCGTTGGATAAGGAACTGGCTGGAGGGCCGTGCTCAACGGGTGGTGGTCAATGGAGTTAAGTCCAGCTGGAGACCTGTTACAAGTGGTGTCCTCCAAGGGTTGGTGCTGGGGCCCATCTTGTTTAATATCTTCATTGATGACTTAGATGAAGGGATTGAGTGTACCCTGAGTAAGTTTGCAGATGACACCAAGCTGGGAGGTGGTGTTGATCTGGCTGAGGGTAGGGAGGCCCTGCAGAGGGATCTAGATAAGCTGGATCGCTGGGCCGAGGTGAATGGGATGAGGTTCAACAAGGCCAAGTGCCGGGTCCTGCACTTTGGGCACAACAACCCCATGCAGCGTTACAGACTTGGGGATGAGTGGCTGGATGATTGTGAAGAGGAAAGTGACCTGGGGGTGTTGGTTGATGCTTGGCTGAACATGAGCCCACAGTGTGTCCAGGTGGCCAAGAGGGCCAACAGCATCCTGGCCTGCATTAGAAATGGTGTGGCCAGCAGGAGCAGGGAGGTGATCATCCCCCTGTGCTCAGCTCTGGTGAGGCCGCACCTCGAGTACTGTGTTCAGTTTTGGGCCCCTCACCACAGGAAGTACATTGAGGCCCTGGAGCGTGTCCAGAGAAACTGGAAACAAAACTGGTGAGGGGTCTGGAGCACAAATCTTGTGAGGAGCGGCTGAGGGAGCTGGGATTGTTCAGTCTGGAGAAGAGGAGGCTCAGGGGAGACCTCATTGCACTCTACAACTTCCTGAAGGGAGGTTGTGGTGCAAAAGGGTCTGGCCTCTTCTCTCAGGCAAATAGTAGAACCCGAGGTAACGGCCAGAAGTTATACCAGAGGAGGTTTAGGTTGGACATAAGGAAGAACTTTTTCTCTCAGAGAGTGGTCAGGCACTGGAATGGCTGCCCAGGGAGCTGGTGGAGTCGCTGTCCCTGGCAGTGTTCAAGAGGCGCCTGGATGAGGAGCTACGAGAGATGGTTTAGTGCTTGTGGTACTAATAGGAATGGGAGGGTGGTTGGACTAGATGATCTTGCAGGTTGTTTCCAACCTTGCAATTCTGTGATTCTGTGATTTGTAGAGGCAGAAAACCAACAGGTCATAATCCACACTTCCCTCGCTGTCTGACAACATCATTTTACGTGGCTTTAGTAACTGAAAGCATAGATACCTTCACCATGCCTTGGTTTCTGCATCATGTCTTACTACCAGAAAAACTCAGTACCACCACTTGTGGGTTTTTTGTGGTTTTTTTTTTTTTTTTTTTTTTTACACTCATGGAATGCCAGATCAGCAACACAGTATTTATTTTAAAAAATAGTGACTAAGAATGTGCCACGTGTCAAGCTGTTTTACATCTAGATGCTTTCAAAGCTTTGTTTTTGAATGCTAGAAAAAAATATTCTATCAAAATATGCTGTGTTTTCTTGAAAGGACAGAACAAGCCTATCAACACAGACTGTTTGCTTTCACCAAAAATTTAAACAATGATTTCTCAACATGCATCATCATAATGCCAGCAAACCCCACTGGTTCTCATATTCTACAAAAAGTTATCTAATGCAAAATGCTTAAAGTCAGATAAACTCAAGGTCTGTTTTCTACATGCTTTTCTAAAAAAAAATAATCAGATACCACTGCCCATTGCTGAACATATTAATCTGAACATATAAAAACTGTATGGTAAAATAAAAGTAAACTCAGACATTACAGTCTGTGGAAAAAGAGGGGGAAAATGAGTTTTCTCTGCACCTGTGGAAGAGACTAAGGAGGAGAGCATGATTCCCAGCAAAGGAGTGAATAACAGGGTTTGTCCAATCGATAGGGCACTCACTCCTGGCAGATCAAGCCTCAAAAGAGCAGCTTTCACACATGTTGTCTGGGAACTACCCCCTCTCCAGCAAGTAGCAGTGACCACCACAGAAAATGGAATCTATTCAGAAACGACCACTATCATACCGACATCTAAGTTAAAACCAACAACAGGAAATTTCTGCATTTCTAACGAAAAGTCAGTCAGCAGAGCCACAGTTTGTTTTACAATCAAAACGATGCATCGAACAGTTTTGTATGTATTGTTGATTCTTTTATGGAAAGACTGGCATTTCAGTCAAACCACTAGACTGACTAGATCTGTTGCTGGCTTTATTAAGTCCTCTATCAATGCTTACAAAAACACTTTTTGTCTGCCTCAACCTAAATTGTAACTTTGATGACCACGTCCTGCAAGTAATTGAATTTCCTAACGCTCTGAAGAAATTCTCAGAAAAGGAATTTCTTATCTTTATCAATTGTATTGGACTCCCAATATCCCAGGATGGATGTTAATTGCACAGTGCAAGTCCAATACAATGCAACATATTCTTACCCTCATCAGGAGCATCATAAGCAAATAGTCCTGTATCTGTCTAGAAGACAGACTAACATTTAGGAGGCATTTGTGCTTATCTCAAACATTATTATAAAGAAAACCTATGTGCAAAATTGAATATCAGAGGTGTGGTAGCTAGTAACTGACCATCACACCTGGTAGACAAGAGATTCTGTAGCTGAATCTATGGAGATACAGCTGCATCTACATAGATTCTATAGCTGAATGCCTTGCTCCTAAGAACAATCAACAAAGACATGCAAACATATTTGCAAATTAGCCTCAATTAGCCCCTTTGAGTTTAAACTAGTCAGAACTTACCAGATCATTTTGATCATTCTCTTTTTTTGAACATATGATTTCTTTGAATCATTTATTTCAGAAGATTAACTGATAATGCCTATGGACAATTTCTGGATCCCAGTGTAATCAAAACCTGGAGTAATGCAGCAGGTTTGTGTTTCAGTTATGATTATTGTTAGCACGAGATTTAAGGCACTGTAATTCAGGATTGTTTGCACTAACAATACTGGACACTATTCAAACAGGTTTTAAAAAATGCAGTTGTTTATTTCAGTAGTTGCACTCTGTGAACACACAGGTGCGTACAGATGGTGCACGAGAGACACAGCGTTCTTTACGACTGAACGCTCTAAGTTACTAATTTTTTTCCAAATACATTGAAAAAGCACTTATAGAAACAACTTCAGGGCGAAATTCAAGCAGGACTGACTTTTTTTTTATACGTATGTCTAGACATTTTTCTGTGTGTTCATGTGGAATGCAGAAATGACTAAGAGAACTAGTGTAATTACTCTTAGGAGAGTTAAGCTGGTCTACTCAGCTGCTGCTCAATTTTTTTTTGACTACTGCAACAAATAGATTCCTCAGCTCCATGGAGAGCAAAGGCTGTCATCCAGTTGTACAACAGTGTGTTAAAGACGATGTGCATGCTTGTACTTAAGTGTCAGAGTATTCACTTGGAGGTGTTTAGCCAGTTTGGACACTTGTATGAATGCTTGCCTTAGCATCTCCCCTACAAGCACAGGCACTTCCTATAAGGCTGAGTAGATGGTGATACAGCCTTCTGGAAGTGCTTTGCCCTGCCCTCAGAGCACAGAAAATCTAAGCTCTTGGGCAGCTCAAGGTAAGTTTACATCCTAGCCTGAATTCTTAGCTCAGGATTTACTGCATTAACAAAAAATGTGAAACAAAATATACAATATCTGAAGTTGACCATCTGGATCTATCAAGTTCAGTGTTGTAGTTGCATAATCCATCTACATTTAGTAGTGAGAACAAGCTAAGAATGGCTGCATGGCCCTTTTTCTACCCTTCGAAGTGACAAGAACATTCATTTGCAAATGATGCTTTCCAAAAACATAGCTCAGCACAGTCAGTGAACTCATCATATATGTTTTGTTTTTTACACTTCATCTGTACTTAAACCTCTTTTGGAAGTAGATGGTATTTAATTGCATTCTGAATAGAAGTCATTATAAAAACCTTTTTTTTGTAAGAACAGAAAAGTAATGTTTTGGAATTGAAGAATATATTTTCACTTCCTATCAAAGCCACAAAACATCCCCTCTTTCGAAAAGATTTTCACCTGCTCAATACTTCTTACACATGGGGCTTCTCTAACATCCATTTCAAAAGAAATGAAGAGGCTTGACAACTATCTAACCTAGTGCAGTCACTCAGCTACACCAAAGCAATGAAGCTAACTCATTTTGGTCCAGAAGGAGCTATTACAATTGCTGAGATGTTTCCAGATCTCCAGAAGCAGTCTGATGAAGCAGCAGTAATCTTAAACGCACAATTAGTATCTAGGGAGCAAATCTAGAGCCCAGCAGAAAGCTATTTTCATGAAGTTTTACTATTGCTTTTCCACTTACTGTAAGCAGCCTTTGACTGCCTGTCATACAAGTACTGATCACCATGAAACGGAGGCCAAATATTTCCTTTCATTTTTTGATATTACACTCAGGGTAAGAACACAAAGGGTTTTACTTAAACCCTGCCTAGCTAATCATAGCAATGTCTTACTAGCAAGGTAATGATGGGTATGTGCAGTCATGGACAGATTCAGATGGGACAACAACCTATAAATATTTCATATTAATTCAATTTCTAAATGCCATGAAAGCCACAAGCAGTCCTGTTTTTCACTGCTCAGCACAGTGAGTGTATCACACTGCTTCTACATCAAGTGCTAAACAGAAATACCCAGTGAATCACAATAGCTTCCAAATTCAAGGACAAAACGCAACCATTGCTTCATTGCCTGAAAGTTATGGTATGACAATTAGCAATGACCAACACCTGGTTGCTATCAAATCACCCTTTAATGATCATAGGAAATCATCAGCTAAACTAGAAGTATCTGGTGTTTCTGTCTTACAGTACTGCAATTGGGAAAAAAACAAACAAACCTCAGTCTTCAATAAAACCTCCCTTCTGCTGTCCACAGCAGGACCAAAAGGTATAAAAGAATTAATAATCCCCAAGATTGATATAAAGGAGCACCAGAGAGCAAAAATCATGACCCTGGATTTGCATGTCAGGGTGACTTCGTAGCTAAAAATAAATTCCAGGCAACTAGCAGTATCTGGCAACAGAGCTTTTACCTTTACTCACAAAATTACTACCAGCAGGAATTAGGAAAAGGAATTGTGCAAACAGAAATTAAGCTTAGCATACATGTCTGTTATAAGGAGCCCTGCATATAGCTTACACTTTCATCTTAGTCTTTTCCTTGCCAGAATACCTTGCTGCCACAACAGCAGCACTAAGCACTATGCACAAAACAGCAAACAACTTCTCTGATGACAGATGGATTCTTTTTTCTCGAGATAACCAAGGCCAGCAGCAAAGAGCACGGCACCTGTCTGCTGCTGGGCCATAGTAATTGCTCTCTTCTCCAGAAGTTGCCTGTGCAGCTTCCACCAGGGAGCCCAGAAGAGGAAAATCTCTTCCAGCTTACATCACAACCGCCGCAGATCGGCTCTGAAAGAGAAGAAAAGCTATTCATGTCGGGGAGGCTTAGCCCGCACCGAGGGCGATTTGCATGAGAAAAGCCTTGTGCAAAAAAAAAAAAAAAAAAAGACTACACCAAGATGTAAGGCTTTGAGTGATACGCTCAGTTTCTAGATGGCTTATTTTGACAAGTTTTACACCTTTTGAGAGCCCCTCCGAACATCAGGCTATGCAGTGACAATCAACAGATGCAGATCGGTTTTCCGTGTCATTATGGTTGTTCCGAAGTGAAAACCGACGTTTTGCACTTGACAGCACGCCGTTATGGGGCAGGATGACTTTAAAAGTCAAATATTGCACAATGATTCCTTTCAAGCGCTGTGTATTGGCAGACCTCCATCAGTTGCAAAGAAGAAGTTTGACCTGGTGGAATGAACTTGCCTAGAATTTAAGATCTCATTAAAATATATAGTTACTGTTCTTCATTATTGCAAGAAGCTTAAAATAAGAAGGCAAGGTAAGTTAAAAGCTCCCAACAATTCCCTGGGCATGCAAGACTGCAGCAGTATTTATATCATTTACAAAATCGGGGAAACAATATTGATTCTGATCACTTTTGCTCCTCAAGTTCAGCATTTAGAAAGACCCCAGACCAGAGCTTGTTTGGGACAAAGCAGGGCACATTAGTACAGGATAAAGGCTCGCTGTCAGTTACACACTGACAGCAAGACTCTTAACCCTTGCAAAAGCTAAGGTTGAAGGGGGTGCAACAGGGGGAAGTATGGGTTTTTGCTGTAAAATACCTGTACAGGGTATTAGGAGGGGAGACAGAAAAAGACCCTCTTAACTCATCCATGAGACAAAACAGGAGTTACAGAACTTCAGAAGTTGGCTTAATACTCCCATCCACTCCTCAAAAACAAACAGAAAAACCCAACCCTAAACAATAAAAACAAGCCACCCAAAACATACAAGTCAGACTTAAGCTAGATTTGAGAACATGCTCTTCTGGAAAATAGAGGATTTTCCTCTCCCTTCATCCTTGGAACACAAAGGTAAGGATGTACTTAACAGAATATTTCCTTGATCATCTAGCATCTTTTTGTATACTGCCTTAACCACCTGTTCAGTCAAGGATTTTCCAGCTTTAGATCAGGCGTATAAATTTCTGAAAGACAGGAAAAACAACAGCTTGGAAAATCTTTAAAGTACAGATACAGCAGGCAATACTTTGCTTCCAGGAGCTGAAAACTGCATCAGTAGATGGAATTGAGGAACAAAGTTCTCATATATTAGAATTCCCTAAATTAGGAAATCATAGAAAAATATTAGAAAGTATAGAGAAGAGCATGAAGAAATGCTTAGTATTCTTGCACAAATTATATTTCTGCTTCTCAAAGTTAAACATAACTGCTATAATATGAAAGAAGGCACAAACTTCCTATGTTTTACCCAGGAAGTATTGCTTAAGTTAACACAAGATGAATCTGTGGTAATCCAACTGCTGAAGTCTTCATCCCAATGCAAAGTATGGGAAGATAACCCACAGGACAAGAAATGGAACTTAAGTTCTATGTTTGTTTCTCAGAGATGACAAATAGCGAGCCAGGAACAAATTCAAAGTTAAGAGGGAGGCAGAGAGTGATCACGAACAGCTGACCTAGAGAAAAAAAACCAAGGCTTCATCAGGCCATTTTTTCTGGACATTTCATGGTCACAGACTACCCAGACAGTACAAAACAATGGTGAAAGCAGATTCCACTCATCCCACAAATAATCCTGCAGTTTTGATAACTCCTTGTGATTATCTTCTCTCTCCATGCCACAGCTGCATGGATAGATTGGATAGATTTTTAACTGTGCTTCACTAACCAACACAACTCTTAGTCTTTCAAGGGTTACTTTGGTTAAGCTTTGTTTGCTTTTAGTGTTTTGGCTATTAAACTCTTGTCTATAACACACATCTTCAAAACAAAAAGTGCTACCAGAAAATGTTTTCATTAAGTATACTAACACCATGCTTCTCAGTCACAATAATTGCTGCAAATTGTCATTTGATTGTCAAATACCTTGCATATAGAAACAGTTTGATCTGACATGTTCAGAAGTTGTTTAACCTAGACTAACAGGTCTCACTGCACCCCAAGAGGCAGAAAACAGGCACACTGCAAAGGGTCAGCAGACCCTGTCCCCTTCTTTGTATCTAAGTTCTGTACAAGTACATAGCTATCATGCTTTAACAGCAACATAGCTAGGACAAATGTTGATAGTTAAAAGTACATCTAAACTACTTTTATAAAGCAAGGGACACAGCGTGCTTCAGTAATTCATCATTAGACGCAAATCACTGTTTACAACATGAGTAGACAAAGTTTAGAACTCAACATTTGGATACAGCAGAACAATGCCCTTTTTATCTCTACAGAAGTGAACACTCATTAGCGCTTGTTCTGAAGGAGGAGAAATGTTTGATTTTTGAAATTCTGTATTGGTGCAGTTCACAAAGAACATTTTCTTTTTTTTTTTTTTAAACCAAGACTGATTTACTGCTATTCATAACGTTACATAAAACATTTTCTCCTCAGAAGCTAAACAGAGTTCCTCTAAGACTGCATGCTGGAAGCCATAGAAAGCTCAATGTCAGGAACAGCGTCCCAGATGCTGCTCACCATGTTACATTACCACCTGCCACTGTCTCCCATTGCTGTCATAGTATGTCCAGCCAGGCCAGATGGGCAAAGGTGATATTCAATGGGGTGAGACTTGCTAAATCTTTCTGTTCACTCAGTAGTACAGCCTCATGCTTTTTCCTGTTCCTCACCCCACCCTTTCCTTTTTATGAAAAAAGGGAACAACACTTATTTTTTATCCTCTAAGACAGCTTTTCTCCTCATCCAAAAAGGCTCCCAACCCTTCCTTCTCTGCTTTTCTGGCTTCTTAGACTAATTAACCATGACCATGCTGGGACAGGCCTCTTGGGAGAAAATTGCAGAATTGTCAGGAGCTGCTCTTCTGCTTAGGTCAGCCCTTCACCATGCACTCAGAGGTTCCCACCTTCAAGCCACATTTGCTTCTACTCTTCACACGTTTCCTCTCCTTCCAACTCACTGTTAAGTTTGTCATCTTGGAGTAATTCCTATCATAAGGGCCATTTATGACAGTCAGCAGATTTACCCAGAATGCGCTCCAGGCATAAAGAGGGAAAGAGGGACAGTGAGAAACTTGCTTCAAAATCAGGAGGTGGTTTAACCAGCCACTGAACTGCAGCCTCTGGCTCAAAGACACATACTGTCCTCACCCTCAGAGTGTGCCAGTGGAACAAACAAGCCTGTGTTCCCCAGTAGATTAAGGCTTTCACTCAGAACAGAGCACTTATCTTTCTTTTTCCCTCCTTTACTGTTGATAAAACCATTTGGATGCAATGTTATCAGAGGGAACATCTGAACTTCTTCCATTTGTTTCTTTTACTTAAATACGTTCATCCCAAATATTGCTATTTCCTTCTCTAAAGCTTGTACTTTGACACTCACAATGACAGAAGTTAACCATCTGCCCTGCACAGTGTTCAAACATTTTCATTCTCCGCCTGCACAGCAGAAAGCCATGTGCATTACAGAAACACCATCCGTACAGTGCAGCGTCTTTTATAGATACTGAGACAGGATATTCACTGTATTCATCCCTAATCTATTCAAATAGGTCACCCAGAGTTCATAACGCCACACAACCACTGCCAGATAGGGTATCTGGAACACAGTATTTTCTCAAGTACGTTGAAAAAGCATGAAAAGTGCTTTTTGAAGGTACGGATTTAAGCAGTGTGTAAGTCAGAATCTTGATCTCTCCTGATTTATATTTCTGTTTAGATGTCACACCGTATTTGTTAAATGCTTTTCCAATTGTTCACATCTAACAGGAATAAGAAGAAAAATGGTAGAGAAAACATTGCAGAATATGTTAGCCACTGGCGTCAGGTCCCTACTCTTGAAAGCACGTTAACTTAACACACAGAATCAAAAGCTAAGATTTGCTAGCTACAATTCCTTCCATCCAGATGAGTGGAGCTGTTGCTGCTGACTTTAACAGGACAAGCTCAGGGATGAACATGTAAACAGCTGAGCCTAAGAGATCACATTCCTTAAGTTTTAGGAAAAAGGCTATTAATGAGGTCCTTAGAGACATGGGTGCGTGTTTCCTTACAGTGCACATCATGGAAAACCGTCAAGCCTGCTGAATACATGAGCAAGTCAAACGGAACAAAGCTATCAATCTCCTCTCACACACCCAGGCACTTTCCCAGAGTGGAGGAACAGGTCCGGTTTGCTACAAAGCACCTACTGAGTGGTTCTCACACAGCTTCACTCACAGAAGTGGCAGGAGTCCATCTGTGACTCCTGTGCAGGTATGCCAAGTTTATAATTCAAAACACTTCTTCCAGCCTCCAACCCTGAAAATCCACCACAGGGCTCCAGCTCTCTCGTCTATTATTTGCAGCTGTTTAAAAATTTCTGCAGATCAAGTCACAAGTCTTTAATTGTTCAGCAGGTTTACATCACAATAATTTAGTGAGCTCTAGTTAGAAGTCTAACCTTTAAAATAATTGAACATAGTTCACAGAGAACACTGTAAGCCAGCATGGCTAACAGCAGTGAATTACAACAAAGGCTCATTTTTATCACCAGCTCAAGCACTTTTGACTCTTAAGACATGACCTCTATTCAAGTCAGCATTGCACTTTAAACTCATTAAGCTACTTTCCAGGACGTACTATGTCAGAGTACTTCATCACAATTTCTGAATATGCGCCTTGAGAGAAACTTTCCAACAGATGATGCGGCAAGAGAAAAGTGCCTGAGGTTATTCAGTTTTTTTGGCTCCTTGATCAGACTCCTCAGAGTAATACGGTCATCACAGAAACATTCTGCAACACTGACTCAATAGTATTTCAACATTTAAATGTCAGATGTGGATAAAAGCAGCATTGTGCAAAAGCTCTAACAACTGTTATTTTAGAAAGTGCTTTATCAGACATTACCGAAGCTGTACTTCTAAACAACGCAGTTTTCTTGTTTTGCTTGCATGCTCTAATGCTCCCCAGACAGAGTATTTCTAGTAGGCAGCCCTGTGAAAGGATTCACTTCAAGGTGACAGCCATTTTACACTCAGCACACGGTTATTTCTAAAAGTGATGCCTAGATTTCTGAATGCCTTGTGCCAGATACGCAGATACCTACAGATCAGCCCATCATAGTAGATGTCCTTCTGCAGCAGGAAGACATCCCAGGGTCCAGCTCCCTCCCCATTCTGCTGTGACCAGCCCCAAATCAGCCCCAATCTCAACATCAGATGCCTGCTCCATCCATGGTGCACACTTCCCTGGAAAAGCAAAGGTAGAACTATGTGGCTTTGAACTGTTAGAGGCAATTAATAAAAGTCCTCTGAAGTGTTCTGGCCATGCTGGGGGATGGGGGGGAGGGAGGAGGGCATGACACCCACCCCCTATCTTTCACCTCATAATGAGAATCACTCTGCTCAGCCTGTGGGGCTGGTACCTACACACCCTCCATTGCACCCACTGCTGAGTCTTCCCAGTCCGGTAGACAGCCTGGGATGTCTGAAATGGCTGGCAACACAGCTCCCATACATTTCAATGTTTACCACATCCATCTGCTGGGAGAAGAAATCCAGAAGTTAAGGGTTATCCTGATACTGGCACACTAAGCTGCTTTGTGACTCATACTACATTCTGTTGCTCTTTACTACCCTTCTAAAGGCAGTTTGCTGAAGTCTGAGACTTGAAACTAAAAGATAGCTAAAAGAAAATAATGAAATAAGTAGCAGAGAAAGATCAAGAACTTTGTTCAGTTTCAAGCAAAACTGAGAAGTGGGAGACCTAAAGGCAATATAAGGAAGTAATTCCTTCAGCATCTTGTTAGCACTTTGGCCAAGAGTTCAGTTTTTTTCCGACTTTTTTTTTTTTAATCCAAAGAACTGAACCTTGTCATGCCTACCAATAGAACGTAGCATTTAGTTTAACCCAATTAAATGCTTATTGTATTTTGATACTCTGCTGGTTAAAAGGGGGCTATTTTCTGTACTGTTCTTAAAGCTTTCTAGAAGACCATAAAGCCACTTTCATATCAGTTTTATTTTCAACATTTGTAATGCAGCAAGAACAAGAGCAGAGATGCTAAAAGACATTTGATCTTCCTTGAAAACACTCAGATGGTCCTTGTACTGTCTTTTAACCCTACTCCCAACCATTCCCTTAAGTAAGAGAAAGTTGAAGACTCAGAGTACATCCTGCCCTTCCTTGTTTTACATTTTTTCTTGCTGCTGAACCATAAACCTTCTTAATGCTGCAGGCATGCATGTTTTTAATAATGGCCACCTTGCTCATGTCTTGAGTTACACGAGAGGCCACGGAGCACACAAATCATTAATTATTAATCCAATCATTTTACCGAAGTACCAGCTAAGCAGGATCTTCACAGAAGATCCAATTCCTTCAGTGTCATTCAGTTCACAGACGTCATAGAAACAGAATATCCAGAGAGCCTTGTGAACTCTGCCTTCAGAAGAGAGGCTTCTTTTCAACATATGGATACTGGCTGGAAATGTTGGATAGGTGTTTCATCTTTGAACTTGCCAGGAACTACAGAATTAATGAGAATTCAGCACTGTAATTAAGGTACCTATGTTTTTAGAAAGTCTGTGAAACAACAACAGAGTTTGACCACAGATTTTGAAATTTAATGACAAATAAGAAAGGAAAAGTCTTTATTTAGAAAAGAACCGATACAAATGTGTCTGTAGTAGAGAAAAGGCCAAACACAAATTGCATAAAATAGCCTTTTGCCAGTATACAGATTTTGGCCTTGATTTTAGAAAGCAGAACCAATATAAACAACAGCTCTGCTGACTCTTGTGGATATACAGTGTTTCAGCAGCCCTTCACAGATTTCAAAGGTCTCAATCCAGCAGCTGCTGCCTCTTGCCTCTTCCTGGTCATCTCATGTTATTGGAGGCCTGTCCTGTTACATGCTCCAGTTATCCTTCCTGCTTTGCTATTCTTTTCACACTGGAACAAAGATGTTTAATTTCTTAGATATACTCACAAAGATCTAGAAGAAAATTACTCTTTGACATGTTCTCCTAAGAATTGAAGTAATTCCTGCTGACATTCAAAACACTGCTGCAACCTCAGCCAGTAAAGACTGCAATTAAGTTGGTTCCTACTGGTCCCAGGCACTGAGGACTCAGGCAGACCACACCTTACCTAGCGACAGCCCTCTGACCATACATAACTTTTAAAAGGGACACTAGATGTTAGAAGATTTCTGGATTTCCTGTTTATACCGTAAGAATGTGTAAGCCCAGGTATAAATAATACCACCTGGAACAAATTCCTACTTCAAAAGTGTGTTTTCTCCTATTACTTTGTCTAATGAGACAATGTGTTAGCAACCATCATGTGACACTATTTTAGCCTTGAGGAAGTGGGGAAAATGTTGAAATTGGAATCACAACAAATATATTTATTTAGCAGCAGGTCAAGGTCTCTGTCTGAGGGACAGAAAGCAGCAGGAATGTTAAGAAATTATCTGCCAGCTTCATGAACTGAATACAGAGATATGCCGATATCATTAATTTACTCCCACGTTTCTCAAGACTCCAACTAAAGCATAAATCCTCCTAAAAGGAGATAGTGGCTACCTTCTTTATAGCTGTCCACATTAAGCTAATCACAAAGTTAAATTGGATATCTTGGGAGGAAAACACGAGGAAGGAAAAAAACAAAAACAATTTCTAAAAGCAAAAATCTGCACACAGACCTTTCACAGCCATTGATACTAAATCAGAAAATGTTTTCCCCATCCCAAGACTGTGATCAGCATAATGCAGTTTTGATTTTTGCTTGAGAAAACAGCTAAAAGAAACCACAACTCTGTAATTGGGTGTATCGAGTTGATTGTTCCTGTTTTCTGATGAACATCCACAGAACAGGGAAGTCCTAAAACCCAGCTCTAGTCACGAACCCCCTTGAACTCTGTTCCAAACAGCACAGCTGAGACCAGGATCTGGCATTCTACCAAACACGCTGCTAAGCAAATCCCACATGACCAGCTGTGCATCGCATAAAGACAGACACGTTCAAGTTAAATGTTCTGTGCTTTCCTTTGTCTATAGCAAGTGAGGTGATGCAATACATGGTTGGGAAGTTCTCAGAAAAGGAAGGCAGCTCAGCTCCTAACACTCACTAATTCCATGTCATTTCAGAGCTTTCTTTACCAGAGAAAAGAGGCTTGGTGCAATCTGTAGATGTTTGATGTGTATCTTAGTATTTACTCGACCTGGAGGAACTTATTTGACAGACAGGCTTTAAAGTCACTCCTACAGATTGTAACTTACTATACATTCAATGCTTTCTATAGGACCCATGGTGAGTCTTTTGGGTGGGCAAAGCCCACATGCAAGGGAGCCAGGAGAACAAGTAGCCTGTGGTAGGTTTTCCATCACTCCAGCACACCATTCCCATTCTTTTTTATACACAGAATCATGGCAACCCACAAGAGTGTTGACCACACCACACAGCTTGGTGCCTTGCTAAAGGTACACTCAGTCCTGCTGAGGATGTCACTGATGAAGACATTATAGAACATCCATCCAGTACTCACCCCAAGGGACACCACTTCCACTGCTTTTCCCTGTTGCTGACCACTGTGATGTGAACACATCAGTGTCCTGGGCTTATCTGCACCATAACAGCCCGATCTCTGCACAGCAAAGGTGCCTGAGTATAGCAACAATTTCTACCACTTTCACATATGAATTCTGCTTCTGCCACTATGACAGGCAGATGGTTGGGTTGCAGAACATGAGAGGTGTTGAAAAGCACTGTTATAAAGGTAACTTTCATCACAGAGCTCATTTACACCTTTATTTACTACACCTAACTTTATAAAATGCCACAAATTTCTTTGACAGTGATCAAATTTTAGAAATAGATAAGTGCAATAGATGGCAGAAGAGCACAAGCTGTCAGACTAGAATTATCATTTTCCTTGAGGGGCAAACAGCTCCAGTAATCAAAAGCCTTAACAGGTGGGAGCAATAAGAACCAGAATCAAATCCAGGCTCTCATCTCCACTGCCACATGATACAATATGAGCAGTCCATTTCTGCACCTCAAGCCTTTAAAGTACATATTTAAAATTGCAAATCTACAATCTTTCTTCCCAGGGCAGGATACATGTTTGTCCTCCAAGTACCTGGAAAGTTACAGGTGCAGTTAAACATCATCCTGCCAGAACAAATTTGTACTCAGTGCACACTGATAACTCACTTGTCAACACTTCTCTTCTTGACTCAAAAATGAAAGCCTGCAAGATTTTCCTGTTCAAGTTGGTAGAGTTGTTATACCTGCAACTAGTGAAAGACTGCTTCTGAGCTTGGACCTGCCTAGGATTTACAGCTATTGAAGCTGTGTGAAATCCTTCCTAGGTCATCAAACTTGAGATCAACACTATTAATTCCCTGCCCCTCCTCATCACATTTTGTCTCTGTCTGAAAAACTAATTTTAGGCTATAGTGATCAAGAAGAATGCAAATTGTGTAGTAAAAGCTGTGCAATACACTAAGTGACCAGGGACATGTGTTGATGCTACTAGGAAGACAACTACCATCTCCATTGTTTATCTTATGGCTAGTACAAGATTAGTTCTGCACACGCACATTGTAGGCAATTACAGCATGGATATTTTGGTCCATCATTTACCTCTTCATGAAAAGAAAGAAGTACTTTCATTGATTATTTTCTCATCTAAACTGGTATTTAAGAAATCCTCCAATCACCTTATACAAAACAAGAGCCTTGGCAGAGAATACTTTTTGTTTGGGCTCTGAAGAAAGCACTCCTTTGCACATGCAGTTAAGTTTAATCAAGTTGTACTACCTCAAGAAAACACGCAAGTCACTGAACTTGGCTAAAAAAGCAAACATATCACTTAAACTTTCCAAATAAATATTTGGCTTAAAGAATCTTTTCCCATCAGTGTTAGATGTGGGATAGAAGAAATTATCCTGAAACTTCCCCCATGCTGTATGACAAAGTGCATGAACAACACAAAGAAAAAAAAAAAAAAAAAAAAATCAAGCAAAAAGTGAAGCACCGTGGCTGTTTTCACAGCCCTAACTTGAACATGGTGGCAAGAGCTTGAGGGTTTTATTTGGCCTCAAACAGAAGCCTGCACACCCAGCATTCATGCTGTGATTTCACACTGTGATTTATTCCATCATTTACATGCCAGGTTTCAAAAACCTTGCCTGCTCTCAGATGTGTAGGAACAGCACATGACTTACTCAAACAGTGTAGGACTACCCAAAGTTTTACAGCAATAGTTAAATCTTCCAAACACCAGCCAAAAGATGAATCAGTATCTTTCCACCTCCAAAGCTGCTGTCACAGGTTCTTTTCAACAGTAACTTCATAGGATTCCCTTGAACAAGATAGAAATCTACTCCTTCCTACACAGCTCAGCCCTAAGCCTTCCTTTGCCATCACCAACATACGGATGTGGAAGTTCTGACTGGTGACATGCAGGGAACCCCGTCTCCACATCCTCCTGCAGCCTGCTTCCCTATTCCTTGGTAAGATGCCTACAGTGCCCTGATGATTCTGCTATTACTGATACTTCAAAAAGAGTCCTTCAGGTTATATTAATATTAACCAGGAACACACACAGTGCAGAATGAGGCCATCTGATCTGATAGGCAGCTAGGCTTACAGGTGGAACATAAAGGCAAGTTTTCTTCTGAGTCCCTCCACAGATCATCTAAGTTGCAACAGAGAAAGTATAGCAGAAATGAAAGTTCCATGTGCTATCATGGTGAAGCTGAACTTAAAACTGCACCAATGTGCGGGTGTCAGAGACCAGAACTAGCTTCAAACTGGTCACTTCTCTATTAGAAACAAAAACTTCCTTTCACAAGGGGGTACAGCCTAAAACAAAAGGAAAGCTTTAGGAAAGAGCTGGTTCTGAAATGACTGTACTATTAGCTTCAGTGCATGTTATACATTAAGTGCTATACAGTTTTGTGTCCAAAAAAAAAAAAAACAAAGGTCGCATCCATCATTACTTGCAGCATGACCTGACAACTATACAGAGAGAGCAGTGACCCATAACATGCACGAATTACCTCAACATCCCAATGAGCAGGTCAGTGCATGCTGTACAGAAACAGGAGTTCTCTCACAGTAGCACAAAGGTTTCTCTCTCCTTCAGATCTTAATAGTAAGACTTTTCATATGCAAATATTGCTATCCAAGCGATTATTTGGATGGATTGATACTGCTGACACTTGCAAGAGAAAAGTGCCAGTTGTATGACTATCTGGAACAAAAATGTGTTTAATTCAGTAGTCTGCAGTCTGCTAGGTGATAAGCATGCCTCCTGATCAATAATTGAAGAATGAGCTATTTCACAGACAGGTATATCACTGCCTATTCAGCCAGATAGGATTCTTCCTAAGAATTTAATCTCATGAAGCATCATACTTTCAAACATTTGGCCTTGATGCTTGCTGCTCTCTTAGACACAGGGCAGAGAGAGGGGAGAGAGAACCCAAAGTTCATAATCCACCAGGTATCAATGGCCTGCTGCTGAAGAATGATTTATGATGAACCCGTGCAGACCAGGTTACCAGGAAGTATCTTAACATTTGCTGCTTGTAGTCAGCTAGTCATACAGATGTACTACAGTTTTACATATTTGTGTCTAAGAACAAAACCTTAAAGGCTTCCTTTAGCATGAAAGAAAGAGACTGAAAATAGAGCATCTGAATTGCACTGACTCACCCACGAGCTCCCAAGACTGCACAGGTATTACTGCCTAAACACAAAGAAATAGCAGCAGGCAGCCTGGCCAGCCCTCTTTTTATGTTGAGCCTTCATATGATATCTCCAGGGTGGGCTTTAAAGCAAACACCCATGGTCCCTCTGTCCTGACAAATGGCACATCTAGACTTTTCTGTAGTGTAATGGTACCACAGAGTTGTTAGCTTTAGCTGAACCAGTTAAGTGTTTCAGGGCTTGACCTTTTAAGCATATTAAACTGCATGTGCATTTTCTCACAACAGCTTCCAACTGTGATCTCATCAGTGACCAATACCGCAAATAGCCATTGTAAACCAATTTAATAAAACTACTACAATGATGGGGGCAGGTTTTGAAGTCTAAAATGGATGGCTTGATTTTCTATTGTATAAATCTATCCTCATTCTTCACCAGTTCCATTTCAAGATTTCTCAGAAGAAACTCCCACAGTAGTTTTTCTTCCCTGTCTTCATTGTCCTTTCATTTCAGTATTTCACAAGAATTCTTCTCCTGATTAATGTATGAGTAAAAAAAGTGAAGAAGCAAGGCTGGCAGGTATGATTGAAGTTGTAGTAGATACTGTAAAAACTGTTCAGTTTCTTGCAGAGAGGCGAGATGAGGTATCCCATAATGCAAATTCAAGCTTAGTACTAGAAGTTGTAATTTCCAAGAAGCCAAGAAAAATAGCACTTGCTTAATTATGGATGATCATAACCCTCATCAGCCACAACAGTTTTACTGTAAACTCAACTTGCATTAATGCCAAAGCTTCAATCACAGTTTAAAAACCCTCAGACCCATATTCTCATTCACAGACAGGTAAATGCATAACTGCACAGAAACAAGCAGCAGCAAAAGCCAAACTTGAGGCACAATCTGAGATAATCTTTGGAAAAGAGGATCCTGTGGCAAGATTTATCTGTTAGAATTTGCCTTATCCAATAAGACAACAACGTGCAGCATAGCTATTACTCATCCCCTACCTTTATCTTCTAAAGGAAAAAAATTCCTAAATGATACTGCAAAGGTATTCATGTAACTACTGGTGAGACTCTGTTCTCAGAAGATATGTTTACATTGCTCAAAGGAAGAAAATCCTTATTCTTGGTTTTATTCATCTCAGGAGTTTAAAGACACTGGAGACTCTTCATTTGTCCTCTATGTTTTCAGTAAGCAACACATTTCCCATAAAGACAAAAGTAATAAACCCAGTTATATATGAACAATGAAAGCCATTATTTATCCTCAGATGTGTGATTTTAGGCAGAAAAGAACTGACAATCTAAAAGGACAAAATTTTTTTTTTTTTTTTTTTTTCACCCAGTATGAAATACACCCTCTTCAAACATTACTGATCTCTACAGGTACTACAAGCCTACCCATTGTGTTTAAAAAACAATTTCCTATTCTGTATACTTATAACAGATGCTGTGCCTAGCACAGAAGGTTAATGAAAAATAGTTTTTATTAAAGCCAGTTAGTGTGCAACTAAGCATGCAAACAGAGGTCTAGAAAGCAGCCAGAAGTAGACATCCACCATTTTAATTAACTTCAGCATTAACTTGCAACATGAAATTTTACTATAAAACAGTATTTGATTACAAATACTGCCAAAGAGCATAGCTCCTTCCTTAGTATCTTATATAAAACCATGTTTTGCCCAATTCCTCTGCTAATTATTGGTTATTTCTGTATTTATTCCTCTTCAGTGTGGGTCAAAATGCACTGTTTGCAATCTGCTGCTTAGCTGTTTTTGCAGCTATCAAGTGAATGAAAAAAATGCCTTGCTTTATCAATTTCAATTGTCATTGCTATCTAACGAGCCATCAATACTAGAAGATGCCTCTCTGTGCATTCAGTTTTAAAGGAGGCAAAGGAAAAAAAAAGAAAAGCTTGTAACTGCAGATAGATATTAAGTAGAAGAGATGCAGTTCTCTCTCCCAGGTTTCACCCAGGAGGGCAATGGCTGCAGCTCTCTGCTGTCTTACAGTCCAGTGCTCAAAGCACCACCCTGACAGTCCCTGCCCTGCCAGCAGCCTGGGGGATCTGCAGCTGCTTCTCCACTGGCCCGAGTTGTGCCTGAAGCACATGAGGCTGTTATTCTGATAAGGCAGCCAGCACCCAAGCCTTTGAGTATGGATCAGTCCCATTTTGCCATAGCTTAAATTATGGCTCTGCTATTCTCTCTGATGTTATGTTGCTTTCTAGCACAGCTGGGTTTGTTCAAGCTCTGTCATTACAAGGAGGATGCTATAGCTGCTGGAGCAGAAAGGTCAAATTATCAGTGCTTTTCATTCTTCCTCTATGTTACCAGCTGAGCACCTTCCACACCTCAAACAGCTCCCCAACTCGCATCACTCATTTTACGGGTGAGAAGGGACAGGAGCTGCACAGCTTTAAGATACAAGCATTCCTGCTAATTTCACCATGTTTTCATGCAGACTTATTCTAGGGTATTTCCACACTAGTGGAAATAGATAGCCCTTTCTAGGGCAAAGAATCCTGATGCAACTGAATTATCCCCCAGAAGCTTGCAGCAAAGGGAAAAATCTCCCTCACTCTCTTCCTCTAAGGCCACACCAACCATTTGACAGCATCCCCAAGCCTCCATCACCACCCTCCCTTTCCCATCACCCTCCCATCCCAAGCAATCTCACCCTCTTCTTTGCCCAACCAGCATCATCTATGTTGTAAATAAACTCAAGCCACTGACAGCAAGCAATTCCTCCTCTTGTTCATTTAAAAGAAGCAGTTTTTTTCTGCCAGCTCATCACCACGCACAGGAGGGTACTCAGCAGCATGGTGCTGCTGCACTCTCAACCTGTGACATTTCCCCTCAACAGTACCACCAGGAAAACACAAGGTCTCCTATGCTGCAGCACTCATACACAACAATGGCAATTAACATTAATATTCCAAAACCTGAGATCCAGAAATGCTTCCAGGTACTAATAGCCCTGAAGTTTCTAGCTAAGTGTTCGATGTGAGCCCTGTCACCTGCAAGCAAAACTAAATAGTGCTTGGAATGCCACTAGTAGCACAAATCCCTGTGAAAGTAAATAAAAGAAATTGGAGGGGAGTGAGCAGATGCTAATTGAATTCACTAATTGTAAAAACAATATGCTCATGACATTTCAAGGGTTACTTCGATTACTTATTATTTCTATCTTGTCAGAAGCCAATAGGATGTGTAGTTGCAATAAGTGGAGGAGGAACCTCGGGTGAAAATCAAAGCTTGATTCAGAGTGAGGTTTCCTCACTCTGTGGAAATTATCCTCCTCTTAGCATGCCAGTGGAACCTTGCTGCACCCCATTCCCTTCCTCTTGCCAGCACTGATTCTGCAGTGACTCCCTGATCAGACTATTCAGCTCACTAAACCACTAGAAAACTAACTCAGCAAAAGAACTGCAGATTTCCTGCCAGTGTAGCCAGCTGACTCAGCTGACCAGACGCAATCTCCTGCAACTGCACAGTGGAAGCAATGGGAGTGCACAGAGCAGGGCCAGTGTCATACTGCTGCCAGAGAGGACTGTCACCTTAAATACACAAACAGGGAAAACACCTACATAAAGAAAGGAAGAAAGAATGAGGGAGGCAACACTTGTCACAGCAAATGGGACAATACAATGAATAGGAAGATGAAGAAAGAAGGGCTGACTTCTACAGCAGTGCCTCTAGGACAAGTTAAATGGCAGCTAGCTGCCCCCACAGCTGCTCAAAAGGCAGCTGTCAGTGCCAGACAGTGACTGAGAACACTGTAGTCTCAAAGCCCAACGCACTCTTTTGTTGGCGATTCCTGACCGAGGTACCCTAGGTTGCTCCATTCTAAGAATTCCATGATTAGTCATCACACTGATACTTCCCAGGTTTTATATCTTGTATTTCTAATTGTCATTGTAAAGGTTTCCTTTTGTATACAGGAATTTCTAGGAAAGTCATCCAACTGGAGATTAAGAATAAAATGCAATCAACAGATGCAAAGCAAAGTGGGATGGTTTACCAACAGAGCATCACTGACACAATAGAGCATGACAGCATCTTGGAAAATTCTGTCCCATCTCTGAGCATAAACTATTGCATGGGAACTGCTGAGTCACAGCCTAAACCTCTGATTGATCACCTGAGGCAAGCAATGATTCAGCCACAGGAGCACAGGTGAAGGCAATTCACCTGTGCTGCCAGAAGGGGTGGAGCCAGGCTTCACCTCTTCTAGGCCTATTTAAGAGCTGGCTACCAGTAGGGAAGGATCTCTTCTGGAGATTCACTGTGCTGGAGTTTTGTAAGTGAGCCCAGTATATGGGTTAGCTTTCTATCTATTCTCTTTTTGTTATCATAATCTACTTTGCCTAACTCTCTTGTTTATTTCATAATTATAACATCTTAATATTCATTGATTATACAAGTATACATTTACAAATGATAATGGCAGCAGTTTGAGCTATTCCAAAAGCACAAGGATATTCCACCTCACTTTCTTGGTCTGTAATTACAAAAATATTGCTGAATTAGTTTTGAGAAAGAAGAATAAATGTGGTGGTATAGTTGTGTAGGAGTAATAAAATCCCTTGTCCTTGCAGATCAGTGCTGCCACTTCAAAAGAGTAAACATGACCAATATGTTAGAGGAGTAAGACAAGGAGTCCTTGTCTTACTGCTCTGCCTGTACTTGCCACACACTACCACTAAAACACTCAGCTGGTACAGATCATTAACCCAGTAAGATCCCAAGTGATGATCTGCCATCTTAGCAATCCAAGTCACTCCACAAAAGTGCTGGCATCAAGAAGGGAAGAGAACCATGCAGCCAGGACAATAAGCATTTCCCCAGTCTATCACATGAGCCTGACGCATCTTACGAAACCACAGACCTAAGTTTCAGCACCCTGCCCTTGCTTTCATTGAAGCTGGTCACCACAGCAACTCCAAAGAGATGTTCTTGACTTTTTAACTCTTTCTTTCAGGGAAACTTTCCATACTAGGCATTTGTTTCTCATACTGAAATGCTAGAAATTCCAATATTAACTTAATCCCATAGTTGTTTTATGTATCACAATGTTCAGGAAAACAGCATGCCTCAACTTCTGTATTTAAAGGCTGTGTGATAATGTTTTCATTTACTTACCTTTTTGCTTCTTCTAAGTGACAGAGGTACTCATAAGCAATGTTCTGACGTCTCCTTTCATCCATCTCCTCTGCTGAAAGCCTTTCATCATCCACAATAGCTGCAAACAGAGACCCATATCAAGTTACACACAAGTCAGGAGTGGTTTAGAGAAGTTTTACTGAAAGCCTATGCAAAGAAGAGAAACTAAGACAGACTAAGTCTGTCCTCCAGGAAAGTGGTCATTTTTGGCACTCAAACATTTAGACCACTTTTTCCTCTTGGAGGGTGAATTCCTCAAGTTCCACTTGCTCAGACCCAGGAGGTCTCACATTTGTCTGCTACCTGATTTGGGGGCATGTATGAATTCTTATGCAGGTGGAGCTATGTGTGGGAGCTGACAGTTTCAGCTCACATGTACCTGGAGGAGTTTGGGGACCACCCAAGTGAGCATTGGTAGAGGAACTGCCCCTTCAGCAGCAGAGATAGAAATAATGCACTGCAAATATATCTCAAGGCAACTTGGGAGCCAGCTGCAGTTTCAGCAAGCTGTTAACCTGCAACAGAGCGAGCTGCCTCTCACTGATGGGCCCTGTGATAAGAGCTGTAAGCAAATGAAAGGGCTGTGGTATTCATACTCCTTACTGCTGAACCACATCACTTCCTATTAAGGATCCTATTAAGAATGACTCTCCACCTGGAAACATCCCTGATCATTAACAACTGCCCCATGACTGTTCTCCCCCTTCGTAGGGAACATAGGCCCTCTTGTGAGCAATTCAGTCCTCCCAGAAGTTCAAATGTTTCCAGTAATTAATCTAAAATAAGGTCACTACAATACTACAGACTTCTGTCTAAGTTTCAATCATAGCATGAAGCTTATGCTTAAGGAAGCCTTCAAAAACCAGTTACCAAAATGGCACCCTGTTTGTGCTGGTGCCTGCCAGAAGAGTTTGACCTATCCTCCATCATGTTTCCCAACCACAAATTCCAAGTCTGTGCCAGAGCTGACTAACTTACTGCTGTGTTTGTGAAGTGGAAAACAGAGCAGACCTTGCTGGAAAGCAAGACTTGCTATCCTACAAGCAAGCTTCTTCACATCTCTGATCTGAATGACTGCAAAACTGCAGCCATGCTCATACAAGTAAAGGGTGGGGACAGAAACAGGGCCAGACACTTTCTGCATAATCGTACAAGCTAAGACCATCAAGAAGTATACTCCATAAAAAACAGATTCTCTATTCTCCAAATGCATTGTTCAACCCGACTTTAGTTGAACTGCCATGAAGACCATACAAGCCACAAGAAAGTTTTCATCATTTCCCTGATGCAACTGCCTCATTTAGTGAGTAACCACTTTCCTGAGCTGATACGAGCAATTTGGATAAAGGACACCATGATAAAGCAAGAATCTGTGCTTTACAATGCATACATTGAAAGCTGAACCTAAAGAAAAAAAATGGGTGATCCCATCTATTTGAAGTTAATGAAAAAAAATAGAGTCAAGTAAAATCACTTCCACTTCATTTTGCGGTAGTGATATTTAAAATACTTCCTTCTCCAAATGGACACCACACCCAGGACAGACCCTTTTTGCTTCAGCACACCAAGAGCCTGTGTTGCCAAGCAGGAATACACTGAGCACACACTGAGTACACAAGAAATGACACTACTTGCCCACACTGGACTGAAGCTACTATACATTTCTTAATTTATCACACAGTTGCTTTGAGCTTTGTTGTTTCAGTTTTAATCATCACAAGAATTGATGTGTCTCATCTTCGTCTGCTTTTAAGATGGGTTCTTCCTAATTACGCAGAAGTTTCATGAACTGATAAAACAAATGTCTTGCTCTGAGTCTCTTTCAAGTCTGATATCTCAAACATGACTCACTCTAAAGAGAGCTCTCAGATGCTGTAATCAGGTCACTGTGATCTGAAACACTAGTGTGGAGACAAACGTGAGGCTCAAGTCATAAAACACTCAACACGGCAAACTGGCTGTGGAGCTCTGCCATCCTCATCACCAGCTTGTCCAGAACAGACTGACCTCACATCCTGTCACTGTTCTGCCGGACAGGAGTCTTGGCTCTATGAGACAAGGGCAAAGTACCGGTGAGCCACATGCTCAGTATTAATACACTACTTCATTACCTGTGCCAGTGAGCTCTGGAGTGAGTCTTCAGGCAGCACTGCTGACCCAGGGGTACAAGACCCATGGATGGTGGCAATTGCCATCCATCAGAGGAGTCCAGACAATTGCCCTGACTTGTTATGGCCTGTCAACTGTGATGTGACAGGTGGTACTGAATCTGACCTTGGTCCTTCTTGAAAGACATGCATCTTTCATTTTTTCTTCCTCTCAGCTCACGCATTTAGTTGCTCCCACCATTTACCTCTGCCCTTCGAACACAACCTGCCACAATCAAAGCAGCATAACAGGTAGCTTATCTGAAAGTGGGAGTGAAAAAACATACAACTCGCTTGATAAACATCATTCTAGGAACTTACCTGAACAACTTTAATACTTTACAATCTAGTCTGAGATTTACATATCCACAGGTCCCTCCCATCCTCAACAAGAACATACCAGAGGGAACAGACCTTCCTTCTTCATTAAAATTTTTTGTGAATATCAACTCATAGGGTGGCTGAAGGCAATGACAGACAGTACAGGACTGCTGTAGTCTTGGAGAACCTTTCAGCAATGAGGGAAAAGGATAAAAGTAGAGGAGAAGTAGCTGATAGACACTGAAAAGTAAATAACATATCTTCTAGAACAGGTACTGTATCAGCAGTTCAGAAGTTAGAAAGTCAGGCATCCTTCCTAATAGGTCAAAGCATCTTGTTATGTGCTGAAAGTGAGCTCCAAACAATCAGAGTATGGGGAGTGCCAACCCTATACTGCTTATGCTAGGAAGAGTCTCTTGCAATATCACCATGTGGTAAGATGCATTTTATGCTTTGTCTCTCCAGCACATGCTGGCTTCGGAGTAACAGCACTACCACAACAAACAAATTATTGCAGACACTTTCAGTAACAGCAGTGATAAACCTCAGGATAAAGGCAGCACCAGGATTAAACTGCAGAGGAAATTAACTTGAAGACTTTCAAAATTATGCATCCTTAAGGTTTACTATACTGTAGCATTTGTTTGGCAAAGGCTTCAGTCTTTGACTATAAACTTCAGCATATATCTTTGGGTATACCCATTCACACAGAGTTCAACACAGAGATGATCTTGGTTTTACAACAGAGAACTCAGGTCTCTCTGCCAAACAAGGCACTTATCAGTCAGAAGGTAGGGAAGAATTATGAAATATAAATGCATTCTGCTTTATCAGTAGCTTCTTGACAGTGCTGAACTGCAAAGATTGCTATTATAAAGGATGTTACTGGGACAGAGTAAACAGGGCTATGTTTCACCTGGAGACCTCCAGCTCACTGGTATGGCCAAGCAGGATCTGGACAGATTCAAAATGTTACTGCTGAAAAGAGCTAAATGACACAGAACAAGGCACACGTTCACTACATAGGAGCTATAATATACTGGAAAAAATATATATCTAAAAATCACACCTTATGATTCAGTATACCAGCCTGTGGATTTTGGATTTGGAATTCAGAAAAACATCACAACTATTTCCTCTAAGAGAGAATGTTATGAATATATGAACAAATACCAGTACAGTGCTTAAAAGCTTCCTATTTCATCTCATTTAAGATGTTGCCACTCCATCAGCCAGCATTATTGCATACAAAAAAAAAAAAAAGAATTAGATTCCCTCATTACAGAGGCTCCTTCCTCGAAAAACGGTGAAGAAAGAGTGTGTAGGAAGCATGGGGCAACCAGCAGCATTACAGCTCAAATTGTCACAGTTTTCAACAAAAATGAAAATAGACTTGCTGTGGCACACAGTATGATACAACAATTGTCTAAGCAAACTCTTCCCACAATTACTTCGGTTGATTCAATGGAAAATAAAGTGGCATTCTAAGAACTATGTTATATATTCTCCTTCTACATGTTTCCTCCACTTCCCAACTCTGTTTACACAGGGCTATTCTGAGTTACTACTTCCATCATCTGACATATTGCAGCTGTGTTCACTTTTATTTAAAATATTTTGCTATGGAGTAGCACTTCCATGGAACAGTAGACAAAACATGTTTCAGGGCTGGGGATTGCAAGAATTCCTTCTGATGCTCTCTGATGCAAGGACAGCTACTCCCGAAGTGCCACGTGCACCTACATATAACGTGTCCCAAGGAAGTTTTTCTGCCTGAATCAGCATGAAATAGAGAGCACTTAAATGCTTTTAGATTGAGCCTAGCGAAGCTGTCAGAAACGTTACCACTGCTTATGAAGCCTCAATACAGTTACTGAAATCTGTGACAGGATTAGGCGCTCAGGGGCCGTAATCTTGAAAAACAGCACCTGGAAAGAGATGCAGAATTTCAGGTTCTCATTTGCTCAGCTTACACAATAATTTCAAGAGCGCCACAGCTGCCAGCTATGCAAATATTGCCCTCTTATTATAACCACGACAAAGATTTAGAAGGTCCCAGGGTTAGATATAATCTGCATTAGCACTGAGTTTACCATATTTTTCACATCTTTGTCTCTATACTTAACATGACAGTAAATGTTTTTTACAGGTCTAATCCACAGTGACTTTCAATCTTCCCCATGGATACATGAATTTTACTTTTAAATGAAGCCAGACTCAAACCTCCTATAAAAGAACTAAAGAGCATAGGAGAAAAACAAAAAGTTTAGTTTTAATTTTTGAACGTAAACTTATGGAATATTTACAGGATCACAGAACTGCAAGGTTGGAAACAACCTGCAAGATCATCTAGTCCAACCACCCTCCCATTCCTATTAGTACCACAAGCACTAACCCATCTCTCGTAGCTCCTCATCCAGGCGCCTCTTGAACACTGCCAGGGACAGCGACTCCACCAGCTCCCTGGGCAGCCATTCCAGTGCCTGACCACTCTCTGAGAGGAAAAAATTCTTCCTTATGTCCAACCTAAACCTCCTCTGGTATAACTTCTGGCCGTTACCTCGGGTTCTACTATTTGCCTGAGAGAAGAGGCCAGACCCTTTTGCACCACAACCTCCCTTCAGGAAGTTGTAGAGTGCAGTGAGGTCTCCCCTGAGCCTTCTCTTCTCCAGACTGAACAATCCCAGCTCCTTCAGCCGCTCCTCACAAGACTTGTGCTCCAGACCCCTCACCAGTTTTGTTTCCAGTTTCTCTGGACACGCTCCAGGGCCTCAATGTCCTTCCTGTAGTGAGGGGCCCAAAAATGAACACAGAGGTGCGGCCTCACCAGAGCTGAGCACAGGGGGATGATCACCTCCCTGCTCCTGCCGGCCACACCATTTCTAATGCAGGCCAGGATGCTGTTGGCCCTCTTGGCCACCTGGGCACACTGTGGGCTCATGTTCAGCCAAGCATCAACCAACACCCCCAGGTCCCTTTCCTTTTCACACTCATCCAACCACTCATCCCCAAGTCTGTAACGCTGCATGGGGTTGTTGTGCCCAAAGTGCAGGACCTGGCACTTGGCCTTGTTGAACCTCATCCCATTCACCTCGGCCCAGCGATCCAGCTTATCTAGATCCCTCTGAAGGGCCGCCCTACCCTCAGCCAGATCAACACCACCTCCCAGCTTGGTGTCATCTGCAAACTTACTCAGGGTACACTCAATCCCTTCATCTAAGTCATCAATGAAGATATTAAACAGGATGGGCCCCAGCACCGACCCTTGGAGGACACCACTTGTAACAGGTCTCCAGCTGGACTTAACTCCATTGACCACCACCCGTTGAGCACGGCCCTCCAGCCAGTTCCTTATCCAACAGAGGGTAAACCTGTCCAAGCCACAGGCAGCCAGTTTCCGCAGAAGGATACTGTGAGAGACCATGTCAAAGGCTTTGCTGAAGTCTAGGTAGACTACATCAACTGCCTTTCCCAAGAAAAAAGAAAATTCCAAGTTGTTCTGGGATAGCAATTTCCAAAACAGATTTTATTTTCTTTTAAAAAACTGAGGCTGGGAAAAGTATTATCATCACACACATAGCACCAGTTAAGGCTTCCTGGTCATTCATTCATACTTAGATGTCACTAAGTACTAATTGTCAGCAGTAGCTCAGGAACTGCACATGGCTACTTATAGAAGGTAGGTCCTTTAACAAGGCATTTGCCACAAGCATACCAGAAGACTTCTCATACTGACAAAGGGAAAGAAGAGGATCTTAATAGCCTGTGCCAATTCCTCACAGGTTCCTGACACCAAAGACATTTTCCCATAGAAAGTGAGAAATGAGCAAGGAAGACAGTGACTTTTGGCACAGCAACAGTGATCGGTACAGGACAGAGAATCACAGAATGGCTTGGTTTAAAAGGGATCCCAAGGATCAGCAAGCTCCAACCCCTCTGCTGCAGGCAGAACCACCAACCTTCGCGTAGTAATATATACAGTATAGTACCTCAAAAATCCTCTTACAGTAACAGAGAAGAGTAAGTTTGGAACTGAGGGAGAAGGAAAGAGATAACAAACTCCAATGAAATGCTAGAATAAAGGTTTTTGACCAGAGTATTTGTTGAACATCATCTACATCTCTTTTCACAGTACCAGCTGCGTGCTATCCCAAGAGCTGTGTAAAGCAGATGGCAATATAAGAAGGCTGGCACAGTGACTCACAGTCCTTGCTCAATGGCAGGAAGTTCTGCAAATTCTATGCCCCCCCCCCCCCCCCCCCCCCCCCCATCTTCCTGCCTCCTCTGCCGAAGTCTATCTCCATATCACCAGCACTAGTGCACTGGCAGGTGTTTAACTGTTGTACTGCATTAGCTCAAAGAACACTAAAATAAAAGCCAAGAGCCCCTTGCACAAAACCTCCAGAGTGATGCTTTGTTCTGGTGAATTCAGAGCCAGGTACAAAAGCAGTGATGAGCAGACTCCAGGCAGCATTCCATTTGCAGCTGTTTGCACCATGAAAGTCTCTAAACATGAAGCATCTGCCATCACACTTCAGTGTTGGAGCTTCAAGAAAAAACTTAATGCATTTTAAATCAAGGTTGATGCCAAAATCTTAGGTTGCAGTATTAAGTAGTTGTATACTTTCATAACATGAACGATCTAGTCCAATGAATTTAGTGTCATCATTTATTTCTGTTAAAATTTGTACTATCAGGTAGACAGGACTGGCTCTGCATAGACTACCATGGCTCAGTGGTTGCTCCTGGAGCTACCTTAGCAAATGGTGCACCATCCACCACTTATAACTGGAGCAGAATTGTGAAGTGGCCATACTCTCTGACCAGGTTCACTGTTACCAGAGCTTACAGTGTTTCCAGGCAGCTGAAAATAATTGTGTGAACAGGTTTACACACACAGCTGTTGGAAAAACACTGCTCAAAGCTACAGAGGCAGACAATTTCCTCCTAAGTCTCTGTTCCCAAATATTAAATCACAGGTATCTAGTGCCACAGTTTACAGACTGTGCAGAGGAAAAAATGCCACCTAAAACTGAACGGAGATCATTCAAAAGGTCACCAAGAAAAACTTTTTACAAAACCAAGTATATTATAGGAGTTCTGTTAGGGCATAGAGTACCTACAGGACTGCTGTTGTGTTGGAAAATATTTCTCTTCAGTAGAAAAATCTAATGTTCTGGTCAGGACAACCTTCTATAGACTTCCCCTTCCAAAAAGCACAGTTGCAAGCAACTAGAACATGTCTCAGCAATTCAACCAGATGGCCTGAATCTTCTTTCTATGACTCCAGTTAAGGAAGTTGAGTCAATTTGCTGAACATCTGCTCCAGAAAGGGCTCTGAACAGAAAGTAAAGCAACCAAAATCTACCACAGTTGTCAACATGGGTAACAGTTTTGCCAGAGACAGTAGACTAACACACTTGATCAAATTATGAAGCCCTTCAGTCTGGAATTTCTATTTTTCCCCTCAATAACTGCTTTCTTCTTCCCTGAGAAAAGCCTGTGGATTTCTTAATCTGGTTATTACATTGTCTGAAGCATACGGGCTCAGATTTTCATACACAAATACATATCTTCCAGACAGAGAATCTCACAGATCTGTAATGCAGGATCTACTGGGTCACTGTTCTGGACCAGATTTCACTGCCAGGCATTACATAGAGAAAAATGAAGCACCATTTCACCATTTTTTCCTACGGTAAGTCCAGTAAAAGGACATCTTGATGCAAACTAACGTGTTTGCTAAAATGCTCCTTCCCTGGAGTTTTCTTGTGGAGACTTACACCTGTCCATTCACTCTCCCAGAGGCATTTGCCCCTCACTTCTCTGACAAAAGGCCTCAGTCTTCTGTATCTCATACCACAAAGTCCAACCACATCCACTTACAGAAATGGAGTACTATTTCAATTCTTGAATCTTAGTGGTACAAAGGGTCTATGATGCAACAGCAACCACAACCCATGCTTCTGGAGCCAAGTATCAAAACTGTTAGATTTCAAGAGTCTGTCAGATGTTGACCTTGGCAGAGGGCTGACAGACTCCTGGACATGTCTGACGATACCTGAATTCTCACAAAGTCACATTTAACTACACAGATGAATTTGGCACTCAGCAAGTAATCATATGCACAGTTAGGACACTTAATGTTCATTTTGCATGCAGTCATACATAACCCTTAGTCTTCTTTTCAGACATCAAGCTTTCTGCAGTACAATAAGGTGTCACTATGGTAGAGGAAACGTACATTAAGTAGTTCTATCTTTATCTTACTATACAATGATACCAAAGTGTAGACATCTCTGCCTGCTAAGGTACTTTAACTCATGCAGTGAAATAAAACTCACTGTATTTTAACTTCAGTGTATTTATTCTATATGCTTGGAGGAACAAGGAGGGAGACAGAATGTGAGTTTGTAGGAAGGAAAATCTAATCCTAACCAATTTCAGTTAGTTTCAAAGCAAATGTCATCTAAAATTATAAGCATGAAATGCAGTTTTTAAGCCTGCCTGTTGCCAGCTGCTTCCACTGACATTTAACTGCCAGCCTCATTGTTGGTAGAAATATTTCAGGTAACTCCTTATTAAAGCTGTTTATCTCTGTACACTTCACCTCAGCGCAACTCTTGTCCTCAAGATTCAGGTACTCAGGGTACCTTTGTAACTGTTAGCTTCTTTCTGTGAACTATCTAGTCGATCTTGAAACTGTTTGCTGATACCAACTCAGTCTACATTACTGTAATAAAGCTACAAGCCTTAAGAACTGAGGCTGATGGAAATGAAAAGGCACTGAACACCAATGAAAAGTTATTTCTTACCCTGGCAGGTCATCCCATCTTCACCTAGATGGTCATTAACACAGTCAAGCTTGAGAAAAGCTTGGGAAAATCTATACTGTTAAGGAGCTAGTCAGGTTGTAAGTTGTGTTAAAGAGCAGCATGACGTTTTTCATGTGGGCTTTTAAATAAGGCATGTTAAAAGAAAAAAAAAGCAGTTCAGATTCTCACTGGGGGCTCAAGGCATTTGAAATAATATAACATATTCCAGCAGGAATTTCCGACAGGCTTTCCTTCTCCAGTGGTAAATTCATGAGGAATCAACTATTAAAGAGTGAAAGGTTCCTCTGTCAGTTTCATATGTTCATGGCTTTCTTAATGTTGGGAGTTGAATTCCATGTATTTTGACACATTTGCTCTGTTCATTTCACTAGAACTACTTTAAATGTTTGCTTTTTATTAGCAATATATACTAACGGTCTTTAATAAAGTAGCTAAAATTTTTGCAATACGGATTAAGTTTCCTTACCTACCTATTCAACTTAACACAAACAAAATATAAAAGCAATAATGAAAAAATATTTTAATATTGCCAGGCTAGCAAAATAAGCAGCTCAGCTGTGAATGGCACAGAAAAATGTTACTGTCTACAGCAAGAAGACACATCTGCTGAGCCCCAGAGGCATGTTTCATTATATTTAGACACCACATCACCTGCAGCCACAACTCCACCCATAAATGTTTGTGGATGAAGCACAAGGTATTGCAGAGCAGAAGAGCAGGAAAGACTAGAGGCTGTCAGGGGGAAGAGACAGAGCACAGACTGAACTCACTGCAGTGACAACAGGGAGTCTGGATTCAGGATTGTCCACCCCTCCTCTGTTTGCACATGTTGAGTTTACCTATGGCTCTATCACTCCTGTGGCTGTCAGTTTAGATGCTCTACCCTGCAAACAGTAGCTAGTCACTCTAACTAAGCTGTTTGAGATGTCTTAGTTCTCTCAAGGAAACAGGAAAAAGTACTCAGCTTACTGTGGCTACAGGGTATCCTAGAGACTGAAGAAGCCAGAGAGTACTGACAGGAGTAATTGATGCTTCACCAAATTGCAAGCTAGTTGAAACCTAGTTTTGGTCACTGTCATTATTCCAAAGGAGAATTTCAAAACACTACTTGCCATTTAAATGATCACCAACTGAGATAACTCCCTGTTACCTATCATTGTTTTTGGTCTTTCAAGTGTCAAAAATCTGATTCGCATGACAGTCTGAGAACACAAATGCAATTTCAGGTGTGCTTGTAATAAATGCCTTCTGCCTGGATGTTGAGCTGCTGCTCTTGGCTTTGAGAATGGAGAGAGACAAAAATAGGAGCAGGAGAGGGGAGAGAGAAGGAAAAAGCTCCTTCCACCTCCTAAAAAAGGCCCAGAGTGATAACCTGTTTGAGAGGAAACAGCTAGCAAACTGTTTCGGTGTTCAGATCATTGGGAGTTTAACATCAGAAAGCACCCCACCAGAAAACTCACTCTGAAGGCAGAAGAAAATGTGGTTAGATGTAGGTCAAAGAACAGGAAAGGTGACAAGTAGGAATGCTGTAGCAAGAAAGAGATGCTCTGCAGAGAAAACTGAGTCTGAGTAACTGAGTAACACAGACAAGAGTTGCATGAGCCTCAACATCTGAACTATGAGACTCAGGAGGACAGAAACACTTGCCTAAGTAAAGCCAGAAGCAAAAACATCACTTAAGCACTGGGTAAATCTTGAGAAAGACTGCACCATAGAGACACTCAGTCCCAACATCTGGACTTCAGGGCTCTTTTGACAATTCACTGTCCCCAGCTCCTTCCCATGCTGTCAGTCTGCTGCAGAGTCCGTCCTCTATCAAAGTCTAAAATGCTGTTTAATTCTCTCCGCACTCTGAAAGGACATTCAGAAAACACCTGGATATGCAAAGCTCTTTTTTTAACTTTAAGATACAAACAATAGTACATTAATAAAAACAGAAAAACATGCATGTCATGAGATTGGCAGCTTTACACTTGGAGAACATATCTGTTTTGCTTTCCCTTCCTAAATAATTGCTAGAGTCTCAACATCTTTGAAGTTTGTAATTTCAATTTTTTTTATATATAAGCACACAGCAGCTTTTTAGATGTCAGTGGGTAGGAAGAAAACCTTAAGAAGTAGGGATAACACAGCTGAGCCAATTTAATTTGCATCTACAGAATTAATTGACCCATAGAATTAAATTGAAAAGTTTTAATGTAAAAATGGCCTACAAATCACAGGAAAGTGATGACATGGTACAGAACATCAATAGACAGACATGGTAATAAGTTCAGGCAATTAGGGATCCCTCCGCACCTAGCAGCAGAGACAGGTCAGCTCCTGGCATGTTCCCAGCTCTCCAGGGAGGGCAGTTCAGCTGCCTGCAAAAGAATTCACAGACCACAATGCACTTGGCTATTTCTCCAGCTGAGGTGACCCAGCATGAGCAGGAACCAGCAGAAAAAAGGAGGACAGAGGTGCAGCATAAGGGCTTACAAACCCAGACCGCGCCCTAGAAACTTGTCACTGACTGTGCCAGTCCATCCAGGTACAGTAAGGCAGGAGAGAGATTCTTTGTTCCTGCTTCATAGGTGAGATGATAGGTTCTTGAAGGTAGAGGACAAACGTGCTGTACCCACGCAGGTAAGCACTTCAAAGGCGGTGCCATATCAGTAATGGCCTCATCTATCACCTGCAGCCTGCCTGTCTGCCTCTGCTCCACAGTGAGCAACCAGAGCCCACAAAGTTATCAGGACCAGCAGCACTGGCTCCAGTTAATCCTCTCCCAGGGCTCCCTCACTGCCAGGCACCAGTCACAGGCAAGCACTGCTTGTACAGCGATTGCCCATGCTGCACCTAGGGACTTCTCCAAGTGGTCTGACCCTTATTTCTTGCTCAAATACATGCCCAGAAATAAGAATTAAATTTTCCCAGGATTTAAAACTGAGGAAGTGAACTGAAGCACCAACAGTCTAAAAGCCTTATCTCAGCTCTCACAATAAGGTTAGAAAAGAGCAAACAAAACCCCACCCTTTCACTCAACAGGTCTAATGGCCTACAAACTGAGAGTTAGAACCAATCTGACAAAAGACACAGCTACCTCAGTGCATGGTCATTAGATCAGAAGTGGACCAGATGTTCCCCCTTATCAATAAACAGAGCTCTTCCATTTCCACTGCAAGTCACTGACAGCTGCACACACAAGATATGCTTTCACTAAATCATGTGTAGAAACTGGTGGGTGCATGCCTGTTAGATCTACTGAATTCAGATTTCCTCTAAACTGACACAAAAATTTTGTCCACCCCTTGTCTTTAATTTTTCAGGTTGCTTGTCTCCACTCAAAAAGATTTAGATTAATGCAGAAAGAGCTGACCTCAGGACAGCCTCTTCACTGCCCTGAGTGTATTTCCACTCGTGAAAACACTTCAGTGACAATGTTAAATGTCAGTTGTGAATAAAATAGCAAGAGAATATCATGAGATACATCTCAAAACAAAAACATTCTGCTTGAAATAGTAAAACAGACTGCTAAAACACAGGAAGCACATTTAGCATTCATTATTGTGGCAACATAGCACAAGCAAGGCACGTAAATTTAACACCATTTTGAACTATTAGTTCTCAGGTTTTGAATTCTCCACCCAACATGGGAAATAACATCTGCAAGGACTCAGTGCTGACTTTTGTCATCTCCTGCATAGCTGCAGTCCACTCACTTTGCAGAAGCACTGCTTCAAAACGTTGCACTTTCACTACAGCTTTAACAATTTGCTCCCCTGGGCTTTGTGCTGGTTTCTCACTCCTACCACCTATTGTTATCCTCCTTTCTCCAAGGTACTTAACCACTTTAGGGATCCAAGTAGTCTGAAAAATAACTGCTCCATCACAACTGCTAATACTACATGGAAGCTCCTTCTGCAGAGACTCACTATCACAACACAGCTTGTTATCTCACTATCAGTTTTTCAGCTTTTGCTAGACTGCAAGTTAACTGCTGTCATGAGTGAGCTGAAGGAAGACACTTCTTCTGAAGAAGCAACAGTTCCCATGCAGATGATCAGGTTCCAAGAAAGCCTGTTTTATGACTTCTAGAAATTAAACTGAAATAACTTCATCACAATTGCAGATTTTACAAATTCTGCTATTGCTCTAGGAACCCGAACACTTTGATTGCTTTTTTCTTCATCCATCTGGAGATCTTAGACATACCCCTCATCAAGCTGCATTTTCAGCCTGCACAGCAGCACTTTATTGCTGGTCCTCAGCCTACTGCATAGTTTCAGGTAAAGAAACAGGCAAATGTTACAGAAATTGTTTTATCAGAAGTGTCTCTAAATATTTGTGGAGGTACTTAATTTTGCCCAAGTGTGCAAAAAAAAGGAGAATTTACCAAGTGTTATTGCCATGGTCCAGTGTCACGGAGAACAGCAGCCCTTATTTTGCTTTTTTACTGTCCAAAATACTAAAAAAAATTACATTCAGTTTGTTTCAAAACAATCCACATCAGTTACATCTTCAGCAAAATCATGCATTTAGTCTCCATCGCCACCCCTGATATGCATCTATCTCCTTTGCATATGATAGAACACGTATTGCTTCTAGTGTTGCAATGCATTTCCTAAAGATTTATTATGACCATGGCCAGAGGTGATGCAAGCCCAAAGTGACAAGCAGTCACATCCCACCGCTGCAGGCAATCTGGCTAACACACACAGACCAGGTCTTGTCCATCTCTCTGCCATCACAGACCATAGCAAGCAACAACTGCCCTGCCACACTCTGAAAAGTGGTATTCAAAACAGCTTGAGCTCAGATACAATGAAATAATGTTTTCTCTGTGCCCGGTTTTGTAAAAACAGCCAAACATATTTCCTGGGTAAATACTATCCCAGATTAATCTAAGCGTAATTGCTGTTCTTTCCACCACAAATTACACTACCACAAGCCCTGTGCTGCTATTTCAGTGTGTTATTTCTTCTGTTACATTGTTTTGAGAGCGTATGGAAATCAAGCCTTGTTTACTGCTGAACAGAGGCCAGACAGGTATCGACTGAGCCAATTATTCTCCCTGCCACAAGTAAAAATTCCAGAAACAAGCAGTGCATGTCACAAACCAATTCTTGTCCCCACAGTTGAGGTCTTGCAACTCAGAATAGCGTTACAAGAAGGGATGGAAAAATACACTGACACTTTTTGTACAAGAAGCATATTTTTCCCTTCTTGTTCAAGTAATCCAATGTTTAGACAGTTTCTTAGTTTTCATAGCCCTTCAGCAGCACCTGGTGAGTGCTGCAGCACCTTTACTGACAATTGTGGCTTTATGAAACTACAGCATGTGAGAGCAAATTCTTTAAAAAAAAAAAACAAAAAAACAACCACAACCATTTTCGTAATTCAAAACTGCTTTGGCCAGAAGAAAGCTGAGAGACAGCCCATCCTGGCAGGCAGGTGGGGCACTGAGCTTGCAGTGTGTGAAGCAGGGCCACCCACAAAGGCCACCTGTGTGTGCCCAGGACCCCCCAGTACACTGTCATCCCCATGTTTCACTGCCCCTGTGCAGGCATGCTTCACCAACACACGCAGCAGTAACACAGCTCAGATTAGCTTGGCCTGATCCTGGTGTTCATACCCATGCCAGCTATACCGTCAGATTGGCAGATCTGACTGTGGGATTAGGCCTGACCCAGCCAAAAAAAAAAAAAAAAGATTCAAGACTGCTTCTCACACCAGCAGAACCAACTGAAAACACACACAAAACCACAGCTTCAGGGTGCGGTTCCAGAGCAATTTAAACTCATTTAAATCTTGGCTGCTGCAGTCCCACCTGGCCATAAATACTGCCTGTCACAGGGTCAGCATGAGCAGCTGTGTCACCGCAGCAACTGAAGAGGCTGAAACCCAGCCACGCAGATCAGCTTTTGAAGGAGTGATCAGACTCCAGACAGGCTGGGTCTCTGTGCCACCACACTGCTGAGAGTCATGGCTCACAGCAATCCATAAGATCAACTGAAAGTATCTCAGCAAGTTCAGGCTATGCAGAATCTGCAAAGGTCAGCAGCGAGGTGGGAGCTGGGATCCCACTGTAATTAAGACTGGTTGAAATCAGCAGTTTCACTTATGAAATAAGCTGGACCTAGATATAGGACCATGTTTTCAGCAAAGCCACTATGTCCTTCAGTTTTTAAGCATGTTATCTTGTTTTCAGTCGCTTTAACTGTTTTTCCAGGCACAGGTACCCTCTGTACTGAGCTACAAAACACCTTCCACACAATCCTGTAAAAACACAAGTAGAAGACTCACTGGCCTTCAACCCTGCAGAATACTGGCCGTCGTAACAGAAAATATTTATGTACATAGTTCAGGCTTTTTCCAACTCAGCTCCCCTGTTACTGCTCTACGCTGGGCTTCTGGCTACTGGGATGCTTCCATTCTGCACATACACCCAGCATTTTGAGTAGCTGTACAAATCAAGCACAAGTGTGGGAGGATACCCTCACTTTTTAGGTGAAATGGCCAATAAAATAGGGCTAGTATGTACAACTATTCATTTCCCAGTCTGGATGTCCAGATAGATTTTTGGAGCCAGATAAGAATCAGTATAAACACCTCACTGGAAGCCACAGGGATTTTGCTACACACTGAATAGAGTAGGTGAAGGTTCACAGAGGATGTGCAGAGAGTATGTCCCTTATTGCCTGCTTTTGCTAGTGCTCAGCCTATGTACCAAACCTGGAGAAGCTCCTGAGGAGAGAATTGCAATCCCTGCCAGCTCTGGAGGCTGAGGGTTGAGCAGCTCCATACCTTGAGGAAGCAGCTCCATGGGCTGGCAGTTGTTTGTCCATGGATGTGAGTCAGAGCCATGAGTTACTGTTCAAATTTGACTCCCTACAGATTTGCATTGAGCAACGTGTTAAGAATAGCACTGACATGATCCCCTAGGTAAGTTTCTTGCAAAGACACATTCACTTGAACAAAACAGCAATTTAATTTGACACTGACAACAACAAACATTCTTATCAGCTATTTATTTTCTTTAGCATTTTAAAACATATTCGGAGCAAAGAAGGGTACCCTGTAGAGTTTCTGCAGACACCACCTGACTGAGGGGCAGCAGGGAAGCTGATCTCTTATGCAAGGCACTTCTTTGCTCTGCTCCACAGATCTCCAAGGGCCCTGGTTCCCTTTTCTGTCCCATGTAGCAGATTGAAGCAATGCCTGCCTTCACCAGCCATGGTCTGGCAGACCAGAGAATCCCTGTCAGGGGAACCCACCTATATCTCCCTCCACCCACCTCTGACACTGAGGCAGTGCATGTTCTGCTGGCACCCCCACTCCAAGCACTGGCACCCCTGCTGCAGATGTCTGTGGCTTTTTGAAGACAAGCACAAGCACAGAAGCACAGGAAGTGCTGATCCACCAGAGAGCTGTGCAGGGCCCTGCCCATGCTTCTGCCCTTCTCACTGCACCCACAAGCAAGGTGCCCGCCCTGGATACTGCTCCCCACTGCATCTCCACCATCTCACATCATGGGCACTGCTCCCTCTCCACCTTGCCAGCAGTTTGGTTCCATAACACATAATGGCTTGAAGATGCATGTTCCAAAGGAAAAAAAAATTTAAAAAATCACCCAAAGGAAAAAAAAATTAAAAAAATCACCCAAACAGCCTCAGTAGTAAAGCAAATATATCAGGTTAATCATTTGCTGTGGGAGGCACAGCACAGTGTGCTTATCATCCCACTGAAGTATGACCCACCAATCCTGCCTATCACTGCCAGCATTTTTTCCCCTACCTTACACCCAACATATTCCTAGAACCTCAGAGCAGACTGGAATCAGCAATAGTGACCACTAAATCTTGAGCCAGAGCAACTATGTAGCTGAAACCCCACTTAGCAGAGAAGGCAGGCTGTGCATCTGCATGCTTCCAATTCACCGCCTCCAGAGTTGGACTTGATCTAGCGCACTCGCGTGTGCTATAAAACCTGCTTCCAGTGCAATATTAATATTTCCTGTTTCAACAATGTTCAAGTAGCTGTAAGCGTGCTGTAACAGAGCTCACTCCCTTCTTTACCAGGAGATGAGCCTTGCACAAAAAGCGCATGGAGCCACTCCTACCACATGAATTATGAGCACTTGGTTAAACAAAGCAGTTAAACTTTTCAAGTTCTCATTCAGCAGTTTAATTATTAGCAATGTACAAAAGAGTAGAAGAGATAAACAGTATTTGGTTGCCAAATTACACCCATCAATAACAAAGGAAAGTGTTCTCAAGAGCTGCAAGTGCTAAAGAAAGCATACACCCAGAAGAATATATATGCATAGGATACAGTTAAGCTTTTTTTTTTTTTTTAAAGTTTCTTACCCATCTGTTTTCATTTAAGAAAGTCCTATGGAACATTTACCAAAAGAATTTTTCCTATCCAGTTGAAAAAAATCGTCTTTTGTTCCCCTGCATTCAATACAGACGAATTCATAGATTCTCCATTTAAACACTTTTCTAAAAGCCACTGCTTCGCAAGCACTCACATCCTGAATTAGGGTGCAGTTTCATCGAGATGTAGGAAGTGTTACACTTCGGGTTTGCCCTGCCTATCTCCACAGGCAGAGCAGCCCTCAAAGCTCCATGCTGCTCATTTGTCTCACCCAATAACCACGAGCATCAGGCAGAGGCACTCCTGGAAACCGTGACCAGAAGCAGCAACACAACCCTCACCACTGGATGCCACAGACAGATCAGACTGGCACACACCCAGCACACACCCAGGTCAGACCCATTTGCCAGCTGTCCAGCTTCAGCACAGAAGATGAAGGCTTCTCTATCTGCTCATCAACATGAGACAAGCTGGAAGCTACTGATAGCAAAGCCATGCTTCAATTCACAGGAAGAACAAAACTAGAGGATGAGACTGAACGAAGTATCGCACAAACAGATATCTTCACACCTCCCTTTCAGTAACTTGGGTGATGCTGAAGCACTTAGTTTCCCTTCTGCTTAGAGAAGGGACCTGGGGCCACTAACACAGATGTTAATTCAGACATGCAGAGCATGGAAATGCCTGAAATCCTTTGCAAATCTAGACATCCATACCTGCACTCACTACAGCTATACTGCATTCCTAGCAGTGTCATGAAGCTATTCAGGCATTTCTTACAGAATGCACGTATATATTTGCTAATTCACACAGGTTTCCAAGAGACCAAGATAAAAAAAGAACAAAGTTTTGGGGAAAGCATATTTTCCTCAAAGTGCTGCACTTCGCTGCCTTACATCCCAAACTTTACACTTAGTTAATCTGGGTAATACTCCCAAGAATTACACTTTTCATCTTCACAGTCTTCTATGACACCAAACATTTTCATCACAGAAATAGCTTGTACCTCGAGTTCTATTAAGCCCCCATTAGCTGCAATTTGGTCAAACTCTGCAATTGATTGTGCTGGGATTGAGAAATAAGCCAGGCAACAGCTGTAGCCAGGCTGGAAACCAGCTACATAAATTCAGTTGCAGTGAGCCTGTTAACACAGTTTCTGCTGTATGAGCTACTTCCTTCTTACTTATATGATCTCACTTGAGTTTGTGCTGGACGCAGACATCTGACAGACTCAGCACAGCACCAAAGAAAAACTTCTACAGCTTTTTACCTTTCCTTTTCCTTAAGTAACTGACAGCATGCAGAGTTGGAGGCAACTTTTAATAAGTGGTCCATGAAGTCACAAAGTTTTGGCAGCAAAAGTCTAAAAGAAGGCCCAAAGGCTTTGTTCTGAAACAGTTTCTTCAGTGAATAGTGTTCACCCTGAACTAGCACCAGAAGGGGATCCTCTTGCTTGGTTTTGTTCAGCTATTTCCTGGCTCTAAAGATGAAAATGATCAGCTATGAGGATTTTTTCCAGATGCGTGTCTTTGACTAACTACATCAGCAAAACTAGAAACACAAAGCTAGTATTTAAATTAGGGGTGTCTTCCCAATTACTTTACCTTTATGTTATTAGCTCTTACATGCAGGGCTACATTTTTTTTTTTTCCCACCACACCAGTTTGCATCAGGCTTCAAAATGTATCTGAAATCTGTGTGCATCTTTAGACACCAAAATGAAATGCTACTTGCACACATGAATTTCCCAGCAGAGGTAGTCACAGTAAAGCACCAACCTTCCCCAGAGCAACCTGCAGGCTCTGCCAGGAACTTGAAGCCAAAGTCAAAAGTCCAGGTTAGGTTAAATGTTAAAAGCAGTATGAGGTTGCTAGAGCAAGACTTGAAAGTTTGATAGTCTAACTTGGACAACTTATTAACTCTTCTAGGGAAGTCATTCTAGATGCATTGTTCAGTGTAGGGAATTGTGCTTCTCAGGGATTCAAAGTGCAGTTTGAGTTATAAAGAGAATCTACAATTTACAATAGGCTGAATATCTGAGTGACTGAACATCCACCAGAGTCTATGCATACAGAGGGCACTGGTCAAAGGAGAAATGGTATATAGAAAAGACAGAAGGATACGACAGAAGGATACTTTTGTCCACTCCTTTTGCTCCCTGGGACTAATGACCAAGGCCAGGAGAGAGGCTACAGCTTCACACACTGACCACTCAGGCCAGCAAAAAAAAAAAAAACCAAAAACCCTCTGAACTCAGAATACTATTATGAGACCATATCTTGAAAATACTTAGCATGTTAATTGTGGTCATTCTTTCCCACAGCACATAGGAGAGCAGGATTCTTAAGGCAACACCCTGAGCAGCTTAGGCTGGAAGGCAATCAACAACCCCTAACATCCAGGTGAAAACCAAGGCACAGTGGATGGGCCCTTTACTCCTTGTCAAAGCATCTTTAACAGCATTGGACTTTATGGCAGATAACACGTCATCTGTCCGTATGCACAGGTCCCAAGAAGAAGCCAGAGCAAGTCTGTCAAGCAAAGCAGTTGCTGCTGAGGCCACATCACCTGCACCTGATGAGTTCCTGTGTGTTGAACAAGCGGACAAAACAGCCATTCAGGGCTGGATCACTAAGTAGCAGAGGTCACCCTCAGCACTGTGTCTCCCAAGGCTCTGTCCCCTGCTGTGCCTCACAAGTGACAGCAAAGCAAGTTAAGGTGACTCCAAGATCAACTCCAAAAGAAAACTTCATCACTGGGACAGACACACAACACGCATCTCCAGCAACCACTCCAGAAAACATCATCAATATTGACCTTCAGTGACCATCTCCAGAAGACACTAGAACACCTCCAAAAGTCTCTGGGATATCCAGTAGGTAGCAGGAACAGAAAATGAAATCTGCAGGCCCTCAACCTGCACCACCTGGCAGGTGTTCATAGAGGGGAACACTCAGGAGAGTGAAGGGCTTCTGAGCTGAGGGGCCCATTGCCAGGCTCCAGCTCCCCCACTCCTCCCAAGGCAGGCATTGCCTCCAACAGTCAAAGATTTTGTGTTTCTATAAAAAACACTTTCGAACTAGCTTTAAATAAAACTGTCACACCAAAACTTGGAAAGCTGCTCATTAAGACTGCAGGGCACTCTGAGTTTCGCAAATAATTTACACATTCATTTCTAACATTGCCTAAAGTATCAAAAACTTTCCTTACTGGGATGGCAAAACCAAGGGCTTAAACTTTGCTGCCCAAAGGAACCAATAGAAAGCACAGGCTGAGCAAGATCCCAGCACAACAGCAGTAGGAGGAAAGTGCTCAGGACTTTTTATAATCGGAGGTTTGGGAAACAAATACAGTTCACTGGGAAGGAAACACCTGGTAACTGCACTGCTTTTCACCTCACTCACGTTGGAGTTTGAAGTTATAAAGGTCTACTCCAAAGCTACTAAGTTATAAGACGACACTTGAGACTGTCCTCCAGAATTGTGAAGCTGCAATCCAGAAGTTGTAAAGTTGTAACTTCAAAGATGCAGTTGCATTCTGGTCACAAACCAGTGTGACACCTATAACGCCATGCTACAGAATTAAAACCCGGAGCTCTGACTAGAACGTAAAGCGCTGAAGTTACAACGCGGAGCTGCAGCTACAACGCGTACAGAAAGTTCTAAACGAAAAGAAACTTTTCTAAAAAGACAACACAGCGGCCAGAAAACCTGCCCGGAATCCTGCCGGGGGTCGCTGCGAGGAAAGCTACGGCAAGCCGGAGCGCACCGCCGCTCTGCAGCTGCGCCGGCGGGGTTGCCTTTATCCTCCCCAGAGCCCCTCTTTGCGCACCGAACCGAAGCCGGCGAAGGAGAGGGGCTAACAACACCGCCAGAGCGCCCTGCTCCCGCCGTCCCCAACCCACACCGACTCACAGCCATAGCGGGGCCGCTGCAAGGGCGCCAGCTCCTCATGGTGCATCCTGCCGCCGCCGGAGGGACGGCGCCCGCTGCCGCCGGCCCTTCTTATGCGCCGGCCGCCCCTCGCTGATTTGCTGCCGCTCGGCCGCGCCCGCCCCACGCTGGGACGCGGGGATGTGGGGTACGGCTGCAGCGGCGGCGTGAGAGCTATGGGGCGCCGCCGCACGGGAGCGGAGGGGGGCGCGGGGCCGGCACGGCACGGCACGGCAAGGAGGAGGAAAGAACAAAGGGAAGAGAAAGAGCAAAGGAAATAAATTGGAAAAAAAATAATACGAAAAGCCCCAAAGAAGGCGGAAAGCAAAGAAGATAAAAAGAAAAAAAGGGGGGAGGAGGGAGGAGAGGAAGGGGAGGGAAACAAAAAACCAAAACGTTAGATATTAAAACAATAAAAGACAACAATAGCAAAATAAAAGACAACAGGATGAAGCAAGAAAGCAAAACAAAAAAGAAAGAAAAAAAAAAAAAAAAAAAAGAGCAAGTAAGAAAAAAGCCAGTGACAACTACAATGAAATAGAAAACAGGTTGAACCAAAATTGGAAAGGCCATGGCACCTCTCTGGCCTTTTTGCTGAAAAGAAGTGGTGAGGAGGGCTGAGATACCAAGCATGGGATTCCGACCTGCAGTTTTGCTCTGACAAATAAGTCTTGTACTCCACAAGCAGCATTCCTACTGTGCCTAGAAGCCACCACTGCAGTTTGCTATGCAGTCAAGGCACCTCAGGACAAGGTGCAGCTTCAGGCCTGCTCCTTTCCAAGGTGTAGGAATGGGGTGGGTGCTCTCACTGCAGGCTACCTTCAGGCCAGGCTTTGCTGCAGGCAGTGCATTACCCTGCTGCAATTCCAGAGTCTGTGACAGTGTGGTGGCCACCAGCTCCTGGACAACACCTGGGATGCACCAGAGAAGACTGGATGTGAGCAGGGCTGGAGGCAGAGGCATGTTTAACTGTATGAGTTTCAGTGTTGGATCTTGGACTCTGGTCGTAACAACCCCAGGCAACCCTACAGACTTGAGGAGGAGTGGCTAGAAAGCTGCCTGATGGAAAGGGAATTTGGTGTACTGATGGACAGTTAGCTGAAAATCAACCAGCAGTGTGCCCAGATGGCCAAGAAGGCCAATGGTATCCTGGTTTGTATCAAGAACATGTGAGCAGGACAAGGAAGTAATCCTGCCCCTATGCTCGGCACTGGTGAGGCCTCACCTCAAGTACTGTGTTCAGTTTTGGGTACCTCAGTACAGAAAGGACATTGAGGTGCTGGAGCACATCCAGGGAAGTGCTACAAGGCTGGTGAAGGCTTGGAGAATATGTCCTATGAGGAGAGACTGAAGGAACTGGGGCTGTTCAGTCTGGGGAAAAGCAGGCTGAGGGAGACTTATTGCTCTTTTCCAATATCTGAAAGGTGCTTACAGCGAGAGTGGGGTTGGTCTCTTCTCACTGGTGACAGGTGGCAGGATGAGGGGAAATGGCCGCAAGTGGCATCAGGGTAAGTTTAGGTTGGGTATCAGGAAACATTTCTTTACAGAAAGGGTTGTTAAGCACTGGAATAGGCTCCCCAGGGAGGTGGTTGAGTCACCATCCCTGGATGTGTTTAAAAACCATTTGGATGTGGTGCTCAGGGACATGATTTAGTGGAGGGTTGTAAGAGTTAGGGTACTATGGTTAGGTCATGGTTGGACTCAATGATTTTTAAGGTCTTTTCCAACCTGAGAAATTCTATGATTCCTTGTTTTAGGGCTGTACTGTGCTTTTCCGGCTGCCTCTAAGCCTTCAGTGGGAAATGGTAGAAGAGAGAGCAGAGTCTGTGCATATCTGTAATCCAGCAGGAAATGCAGTGACCTTCACTGAGGTTTTCCTCACTCCCTGGAGCACAGAGTGATGACTTAGTGCTCAGGCATGCAGAGCAGCAGTGGAGTAGCTGTAGTCCTCACCTGTCTTTATGAATGCTTCTGAAGCATCCTTTAAGCAAGCTCCCATACACTTGCTCTGGCTTTTAGAAGCAAAAATGGGTGACCAAACCCAATGAAGAACTAACTTCAGTTAAAAGTGAATTTGATAGAAAACACCATCTTTCCTATAAATGATTTTTGCTGACTTTTATTTTTTGCTTAGCCTAAGCCAGGAAGAGAGGAACACTTTCTCTTCTTTTTCTTTTATTCTTCAATCTCTGCCCTTCACTCTGCCACTAAGGACAATGGTATGCAGCCATCACATGCCCAGTATGTGTTGATACTGCATCTAACAAAATGTAGACCCTTCTCTTGCAGCACCTGAAATTCCCCATACAGTTCTCCTGCTCTTTGCTGATATTTGTGTCTGTGTGAGGGCTCAGCCAATCCATCCCAAAGAAAATCTACTTAATTTTTCCTTTTGGTAGGACAATTTCTTTGAAATAATTTCTTCCTCTGTACCACAGAGCAGGGAGAAGAAATGAAAGGCCAGAGTGGGGAGGATGGAGGAGTTTTTGGCAGCATTGCCTTCCATGATGCTTACAGAACAGCAGTAGGACACGAACTCAGTGCTCCCAGCAGGAGATGCGGCAGGTGTGAGAGTGCTGGAGTAACAAGAAGTAGCTGTGTGGCTTTGTTCATGATCTTTCACATCAGATTTGCTAATCCCTGCTTTTCTGACTCCATCAGCTGTTGGCAGCACAGAGGAGGCTCGCAAACCCCAGATGCACTGCCCACCCCTTCTGCCACCTCCTCCTCCTCCCAGGCGTGACCAGGAAGCCTGCCTGTAACTCATATCTAACAGACCAGAGGCTTTTAGCCGGTCCTAGGCAGACTCAAGGCTGCTGCCCATTTTCTCTTCTAAGTCCTTAAAGAAGACTTAGTAGTTCTCACAGCTTCTGAGAGGCAGGCACTTAAGAAATCAGTGCAGTCAGATATCTAGAGTAAATGTTTGAGGGTGAACATTTCCTGTTCGCGGTCCAAGTCTTTTAGTGGAGCTTGAGATCAATGTCCCCAGCACTATCAAGGGCATCACACAGTGGGAAGGTGTTCCTCGATGCGTTGTTACTGGCTCCAGCGCCAACCCACGCACCTACCTGTGAGTGGAACAGCAGGCCAGTGTGACGGCTTGCTGCATATTCAGGGGCAGCTGCTCATCGCTCCAGGCTTAGAGGGAACAAACCTGAAGGGAAATTGTGATAAGGGAGGAACAAAAATGTTGGGCATCTCATTGACTGAGCTCAAATCTAAATGCTGTAGTGCTCTATGCTGCCTCATGCTTCTTGACAGTTCTGTTGTGTACAGAGGGATTTTAACTGGAGAAGGATATTGATATTTGAAATTCTTGGGTGGCTTATGCAGCAGTGACGCATGTGCATGCAGGTAATTAGAGACACTGGGCTTTTTGTTGGAAACAGCAGCTTTAACAACAGTTTTTCTGTGACAGTACATTTATTTTATTTGTAAATTGCATTTATTTGTAATTGCTCTGGTTGGCAGCATTTGCCCTATAGAAAGAAAAATGGCATTTTATGATTTCAGAGACTTTCTTTCTTTTCTTCTTCCTGCTAGTGCATCATATTGAAACACCATTTTAGCATTCACATGAGAGAAAGACTGTGCTAGGTTCACCCTGGTGATCAGGGGCAGACACCTCCTGCAGTGGGGCAGCCTGGGTCCCTGCAGCACCACTGGAGGGGAAAAACCCTATGCAGGCTCCAGGTACTGCAAGGGCCTTTCCAATTATTTTCTTTGCTCAGCCAATTGATACCCAGCAAGCTGTAGCTGTCCTTGCCTCCCTTGTGCTTGCACAGACCAAATGGCAGAGTGATGTAACCCTAAGTAGCTGGCTGCACTTCTTGCTCCCCCCACAGAAAGCACAGCCACGGTCCCCTGAGCAGCTGCAGGGGCCACATCAGCTGGAAGATAGAAGGGCTCCCAGCAGCACCTCCAGCCCTATGCAATGAGGAGCACTCCTGCTGGAGCACCAGGTGAGCCATGGACCCAGATTTATAGTTTTCATAAACTAGATTGGAAAATCCACAAATGATGTGGTGCATTTACAAAGCAAGTCTGAAGGTTAAGAGGTACTCCAGGAAACATGAGGAAACATCTCATCAGCAACTGCCTCCATACAGCTGCTGGGCAGTCCTGAACTCCTCAGTAATAACTGCAGGGAAGGAATCTCAAGGATGGTGTGGGGAGCTGGCTGGCCTGCATCCTCCCTCTCAGCACAGTATCTGTGCAATGCATTATTTATTCTGTAAGGTAAGCAAACAAACAGGCCATCATGTACCTGCCCTCAGTGACCCCTGAAAAATCCCACAGCCATGCTGTCTCTGCCCCAGTCAGGAAAAGACACAAGGAACAGTGCCTGCCTTGCTGCTGACAACCTGGTGAGTAAGGCAGCATGCTCCTTCCATGATTCCTGTCCTTCAGATACGCTGTGTCTGCAATCCCAGCTGAGTCTCCTGTTAGAAAGGCAAGCAAGGCTGAAGCTAGGCTGAGGATGCATCACATCAGAAGCATCCTAGGAACTGTGAAGCAGTCAGCTGTGGAAGTCATTCAAAACGCCATGGCAAAACCATAGCTTGGTAAAATGAAGAGCAGAAGTACTGAAAACATTTTTCGGTATCAGCAGCAATAATTCCTTTTGGCTGAGGAAGTGATTCTAACTTCTCAGCTGTCCTGGTTGAAACTGAAGGTAATGCTGAACAATAAGCACAATGTATGGAAGAATAGATCCCTCAGATTTTGCAATAGTTTCTAGGGAAGCCAGAAGTAGGTCAAACTGAGCCCTGTTGGGCATCATCCTAAAAGGAAAAGAAAGAAACAAGCAAGCAAGCAAGCAAGCAAGCAAACAAACAAACAAAACTAGTAATAGTTTACTTACTTAAAATTGAAATGGAAAAGGCAGTTTTAAAAAGCAGAGTGAATAGTTTATGGGATGGGATGAAAATAAATGCACAGATAACTCTGGCAGAGACAGGCCTTCAGAGGAGGAACCAGAAGTGTATATAAATGTGCAGAGTAGAATGTTTTTGCATAGCACTGACACCTGAAAAAGGAAATGAAAGAGAAATTATTTCAGTATCAGAAGTCTTTCATCTTGCTACAACTTGCAGAACTCAACATTGTTTGCTCTAAATCTTCAATTGCCAAAGAGAGGTGGTACTTTTGTTCTGAGGCATTTACATTGTTCTGAGGAAAAAGAGCATTCCTAGACATCACAATTTGAGGCAAAAACTGCAGCTAAACCTCATGATTTCCAAGTTAGTGCCACGCATCTAAGGATTTTGATTTCAGATAGTGACCACTTGGTGATGACAATGCTATAATTCAGCAGGGACTCTTCACATGTCCTTCACTGCACACTACTAGTTGGAAACAGCTCATGCGTAAGCATCTTTCAGATAGTCTTGAATACTTGTATGACCTGCTTAGATGTAGGAACAACATGCCTGTTAAAGCAGACATGCAGGAAGAGAAGCTGCCCCTCAGACTGGCATGCTAGAAGGACTTCAGTACGGAGCTGCAAAGGAGCCTGGTGCAAATACTAGCTTATTGAGCTTCTTTGCCTCTGAAACCACACAATTAACTCAGCCATGGGACTGATTTGACTTAACACTGCCCCAAAATAAGACTTTTTAGGAACTAGGTCAGGTTACAAATTGCTACTTAATTACAAATGAGGGTGAGTGGTGTGTCTTGTGGTGAAAGTGAGAAGCAGACACGGGGCAGCAATATGATGCTATTCCATACCTTGCTAATTACTTCATCTTAGGCATCACAGCGCTTCCCATGGTGCATATCTAAGGTGAATGTCCACTCCTGTCAGATGAAAGGTCCCTCTTCTTTCCTGAACGAAGTTAGAATCCTGGCAGGCTAGGTTAAATCCTGCCTGCCCAGCTACCTAAGAAACCAGTTTCTCTGCTTGAACAGGTTTTAAAAAAAAAGCATTTGTTCAAAATGTGTTGGACAAATGCCCTGGATCCTGCAGAAGTGGCATGAGTTTTGCAAGACAGAGATTGAAATCGTTCTGCAAGAACTCTGCCAGAAAAGAGGTTTGTCCATTTGTCTGTTGGAATAAATATTTATTCATTTAACAGAATACTTCGGAATGGAGTGATCCTCCTTGTCTAGACATAATGAATGGCCATAAAAACGAATTCAGAACTGTTTGAAAGCAGGGAACATCTGTGCCCGGCTGCAGCTTGCATATTCAGCAAAAAGTGCTCTTGACTGGGTTGGATATAGCAAAACTAAAATCTTGATTGTTTCCTCACATTATCCACAAGCTAGAGGTGGTCTGCTTGGCAGTGGTTACTGTTGCTTTTTTTTTTTTTTTTTTTTTTTTTTTTTTTTTAATGCAGCATCTGTGTGCTTCTTTGTAATTGCATGTGCTTAGCAATGTTTCCACTCCGCTAAAAGTCTATGCATTATTCACTGATTAATGTATTATTTATTTATTATTCTGTAAGCAGGGAGCTAGGAGCTCTGCATTTACAGGGAACTGACTGATGGCTATGGCAACCCTACAACTATTTTCCTGCCTGCCGACAGTTGCCCTACAGATAAAGCAGAATCTGAACTCCCATGGATTTCCTCTAGCCTGGTTCGTGTCTTCTTATTTCCACCACTTTTCCACTGGCATAGCTCCAGTCTTTTGAAAAGCTCCTCATTATTCACATTAGTGTAAAAATGAAAAACGTGTCTGAAAGACTGACAAACTCAAGCACTGGGAGACAAAGTGAGGAAAGCTAATTCCAGCATCCAGGGCCCTTCACAGAAAGCACAGAGTCAGCAACCTCCTCTTATTTAAATCAGTTTGGATTCCTTTTCTGAAGTGGCTTTGCTGTTTTTGTAAGAGAAAAGAAGTATTTCTCAGATAATCAGATCTCAAACCAATTGCAGCTGTAAAATTAAAATCACCATCTGAAATACCACATAGAAATTAACCTGAAGGCCACATAGGTCAGCAAGCATTGAGATGCTGACACTGGCTTACTGGTGGATGCAATGCTGCTTGCAGAGAGGCCTAGAGCCAGATTCAAGTTGGAAGCCTTGGAAGGAGCTGCTGGAGAGCATGTCCTGCAGACTGCTGCAAGGCCCCTGTCAGGGAAGCATACATTCATGGCAAAGTCAAAGCCACTGATGCATTTTTGATAATTTGTTAAACGTCTCTTCTTGGTGACTGCTTGCTGTTGAAAGATTTCCACAGTGTTATCAGGGAAGTTTAATCCAGGAGACAAGCTTTCTGGTGAAACAGATCTCCTGAAAATGCCATGGCTGGAGTCATCCGGATGACTCTGCACCATGTTATCCTTTCCCAGAGGGCTGACTGCTTTTGAGCAAAGGTAAACTAGTCCCTGGTTCAGGATAGTTTGCTTGCAAAGTGTGGGTCTGCCAGGCATCATGCTTACTTGCATGTGATTGATCTCAGCTTGCAATGGTAACTGAAACTGCAAGTACAATGCTCACAACATCTTTCCAGACCTTTCTCATTAATCGTTTTTCCTCCACCACCTGTAGGTCAGATTGGAAATTGCAGTATATCGACATGGGCCTGTTTATTTTCACTAACCAGGTAGTGGATTCTGCAGAAAAATACCCTCCTCGTGGCTGGCAGTAATGCTTCCATATGGAGAGAGCCCTATATTGTACTGAAGAGATATTTTTCCTTGCTTTCAACGTTCATTTAGCAGTAACAATGCAGAGTAATATATTGAATTTCAGGTGACTTTTTGAACAGGTGTGTACTATTACCCACCTTTCTCCTGGTGTGTGGTCAGTCTGTAGTTCTGTTACACTTTTGCTGGGCAAAGCCCAGAATTTTTCCCTGACACATGGATTCCATATTTCCGTACATTCCAGTCCTTAGCAGTTACATATTTTGTGTGTATTGTAGTTCACAATGCATACAGTGCAATATCCCTACCAAAGACAGGTTAAAGTCCACACCACACTCCTGTAATAGTGACATTCCTGTAACTCAAGAGTATAGCAATTGTTCTTTGGTCTTGCTTCAACATGTTTGCTAATAGCCAGTGGCCTCTCATTTATTCATTTTCCTGAACAGGATCATCATTTTATTCAAATTCTAAACGTTGTGATTCTAGCTGAAGCTTCAGAAGATAAACTCCTCCCACACACTGAGGAGGATTAGGCTGCTGTTTAGCACTTATACTCAAAGGGCCTGAGCTTTTTCGGGGGTGATTTCTGTAATTCATAGGTAACAATCCACCAAGACCCCAGACCTGACTGGTGGGAAATAAACATGTTAAAAAAGATTCCAAACTGCTACGTAATCCTTAATAGGAAGAGGATTTCCTTTCCCATAATCTGTCTTTTTCACGTAGGCAGAGTCCGAAGTTCACAAGGGAGCTCTTGAGAGGGTATATAGAATTAAAGCTAAGTGGGAAAAATATGAATATATCCACTAATGGCTTCACTTCCAGGATGCTGGTGAATTACTTTCAATTTTATCTGATTTCTTGTTCCTACTTTCTTTGCAGTCAGCTGGTCTGATTGCAAAGCTAGTGATGTTTTTATTTAAAGCCAGGAGATCCCCAACATCCTTGTGGTTAAGTGGTTTGTAATTTGTATGGACACCCTTGCAGACAGGCCCTGAAGAGCAGCATCTTCCTTCTTTGACAGAGTCTGTGGTTGCTGTGAAAGGCTACAGGCAGTAGGGAGTAGGCAAGAACCTGAAGAGAATTTGTGGTCTTAGATGTAATGCTCAGAATAGTCAGGTGAATATTACACAATTCCAGTCTCAGTTTGGAGTTCTTTGGGTGAGGAGAAGAAGAAAGGCCAAAAGGAAAAGAGCGTAAATATGATTCATCTCCATCCTCCAATGTTGTCTTTTTTCTCTCTGTGGTGTTATGTTTCCTCCTTTATTAAGTGGATTTCCATTTTGATTTAGCGAATTGTCAGCATCTCAGCATCAGAGATTGAATAAGGAAAAGCACAACTAAATATGCTGTGAAGCAATCTGTTGCAAAGTCCACAATTCAGAGCTATTTTAGCCACATGCAAAATTGCTGTTGATCTGCAATAATGCAACTCTGTGTGCTATCATTAGATTTTCAAGACAAAAATGTCGTTTGACTGTTCATTTCTGTGGGAGAACTAAGGTTATATCAGTAGCCTGGGCTATATGTGATCAGAACTCAAACTAATCAGAAGCCCAGCTAGCAATGGAGGTGGTTTCAGCTGGTATTTCACCCTTCATTTTTGTAGCTAATTATTCATATACATATATTTTTTTCAGTATGATTGAGGGACTTCCCATTCTGTAGTAGAAGTGACACAGCCTGTCTCCTTTGATGGATAATAAAAATGAAGAGTTGATAAGGCTGACACAGGTTTGTCTTCTTCTTGAGTCTGGAAACACTGGCTGGATTGCTGAATGATCACACAGGAACAGTAAGAACAGTGTATGTAAATTCATCAGGACTTACTGAACCAATAAAAGGCTAAAGATGACAGTTTCCTAGATCACATCATTACCAGGACGAAATGTGGTGTCACCACTATGAGACAGAAAGAAAGTTCATGGAGTAATGACATGTGAATTCCCTACTGAAGAAAAAATTCAAGATGCAACTCTTGGTGGATAAAGTGATGTGCTCTGTTTTTTGGATGGGAAAGGAGTAATCTTTCTGGATGTTCTGAAATTTGAACAAACCAGGAGCTCTGACTGCTACATCACTGTGCTGGCAAAACTGAAGGGTTGAATTTCCGAAGTGAGTCCAGAGAAGAGGACAACCTTTCTCTCATGACACATAACACCAGGCCCCACATCAGCTTTAAGATGGAGGAGTGCACTGGCAGTCTTGGCTGGACTGAGCTACCAAACTAGCTGTATAGTTTGAGTTTTTTACCTTCTCACTTCCAACTGTTCAAATCAATGACAGAAGAACTGTATGGGCACTATTCTCCAAGAAAAAAACAACGTTATAGCAGCTGTGAAACTAATGCTGGTGACTATGTTGAAAAATAGTATTTTGTAGCTGAGAATTTGCTCAGATAGCATTATTGTGCTCCTTGTATCTGTGGTAATTTCCATGGAAATAGATAGGAGACATTACTTTCACAGACGGAAAGTAATATACTACATATATTTCTTTACTTCATTTGGATTTATGGAAGTCTGCAATCTTCTAAGAAATGCAGAAAAAGAGACACATATACCACCCATCTGATTCAAAAGTTGACTGATTATAGCATACAACTAATCAGACCTAATATATGAATGATGTTTCTGTTGGTTATACTTAATAAATTAAGACAGCTTTTTCTTTACTGTACCAAAATATGGTTACAAAATCATGTGTTCTTCAGTGGGTTTTATAGACAGTGCAATACATGAGCTGAAAAATACTTGAATTCAAATGTAGCTTTATGTTTTCCTATGGCTGACACAGATGAAGAAGCTCAGGTCCTTTATTAAGCTTATTGTCATTTTGCAAATATATTCCTGATCCAACTGTGGAGATGGCAGATTTTTTCTTATTTTAAAGCTACCACACAACCTAAGTTTTTCTGAGGCACTTAGTGCACAAATACAATGAAGAACTAATGTTGATGTGTAGATTTGAGGTGAGTGGGAGTTTGTTTGTTTGTATTTCTGTTGTTGGATACCACTTTCTTGTAGAACCATAGTTTATTGCATAAATTCCAGCTGGCCTTTTGGATGCACAAATTATCATACCTTGCAGCAGTAAGTTCTCCACACAGACTTAGATTAGATTCTTGGGGTGATAACAGAGCCTTTCAATGCAGCTACGTTGTGACCAGATGTTTATTTTGTGCAATTACATATCATAAAAATGTGAACCCCAGATGGCTAACTGTGAAACTTTGTCTCCTGCAACCATAGTAACCTGAAATCTGTCCTTTTTTTATTGTCATTTATGTCACTTTATTAACTTGTTCCATGTTTTTTTCTTTGTATGTTCTGCCTCTATTACAAGCACTAAAGAGAACGTAACAGAAAGCCATAGGAGTCTTGAATTGAGGTAAAACAACTGCTTCCAGTATTTTGTGAGTAGTGAAGAATGATGTTCTGGCTATTATCACACCTTATGTTCATTCACTGCAGAAACAAACCTTTATTTGAATATAGTAGAGCAAAAAATGCCCCTTTATTAATCTGATGTACACTAAATAACTTTGCATTTGTTACATGGATGATAAATATTTGGCAGATAAATTTATAAACACTTCCACGTTTTATAGATTTATACTGTACACAGTCATGCTACACAGCATGCCCTTTCACAAGTATACATACAACTTTCCTCAGTGTACTTAATAAAAACACTTGGTCAAACATTTTGGTAGTTGGCGATCTGACACAGAGGAGTATACTGGAAAGATGAGTTCACAAGTGTACCAGCTGGACTTAAAAGGAAAAATTTGGAACTCCAAAAGAGAGTTTATCAATGCGCACACATGCAAACACATATGTACAATAGTGATGACTGTACCCTGCATCACAGAAGATCACACGTAGCAGGAAACAAAAAAGAAATTAAAAACCAGAGGCCAGGACCATTGCCAAGATCTTGATGTAAATTAGTACCTATGAAATTAAACTTATAAATGGGAATTCAACTCCAAAATACCCCCTTACCATATACACAACATCTACATGGTTTCTCAAGTAAAGAAATTGAAAATGTCAGAAATGGTTATGAATTTCTTAATGACATAGGCATACTAGCACACCTGAACTACTGCATGCTACAAACAGCTTGAAAAATTGTATTCCCAAATGGCAATTTGGGTGAAAGGTTGGTAGGAGAAATTGGGAGGAGGAAATAGCTCACACACACACACACACACACACACACACACACACACAAAAAAAAAGAAAAAAAAAAGAAAAAAAAAAGAAAAAGAAAAACTACACTTTTCCCTTCTGTTGTTCAGCATTAGGGGATGCTGACAAGTTTTAAAGAAAATCAATAACCTTACAATGCCAACATGTTACACCAATGTAAGAGATCTTCTTTAATGCCTGACTTTTGCAGTATTATATTTTGCAGAGAAAACTGCACTCTCAAAAGAAGACATAGAGTAAAATGACACGTATGTTTGAGAACAAGTAAGGGACATAATTTTGATGTCAACATTTTAAGCATTTGAGAGCAAAATATCTATTAATGGAAAGATTTACTGGGAAATTTTATTATCACATTCTTTCAAAAATGGCTGAAATAAGTTATTTGACACATTAGACATGCACCATTGGATGCTATTAAAAGTACTGTTATTTTTGGGGGAACTGCACTCACAGGGAAAAGCTAGGCTTTTAAAACATGAATAGTTTTATGCATGTTTATTAAAAAGGGCTAGATGAACTCATTTCTCTTACATCAACATAAACTCCCACATGCCAATATACACAATTAAGTATTTAATATGTTCGCTTTTTGAAACAGTGCTGTTTTTGTCTCACTATTAAAGCAGTTAGCTTCCCTATGGCAACTGCACATTTTTAAGTCCTCTGAAAGGAATATTCATTTTCCTCTAGAGGTTTTTTAGTTCTATAGAACATGTGCATAGAAGCAGAAGGCAGAGTGAGAATTCTGAAAACTGGGAAGGAGTAATGCAGTGTATGACAGAGATTTTGACAGAGCTCTCCCTACTCTCACAGCTCTGTGTCAGTGTGTGTGCACACATGCTGCAGTTTTCAGTCTGGATTTACTCAGGTGGTAGCTGGAATTAATTTATACTGCAATGCTATTGTAGTAGATCTCTGGGGATGTTAATCATTAAATGAAAGAAACCCTGGCAATGGCTCTGTTCCAGGCTGGTCAAAGATTGCTGATAAGAACAACAGTAAACAATAGAATAACCACATTACTATAACAACATCAGGCATGTATGCAGGAACAATGAAAAGCATACAGTACAGGAAGACACAGACATTTTCTCATATGTTACACAGAAGTTAACATGTTAAGATCCCCATTAAGTTTGTTAAGACTTTTATTTGAATAAGACAAAACTCAAAGCGCTTAAATATCTGAGAGTTTCTCCTAGTCACTGAAACAAGACCAGTTCCTCTGTACGGTGCATTGTCTCGCTGTTTGGCACAGTGTGGCTGGTGGAAGGCTACAGCTAAGTCAAACCTTACTTTTCAGATCATTTCTCCTCCAGTGGCAGAAAGCTAAAGCCCAACTGAGATGCATCTTGGCATTTATGATTAATGTTGTGCATGGATAAGCAAAGGGTTTTGCACAAGGAAATGAACAGAATGGTATTTGTGCTCCAAGAATAATGCATAATGCAGAAAGTAATGCTTAGATCCTACATCAACCTGTGTTGTGTCTGTGTGTATGCATGTATCCTCACACAGACACACATGTGCCTGTATATGTATTCACCTCTAGTGGTGTAATAATTCAGTACAACTGTATTATAAAGCTGCAGGTAGGCTTTAAAGAAAACAGCTGCCAAAAATAAAAACAATTGAACCCCAAGACTTCAAATCTCCCTACTGATTCTTGGTATTTAATTTGATTCCACTATTTTTCTGCCCCATCATCTTCTGAAGTATCAGCTTTCTAATGTGTAAACCAGACCTAAACAGAACTCACAGATAACTGGAGGATGAACTAATAGAAAGAAGAGCTCTCAGAATGGACCTTATTTACATCCTGCTGCTCTGGCAGTGCAGTGAGTGGAAATACAGACAAATCTCCCTGTTCCTGCACTTAGCTAAGCTCCACTTGGAGGAAATTATGCTCTGATTTTTAATTCTTCTACAGTGATGGAGTCTACACCTGCTCTTGAGGCACTACTTCTGATTCCCGTTCTTAGAAATATGGCATAGCCCTCAGTTCCCTATATAGACAGTATATGTCTATGTGCTGGACTTTATCTCTCTTTCCCACCATTAAGTTTTAAAAAGATCTTTGTTAGTCAGAAAGAGATGTTACCAAGACATTACCATGCTAATACAAGCTATAAGCCATGTTTCCTACTTGGCAACCTGGAAATGTAATTGCAAATTCAATCAGAAGATTAAAAATGAATCCTTGCACTCAGGGGGTTAAAGACACAAGAAGTGAGAACAGAAATGCTCCATTTCCTCCGGAGTCTTGAAAGAAAACATATGCTCAGTAACCATGCTCCAGAATCAAATAAGTTTGAAAGACTGTTTTTCCTCTGCATTTCCTGCCTTCTTGTTCATTAATCTCACTGTAAAATATTGAGTTATTTGCCTGAATTAGTAGTCTTCAGTGTTCTTTGTTCAGAAAACACAGCATGAAAAGGCAGGCTTTTGCATACAGTTTGGAGGCAAGAGAGGGATCAAGTGGTGATGTGAAATTAGCACAGTCAGTACATCTGAAATTCTACTCAGGACTTGAATTAAATAGAAATCATCAACTGGTAAAACTGCCTGCAGGTCTCTTTTACTTTCACTTACTCTCATTCAGCCTGCAATTAATCTGTGTGCTGAAACCAGCCTCATGATTTCTTCTAATTCTTAACCAAGGGATGCTAAATTTTTAAAAATCAGTTACTGCTACCTGCATTCTTTATTTTTGTTGCCATGGTGAATATCCTGTTCCTTCCTACTCCTTCAATATTTAAAACTACTGTAGTATCGTGAGATTACTACATAGATCTTCATGCTCATTCATGCTTTAATGCAGTGACTTAGTACATCAGAAAGAAGAAACTGCTGACTGCTTTTTTCAATTTGATCTTAAATCATCTCAGAGATGCTGGTCTGCAATAGGTAACCATATGTTGTAGGTCTCGGAGAGATATCTAGAGAAATATGTAGTCTTGTTCCTTCAAAAAAGTGAGATTTTCTGAAGGACTTCATTTTCCATCTTAGTTTAAAATTCCAAAGCTGTGTGTCAAACTATGTTACTGAATGTTACCAAAAAGTCAGAAGCAATTGAGAGCATGAGCAGTGGGTTTTAATTCTTTAAAGTTGGTGCTCTACTAAGAAGAACAATTCGGGATGAAAGGAATCAAATTATATGAGAAGAAAGAGCAAGAACTGACTTAGCAGCCATATGATGCTCTACTTTCCTAAGAGGATAGTGGACTAGTGTACCCATCAGGAACGAGGTCTAATGCTTTATCACTGGCTAGAATTGTAGAACACACTTTTGTAAGGTTACCAGCTAAATTCAAGCAGGAAGGAAGGTGACCCTAAGAACGTACTCCTAGCTAGTTCCATTGTTAGGAGTCTGTACTCAGCAGTCAATGAAATATATTGTAATGCTTGCTTCTAAATGACATGACTATATTCAGCCTGGTTAAAATGTACAAACACAACGAATAACATGCTTTCAAGAAAAAGGAGTCTGCTAAGTTAAGCTTTTCTGTCAACTTGTCATGAGTAAAAACTAACATAAGTAAAATATATCTGGCAAAAATCAATGCATTCAGTCTATTTTGCTGGTGTTTTCACAATTAAAAACAGTGACCATTATGGTATTTTATTCTGTTTTGAAAGTATATGCACATGACCTCTTACGTGACCCTTTGCATGAGATATAAATGAATGGGGTTAGAAAGAAAGCAAAATTCATACTGTCCAATATTTATTACCTGAGATCACTTTGGAAACTGCAAAAGAGAAAAATTCACTAAAGACAAGACAAATAAGTTCAGTGTATAACCAAAATAACATTTGCATCCAGATCATTTTTTTCCATTCCAAACTGTCGATTATAAGTATGTAATCAAGTACTCGTAGTTTGAAATGGCATTAACTCATTTTGTCTTCATGGAGTAGATCTCCACTGCATTCAAGACCAAACCACTTGATTGTGCAAACAGCTGTCATGCTGGCTCACACACAGTTTCAACAATCTTGAGCCAACTGGCTCACCAGCTAGGAAGATTCCAGCTTCAGGTTTTGTTTAGTATGTTGGAAATATTTGTGGACTTTTGCATAATTTTTCTCTTTTGCTTACTTTTTCACCTTTCTTCTACATATTGTTCTCCTTTTTCATTTTCCTACTTCAGATCAATCACTCTAATCCTGCACCAAGCAAGGTCCATGTGTTGGTTACTTTCTTTGTCTTATCCCTGCTATTAATATGTTCCAAACAGGATCTCAGGCTGCTCACTTCACTAAATTCAGACTAAATTATATACTCATGATGTGGCTAAGGTTTAGGACAAGAATCAGCACTGCAAATAGCATACTTTCTAAAGTGATGAGATTTCAGTGTATTAATGTTTAACCAGAACCTTGAAAGTTGAATGTTATTGTCCTATGGCCCATTTCCTTCACAATTATCATATGGTACGGTCAGGATGTTCTTCAGTGTTACATACAGTTGGACAGAATTTGAAGAGTACAGTGCAGAATAAAACAATGTAATTTTTTATCACTGCTGTTGAGGCTCATTCCAGACATGTACAAAGGCTTCAGATTTCAAATAAGATGTAGAGTAAATACAAGGAAGTGGGCACATGTAACTAATGAATGGCACAGAGAAATACAGCCAAAAGCAAATATAATTCTTATGAGGAAGGATAGACTTGAAGTGCTGTAAGGATTCCGACTAGTGGACAAAAGCCACAGAAGCTAATCTAAGGCCAGACTTTTATTCTTACCTTTATGAAACACAATTCTTCCTTTTTTGAAATATATTTAGAAATTTAAAAGACATGTTAAAATAAGATTTAATTATAAAATATTTTATCTTGGGCATTTGGACTGTTTATATTGTAAAATAAACTTACTAAAATTCTTGATATACAATATTTTAATTATCAACATAAAAAAAAAATGGCCACTAGTTTTCAGTTGCTTTTTTAATTTAGTCACTTTAGTCATTTGTTAACAGCGGAAACCCCATCTTGGGTTCATCTTATGGTGTTACAACACAGAAGAATTTATTCAAAACTGAAACTTCCATATTCTGTAAATCAAGCAGTAAACTTTAAATGTGATAGATGGTCTTGGACGTTTTTACCATCTTCTACTTACTTTTTCAAAATAACTAAGATGACAATTGACAAAATGCAGGGATAAATACTACTACTTCCTGCATAGGAGAAAGAAAAAGTCATGAAAAATCTAGTTTACTATACAGACCTTATCTGAAAGCCTAATTTCTTTGGCAATGATTCAGTCACCTAATGAAAGTAGTGAGACATGATTAGAAAAAGCACTGATAAATTTTCCCTTATGATTTACATGAAAGTTATTCTGTGGAAATTAAAAATACAGCTAGGTCATAGCTTCACTGAAAGTAAAGCCAGTTTCTGTCATCAGGGGAATGTGCTCCCTTTGTCCACTGTATCTACATTTAATTTGAATGCTAACATTTTAAAGAGATCTGATAGCGTTTTACAGGGCAGCAGAACTGGTGGGGATGGTTTTATTGCAATCTGAAACAATTCATAGCATATGGCTTATAAGGAACTTTTTTGTTAGCATTTATTTGCCATACTTACATTCTGTCTTATGACCAATCCCTGCAGACTTGACACTGTTTTTTTCTTAACGGCATTTCAGAGAGATATTATCATTATACACTGATGTATCTCTAGGATATTAAAAATCATGAGTATATGGTTATATGAAGGAGGGTATAAGCTATGAAATTAATTCAGGTGTTTTTATTATTGCTTTTCTTTGTTTTAATATTTTACAAAAATGTTTTGAGAGATTTTAATTAGATTACCCTGAAGTTATGACCTGACTAAATTTAAGGTGGTATTCTCTGACAAAGAAACTTGCATTTGAAGTGTAAATTCCAAAGAAAAATGTAAATACCAAATAAGCTTTTCTGACAGCATCTTGCTCTTTTTCCAATTCATTGGTTTGATTTTTCTTTGATTCATACTTGCACGGTTTGGTGCAACATTTGCATGGTTTGATGCATACTTGCATGGTTGGACTAGATGATCCTGTAGGTCCTTTCCAACCTTGTGATTCTATGATTCTATGATTCAACAGCGTAAATAATGTTTTTTGCATTGAGTCACCTCACTCAATCAGACGCATTCTCTGTTTTAAAATGGAAAAAATACTGCAGATGCCACAAATTAGATGAAAACTTTTTTTCTTTCTTTTTATTTTTATTTATTTATTTCTTTTTCTGGTGGACTAGCAGAGAAGAGTGAAAGTGCTTATTTTATTAATCTCATTATCCTAACTCACGTTAGGCCTTTCATCTCCCCACAACAGCTGCTGCCTTCTTCTCAACAAATATGGGGTATAGATGGTAAGCTTTGCTTTAGATTGTATCTACCTAAAGCTGTTTCCCAATGAAGAGCCACTGACGCTTTTGTCCAAGCCTCCGGCTTAAAATGTAGAATTTTTTATTAATAAACTTGGCTATTGAATGTCAGCATTTTCAGTACCAATGCACTCTGCACAGATTCCTGATTGCTGCTGCATGCATTGATACACATAACATTCTCAAGTAATTGATTTGCATGGCTTCACTGCTACAAGAGCTCATAGGGCCATGGCCAAATTTAGCATGTGTTTTTAAGAAATATGACTGTTTGCATTTTAAATATCAAATTATCAATATGTTTTTTATCTTCCTGGACATTTCATTGAAAGTTTTTGGAGTTAGCCTTGCTGTTTGAAGTGAAATAGTTCTAAATAGCAAAATATGCAAGCAATTGAATGAGAAATCTAAAATTTTCAGAGTTGTCTTTAGATTTCTGCTACTCCACACACCCGTGTTTGGTTTCTGCCATCCGAACACTCAACCAAGCACTAATAATCTGAAGCCTTTGCACCACCAAACAGGAGACCTGACATTTGTACAAAGAAAAAAGAAACAGAAAATGGCTTTTCCCTGTTACATTAACACCTGGGTTCTTGTGTCAGGAAGTCGAAGTCCTACCAGACCTCCACATACTAGAACAGTAGAAGCAAGGAGAATAGGGATTGCTTTGGTGATACCAACAAGGGAACCAAATATCAAGTTTCCAAGTACAGCTGCTGCTTTGCATAGTGCATTCAAAAAGCCAAAGCCGGTTGCCCTAAAAGAAAACAAACACACAAACAAACAAACAAACAAAAACAGGATAAATTTACATGTGCATACAAGATTAAAAGCCTTTAAAATAAATCTTGAGTGGAATAAATCAGTGTAGGCCCAATACCTTACACAGAAGTAATGCCAACAAGGATTCTGTACCTGGTCTTTTTTTATGTGAAATTCTGCTTCTACTGTGGCAGCACTTTATGGAGACAAATTTATTTTGCCCTCCAGAAATCACAGTGGGGAAATAATGACTTTGTACTTTTACACAACAGCAAAACCTGCAGCTGAATAGAAATGGATTTCCTATATGTAGTATGCACATTCACTGAGTACTTTTGCAAAAGGCCACTGAGACCTGTAATAATAATGATTGGCTATCTCTTAGGAGCAAGGAGCATGAGGCTTTAAAAAAGCCTTGTTTGGGACAGAAGACCCTGAAAATCTTACGAAAAAAGGAGTATGGTATGAGAAACTCAGCAGGGCTTTTGCTTTGTAGAGCAAAATATTTGGTTGCCAACCTGTAAATGCATTATGCAAACTGCTATCATTTTAATAAAATGTGTTATGACATGACCGTATGATTCATAATTGCAAGAATAATCTTGTCCTAACAAAAATGTTCTAACAATATCATTGGTAGAATGGTAGAACCTCTAACATTTCTCAAATCTCAAGAAGTGAGAGGGAGAAGGAATACAAGGAGCTCACACTGTGCTCACTGGCACAAAATAATAGCATTTAGGAGGATAGAAGCTTTTTTTTAGAAAACCACATCTCTACATTGTTAATATTAAGCTGTTTTTATTAGAAGGAAAAATGCCTCCAGTCTAAGCAGAAAATATTAACATAAATACTAATGGATTGAGTGACTAAACGGTTACCTAGTTATTATACTGAGACTCTATGTAAAGAAATGGAAATCTTCTACTCATACACAGTCTGTACTCCTAGGAAGTATGTATGACAAATGTCTGCTACTGCAGGGCAGTGCAACCAAGCAAGATCTCTCTGAGAGCACACTATTTTTTAAGTCTTGCTTGAGAATCTTCCTGCAAGGGACACGTTTGCAGCAATTTCTTCAAAATGCTCTCCTCAGAAGAGGAATGATTAAGACTTTTGGAGAAATAGTTCAAAGGAGCACTGGGAGATGTGCTAATGGAAGTAGTGAAGAACCACACTTCTGGAGTAAGTATACTTTCAAAGCCTGTTATCAAGTGTCAGTTATAGACAAGTGGGTACCATCAGGCCACACAAAGCTCAGTATCAGAAGAACACCTGGAAGAAATGGTCCAGAAAGGGAAGAAGCTCCTAATAGGTAAGGATCTCCCAACTGATACATCTTCTAGGGTGACAGAGAGTGGAGATAGGAAGGAGGAACAAGCAGAGGAAAGGATGTGGCAAATAAGACTTCATAGAATCATAGAATGGATTGTGTTAGAAGGGACCTCAAAGATCAAGTTCCAACCAAGACTTTGTCACAAACAGAGAGGAAAAGGTTAAAAACAAAAGAGATAGAGAGAATAGAGAGATTTTAGTATTAATATTAAAGAAAAATATGAAAGTTCTGTAAAAACGTCAGGTCTGGTAGAAAGCTAAGTGTCAGAGAAAAAGAATTTTACCAAATGTATTTTACGTCAGGTGGTGGGAAAGCTGTGACAAAGAAAAACAGTGAGCTTCCTTTCACCCAAGCCCGACATAACAAGCGGCAAGAATCCAAAGTTAAAAATAGAAGGATTATCCAAGCCTTCAGATTAAAAGAGATTCCTTCCTAGTTGCCATGTATGCTCCTTCTTAGACAAGGTGCTTGCTTATCGAAATAAAATAGTTTAAAATCACTTTTCCATTGCTTATGGAGCACCTCAAAACTTAATTTTCCTGTAATAGAGAACAACTAAATATACATAACATGGACATTTGATATCCTTCTTGCCAGAGCTGGTGCTCAACCTACCAATCACTTTACAATAGACTCAGCATAGCATTTTTGTGGGGGTTGATAATACACAAATATTACGAAAACAAGAGTTTCTGAATGTGCTATTGATGATTTTCTACTGATAAAATATTTTTTGATTTTTTAAAAATCAGTACACAAATGCATATCATTGGCTTACCAATTACAGCATTTAGTGTGCAAATAAAACAAGTTAATGTACCTTCTTCCCTTACAATTGCCTAAGAAGCGGCATTGGTGCTGCATTTCTTACCTTAAAAACACCACCCTTCAATTTCAGCAAAGTGCAGTTGAACCACATCCACAGGATGGCAGTAGAAAATAGCTGCCAAGGAATCTACAGTAGATTAATGACTGCTGTTTTGACTCGAATAGAAAACTTCTGACAACGAGAACAATAAAAAGTTGGACTTAAGGCATTTGGAGAATAGGGTTTATTTCTCTTGGGATGGATTCTCAGGGCTTCAGAAGAGAAGAAAAAGCTAAATATAATGAACTGAAGATAGGTGACTTAATTCTTAATCATGACCGAACTCTTATGAACTTCTTTCAGAGGTATTAAAGCAGGCAAAACAGGATGAAATCATTTTATAGCACATCTTGAATTCTAAATATTCCTGGCCACGATTCAAACCCAGATGTCTGGCAGCCTTAGAAAACCTATGAATTGTTGGTTATCTGATGCAATCTGACCTTGATTTACTTTGTGGGAGATACAAGATTTCAATTTATTTATTGTGTACATTCCTGGACCAGAGCCTTGGCTTATAAAGTTACTGCTTCCCAAATTCACAAGAAAACATTAAACATTCATATGAATAACGATTGCATTTTAAAGTGATAATAATCTCCTACATGTTGCTTTTTCATAAAATTTTAACTCCCTTCTAGTCATATTTGCATTACGGGCAGAGCTAGGAAATTATGCAATGTTACTTCAAGCCCCTTGGGCACACACGTTACAGCACAATCCATAATTACCTCATCATTTTTTTTCCACATCACTCTGCCAATGCACAGAACAAAGACAGCTTGAGGGATAAAACATGAATCATGTAGTGAAGGACACTTGATTTTCCTCACATGTTACCGAAGATGGAAGGGGTTGGGTCTGTATGATGAATAAGCAGTCTCAAGGATAAGGTAGCTGAGCGCTCTCAGGAGAAAGTACACAATCCCTATTTCTGCCACAGAATTCTATATGATGCTAACAAATCATTTAAGCTAACTAAATAGTCATTAATGTGCAGTTCAGATTTTCTGGCTGCTCAGCTTAGCACCTTCACGTTTGTCTCGCCGAAGTGCTGAATACTTCCAGCTATAGTGAAAGTTATACTCTCAGCACATTCCCTCTTCTAAAATGCTAAGTGACAGTAATAACAGGTCCCACAAGCGACAAATCTGGCATCTGAAGTCAGTTTTGGCAGCATTATCTTTCTCCTCAGTGCCATAATTTCTGCATCCTCTCTTTTCAAAGTAGCTCTCTGAAAATACAGAACGCTTACAACAGAGTAGAAAATCACTCCATTGTCAAGGAGAAGAAACTCACTCGACACAAAACTGTTCACAAGAGGTTTAATAATTCTGCTTTAGAGAAGGACTTTTAGACCTATGGAACAATATGGTTTGGCTCTCAAGAGGGTTACAACAGACCAAAGACTTCAGAATCTGTTGACGGTGAATCCAGAAAAGCACAGGCCATTAAGAAGAGAAGACAAAAGATGAGATAAAAGATGAGACAACCTACGAGATAATAGATAACACTGCAACTTGACTAATTTTCTTGCTTACTAGAAATTGGCTTTTTTATGGCTTCTCGTTGCTGTTGTGCTTTAAAATCTGTGCATTGAAAAGTACCTATCACATTAAATAATGTCATATATTAATCTTTAAACACTACCAAGTGTTTTTTAACTGGAAAAGTGAAACCTACCTATGACTAATATTTTTAATATATCTTCTACCTTCTAACACAACTTTTTTATCTGTCTGAAAAACACTCGACATGTTTACAATCTTGAAGTCTCTTATTTTAGCCATTGTGAAAATTAACTCAGAGTTCATAAAGAACAGACGAGCTAAACTTATGTTACAGTGTCATAAAATATAAAATAATAGAAACATCCAACTTGTAAAAGACCTTCAAGATCATTAGGTCCAACCCTCAGCCAGACATACCAATCCCACCACTAAACCATGTCCCTTGAGCGTCATGTTGCACGTCTGTTAAATACTTCCAGGGATGGGGACTCCACCACTTTTCTGGGCAGCCTGTTACAGTGCTTATCTGTAAAGAAATTCTTCCTAAAGTCCAATCTAAACCTTCCCTCGCACAACTTCAGGTTGTTTCCTTGCATCCTATCACTTGTCACTGGAGAAAAGAGGCCTACACCCACCTTGTTGCAACCTCCTCTTGGATAGTCATTGTGAGCAACATCTCCCCACAGAAACCTCTTCTTCAGACTTAACAGTCATAATCCCCTCAGCCACTCCTCACAAGTCCTGTTTTCTATCCTTCTTCAACTACACACTTATCAAAAACTTATAAGAAACAACTGAATTGCTTCAAATCCAGACATTATATTTAAAATAAATATAGATACAGGTGATTTTGAATGCATATGGAATTCAAATCTCTTAAGATTTTGAAACAACCTTTGAACTGCATTGTGGGCAAGTTATGAAGAGGAAACAAAAGCATGTTGTGTGTATCACAAAAACCATTTCCAAATTGTTCACCAAATCCCTATCTGTTAGAAAGCCAGTACAGTCTCTTGTAAATTATTTGGAGTATGATCTCAGAAACACCTTTTGTAATGGTCTGCATGACGCTGGCAAAGCCCCAGTAGCTTGGCAGCTCGCTGATTTCCAAAGAGTGTTGAGTATGAGGAAAAGCAGGGGTTGCTCAGTTTGGTCTCCTGTGCATGTTAACATGAACTGACCTCCTTTTACACACTTTTCTTCTAGACCATCTTTCAGCTACAGCTGCTTTGTGATCATTTCATTGGTTGAGAGTAAAGAAAAAGTATGTACTGGAATAGTAAAACAGCAATGCAGTGAGCACCTTTGCCTCAATTTGAAAAGTCATGGGTAGGAAACAGACTTCTGGAATTGCTCATTTCCTTGTAATTCCACTAGGTAAAAAATGGTTGTGATTGAACCAGAAAACCCATCTTCAGTTTGTGTCAGCAATGATTTTCTTGGATCAGGTAGATTTGGCCTGCTTGCCCTGATAATATAAAGTGATAAACTTTCTATCTAATCTGTTCCAAAAAACATCCCAGCAATTCAGCTACCAGCGTACTTTTGAATCAGGGTTCCGTGCAATTATTATTACACATGTAAGATTATTAAAAATAGAAAAACATGGAAAAAATTACTACAATCCCATATCTTGCAGAAACTATTAAAAACAATCACTGGCTACTAATACAGGTACCCTAGAATAAATACCAGTAACATAGTTCTAACCATGACTAGCAATGATGAATTATTTTTCTTCCATTAACATACCGATGGGTTTTCCAATTATTTTTCTTTATTTAATTTTAAGAAAATGCTTGTGTCTGCTATGTTTAGGAATGCCAACAAAATAACTTATAATTATATCCTTATAAAGGATATTCATTAGAATTATACCTTAGTATTTCACTGATTAAAAAGCTCTTGCAGAAGGAGATTCCCTGAGGTAATAAAACTAGTCATGTTTACAATTAAATCTTAGTGTTTTGGATTCGTGAGTAGCCTAGTGTAGTTGTTTTGATATAACAACAACAATGGACATTAATTTCTTCTATAAAGAGGCACATGCTCTTTAAAAATAGAAATGAAAAGAAAACTTATTCAACTGGTCTACAGTTTTTCTCCCTTAAAGGATAATGCCAACATCAGTTACATCAGTGTTGACAAACTCAGGCTTGCCAGTAAGTTGCCCAGCATTTATAAACTTCTGGAAATGTTTTTCACTTTATTTGAAACTTCAATTGAGTGACATGAGAAATAGCACAGTGATAACAGAAGAGACACACTGTGATTTGGCAGAAAACTAGAAAGTTTTACTTTTTTTTTTCCCCCCAAGGAAAAACAGGGAAAATGTCCCAGCCTATTTGCAGTATTTTCGTGATTAGGTGGTATTTGTTGTGAAAGACATACCAAATAGCTAAATAATCTTTTTTTTTCTTATTATTGCTACGACAAATCATGATTTTAATCCATCCAAAACATAACTACTGCTGTAATGCTCATACTTAACTATTTATCTTCATCTGCTGATAGCAAGGTTAAAGGACACGTATCTTTACATACCTTCTGTCTGTAGGATACAGCTCTACAGTAATGACATCAAGAGAGTTCCAGGCTGAGATGGTGAGGCCATTATAGAGGCACAACATACCTATCATCATGGATTCACTGGTCCCAAACCACAGAAAGAAACAGCTTATGCCAGAGAGAACCATGGAACCACCTACGTATGAGACGAAAAAAAAAAGAATTTGAAGTGGAACTGTAGTTGAAATAATGACTTTTCTTTGCTTTGTCTAACATTTTATTCACAGAATGTAGCAAAATAAATGTCTCATATACTTGAGTTAAAAAAAAAATAAAGATATATCTTTAAGAAGAGAAAATGTCACTTTGTAAGAAAAGCTTTGGGCTTGGGGATTTTTCCCATTTTAAAGTCAAGTCCATACCTAGCATTGTTAAACGTCCAATTCTATCCATCAGAAGAGCAGAAACAATGTTCCCTGGTAACACTGCCAACGTTCCCAGAAAATTAACAAAATAAATCCAGTAGGCACTATAGTCATCATCAAAGGAAATCTGGCATCCTGTCCTGATGTGAAAAAATGTGCAATTTATAAAATCACTGTCAACAAATTTATATTGCTCGAGATCTGTGGAAAGAAGAAAAAAAAGTTTTCAGCCAACAGTTGCCTCCATGTTCACCTTTTGATTAAAAACACTGCAAATTTAGACAACCTTAATGACAGCTAGGAGATATTACTGCTTTGTAAAATGGCACTAGTTACCACTGTTAATTTTGATAGCCTTTTGTCTTAACAGAAAGATACACAAAGGTCATAAAGAGGTCATTGAAGACCCTGAATTAGGTCAATTATATCAACATAGTTCAATCCTGTTTGGACTACATTTGGTTTGGGCCTTCTTTAACGGGCTGGCCTTGCATAAAAAGCACAGGATTTCTGCAGGTTTTTATCAGTCATCATTTCCATTGTTCCACAGTCTTGCTTGGTATCAGACCTATGTTTTTCATACCTTTCAGAGAGAACCTCTCAGATAAAACAGCCGATAATGATTATTTTGAGTTCTCTTAAAAGAAAATGTTCATGCAGATTTCAGATTAAACTTGTTTTCATTCCTGAGAGGACAGTTTGGTTTTCAGCTCCGTTCTCGTCTGAAGAAAATGTACTAAAAATGTATCTGATAAAGTGATGCAATTAGTTCTTTGTTTATCAAACTGTTTGACTAATTGTGAGCTCTGCAATCTCAGCCTAAGCTGAGACTGTTTAAATATTCCTAATTAAAGCACAACTAACCACAGACATTTCTGACTTCCATTTTTTAATAGTTCTGTGTCTAGCTAATTATTTTGAAAGCTATCAGTCAGAACCTGTTAGGATCTGTCAGATGGTCACTACTCTACCATGACACTGGTGACATTCTCATGCATTTCTGAATAAGAATGCAGTTGCATTACTACATGCAGTGGTTCAGGCCATTCTTTTTTAAATAACATTTCAGAGGTCTCTCCTTATGTTTCCTCCTTTGTTTCTTCTCTTCTCATCAGCCTTAAAATCCTTATTCAAGAGTACATTTCTTCCAAATGAAAAAAGCTGGGCATTGCTTGTCCTGAAGCCTAACTGTTGCTAATACAAGAGCTACAGAAAAGCATTAAAATTGCTGTCTATCTTTGAACACAAGCTTTCTTGGCAAGATTCTGCTTTTACTTATAATGTACAAAAATTGGGGAAAAAAAAAAAACCACAAAAAAACCCCACAACAACAACAAAAAAAACCCCACACAAGTCCTAGAATGTTTAGTAGATTGGAAATGATGAGATAGTACGAATCCTGAACTTGCTCTCCCATGCTACAGCAGGCACAATATACTTTCATGTCTTCTAGGCCAGAATAAAATACCTGATCAAAGCAACCTGTTTCTTCTCTTCAGATTGGATATCTTCAGGAATCTTGAATATCTTTAGGAATGTTGAAAATCTAAGAAAAGTTTATTATCTGAGTCCATATTAGGCCTGCAGTATTTCAGATGGAGGTGTGATCCTTTCTCTTCTGATACTATTTACTATTTCTACTATTACTCTATTTAGTGAAGCCTGTTGATTTTACAGCTTTGTATTCCCTACAGGAAGGCTTCCTGTGTGCATTATCAGAAATTCAGAATTTATAATCACATCATAAAAATTAAATGAGAATATGCAGATGAAGAGTGCAGGTTTTTCATGTAATACCTGTGTTGTAGAAGGTGGTATTCACAAAAGTGCAGTTCCTGAAGTATGTATTCAGGGAAGTTATGTCTTCAAACACACAGTTCTTAAAAAGTGAATCTTCAAAGGTTACTGATTTAAACTTCATCATGACAAACCTGTCCAGCACAAATAATTTGTATCAGATTCCTTTCACAGATTAGAAACAGCAACAGGTCCACTTGAGGCAGTTACACAGATTTAACAGGCATCCTTCTAAGAAATCACACCTCCAGAAACAATGATTACTTAATGAGACTCAGGAGATGTAATAAATGATTAGCTGACTCTGGAATACTCTCTTTCAGAAAAAGGACTAGTAAAGTACATAGCTGCACATAGCTGCTGGCCATAACAAGTGAAAGTATTTCCACGAGAATAGTTCAATTATGTCATGACATTCGTGCAACAGTCTTGTAAAATGAACAGTACTTGCAATTTAACATTACAGTCATAAATTGGGATCTCAAACACCAGAAACCCAGCCTCTCGGAACAAACAAGCACCCGTTGTTACCAAAGAGCTGGAAAGAAAGAAAGAATTTTTGAAAGAACCTCTACTTCTCCAGAAAAATACACTGAGCACTGTGTGAGGCTCAAGTCCAGAATGTACCCGTTCAAGATTTAAAAAATGGTTTAGACTGGTTTACCATTATCACAACAATTATGCTGGCATTTTATACAACTAGATATCTAGCTGAAAGGATGGGATTCCTAGCTCTGTATGTGAACATAACTGCAATTATTTTCTGCATAAGACATGCACAAATGTATTGTCAGCAGCTTTTTCTATTTCTCAACATCCTTGTTCCTTCTGACCTTTATTTAACTCTTTGGTTTTTGATCATGACTATCAATCAAGTTATCAATAGATGAAGTTAAGGGCAAATAATTTTACTAGTAGTTACTTCCTAACTAAACTTTACTAGGCTTAAAACAATACTGTAAGACTTTTCCATTGTACTCTTAATACTAATATCACGGTAACAAAATTAAAAAAAAAGACAGCTGTAGTAACATAGCAGCATCTTTCCAATATACTTCATTTTACATAGAGGTCTGGAAAAAGATGCGATTAAAGATGTACAGTTTTGCTGGCAGACTTCATTCAAAGTGGCAGCACTTCAAAAAACAATCTTTAACTGTTGCGTAAGAACTGTTAAAATAGCAAACCCTTCCAAACATAGATCTGATTCTGTTCTAATTAAACCTGATGTGATCAGCTAATTATTTGTCTTACTATTAGTCTGATGGTAGGAACAGCAGTACAGAAAATATGTTACATTTTAAACAGTAGGAATTACACCCTCAGCAGTGATGTTTTTGGAATTACACATTGACAAGAATGTATAGCAAGAACTAATTATGATTATCATAGAAGAAGAATTACTAGCTAATGATTCCCTTTCCGTATTGGTCAGAAAAGCAGGCGTTCTCAGCCGATTAGTTTTACTTACTCTATCATTTCTCATTTCCGACACTGGTTATAATCAGGTTGGTGTTCAGTATCAACTCATTAGCATTTTATATATAACACTCTCCATTTAAAAAATTAACTTAATATCAGAGGAGAACAAAGAGCATTTAGCAATTAGATTAGTCAGATGTAATAGGAAGGACAGACTGCATGTTCTACAAGCTCCTGATGCACATATCAAGTTTTGACAGGAAATATGTTGTGACTACATTAAAAATGGAATCACAGTGATCTGAATTCAAACTAAACAGAAATGTAATGAAGTAAAAAGTGAAGTATTACAGTATCTTCCAGCTGAAGGAAACAGTGAAATTAAGAGTGACAGGAATACAGAAACATTTGTGGATAAAGATTATCAAAAGAGTTCACTTTACTGCTCAAAATAGCTTGTGAATTTCAAATAGCTGTCCGATGCCTGTTGAATTCACATACTTGCAAGTGCTTTTGAGTGGATTAGTACTGGACTTAATGTTTTACAGTAATTTTTAGTTCAGATTAATAAGATCTTGGTTGACAGAGTATAAAACATCTAAAACTTACTGACTGTAAGTGGTTCTTTGCTGTTAGGAGAACAGATGTCTCTTGGAAAGGAACTGGGATGTAATTGTTGGTTTAAAAATGAGATAACTGGTCATTTTTGTCTGCAATGCATAAGTTGTGTCAAAACTTGAATTCTTATCAAAGAAGAAGAAAAGCCCTCAATTAATAAAATCATTATTTTTATTTCTTATATATATCTTTTCATATGGAAATAATAATTGCTTATCTCCATGTTATCCAGGAGACCAATCAAAGGTGGTTTTCTTTATCTCTTAAGAGAAACCAGACACTTAAAACAGCTGTGTTTAACTGTCTTCTAAGTTACCTAGTATCCATAAAAGTCTAGTTAGAGCCTTAATAAGTATACATTCAGTTTAAAAGAAAAAAAGACATTGCCAAAGTGTTGTCCTCCCATTTTAGAGCTGCTTTGGACTAGTAATTAATTTCTGTTTTCCTGTGCTAAGATCTTATCCTCTCAATGTTTCACATTTTCAAAGAAGCATCTTAAATCAATACAAATAAAAAATAGCAACATTAATGAAAGTACATCCTTCCTCTTCTTCCTGCAATGTTGTGACACATGCTGGGTCTGAAAACCTTTGAATCCCACTGTGAAAGGAAAGACTGTTAATGTGAGCTTTCTGGTCCTCTTTTCAGTCTGTTTTCAGGAGTGCAGGGAGCAATGTTGGCATGAGGGATCCAATACTAAAGTCAGCAAGGTGTACACAGGAGCACTTCTTATATACCAACACACTATTCAAAACTGAATTATGGTAAATTGTATGAGATTGAGAATAGAGACATTAAAAAAAAAAAAAAAAAACAAAAAACAAAAAACTAACAAAACTATCAACTACCAGTTGATAGGGGAAAATGTCATATTAATTGGACTTCCCAGAATACATGCATTTATTTATCATTAAGACAACTACAAACCTGTCATTGATGTATTCTCCGCTGCTATGAATTTGATTTTCCAGTGTAAAGTTGAAGACAAAATTTGAAACCTCCTCGTTGCGGAAAAGTTTCACTCGGGATGCATACTCATCTGATTGAAGGTGTTTAATGACATCAGGAAACCAGACAGATAAGCCATTGTAGCTGTGAAAAAGAGAAAATGCTGTTATGTCCTGGGGTCTGATCCAGCGGGACCACAGTAGGGCTGTGCTGCCAGAGCTCTGATCTGCCATGGTCCACACATCTTGGCTTTTCTCTGTTACCATCCCTACCCCTCTACCTGTTTCTGTCCCAAAGGGTGGTGTTACTACTTGTCCTGCTTCTTGCTGGGCAGATGAGAAAGGCTCAGACAACAGGCCCTGTCCTGACACAGACTGGGAAGTCCTATCGGCATCCAGACATGAAGAATAAAGCTCTTCATAAACTGCAGACCATGGGAGCTGCAAAGATTAATCTTTTTCTAGTGTTTGTTTTAAATTTTGCCTTTAGACACAAACAGGCAGACTAAGAGATTCTAAACGGTGTGTAAGTTAAGCCTAACCTGAAGACTCACTGAAAAATAACTTGAAGAATATGAACTTACTTTCAAGTTATGGCACAATGTTCATATTTTTAAAATGTTGAGACAATCACAGTTCTTCTGTGCTTGTCAATTGCCTGTATAAAAATACTGAAATATTTCAATATCAGAAGACGCCAGTGTTCTAAGATAGACATCCTCTGAGTCAGGTATAGACCAAGAACAGACTATACAATAACATTTTTTATAAAGTTACTGAATAAGGACTTTAAAAAAAAAAAAAAAATCCGAATGACAGAGATTTGCACGCAGATGATTCTTCTGTCAAGTCCATAAACAACGATTCAGGATCTCAACTGCTCTTACCCAAAGGACAGGGTGAACCACACGATTGTGAGCTTGACTGTATTGTCCTTTACTGGGTAGTTGAAGCATCTCATGAAAGTCAACCAAATCTGAAAAGCAGTAGGAAATACACTCATTTTAAATTGTATTTTGAGTAGTTCTGTTAAATGGTACAAGCTTCTTTATTCTGATCTGCTTGCTTCCTCAGGGAATCAGAGAGAGTGGGTGATCTTGTTGACACAGAACTGGTAGCTGTATTTCTGTTACAAGTCTGTCTTCTGGCTTTTACCAGGTGATGTACATTCTATGCCTTTCTTGTTTCTTTTCACTTTGTCCATTAATTCAGTTGCTCTCTGACTACACAGAACTGTGTTATCCTTTATGCTGCTTCATTCACTATCTTAAATAAATATGTCTCAGGAGCATTTCCTTCTCACCTGTGAAAAACTTTCTTTTAACATTTTCAATGATGTGGACTGCTTTTTCTTTCTTTTTTTTTTTTTTCTTGTTTTTGTTTTTTAAATTAATGAGTATTCACTCAACTTTCATTTCAAGGTTTGACAATACTGCATAATTTTGATTTTACAAAAAAAAAATTGGAGCAGGATCTCAATGCGTATGTATTAATCTTTTAAAATTATCTCTAACGTAGTTTTCTTGTAAAATATCTGACATATTAAAAATATATGCATGTTCAATTGCTTATAAGGCTTCACTGACATCCATTTACACAAGTTATTCATGACTTTACCATTTGTAGGTAAAAACCTTCATCACGTATCACCTCTTCACATGTGTAGATATTAATATGTATGTTCAGTACAAATTATGTTGTGGAGATTGAACAAATGTCAGCAATCACTTCTGTAAAGGCCAATGAAACATTTTTCTCCTCTGAAGTTACTGTGAACACCTGTGATTCATCTATGCCTTTTCTGGCCCAGGAAACTAGAATGTTACACTGGTTACTGACTTTTCTAGTTGCATGGAAAATGCAGGATTGCAGTTATTGCAAGCATTACTTCAAAAGAACTTATTTCATTTCTGAATGCTAATTATAAAAGATAATTGCATAACAAATAGAGATGTTGTTACTTACACCATATAGCTCTGTGCGAATTCTAACAAAACACCTCCTGTACCAAGTTCCTGTATCACTCTCTATTTCTATGAGCTCATCTATCTGCTTTGGAGTTTTAATTCTGTTAACCTAGAAATAGAAACAGAACAGCAAATATTTGCATTTTCTTGAAGCACTGAATTGAATATCAACAAATATTAGAAGGTTTTAATAAATCCCATAAACCAAAAATGAACAGATATTAAACCAGTGCTTAGATGAGGAATGTTTTGGAAACACGAAAGAGCAAGCACACTTTAATAACAATGGTCATTATGAAGGGTATTGGAAAAGCTCTACTTTCAAACCATGCAGGAAATCCTTTTCCTTTGATTGAAACAAGATGTTACTGTGAGGTTTTGCTCAAGTTTTGCTGTACATATCTCTAATGCCATGAAGGATAAAATGTTATTTAAACCTTCAGCTAAGCATGCTCAGAGTTTGATATTTTTTTCTGACTTGCCATTAACACATCACTGAAGGTCTATTGATTAAATATACAGTAATGATACAGAAGCATTTGAAATATCAAGAATTAATACTTGAATGGAATTTTTCTCTTGTTCTTATTTCCTGTAGCAGCAGACAGGGAACTCTCCTTGTGTTTCAGATGCGCACTTTAATTACCCTTTTTTAAGGAGGAGAGAAAGAATTAGGTAAAATGGGCTGGAACTGTGCATGTTATTGCTGTTATGAGCAATTATCTTCTGCATCTAAATTGAAATAAGATGAACAAACATAAAGGAAAAATACAGAAATACCAGTGACAGAGAATGTAATGCTGCTTACAATGCTGATTTTATCTTGCATAATGAAGTGTAGGAAAATAAAAATTTTTAATATGGTCTTATCTATTTCTTGACCTAATGAATATACTATAGAATAGTTTAATCTGTCATTCCAATAATAGCAAAACACAGTGTATTCATACACAGTTCATTTAAAATAAAGATGAATAGAAAGCATAGAAAGAAAATAAGTAGAATGGGGAAAGTGACAGATATATGAGAAAGGAAAGACCAACAGACGGGGTATTCAATTTTCGGCTGCTGTTTCTGGCAGCCAAAATAGATCCTATTTCTTAACAAAATGAGGACACCACCCGCAGATGTATCAGAGTGGACTACAGGGAATCAAAGAGTTGTTGTATTAATGGTAAGGTTCTAGTTTTCAGCCTACTGCTTTTTCAGATGTATTATGTTTAAGAAGGACCAGCAGCCTCATCCCATTAACGGAAACAAAACAAAGCTCACCAAGTGGTGTTACCTATAACCAGCCTAATTTCTGAAATAAAAAATCTCCCTGTCTTGCTAAACTATTATATCCAAAATCTGAAACCTCCTCATCATGCCTTTTCCAACAGCAATAACTCTGTCTCTATCATTTATTTGATTTTAGATTTTTTAGAGTTTTTATGAAATATTTTGTGCAAAAGACTTGGTCTAGATTTAGAGTTGAGTCCTCTAACATTATCAAAAACCTTGTACCATAAAAACTTCCTCAAACATTTTCATGCTACATCTCTGAGTGAAAAGAGCATTTTGAATAATACTCTTGGAGTTAGCATACTTCATGAGCAAGCAGCTGAGATGCAGCCTTTTCAGTGTCCAGGCCACCTGATTTGTTTGGAGCAGTAAAGGCTGGGGGGATTATATATGTCCAAGACCACTACGTGTGACTAGGAAAAAAAAGCCCATGGCTTTGATGGTCCTTGAACACACAAAAAAGCTCCTATAGAATCCGGACAATGGTCCATCTGGACCATGCAAATTTAGCTGTCATTATGTGAGGGGTGAAGAATTGAGGGGGTGGGGGGAGGTGAGGGAGGGAAGGGAGGGTGTGAATACCTATTTAAATGAAAAGAGAACCTCTGTTCAATAGCAATGTGCAGAAATACATAATGTTTAAAATTCTACAGAATTTTCCTGAGAAGGAAAATATTAATAGGAAAATGAAAAGATTTTTTATACAGAGCAGTGAAAGAATGGAGAGAATTTTGGTTTCTGAGGTAGAATGATTTTTATTTATTCATTTATTTGTTTGTTTTTACTTTAGCCTTTAAACCAATTATCTAAGTAATGCATATTTTATGAACCCAGGGAGGAATTTAAGCATCTATATGAATCCTTAACAACTTACTTGAAATCTGTTTCATCTCAGAACACATTTTTGAAAGTATTTTGAGCTATTTCCACAAGTTCCACATTTTTTAACTAGATTACATCTAATTTGGAATTTCTGACTCTTAAACCAATCGCTCATCAATTGATGCATTTCTGTTCTAAAGGTTTGAAGGCAGATTCTGCAGTAGAAGAAGTAACAAGAATAAACAAGACTTGTGGGAAAAAAAAAAAGAAAAAGCATCTCAAAAATGATGACATTAATTTGATTCAGGAAAACGAGTAAAAAAATAAAAGCACCCTAAAATTATAGAAATATTAAAGTTACACCAGCTGTTAGAGTAGAAAACACACCATCAAAGTTTATCTGCTTGGTGTAACTGTTGTCAGAAAGCAGAGGAAAATGCCAACACTTAAGTTATATAATGATATTGGCCTAAACCAGATGAAACTATGGAGCTCAGGAAAGCTAGGAGAATGACTTTCCAACACAAAATGTCACAGTGGCCAGTTCTTATTTAAACCAAGGAGAGACAGAGAAAGAGAGATAGACTCAAAGGATGTCTGGAATTCTTTGCACTGCGGGCTTAACACAATAAATTGCTAACAATTGTCCAATGAGGAGACACATTTTCTAGTCATACTGCCACAAGCCTAAGTTTGGGGGACTTCTGTCAGTGTGTATCCCTGGCATGCAATGTACTGTTTCTAATCAGCTCCTTGTTATTGTGTTTTCTCAATGGTCTAGGCAGAAACTGGCAAAAATCCCAAATAGTGATGTGATGCTACAGCTGATCACTTCTCATATTTTTTTTGCCCCAGCACATTACTGTCTTCTTCCCTGTGCCTAACCTAATAATCTGAGTGGTGGGTAGGACTTAAGCTATGACTGACAGGCTCTGCAATGGATCAGTGAATAGCCATGCTGGCAGAAGAAACTGAAAAGGTGACTTGAGAGTAAGAATACCTTCAAAAGCAGCTCAAGTTAGCATGAGTAAAATGTGAAATTACACCCTAAGTGTATAATGTGAGTAAAGACAAAAAAAAAAAATAAGGCTAGGTTGGAGAGTATTAGGGCTGGGTCACTGATGTACCAGTAGCTGTAACATGACAGATATGCTAAACAACCTTCCTTCAGGCTGAATTCTTGAGTTTTCTTCTGGAAAAAAAGTTAAATGTAGGCTATAGAGACTATACCCAAGACAATAAGTTGCAAGTGGTGGAGAAAAATCATATGGTCAGATGGTCATTCCTAAGGCTGCCTGCAAATACAGAACCTACAAGAGGGTTTCTTAATTGAGTTATATGTGCATTAATGTAAGAAGAAAGCCCTGGAAGAGGAATAAAATTTTACACATGGCTATGAGGGGGAACAGAGCACCAGCACTCCCATGGTACAATACAAGCTGGTAAAGGAGGCTGGTTTTCAATGTGAAAAAATGCTTTCTGCTGTTTAATCCTACTCTATTTGGGGAAAGGGTTGGGGTGGGGAGAAGAAAGAAAAAAATGTATATTATTAATAAATAGAGAAGGTGGCATAAAAAGAACCCAAAGCTAGATAATTTCTCCTCCACATAGAAACAATCCATTTTTGAGTATGGCTTTATCATGAGATCTGCAAGATATTTTGAGAAAATTAAATATCTTCAAAAACAATTTCTCAAAATAATGAATATGAATTTAAAAATATATTATTTTAGCTGGTAAAATGAAAAAAAAAATCAAACTCTCAGAAAAAAAAATATCAGCTGATTTAGGCTTTCACATATTTCTATTGTTATTATTAGACATAATAGAAATTACAACTGGAGTCCATTTATTATCCCCAAGAACATGCTGGCCAAAGGCTGAGATCTTAAAATCTGCTGAATGTATAACAATTTCATAGGAACTCAATTCCTATACTTAGATATTTACAGTGCAAATTATTTGCTTTGCCATGCAGAGTAATAATATTGATTGCTTAAGCACTCAAGATCTCAACAGTCAGCAAGCTGTTGATGAACCAGCTGGGTGGTGAATATTAAGTGTAATAATACTCACTGTGAAGACTTTCTCAGGCTGACCACGAGCTCGCATGTTTGTGTCGTGAATTTGCTTGAGTATCATCCAAGCTTCATCATGTTTTCCAATCTAAACATTGGATGAAAGCATAGCCACTGAACAATCTTATTGCCTGTTAGACAAATGTTACTGTGTAAACAGAACCAGAGAATCAGAGAATCACAGAATAGCATGGCCTGGAAAAGATCTCTGGAGATCATTTGGTAAAACCACCTGCTAAAGCAGGTTCCCTATAGTAGGTTGAGCAGGAAAACGTCCAGGTGGGTTTTGAGTATCTCCAGAGAAGGAGACTCCACAACCTCTCTGGGCAGCCTGTTCTAGTGCTCTGTCACCTTCAAAGAAACTTTTCTTGTATTCAGAGGAAATTCCTGTTCTCCAGTTTGTGCTTGTTGTACCTTGTCCAGTTCCTGGAGACTGCTGAAAGCACTATGGCCCCATCCACTTGATACCCATCATTCAGACATATCTAAGCATTGATAAGATCCCCTCTCAGTCTCCTCCAGGCTGAACAATCCCAGCTCTCTCAGCCTCTCCAATGAAGGGAGATGCCTCAGACTACTCATCATCTTTGTGGCCATCAACTGGATTCTGTCCAATAGTTCCCAATCTTTCTTGAGAATTGAAAACAGCCCTCCAGATGTGACCTCACCAGGGCAGCATAGAAAGGCAGGATCACTTGCCTTGACCTTTTGGTCACTGTGTTTTAATGCATCCCAAGATACCAGGATACCACTGGTCTTCTTAGACACAAAGACACAGTGCACCCAGTTCCTTCTCTGCAGAGCTCCTTTCCAGCAGATCAGCACCTAACCTGTACTGATGCATGCGGTTATTCCTCCCCAGGTATAGAACTCTACATTTGCCATTGTTGAACCTCAAAAGGTTCCTCTTCACTCAACTCTCTAGCCTGCCCAGTTCTCCTTGAATGGCAGCACAGTGTTCTGGTGTGTCAGGCATTCCTCCAAGCTTTGCATCATCAGCAAATCTGCTGCGGCTGTGCTCTGCCCTTTCTGTTTGGTAAACAGTTCACACAGCACTCATGGTTACATAGTTACATTCCATTGAGGCCCATGGATTTGTGTGCATCGAGTCTGCCTAGATAACCTCTAACCAAATTCTCCTAGGCTGAGGGCAATTCTTTCTTTTCTCAGACTCACTCTTATCTCCAGAGTACTGGAATTCCTGCTAGGTAGCCTTACCAGTAAAGACTGAAGTGAAGAAGGCTTTCAGTAACTGCCTTTTCAGTGTCCTCTATTACCAAGGCACTTCATTCAGCCCATGTTTTCCTTTTGCTACTGATATAATTAAATATGCTTCTTTTTTTTTCTTTTTTTTCTTTTGTTTTTGTTTTTGTTATCTGTGATGTCTCTTTCCAAGCGTAAACACAGAAATAGTTTTGACTGAAACCCAAAAAACATGTTGAAAGTTATACCTCCAGCAAGAACCGTGGACTTTCTGGCATAAAGGTGAGGGCTACCACAGAAGAGACACAGGGCAATGCACAGACGATCACAAATACTCTCCAACTATGAAACTGATAAGCAGATCCCATGCTGAAACTCCATCCTAAGAAAGAAGAAATTCACAAATTTTCACAAGTATAAATGATTTCACAAGTAATATTACACTTTGAATTTCAATCTTATGCATGTCAACATGGAAAACATCCATACTATACAGAATGAGGATGAGGAAGTCTATGTCATGTTTTCTGGCAAAATCTGTATGAAAGTAGTCACAGTAACGGAGAAGGAATGCCTTGATCATACGTAAGACAACATACAGACGGGTAGTTTTGCTTGAATACTGGAAGGAGGGAGAATTAAAAATCTCTTACAAATACCAAGAGGATATATTTCATTGATTTTTCTAACACTGGATGTTGCACCAGTGTGTCTACTAAATGAGAAACTTTTTAAAAAAATATTATCTTTTACTGACAAAATCAAAACCTATTTGTCTTCTTAAAATCTTCCTCTTATAAGCTATTTTAAATGTTAATGAATATTGGGCACTGAGTTCTCATAGTAAATCATTAGAAATAAATGAAAAAAGCAGAAACAGTAGAAATTTGTGAAAAATATTCAAGAAACATTGCAGAAAAAATCTACAACAACACGCTTTTAGGCTGCTAGAAAGAGAAGCTCTAAAATCAGAGTAAATTGCTTGTAAAACTCATGCTCTTGGACCTTCTTCAAATTAGTATCTTGTAACTCAGCACTGAAATACTGGCATATGGTAATTTCTTTCTTATTTCTTTCTTTCCCCCCCCCCCCCCTTTTTTTTTTTTAGGTGTATGTGTGTATGTGAATCTATTTCTGAATTAATGTTTCTATTCCTTGAGTTGTACATATGGTTGAGGCCACTGGTTCCTTTAGGTGCAGATAATCAGTATTTTGGAGTTTCGAGAGCTGTTTTTGCTGCAGAACTCACTGTGCTATTTTATAAAATTGAATATTGTGGAATAGTATGTAAACCTTGCAAAACAAGTTTGCAATAAGTGACATTTTAGTAGCTATTCTCAACAAAGACCTAATTTCAACACTCTTAATAACACCAACACATAATGTAACATAGTGCAAAATTTAAGACATTTTTAATGCCTGGTTTCTACTTTTGTAGTTTTCCAGAGCACTATACAATTTCTTCAACTCTGCTGAAAGTAAAATGTCCTCTGCATCTTAATTGGATGTACAGGAAAAAAAAAATAAATTAGTGTTTAAACTTCTATCTGACATCAACAAACTTAACTCTGCAGAAGAGAAATTGTAATCATGTCAAGATCTTAAGCAAAAAAAGATGACACGAGAAAACATCTCATCTGAGAAATAGATCTTGAAGAATAGGTGAGTATGGACTCCTAAGAAGGCAGCAAAAAGAAGTACTAGAAAAAACTCGTGTGAAACCTCAGAATCGTTCAGCTTTTTAATAAAACATCTAATTGCATGAATTGGAGTACTGAAATGATAGAATTTTTAGAAATAAATAAAAAATCTTAAGAAAGATAAAAACATGATGTAGGTAATTACCTTCAGTCTGACTTCAATACTGTAGAATATTTTAGGCAAAATATTGAAGGAAAGCTTATTAAAAGTAGAGTAGGAGATAAGAATAACAATAGTGATTGAAGTGATTACCAGGAGAAAATGGAATACTGGCTAATGAAAGTCTTAATGCTGGATTTCTCCAATATACTTCTTTGCTAACTGATTCCTTCTGGACGAAGTACACAGTAAACTAAATCTGACTGGATATCAGTAAACAACTGGTACAGCATAGTGCCAAATGTCTTATTAAATACTTCTTTAAATGAAGTGTTAATCTGCAATGAATACAGTATATTTTGAAATTTAAAAATCTCGTGTTCTGCGTCATAAATTCATTCTTAGGAAAAGATCAGTTTTCTAATTAAAGTACTTGCACCCATGATGTGTCTTTGCCCTTTATCAACAGCTCTATGAAAATGAGCTGTAGAACTGGGAACCTGTTTTTTCTTATTCATTAAAAATTTTCTGAGTTTCAGAAGATTTATCAGATTTATTTACACCCTTATTTAGTCTCAGAAGACAGAAGTGAAATCAGCAACAATATTGGTGATGATCATTGACTGCCATTTTACTTTTTTTTATAAGGAAGGTTCCAGATAGATATACTTTCCTCCTCCAAAGTTCCATCCAACAAAAAGAAGATACCTAAGATGTCAACCTACATTTGATGATAAATTTTATTCAAAAATAGAAAGTCAAATGAAAAAAATCAAGATTAAAACCAAAACAAAACCAGAAAGTAAAGAAAAAAATAAAGGAAGGTTTAGGGTGAGTTGATAAGGCAATTAGGAATCATGCTGGGCTATGTATTTTGTACACATTCTATTATAATCATTCAAATGATGTTAATTATATATGTTAAGCTACAATACAAAACCCTCTGGTATACCAGTCGGGCAGCAGTGCAACTTCTAGAAAGGAGACAACAGAAGCAAGGCTTTCATCTCTTAGAACAACACAGTCAAAATGCCATCTCTGGTCATTTAAACCACTCCACAATACTCACAGACAGTACTATATTTACCCTGTCTGCTTTTTACCAGTCTGGTTTATACTGTGAGAGACTTAGCTTCCTAAATAGTATTTCTGTGTAAGAAATTTTTATGCTAGTTTTATACATGTTGTAAAACAACAGCAGTATCTCTGTAGCCAGTCCTCAAAACTGACAGTAATAATTTACTTCAAGGTGATTTTTATTAAGGTAAGTGGGCTATATTGCTAATTAATTAATTTAAAATTTAAAAAGCCACATTAATTAAAAACAATGACTGCACTGTGTATGCTGCTGTCATCTTCAACACTTGCAAGACATATTTTTACTTGTCAGAATGTCTGAGAGCTTGTTAAGTGAAATGTTCATCATAGTTTCTATTGCTCTTATTACATCTTTTTCTCCTTGTATTGGATGCTGCAGTTAATCCCATGATTTATTGTGTCTGCAGAATTAATAACAGTGAATGTGAGAATTAGAAGAATTGGTAGAAAAAGTGTTGCAACACATCTATCTTGAGCCTATCCTCCTACTTATTCCTTCACCACCCGGTAAAAGAGCAGAACAAGCATGTACCTTAAATGCAGAGCAAGCACAGATTTATTCTTATGTTGACCATCCCATTATCTGGTGTCATGAGCTGATATGGAAAATGAAGCCATTAGAATAATTTTGAATTCAGCTCTCAAAGTGGCTCTCATAACCACTGTCTATGAGTCTTGAAATAAAAAGGAGCTTGGCTGTAACTCAGTTTGCCTTCCCCTTCCCTGAATCGAGATACAATAGCAAAGATGGAGAAGCTCTACTCAGCAGCATTCAGAGCTCTGTGCAGCAGCCCAGAGCTCAGCTCCACCTTTGCTCCCTGGCTATGCTGTGTTTCAAGGCCATTAATCTTGAAAACAGTGCCAAGCTCCAATATTTTATGAATTGCTGAAACCCTTGCCCCAAATGCATCTTGGGAAAAGTTGACTGTAGAGCAATGTAAAATCTGCAGTGATGAAATATGAAGCCAGTGCACCAGCCTTCTTGCTGAATATTGTGTTCTCACTGTACTGATTACTGAAAGGGATCAAGTGAATCACAGACATGGCAATTACTGATTACAGAGCCACAGCAGAATGCAGCAGAGCAAAAGCAAAATGTAAGCAAAATGCTGCTATCAATTACAGTCACGGGCTTATGTATGAAGTTGAATGTCAACAAAACCTTTACCCTAACGGTATTTCATCTGTTTTGTAATATTAATAAGTTAAAAGGATATTGTAAATCAGCTCTTGCTCCAAAAGAAACATGTCATAGATTTTCTGAATAAGCATAGAAATAAACTTGTCCATATTATGCTGATTTTTTTCAATTTACACTGCTAGTAATGTCTTCTAGATCACGTGTATTTTTTTTTTACAGTGGTTAGGTGATGACATACTGTACCTAATGAGAGCTGATCAGTGGACATAGTCTACTTAACTTTCCAAAATGAGGGCTGAAAGGGAACTTGATAACTCAGCAAGTCATTTAAGGTTTTAAAGTGCAATGTGAGCAATAGGAAAAAAAAAAAAGTGCTTACAGACTGTATAAATACTGTCTAGCAAGGAAGTTTTGAAATTCCAGAGGAACAAAGTTGTAAAGAACCTTTCAAAAACCTAAATGAATATAGGGATTTTATTGCTTGTTTTTGTTTTAAAACACACTTATTCACCACAACCAGGTCATATAGGCTCAGTTTTAATATTTTTAAGGTGGAAACACTTTCAGTAAGTGTGTGATTGACCTGAAGTGCCACTTGGCGGCACTGTTACCGCACATAATACAATAATCAATTAAAAATGCACAAATGCTTTTTGTTTGTTTGTTTGTTTGTTCACTGGGCATTTCCTGTTTGTTCTCTGAGCAATGTCGAAGCTAAACCAACCTTACAAAAATGACTGGAATTTTGACATCTGGCAGAACCAAAATACTCTACCACTGAACTTAAATTTAGTCTGTCCTGATACTGCTAAACTTAGCTGTGAGTGAGATCCAGAACTTGAACCCAAATATTTTAGTGCTACTGATGGGAATAACGGTAAAACACCGCTGAAACTGAAAAACAAGAGAGTTCATCTAAATCACATAACTGAGGAATATTCTCGATACTTTTAAGAGCCTGAGTGAAATATACTGTCTCTAACAAAAGCAGAAATAATGTTTCATAATTATTCCTTAATTATATTGATGTGAAATTCCAGCAGCACAAAGAAGAACTTATGTCCTTCATGTGATTAGATTATTAATATCCCACGGGAAATGCAGTGATACTTTTAGCCTCGATTGATAGATATTCTTTAACCCCATTGACTCAGCAGGTAATTTTTGCAGAATAATTCAGGAAATAAAATAACCAAAGTGTGTCAGGCCATGATTCGGTTACCTTGACAGAGCTGCATCTAAAAGACTCTAATTCTCATTCACATCTGTCTGTCTCTCAAGCTAATGCTATTAATCCCTTACAGACATAAGGATCAACAGTTCACTGAAAGAAGAAAGTAATGTTGCTAAACGGATGTATTTTACCGTGTATTAAACCCAGACTTTGTCTGCTTACAATTGAAACCGTGATTAAAAGGAACAAAGCATTTTTTAATTACACATTCCTTCTCCCGCTGAGCAGGCAGTTGTCAGCTCCTAACACTCAGCATTTGCCAGCACTAACATCTGCAGACCTGAGATTATCAGGCCTCCAATCTTTTTGGCTAAAATATCTGCCATTTAAATAAGCACTAGGTCAGCTGCAAGCAGTGCTGACCACACCTAGAAAATCACCTGCTGTCTAATAACATCAGAAACAAATTCTCTATCCAGTATATGGTGCTGTAGGCCTCAAGCTTCAGTACTTCTAAATAGTGGCATCAGAAACTTGATTTTTAAATGATTTTAATACCCGCTGTAGTGCTGCTTAGTCTATTACTTTTCTCTGAGGAGAATGTTAGTGTATACTTCATACAAAAATGAGATACTTGCCTAAAGTTCATTAAAGTTTAGACACGATATGTCAGTCTTTCACTTGAATCCATATAAATAGTCTGTGCAGAATCTAGAGCTATGAGCAGATCAGGTTTCTGTTTCCTTGCTGTGGAAATGCGAACATAGCTGTGATAAGCTTGATAAAAATCCCATAAAAAGTAGATTTTATTTGAATACCTAACAACGTTGGGATGGGGCCAGGTGGGTGGGAAGAGAAAAAAGTGTGCAAGTGTGAAGTGCAATAATCCCTTGACCCAGGTGGATCAAGGTGCTGTGACTCACAAGAGCAAATACAGGCAAGAAACTCATCTCTGAAATGGCGGAGATTGCAGGACATGATACTAGAGTGCTAAGTAACAACTCCTATTAAGGGAAATGCAGAGAATATCCCTTATATTATATAGAATTATTTCTTATATCCCTTATTTAGGAAAAAGAGCTTGAAAGTAATGGAAGTTAATATAGATTGACACTAGTCGAACTTTGCCCGCTATTCAGATGCAAGGCGTGAAAAGAGCCGTGATGTGCCATCAAAAGCTGAAGTACTGAATTTTCCTATAAATGGTTGCTTTTGTTAAATTCCTGCATCTGAATTTGGCTTTGGAAAATATTCTTTCATTTAAAGATTTGGTGTAGATCCACATAATCGTACAGGGAGATAGTAAGACTCATATGGTACCCTTTTCACACATGTGGAAACCAATTCTTGCACTAAGTGCTTGAATCTAAGATGCTTTAATACATACTCTTAGCTTTAGCAGTCTTTTCAGTATCTTGTTCATATTATGGGGAAAGGGAAAGGAAGGCAGCTGTAATGCTAACTCAGATCTGTGAACAGTAACTTTGTCTTAACTTTTACAGGCATAAAGTCTAGAAGCAAACTGTGAATTGTTGAAAACCATAGCGGTAGCAGACAGTATCTGGAAAGAAAACTAAATTAAAGAATGATCTAAGAATTAGCTTAACAACCAGATAAAAAATGAGCATAAAAAATTAAAGCATATTTTTTCCAGTATGAGTAAGATATTTAGTGGTTTTGCTGAATTTACATTACAGAACCAAGCAGCATGAGAATTGAGAAACTGAAAAGCTGATCATAGAATCATAGAGTGACCAGGGTTGGAAGAGACCTCAAGGATCAATAAAACCCAACTCCCCTGCCACAGGCAGGGTTGCCAAGCACTAGATCAAGTGCTAGATCAGATTGCCCAGGGCCCAATTCAACCTGGCCTTAAACACCTCCAGGGATGGGGCATCCACAACCTCTCTGGGCAGCCTGTTCCAGTGCCTCACCACCCTCTCAGGGAAAGACTTCCTCCTGACATCTAGTTTACATCTTTTCTCCTTTAGTTTAAAACCATTCTCCCTTGTCCTATCACTGTCTGTCCATGTAAAGGGATGATTTCTCTCCAGTATCTTCTAAATAGTTCTGTACTTAAAACAAACAAACCAAAACCAAAACCAACCAACATGAAAAAAAACAACCAATTAATAGAAAAAAAAAAAACAAAAAACAACACAACAAAACAAAACAACAAAACACAAAGCAGAATTCTAGGCCACTGAGGGTTAATATTGTGCTGATACCATCAGAAATCTCATCACAAGCACTGTGGCACATAATTGATCTGGCTGTTTGGCTGACTGAGTCTGTGGCCCGAGAGATTTACGTACTCATGTAATTCTGCAAAGTCCTTGCTTGAGTACGGCTCTGTGCAGCTGCTCACTTACAGCACTTTACAACCCTCAGAACAGACAAAGAGGTAAAATCTGCTAGAGACTACTCTGAGAACAGCTTTGGCAAGCTCAGTATTGAATCATCCCTGTAACTTAGAGGCTTGTCTGTCTATGAAGAAAGGGCTCTGTCATGCTTTCGAGAGACCATAGATCAAGCAGATTCAACTAATGTTAAAAGGAAGAGCAGGGAGTGCGTATTTACAAGAAGCAGCTGTCAGAGTTTAAGAATACTGTGGTGAGTATGCATCCTGAGCCCATGAAATCAAATGGTACTAGAAAGAGTTTTGTTTGCAGGATCTCACTTTTGATTTCTTGTTGATTTCCACCTCTACATTTCTACATTAGTGTTTTCCATTCCTTTATTGTACCGCACCTAATTAATATGCGATGAATGGATTGCATATGAAATTCGATATGTCCGTTTGGACAGTACCAGAGAGTACTGATAGAGCAAATTGCCAACAGATGATAAAATCTAACAGCGTAAAATGGCTAAACGTTCTGTGGAATAGGCTGAAATTTTTGCCTGTGACAAAATCTGATTACACTGTTGCTGAGTGGTGACTTCACTCTACCAATAGGGAAAACACATTCAATAATCTCTGTGTGCTTTACTGTAGGGCTGTCTGCACCCTGTCCATAGCTCTGAGCTCACAAAACAAAACCACAATGGTTTCAAACACACACTTGGTGTGCATGTACAATCAGAGAAAAATGTGATTCAAACCTTGGAATTATTTTACTGCGGAGCTATAAGAACTGCTATAAAGCTAAGCATTTGGTTGAGAAGTTGTTGCAGACACTGTTAATTACAGCTGTTAAGTGTAGAAGCTAATTGAAAATGTAAGTGCTCCTGTCCTGGTCTGGGACTTCCAGTGATTTATGTGCATCTGGACTGAGGATATTTAAACGATGGGCTCACGGTGAACAAGAAAAGAGAAGCAATTAATCAAAAACGACAGTCAGAAAAAAGGCACAACAAAACACTGCAGTTCATGAAAAGACAATGGGGCCTATTTATCTAGTCTAACTTTTACAAACAAAGCAATCATTGAAATGCTGCAACATTTTCTGAAGAACGGGGAGAGGATGGATCATTTACCAGTGATGCGCCTTTCATCTTCTGCATTCTGCCGCAGTGTAATAACACAGCATCCACACAGTTCAAGGAGGTCTTTCGAAATGTAACCTTGTTATATTTTATTTGTTTAGAAAATTATTGCATGAAAAATCCTTGTCTGTTTTTCTTTCCACAAGCATTTTAGTACTGTGATTGCAGTCTCATTTCTTATTTTGCTTTTTATCTTTTATTATCTTTTTTTAATTTTAATTTCAAGCAAATAAATAACAAACAATATCATATTACTAAGAGAGAGACAGATAGACTAGGTAGTCAGTTTACATAATTTAACGATGTGACTAAATGCACATGCTCACATCTTCTAACTTGACCGACTGAAAACATGGATATTTCTGTACCTACAATACTGTGTGTCAGAGGACCTAAATTCAAACTTCAATCAGAGTCTTTCAATACAGTATTATTTGCCCTCACAAATTCAGTAGTAATGACTTCCAGTTACAATCTGTCCTATTTGTCCAAAGTGAGAAGAAGATTTTTACTCACAAGAAGCAGTTGAAGTGTTTCAAACGTAACTACAAAAGGGATCAAGAAAACTACTTATATGTTTGGGTATATGGGTTGGACTTGATGATCTTGGAGGTGTTTTTCCAACCTTGGTGATTTCATGATTCCATGATTAAATAAGCAATAAATAATACGTATGTTACCATTAAAGTAATGCCTCCCATGTATTTCTATGGAAAGTACAACAGATACAAAGAGCACAATAACACTATGTGATACATCATATTCTCAGCTACAGAACACTATTTTCCAACATAATCACAATCAATTGGCTGTGCATTTTCACCAGAAATGAACAAGAGTGCATGACACTCCTGAAAAAATCTGCGCCAATGGAGATGCCCCACTGTTGCCACTGCTAAAACACACCACCCACCACTTCACCGTGCTCACATCCACTGTTTGGTCTTCAGAAAAACTCAGGTACTGTCAATGAATGTCACTGGGTGGCATTTTTCCTGCACAGAGGAATCCAATGCCACATCTTTGCTTCATACACACTTCCCTGTCAGATGTTGTTTTGTGAGACTGTCAGATGTTGTTTTGTGAGACTGCTCCTCGGCAGCCATCTGTCACACAGCAACAAAATATAATGGGACATTGGGTGGGAAGGTTCAACCTCTATTGCCATACCACCAACGTCTGCCTCTGACATTATGGGTTGACATACTAAAATAGGAGGCATTACTTTCAGTGCAGCCCTCATAGTCAGTAAATCTAACAGCATTATCAACATCTTTTTAGTTGTGATTTATCTTTATTTAAGGCACTGCTACCTTCAAGTAACAGCTAGCATGGGGACCAAAACAGTTAGCGCCCCTAACAAACAGCCCCTGCACTAGAATGGAAAAAAGATAATATAGGCTCAAATAGCATGAGAGGAACTAATCACAGAATCACAGAATCACAGAATTGTAGGGGTTGGAAGGGACCTCCAGAGATCATCGAGTCCAACCCCCTGCCAAAGCAGGTTCCCTACAGCAGGTCGCACAGGTAGGCATCCAGGCAGGTCTTGAACATCTCCAGAGAAGGAGACTCCACCACCTCCCTGGGCAGCCTGTTCCAGTGCTCCGTCACCTCACTGTAAAGAAGTTCTTGCACACATTTGTGCAGAACTTCCTATGCTCCAGTTTCTGGCCATTTCCCCTTGTCCTGTCTCCACTCACCACTGAAACTAAGAGAGGTAGAAATCTTGCTTCAGTCAGTACCATTCCTGAGGAGATGAGAAAGAAAAAATAAAAGAGCAAAGAAGAAATCTTATCAGATCTAGCATCTTATTTGTTTCCGGAAGTGAAAAAAACTATTGCAGTGTCTGATACTGTAGGCACTTCTGGTGGCAACTGGACAGAATTCTAGGGAAGGTTAATTATCTTCAAGCAATATTTTTTAATTTATAATCAAGGCCAATTGATTATGTGGAATAAATTTTCATTAAAAATAAGCCTGAGGAAAGTCTGTTGTTTTGCTGTTATAAGAATGACAGACTATTACTATGACTTCTTTGGAAAATTATGTTTATGGCATTAGATAATGATGTTAACAGCAAATGTCTGTTCATCTGTCTGTTAGTTTCTCCACCTATTCTGTTTGAAACCATTGGCGTACTTCAATCAAATCTGACAGGAAGAAACGTTTGCAGAGACAACCATATTTCCCAAACCCAAAACCAGTGAAATGTGCTGCTTAGGCAGAAGTGATAGGCCCTATCAGTGCAGAGAGGAAAAGGCAGAAGTTAGTGGTCTCAGCCTGAATGCTAGGACTGCACTGTGACCACACCACCAAATCTGACTTGAGCACAAAGGTGCTGCTTCTTCTCTGAGGTCAGCAAAGCAAGGAAGAGGCTGTAATGCACAAAAGTTATTGTGGGGAAGATACGGAAAGCTGCAACTCTACTCAGCACTGGTAAGACCTGGATTATTGTGTCTCATTTCTGGGCTCCTTGGTACAAGAGAGATGTGGAACAATTGGTTGAGAATCCAATGCAGGGCCATTAAGATGATGACATAGGAGTACCTCTCCTATGATAAGAGGCTGAGAGAGCTGGGATTGTTCTTCCTTGAAAAGAGGAAGCTCAGAGGGATATCTGCAAATATCTGAAGGGAAGGTTCTAGGAAGATGGAGGCAGGTCTTTTTCAGTGATGGCCAGAGCAAGAGGTAATGAGCACGAACTGAACACAGGAGGTTCCCTGTGAATCTCAGGAACCATGTCTGCTGTGATGAAGGATGAAGGAACACTAGCACAGGCTGCCCAGAGACTGTGGGGTCACCTCATCAGAGATCTTCAGAAGTTGCATGGATGAGGGCTTTGTGTAGCTCCATCTGAGCAGGAGTTGCACCAGATGGACCCAGAAGTCCCTGTCAACCTCAGCCAGTCTGTGTTTCTGTGATATTCCTCATAAATGAGGAGCAGAGAGAAAGAAATTAAGAAGGATCACTTAGTGATGGCCGGAAACCCTTAAGAAACAAGGCTGTGTAACTTCTCTCACAAAATATCGTTAGGTTTTTACTGAACCTGCAGATAAGCAAATTTTCTCTTTCAAAGTTAAAATACAGAGCCCAGCAGGTTATATTTGAAGCTCACTAATGAGCGTTCTTTGTGATCAGTAAATAGACGTGGTAAAAGCTACCTAAGCTTCCAATGCTTGCAAATATAAACATGTAAATGACCATATCAAACCCCGTATTAGGGCACAGAAAACAACAAACTGATAAACAAAGTGATCTGTTTTGCTTTCCTAGCTGGATTTGCAAAAGCAGCTGTTTTAAATTCCGCTGTGTTCTGTCATTCTTGTTTTTAAAAATGAAGATTATTTTTTTTTAAGTATACACATTTAACATAATCTCGTTTCATAGGATTTTTTTCAAAATGAGAGGTATCCATGAGTAGGGCCTGATAAATCACGTTAACATTAAAACTGTCTTGTACCCACTTTAATTAATTTAGATTTTTAAAGTATAAATACAGTTTCAGCCCTCAGGATACAGAATTAATGACAATGCACTAAGTATGGAGGAGTACAGCACACTGGGGATCACTTTGCCTCTTAGTGGAATACTGAACAGATCAACAGACATTGCATCACATAGTATATGTTGCATTATATATTATAGAGGAGATGCCCTTATGTCTGATCTATTCGATTTGTGCAGCATAACATCATTATAGTTAATTCAGATTCAACATTAGCAAAACATCTTTTAGATGGCCAACAGTATTTTCCATTGGCTATGGCCCCACAGATTCATGGATTCATAAACCAGAAGTTGTACTACAAATTCAAAGTATGTATAAAGAAGGCAATTTTTAAGAGCTGCTGCTTTTAAAATGTGTATAAAATGTTTCCTCCACGTTAAAAAAAAGGAAAGGAAAGGAGAGGGGAGGGGAGAGCAGAGGAGAGCAGGGGAGGGGAGAGATTGCTTTATAATTCTGCAGATACATTTTGCATTAATGGGCTCTTTATTACTGAGAAAAGGCAAAATAAGCTATTCCCTCACACATTTTCTTTGTTCTTGACTATTAACAAAAGTGAGACATCTGCAGAGAACAGATCTTCTGCAGAAAACAGAAACTACTGTATAACAGAAGATGGAGCCTTGGACTGAGATTTTTATAAATTGGCTGCTGCTATGGCTTGGGTTTGTTCTGAGCTCCTATGAAAAGGCAGAGTAGGAGGAAAAGTCTTAGAAAAATGAAAAAAATATATATTCATCTTAATTAGGAATGCAGGATTTTCAAAATGGAGAAGTATGTGGCTTTTCACCAGTTTTTCTGCCATAGCACATTTACTCAACAGAATAATCTCTCTTTCTTTTGAAGCTACCAGTAAGAAATGTTTGACAGACAAGCAATTTTTCCACATGTTTTGGAAACAGCAAATACTTCTCTTTATTAATTTGTGTTGTCTTCTATTTCTCCTAAGTTCTGAAGATATCTCCTTGTTTTGTCTCTGCTTTTGTTTTCCTGCCTTTTTCTGTCCTTCACCAGTACTCTCTGTTCATTTAATTGCTCTTTGAAAATGGGTGAAGGGGACTTTGCAGGGGGCATCCAATGCAGCTACTTGCTCCAAGACAGAAGCAGTGACTGCCCCTACGCTATTCTCAAAATATATTTAGCTGATCTTTTATAAAGATGTTTAGTGACTCCGATTTTACTACTTCCACAGGAGTTTTATTCAGGAATATTTATCTAACAGATTATTAGGAAGTGGCTCTTCCTTTCCATACTTCCTCTCCTTGACTAAAAGTTCAGCTCATTACTTTTTGTCTTATCATCCATGAGCTATTTATTCCTTTTTCCTTTGCAGCTAATCATGCCTTTCTCTTTTTTCTTTCAGCAAGATTAGAAAAGACATCATCGATGGCCCTTGTGCTTATCCAAATTAGTGATGGTATCCTATTTCAAGATGTTCCAACTTTGAACAAACGTAACTGTTCTCCCAAATTTTCAGTTTATGTTGATCAGATGTTGACGTACAAGCAACCACAGTAAATCATCTCTGTAGACACAAAAGAATTTTTTCCCCCTTAGTTCTTTAGAGTATAGACACTGCAGTGATGCAGCAATATGAGATCAGTCGAGCATGGCTCTTTTTGTTATAAATCATGTAAGTGCATCCCGTATTTTTGATTGGATGGGTGCACAGCAGACGATTATCAAATTCACCTCTAGGGACTACAGCAAAGGAAAGGCGGAAGAAGAAACTCGGTGATCCTTTGCCAAAGACAAAATGATGATTTATAAAACATTTATAAGCTTTTTTGAACTTTGCTGCTGATGAAATGGTGGGAATAGCTGATGAAATAGGCATGAGAGAAATTGAGCTTTTTGTCTGGTGCTCAGACCCACCTCTAATGTACATTTTGGAATTTCAAAGTGCTATACAAAATATCTCAAAAACATCAATATCATCTAAGTAATAGCCACTTATTTACAGCATCCCCATCAGCTTTGACACTTAGAATTGTATATATTTGAGCAGACAAATTCTAACTAAGCTTGTGTTACAGATATTAATTTCTGTGCAATCTCAATATGGTAAATAACAGCTATTCTACAGGCAGTTAATAGTGAAGTTAAGACTCAAACTTTTCCATAGTAATCAAGAATTTTTTGTATTCATGTGTAGTAGTAAACTCATAATTAAAAAAGAATACAAAAGATAATTTGAGATGGATTACTTCTGAAAAAAGAAAAATAAAATAAATGAATATATATATACATACATGGCTTCTGGTCTTTGTAAAACAGCCCACCAATAACTTTCCAATTTCCACAAAAATAAACACTGAATGACAGAAAAATCTGCTTTTTATTATATTATATAAAGTATATATCATGTAATATGTAAGTACTGTTCCATGGCATTCATTTGAAATAATCATCACTACAGAAGACTGCAACCTCTTTTTTTCATTTCAAGACACTTGTCTCCCCTAAACAGACTAGACTGAAATCTCTGCAAGTGAAATCCCTCACAGCTGCTGCCTCTCAGAAGGATCCAGATCTGCTCATCAGAACTGCAGGATGGATGGCCACTAATACCCTTTTACTTCTATTGCTTCTTGGGGATTCATCATGCCCTATGAATACTGCACAACACTAGAATATGATCTCTTATCCCAGTATTGTTGCAGTCAGTTTTTATTAAGGAACTTTTAATTCCAACAGAATTACAGAAAAAGGGAGCTAAAAGTTTGTCTTTTTCCTTAATTGCCATTAACTAATTTTAGTACATTGTGTCCTCAGTTTAGTCTGCTGCAAATTAAGATTAACTCCTCCATTAACAGTGCCTGGTGCTGAGCATGCTCTGTGCCTTTATATACTGTGCCTTTAGACCTCCATCTCCACATCTGCATTGCAGCTCCATCCAACTCACTTACATCCATTCCTGTTTTATTACAGTATCATTCACTGTTTCATATGTAACGGAGGTTTACTGCAGTTTTTAAAGTGTGTTTACCTTTTTAATCTCCATGTGGATGACACAAGAACAAAGCAAACATGGCAACAGGAAGTACTATAGAAGCTACTCTAGAGACATCTACCAAAAAGGTGATAATAAGATCTTTTTGATAACCAATAAAGTCATTTTTTTCAGGCAAACTGATCCGCTTCAACTCAACTATATTGTCCTACCAATAGAAATGCCAGAAATAGAATAGAAATAGAAATAGAAATTCAGGCCACCTAACAAACCATTTACACAAAACAAAACTGATTTCTGCACTGTCATCACAATTGCACACAGAAATAAAGGCTATTTAGGAATTCCTGTGCCCGTGAAAAGACTTCTCAGAATCAGTACAGCCATGGGGATGGAGAGTTCAATGTGTATGTAACCTTTTTAGGCAGTGGTCTTACGTGCCCATGCAAGCCCCTGGTGGTGGAGATCCTCTAACAGTCTTTGATTGTACATGCTAGTGCTCCACTGCACCTGTCTTTGAGTTTATAAAGCCTTTTTAAAATAGAAGTCATGCTTTGTCTCCTAAATACAATGTTCTGCAAACCTTAGTTTTGAGTCTATAGTTCAGACACTTCTATGTCTGCATTTTTAAGCTCCATGTAACTGTAAAAAAAAGCAATTAAAAAATCTGTAAGTAGTTATATATACACTTACTGTAGTTTCATTGATTGTATATCTGTAATATATATTAACTTTTATTTATTAGGTATTCTGCAAAACTTTAAGAAATAGCTTTCTTAATTTAAAACATTTCTGATGACAATGGTAGGAATATGATTTCTAGCCATTTCTCTTTCAGTCACAGGACAACTTATCAGTTATTTACAAATGCAATGAAAACATTTTCTAGAAAAGTGAACGTATTAATATTTTCCTGCTTATATGTGGAAAGAAATGTTAGAGTTTGACAAGAAATCTCATGTTCTGAAATTAAATACTTGTTTATAAGATTACTTATTTCACTTATTTCTCTTCTAAATTAGTATTCCTTGAGTGGTTCTATAGAATGCTGTCTTTTAAAAACAGAAGTGGCTGGTCCTCAGTAAGTGGAAAAAAAGTCTCTGCTGATGAAAAATGAATAGTTCAGTTGATGATCTATGATGTAATTTAGGCACCAGCTTAAATAAAATGTTTGGTCTAAGTACTTACATCTGATTTTTGCACTGAGAATCTTAGTCTCCAGCATAATCCCACTACACTGTGTTGTCTACACTAAGGAGATGAAGTTACAAATTGTGGTGAACACTGTTGCTCTAACATGAGTATGCTTGCAAGTTTAGTTCATAGCTAACTGGTTGCAGAAATTCTCATTAAGTTGCAAAATACAAGTGACTAATAATAATTAATGGTGATAAAGACCCCATCCCATAACTTAGAAATGTGACTAAAAACATAACGCACTTTTGATTAGCTTTATTGATCTTTAAAAAGGCAAATAATATTGTCGTTACTTTGAAAGTGGTATAAAAAAGGAGTGTGCAAAATCATTTTATCCATGACTCTGCCTTTCAGTTGCTGTACACAGTTCACTCTAGAGCTTGAGGTTCAACTGCAGTTTACATGCAGAAGACTCGATATCTACACCATCCTGATCAGACTCCCTGTCATCTTCACTTCTCCTCCTTAGCAGTCTAACTTCTTTTACATCCCATATTCAACTTCTTATAAGATCAACAAGATTGGTAAATCAGTGAGGTTAATATCTGATTGTTGTTAAGCAAAAAGATTCTAGGGAATATTTCTGCTGTTTGAAAACAATTGAATACTTGATATATGCAAAACCAAAAATTACACAGACTACCAAAATAGAAAGTATTAATAAATGGAAATCTTTAACTAGCGGCCCTTTATTTTTAGTTTTGAGATCTGGAACCATAAGATTCTAGGCTCTTTATAAAAATAACACAGTGTATAGAAGGCAATATCTTGTATAATCGAAAACTTTGCATCTTTTTAAAATAAAGGGGTAAAATGGCTAAAAAAGGTGGGTGAGGGTGAGTTCTTTTTATTCCTATCCTTGAAGAAAGACATAAATCTAGTGTAATGAAAAGGTAATATATCACTATCAAGATTTTATACTGAAATGTAATTTCTTACTGTTAAGATTTTTCACTGTTTGCAAAATGAATTTTTTAAAGAATACTGTGATACACATTTGATGCATTTGACAGTCTTTGAAGTAATCCACCTTGAAATATTATGCTAAATTTAAAGTTGCACTTGCAAAATGGTTTATAAAATGGTAATTATCCTTCCTATCGAGCCTGACTGAAGTGTTGCATGAAGCCATTTATTCACAGCAGCCTGGTCTGGGACTTTGGTAATTGACTGCAATTAGAAGCATTTGTCTGCAGATGTTTCTTCTAATAGATTCTCCATGACCTCAACTCCTCTGTAAGGAACTCTGAACAAATCTGCATCCATTTTCAAATTTAAAACCGAAGCCAACATCTAGACTTAAAGAATCTCTGGAACTTGCTTGCCTTCCAGATGAAATTAATCTTTCAGTATGCGGTCACTGCAGCACTATGTCACCCTGATTCCTCTCTTAACAACACACTGATGCCAAGGCAATTATTAGCTTCCCTATATTTTAGAATGTCTCAGTTTTAAAATGTCTCCCTTGTTTCAGACATTCCTGTGCTGCTTGAACAAAAACAAGTAAATTGTTACTTAGATTTCATTTTATCAGGAAAAGATAGAGCTAAATCTTGAACAGCTGAAGTGGTATAGGTTCATTATTGTTTTGGAGGTAGATAATATATATCAGCTGTGAATCCAGGACCTTTTAAAGCGTCTTATATAAGACTGAGAAAAAAAAATATACCCAGAAGATGACTCAGTGCTGCTGGTTTGCTATTTTTCTGTCCATTTTAGAATAATTTTACTATGTTCAATGGCAGTTTGTAGCTTTTCAATAGTTGCAACTTCATGCCCTGCCTTTGAGCAATTTCAGTGTTCAGATAGGAAAAATGAACAGTATTTATTTCGCAGATGAGAATCAGAGAGCTCAGAAATTTCTATACGCTATACAGATAGGCCTTAGAAGTGGTTGAATGCTTTGCTTATAATTACGTTTTGCTTACTGGTCAGTGGAGATGTGATTAATGAGAAGGACTGAAGTCATTTTGAAGAAGAAGATCCATCTTTGCCTAATTCTATCAAAACAATTCAAGGGAGACCACACAGAAATCCTAAAAGAGAAAGCTGCCCTACAGGAGTCCTCATGCATGCAAGTGATACAAGTGATGTGGAGGTTGGAGACAGCATTAACCCGACCAGGACTGTTTGTAGGATACAGCACTGTGTGAACACTCCCCCCCCAGTGTCAGAGCAATATTTGACCTGGATGTACTCTGCAGTGCCTATGAGCTCAGCACATCTTGATCACAACAATGAAGCATCTTCAATCTGATACTCAGCAGAATAGCTCCACGCTTGTTTCAGGAAGTAAAACAAAGGCTTTGAACTTGACTAGATAGTCTAATTTACAATAAAGACAATAGAAAGACCTCATCCATTTTGCTTAAATTCCCCAAAAGGTGTATAAACCTACTTGTTTTGCTATGAGAAAGAATTGTGCCTGCTGCTTGCAGCTTCCTTATTAGCCCTCTCTTTGGCTCTTATGACTTTGCTTACTATACTGCAAAGAGAGTAATTTGCATGGCTGTAGCTGAAGAACACTGTCTTTTAAAAATGGTTTTTGCATTCCTCTGTCTTTAGTGATTTTCCTATGTACTTTTGCAGAAGTCTACCACACACAAAACTGAAAAAAAGCTGCATGGCTTTTTGTTATTGGTGTTTTTCTACTGCTATAGAAAGAAAAAAATAATTCCCTCCTTTTCCTGCCACTACTGTAATATAGGGATGTGCATTATTATTCATTGAGATACATTGCTCTGTAACATTTTTAAAAGCATTTCAGTGAAGGTTATCGAGTCATGAAATCTACAGTGAAATTAGGCAGTCTATTTAAGCCAGTGTTTGTATTTTTCTCTGAAAGGTAAGGGAAATAAAAACACATTTAAAAAAAAAAAAAAAAAAAAAAAAAAAAAGGTACTGAGAGCAATTTACTAATTGAACAAAAAATAAAAAACAAAAAAAAACAAAAGACAAAACAGAAAACTTTATATATAAGCACTGTGTCTTGCCAGCAAAGATTCTTCTCTGATTTCAGCAATCCAAAGCCAAAAGCCAAGGTTAAAGACAGAGATTCTGGCTGCATGTACAGTCTAAAATTAATTTCAGTGCAAGAGTCTACGTATTTGATTGGTCTGCATGGTTATAATTTATTTCTGGGCCCTAGTGTCTGGTAAATGTTCCAATCACTCTGGGCAAATCTCCTAAATTTTTTCCTCCCCTGCACAATAAATTTTGATAAATGTCATTTCCTGGCTTAAGAAAACTGCTCTGCATGCTACCTAGCTCACAGAGTTGCTCTACTTGTCTTGAAGAATGCCAGCAAGAAGTGCTTACAGAGCCTAACTTTTAAAAACCACTGAGAATTCCCAAAAGCCCTTAAGACCTATAGGAATTTAGTGCCTCTAAAAGGCAGAAGTAGGAGACTGAGTAGATACTCTACCTCCACTTAATGTTTAATTATGTCACAGTAGTAAAGAGGCCTTTCACAAAGTAGTTTACACTGCATGTTCATATAATTTCAGCTACAGGAAGACTTCTGTCATATTTCCCCTCACTTACCCCGACCATATGTAAGTGCACTCTATTTGATTTCTCTTATTTGTACATCACTGTATAGCTATGCTAAAAACATTCAGCACAGCTTTACATTCACAACTACTGCCACAAACATTAAGACATTCTTAATTCTTCTTTCTTAAGGGAGAGTAATTGAGATTCTATGTGTTCCAAACAAACAATGTACAAAATCTAACAGAAATTTGACACTCAACATTTCAAAAGATATTTTCTCTGAAGCAAGTCTCCATATCAGCTGTTTTCTCCAGTTTCAATGGTAAGACTGACTACCTTTCTATTTGTCCAAATTTCCAGCAATCTAAAGAATCTGACTAAGCATGGATATTTGCTAATTTTTACTCTGTAAGGTACTGTTATTTAGCGTATGATCTATTCTCCTCACTTCCCCCAAAATATATATTTTTTTTAAACGGCAGAATAATGATTTTGAGAACTGACATGTTTAAGTTATACTTTAAAAGCTTTACTATTTAATTAGGAGAGAGAGAACTTACAAGGAGATGTTTGCCTTACCATAATGAGGAATGATTGCCCAAGCCATTGCAGAAGCATAGATACCACCAATCATCCAAAACATACAGAGCCAACTCAGGTGTTCTCCTCGTTTCTCCCGAGCAAGCACTTCCGAAAAATAGGAGAAGACTGTTGGCACAGCTCCACCAATCCTAGAAGGAGATACATACCATGTGTTAAGGGAGAAAGTAACAGCCAGTTATAGTGAGAGCTAGGCCACAGTTAGTGTCGTTTAGAACCTAAACTACAAGCAGATTTCTAACAAGGTTGTATTTTTTTTTAATTGCACCATGTACTGGAGAACAATATGCTTTCACCACCTTGGATGCACCTTTTGTCAAAGATTTCCTTGAAAACTGCATATAGACTTCAGTATGTTCAGTGATTCAAATGGATTGCCAACGTGCTGGCCTTTGGAACAGAAACCAGCACAAAGTGCTAACTTTCACACAAATGCTGCAATCGTGGCCATCTATTTTTGAGCGTCAAAACATGCTCCGTTTTACTGAAATTGTTAGTAATTTTCCCAGAGGATAATAGGTATTTCTCTAGGTCTTCAGTCTTCTGATTTAGGCAACCAGGAAGTGACTAAATGAGAACTATATTACTAGTACATTTTATTCCATTCCTATTTAAAACGATGTAATTTGCTAAGCCTGTGCTTGCTGTCTACATAATTTCTGTAATGGAAAAGTCAATGCATTCATATCATATTCACAGTTTTTAATACAGTAATCTAAAGGTCAGCTGGGAAAAAAAGGATCTCAATGTGGTTTTGCAAAACTTGTGTAACTTAAATATGTACCAAGTTCCAGGTAACCTTTTACTGTTTTTACCTCTTCACTACACAGCACAAGCTTGTGTAAGCTATAATTTCCTGCTGAAGTAAATATCTATGAAGTTGGAAGAGATACACTTACATAACAGTTCACATCCTTACAAGAAGCAAAGTCTTGCATTGTTCAATTTTTGAACTCAACTTTTAAAGATAAATGTGTATTTATGCTGTCATTTTGATGATGGGTAAACTGGGAGCAAAACCAAGGATCTTACAACAGATTAAAACAAATATTAGAAAGGAACATATGAATACAGAAATGGAATTTCAATCCTAGTAAAAATCAGTTCCATGTCAATGCTGTCTACTTTAAGATACCTTCTGGTATAGCAATGAAATACTGCATTGAGCAGTTACATGCTATTCTATCACTTCCTTCTGGGTAGCTTTTGACAAAGTACTGCCAATCAACTCTTACCTTTAAAATTAATGTACCATTGCTGGGCCTGTTAGCTCTAACATTCTGCAAGTTCTACAAAGAGGTGGGCAGTATCTCATATTATTTTCATGGTTAGAACACTTAAATTGTTTTGGCAGGGTATTGTCCTCCCTTGTAAGGAAGAGTGCCCTAGGAGGATATCCTGCTGGAAGCTTGGGAAGAGGAATGGTAGAAGCAACATGGTGAAGAAAAGGACTGTGGCTCATTTTGCTGTAACTGGGTACTCCCTGCCCTCAGTGTTATTCTAGGGCATGTGGGCTCTCCTTTTCCCAAGGCTTAAGTGGATTACATTAATGACCTCTTACTGTTCAGGGCTCAGTCATGGCACTGAATTGCATTCCCACAGTATTCCTTCCTCAGCATCCAAGGAGGATCCATTTTGACCAGGGTGGGGTTCTTTCTTTTTTTGTTTGTTTGTATGTTTTACTTAGTTAGTTGTTTTTTCCTTTCAAAGAACAGTTATCCAGGGGAAAGTGACAATATATGAATAAGAAACTAATTCAATTTCTGATATCAGAAAAAAACATGCAAATTGAAAGCCATGCCTTTATAGTGTTATTTCTGAATGCTTTCTGTTTGTGGTTTTCTGTGAAATCATGAGGAGGAGGCAATCAAAATGGGATTTAAATGACATACCACAGGAGAGCAGAATTTAGTGAAATAAATAATAAACTAAGGTACATTTGCATTTTTTGTTGTCACAAGCAAAGGTGATAAATGCCTGCTAACCTATCTTCATAGCTGTGATTTGTCACAACAGATTTTGGCAACTGCTCAGTGTGAGAGCTAGAATAAATGAAAACAACATTTAGGCGAGGCATTCAAGAGCCTCTGGCTTCAGGGAGTCTTTTTTTATTTGCAGATTCATTAGCCAAAGAGGCTTGAAATGCCTCTTTGAATAGAGGCAATATAGGCACATAGGAATAGAGATAATTAGGAAAACAACAACAACAAAACCCTTACAAAATACTAAATGCACAAGCAGGATGGTGTTCTTCTCCTGAGATATCTTGGTTTCTTCACTTCCAAATCTGGAGAAGATTCAGGCTCAAAGACTGTTTCTGTGTATGTTCGTATTTTGCAAGTTTTCACCTTATTACTGATGATGTACTAAGTCCACGAGATCAAAACACACTTGCTATTCTGCTTCCAATACTTGGAAGCAGCCTATCACCTTCATTTTTCCACTTGCACTTAATAGATTTTTATACTCCCACTTGCACAAATTCAATTAAAAACATCTTTGTTGTTTTCCTCCTAGAACATCTGTTAGATCAGTAAAATATGTGAGAACAAGCATCCAGATCAACTCGTTCACCTTCTGAACTGATGGATAATGCCCTATAAAGCAGCACCATGATGTAGATCACAGACTGTTGATCATTTCACAGAGTATACTACGTATACTAGAGATGTCTTCCAGGTACACATATGATCCATACTGTAATAATAGCAAGAGTCTCTGAGATAGTTTCACGTGATTATTTACAGATCTCTTAAATACTGTCAGTTCTGATGGAAACTGATAAGTAAATAATTAATTACTCGATTTTTTCAACATCAGTAAAAAGAGTTAAGAGAAATTTGATGTCAAATACAACCATATAATTACAAAGAGTTTTCTTGCAGTACCTGATCAGCTAGAATGTCAGATAAGCTGCCAGCATTGATAAGCACAAAATCATTTCCACATCCACAGAGGCATTACTAGCAGAGATAGAGATGTGATCATCCCACAGGCCACAACTGAAGTTCTGGTCCCCAGACATAGACTGTCTGGAGAGTGGCAATAGGAGAGCTATAAAGATGACCAAAGACCTGGAGAATCAGCTCTATGAAGAAAGGATGAAGCAGTTATTTCACTCTGGAGAAGAACAGGTCCAGGCATGACCTTATCACAGTATTTCCACAATTGAACAGTGGCTAATAAAAGAAAGGAGTCACTCCCTTCACTTGGAGAACACAAGGGGCGATGAGTACAAGCTGGGAAACCTGGGAAAGGTTTTACCATTATGTAAAAAAGACATTTTTTACAATGAAACAAATGGCACGATTTCCCTACTGGTGTGATAGAATTCCTTTCAACAGACACTTTCAAAATGTGGTTGGACAGGGTACTTGTCCAATCATAGTCATATCATCTAGTCTCTCTTTCCCAGTGGAAGGTTGGATGTAATGATCATTCAAAGACCCTTCTTTTCAAAGACTCTTCCAACCTGGGATTTTCTATGAGTTTATGAAGTCTTGATCTTTCACAAACCTGATTCTCTCTCTTTTTCATTCCTCCTTTCAAATTTCTGCTTTCTCTTTAGGATTATATGTTGTATAGGCTCTCTACCTTGCTTATGCATGTCAGTTTTCCAGCATTTCTCTTCCTTTCGTATAAATTTCCTTTCCCATCACAATCTTCTCCTCACACAACAAGCCACTTTTCTACATGCTCGGTCAGGTTTATATTATTCAACCTTTACCCACGTCTGAAGAAGAAAGGCTTGGAACCAAATCTATTTGAAAAGCTCAGACCTGGCCAACTTCTTTCTTGGCTTGTCTGAGAAACATATCAGCTCTTTTGGCATACACTATCAACTCTGAAGCCAGTAAACTGCAGAACTGTTCATTAGCTTTCAGAGGACACCTTCTGATAGCCATGGGTGGGAGGCAGCTGGAGATTATAGAGAAATTAGAGGCAGAAGGATTGTAACAGGGTAGAAGACATGTGAAAAAGAAATAGAGCAAATGAGCATGAAGATACAAAAGATAGCTACAACATAATAATGAATACTGATGACACACAGAAGGAGCCTGTTCGTTGAGATCTGAGGTTCTTGAAGGCAACAGCTTGTGTAGTTGTGCTGTGCAACTGCGTGGTGTCCACATGGCCCGTAAATCTACTAGAAATTTTTTGAAGATCTTGTGTGTATAGACCTGTCCTTCCTGTCCTCGTCATTCAGAATATGGGAATATAGAAATGTGTACGGATTTTTTGCCTCTGTATGTAATGAACAAAAATAGCGGTAAATAGCCATTTGGCTGGATTTACATGGCCAGTCATCTCCAACATGTTATTTAAAATAAACCTCATCCCACAGTTTTGTAGTTTTTGTAATCATTGTCCCCCACAAAGGTGTGAAGGATTTGATTACGATCTGTTCTAAACAGTGAGTTTAATATTATTACCATGACACCAGTACTTTGTGCTAGATGCTGATAATGAGGAAAGAGTACTGCAGGTAGCTTTGCAGAGATGTTTTCTGAGGAGTAGCTAAAAAAGAAGTCTGAAAGGGTGTCTAACATTTTTTGGAAAATAAATACTACGTAATAGTTCATAGTGAGAAAAACTCTCATACTCAGGCAGGGATGGATTTTTAGTTGCATAAGTTGACCATATCTAAGCCATGTTTCCTAATATTTCTGTGGATCTTCAGGAGAGATTCAGTGAAACTTGTGGTTTTGAAAATTTAAAAGAAATCTCTGTAGTCTGGACATAATGTTTAGTCTGTAAATTAAGACACATTTGTTTAACTTCTCATATTTCCTTTATGAAACAGAATCAATTTAGGGTTGTCTGAATAATTTCTAAACTGTAGTCAGTCTCAGAATACATATTTATTTCAGTTACCTTTATACTCCATGAAAACTTTGATTACTTTTAGAAGCAATATTTGTGTGGATAAGCATGATACATTTTCCCAAATTCTATCATCTTTGTTTACTTCAAGGCAACCCTAGCATGGGCCAATTTAAAAAAATAGAGCATTTTTAAGAACTTTATTTTGAACTGAGGTGTTGGAATTAGAAAAACTGCGTCTAAAATTATCCAAAAGTATCAAAAGCACTAAGCTAGAAACTAGACGAAAAAAATCCAACTTTCTGTAACAGAGGTTAGATAAAATTCTCCAGCTGAGATTAATGTGTCCTAGTGGCAGAGTTGAACAGGCAAGAAAGAAATCCTCCTCCATTCAAGTTAGCAGCGATATTATAAGTCGTGTTCTGCTACTGGAGAAACCTTTTTAGTAGGAAATCATGTCTAAAGCACTCCTAGAGCTTTATCTGTCTTTGGGATTCAATTTCCTTTTGAGTATGGATTTTGCATTAATCAATGGAGGGATCACAGTTATTTTATGTATGTATATATATATATATATATATATATATATATATATATATATAATTTATTTTTTGTAAAAGGAAATGATTTTGTAGGCTATTCAGCACTTCATTCTTTTCATTAGCTTGAGTTCACTTTTCAGACTTTCATATCCTTCATTGCTTTTTACCCAGCAGTACTCAGTATTATTTATACTGTTTTTATTCCATGCCATTCAGTTTTTGGCAATGCAAGATCTTCAAGATGCAAAAACATGGTCAGAAAGGTGTTGTTTTGTTTTTTTTCCCCTCAACAGTTCACTTTTATAAATGTATCAACTGCAAGAGAATCTGAGAAAAGTCAGTTTCTCAGTGTTTTCCATAAATAAAATCTTCTATCAGATACTGTTATTATTGATCATAATTCCTCATGTATTTTTTATATTTTCTAAAAGATGAGATAACAGTTTAAACTTGATGTACCTAATAAATTTTATAACTCATCAATACTTCTTAATATTTCATTGACTTTTAATTATCAGAAATTTCCCAGGTAACTCTCTGACCCTTCATAAAGCTTTTTGCCCAGTCTGTGAAGCAATATTCTTTTGCTTCTAAAACATAAGTTATCCATATTTCATATTTGGGTTATTTAATACATGGCTGGAACAAAGCCCTTTCTGTTGAGAATAGTGATATATATTTAATGTCCTTCATTAGGAAAGGAGAATTGACATCTACGTTCCAAAGGCAGGACCTCTGGAAATGAGAAGAGGTTACTAAGAGAATTAAAGTTGAATTCATATTCCTGTTCAACTGAGAAGCTTTCTTCCCATGCGAGCAAGATGTGGATTGTAGTGAAGAATGTAATAAACTCTCAAGATTTCATTCAGACACTATAAATAAATTCATCCTGTGCTACAAGAAGATATGGCATAAAAGCTGGCAAAAACACCTGGAAGTTCTTCAGTGAGTGATACAGAAAAGTTCTTGTGTTCTTATGCAGTGATTGATGCCAAATATCTGGAAACAAAGAACTGCAAGATGTGTGCTCTAGCAGTGAGTGTATTTATGCCCTTCTGTCTATAGTGGAAAGATTTTACTTTTTTATCCCTGCAGCGGGAACATTCCAGATTCTCCCATAACTTGTGGTGCTTGACATGTGATGTGTCTGTTGCTATTACAGCTCCTCTCAATGTAAGATCATATCCAAAGGTGAATTAAAAAAAAAAAAAGATAAATAGAGGGGAAGATAGCATGGTTCAAGAAAGCAATGTACAAGGTTTTGTACTTAGGTTGGCGCAATCCTATATACATGCACTAACTGAGAGAAGAACTTGACAGTAGCTCTGCTGAGAATGACTTAGGAGTCCTGGTAGATGAACAACTCAACAAAAGGAAGCAGTGTGCGCTAGTAGCTTGGAAGGCCAATGTTATCTTGGGCTGCATTCAAAGAGGAGTGGCCAGCAGGGAGAGGAAGGTGATTGTCCCCCTCTACTCTGTCCTTGTGAGGCCCCATCTGGAGTACTGCATACAAGTTGAGAGCCCCCAGCACAGGAGGCAAGTGGAGCTGTTGGAGAAGGTCCCAAGGTGGGCCTTGAGGATGATCCAAGGACTGGAGCACCCCTCCTAAGAAGACAGTCTGAAGGAACTGGGCCTGTTCAGCCTGGAAGTGAGAAGGCTGCAGGGTGACCTCATTGTGGCCTTCCAATATTAAAGAGAACTGATAAACATGAGGGAAATCAAATTTTTATTAGGGTAGATAGTGGTAGGACAAGGGGGAATGACTTTAAACTAAAGGAAGGGAGATTTAGATTAGATGTTAAGGGGAAGTTTTTTTCCCTGAGAGAGTGGTGAGGCACTGGCACAGGCGCCCAGAGAGACTCTGGATGCTCCATCCTTGGAGATGTTTAAGGTGAGAGATGGGACCCTGGGCAATTTGATCTAGTATTTGATCTAGCTGCCAGTAACCCTGTTTGTGGCATAAGCATTGGAATTTGATAATCCTTGAGGTCCCTTCCAACCCAAGCCATTCTATTATTTTGTCAAGATTTTATTATGATGATTCTATGAAAGCTAGATGTGATGCAAATACAAGCTTGAGTAGCTCTGGTAAGTGAAAAGTAAGTTTCATTCTGAAAGTAAGTGAGCAGATGAACATTCTGAATAAGATGAGATCCAAAAATGGAAACTGATGGAAAAACTATTTTCTCATAGAACAAAAAGGAACCTCTTTCATCTTGAAGATGTGAAGGACAGATTCAAGAAATCTCACGGTTTTTATGGTGGCTGACATCTAGGATAAAATAGAACTGAAGGAGAGGAAGAGGGTTCTTTTGGATATAAACATTTTCTTCAAAGAAAATAGAAAATGGGAAGTGCCGTGAATCTTTCTCATCTTTCTCAGTGATCTATGAGAAGGAAAATGTAGGAAAGCAGAAGGGGATTTTGTTTTACTTTTCTAACATTTTTGAAAGAATGGATTTTTTATTCAGAGTGCAATGGAGGCACAATTAAGGTGGAAACCCTATACTAACATACTTTGGGATCTCAATCTCAGCTTGTGTAAGTTTAAAATTATACAGTTAATGGACAGTGAGCACTGTCTGAAGAATTTTCAAAAATTGAGAAATTATTTAAATTAAAAGTAAAGGAAATGCAGACCCACAAACTTTTTTTTTCTTCTGGAAAGAACAATAAAGTTTAGCATGCTCCAGGATCTCCATATTAATTTGACAGACTGCAATGGTGTTATAAAAAACATTATGCACACAAGGACTTTAGATGCATTGCAGATACTACTGAAATCTGAAGTACATTTGTGAGAAGTGCATTATATAGCATACTGAACAGGCAGTACATAGAGAATTTGGTACAAAAAGCATTTAAGCAAGTTCATCAAGTTCACAAAATAGTCTGTTGCAAAATAAGAACAGAAAATTTTACTTTTTTCACATTATGTCTTTCCTCTGAAATCATTATCCTATCCGTTCGGGTTTATTTAGAATTGTAATAGCCACACTGATTAATTCTCTTGCTTCTGACACAGACTGTGTTCCTGCATTAAATAATGAAGTTTTGTAAACAGGAAAGTTTTATTAACACAAACAATTGTAGAAGTGAAAAAAAAACAGAGGAGCTTACCCAAATCCAGAAAACAAACGACAGAAGAGGAAGAAGCCATACCCCTGGACAAATGATGAAAGGAAGGCAAAGAATCCATTGATAGACATGCATATCAGGAGTGACTGTCTCCTTCCCACCTTGTCTGCCAAGCCTCCCCAGAAGAATGCCCCCACCATCATCCCAAGGTACACTATGCTACCTGTAATACACACAAAAGAAAAAGAAAAAGAAAAAAAAAGAAAAAAAAAAAGAAGAAAAAAAAATGTTGTTTTGTGAGCTACATAACTGACCACAATTGACCACACCAAAATAGTTATATGTATTTGAACGATTTGCTTTCAGCAGTCTCCTACGTTTACCAACTCAGTGGCACAGAGATTAATTTATCCTTTTTCAGTGGGTAGAAATTGTATGCATATAGCTTTACAAATATACCTAGGGAGAACTAAGTACATTTGTGTCCTATTGTGTCTGTGTCAGCTAGTAGACTGAAGCTTAATTTAATTACTAAATAAGGTGCCTCTAGCTAAAACAAAATACAGTCAAATAAGAGTGCATTGGAGAAAGAATGCTACCATTTCTCAATAATAAACAGCATTCAGACTTCAAAAATTAAACCTCCCCAGCAGAAATAAATTGTTTGAACATTTCCTGAATATAATTCTGTAGGGGATTAATCACTGGGAATAAAACGTGCTAAATCTAAAAGAAGCTGATTATGACACAACAGACACTTTCCATTCAAGATCTACAGAACTGAAGATATCCAGCTTGATCTTTTTCTCCCTCTTGCTTCACTGTGCAACTTTATTTAAAAAGGCAGTATCTTGTATACATACATAAAAACAAAAACAAAACAAAAAACAAAACAGGAAAACATTGGAACAGTTTTGTTTTCAAATAATTTTATGTAGACACATTACCATTTAGCTGAATACACTAGAATGAGATGGAGATTTCTTACTTTGAGTTTGTTTTTTTGGTAAAGTTACTGTGATTTTCAAAGCAAAATTGTTTTCCACAGAAAATATAAACCTGAAGCATCTGACCATCAATTTCTGAGCACGTTATGTACGCATTATTTAATTTCTAGAGATGAACCTTCTCTGGCACATTGGAAGAGAAAGCACAACACATTGACCAGAGTGTCAGAATAGTTCCTCAAATTTGGGCAGATCCAACCAGATATGTATTTTGTTAGATACAGGTTTTTAATCCTACCTACTTTTTTACTGAGCTTCCCAGATAGTGTTTTATCTGTTTAATGATTGCTACCATCTTGTAAGAAGAATTTAAATGTAAAGTAGCTGGAAGCAGCTGAAAGAATAGGGATGCCTTGTCCTGTGTCTCTTTTCAGTCAGCCATAAGAACTGACAAATTCCCCAGCTGCTCTATTTGGCTTCAGTTGCTATTGTGTAAAATTCTGGACTCCGAAGAATCACTTCTGCCCTGCAGAAAGTAGGTAGAAGGAAAGGAAAATGGAAAAAATGAATCTTTGGTCTTTTTAAGCTGAGTATTAACATAAAGGTTTCTCACTGGTATTCCAATTCTTGGAATTCCATATATTACATCTGAAGAGCTAACCTCTGAAGGGTCTCACGCATCCCAAAATGTACCTGCACATGTGTACACAGTGTACACACAGTGCTGCTTCCTTGTGAGGCATCATTTTAAAACACTTGATGGAACACACGCACTGTTGATGTAACACACTGTATGTATTTCAGTAGATTATCGTGTTATTTCTACTACATCTATGACAACTATAAACCTGCATATACACTCACAGTGGCTATTTCAGTGAAATACAAATGTTGGACTACAATTTCTTAATTTTCCTTTCTTACATTTTAAATTTTTTTGTAATAATAATTATGTCATTTTTATTTCAAGCAGTACATAGAAAACAGTAGTGTAAAGATGATTAGTACCCATTAGTTTTTTGTAAATTCAGGGTCTCTACTGAGTAAGCAATTTTTGATGCTGTCTCTGAGCCTTAATTTTACATTCTGAAGTATAAGTTACTGTGAAGGATTTGTAAAACCACATACAGAAAATTCTAAATTTAATCTGTAAGAGGTTCACGCAGTCTATTTAGTCAAGAAAGCACGTGGAATACTATTCTGAGTAGCAGGTAGACATAGTAATTCAGAAATACGAGTGAGCATGAAATATTCACCATGTATCAAAATATTAATAGCTAATAATAATAATAATAATTATAATAATTAAAAACAAAGACCAGATCTATCCTTTGTATTTTTTCATTCTCTGTATAATTCAAATAACTTCTAAACAGTGCTTCCAACAGTAATGTAAACCCACATATATTTATGTATGTATATATGAGTTTTGTATACAGAAGCAGCAAACAGAGCAGATTTCTTTTTTTTTTTGGTCTGTTCCTATTTGGTCTGTTCAACTTAAATTAAGTCAGCCTAACAAAATCTGTAATTAAAATACAATGAATTCTACCTGCTTCAGATGTCTGGACCAAATGAATATCCATCACTCAAAATGGAATCTTTGAGACAGAGGAAAACAGCTATCACTTTTGCTTTCAGCTGTTGTTTTAGCCGATATAAAAAATAAGAAGAGTGTATTTCTAGACTGTCTTCTCCTTGAGTCCCTAAGGATCACATGATGGATCCACTGTTGATGATCACAGAAGCATTTCTTTACCCATGCAAGACCAACAAATTCATTAAGAAAAGCAGTTAAACGTCTTCTCAAAAGACCTTTTATTGGTGGACAGATTTTTACTGTCACTATGATCTTTCTTAATCAAGGTATATTGATGAGAATGCAGGTAAGTTGTGAGGCGGTGAATCACTGGCACAGCTGCCCAGAGAAGCTGTGGATGCCCCATCCCTGGAGGTATTCAAAACCAGGTTGGAATGGGGCCTGGGCAGCCTGATCTGATGGGTGCATTCCAATCCAAGGAATTCTGAATCCAAGTTCAGAATTTGCTGAAATCATAAAACATCTTTGTTCTCTTTAGTCTGATAGTTTAGTCCAGGAAGGACATAGACATGAAACAGTATTCTCCCTGGCTAGTGGGGTTTGGCAGCAGATCTTCATCAGGTTCTTCTTTCTCATCAGATACTAAGGTACTAAGCACATACAAGCACACGTACATTTTTCTGGTGCTAAAGACACAAAGCTTACTGAAAGGACTTGACATACTTCAACTACTATAATATCTCCTGTGGGCAGGACTACTCTACCACACTTCACATAGATCAGTGTTCATAAGTGGTTTAGAAATTATATCCAGCAAAGCTGGCATTTATGCATCAAATATAACTTAAATAAATTAGCAAAAATAGTTCAGTGGCTGCACTGACAGCAGATCAATTTCAAAAAGTCAACTAAAGTTCTGATACATACTGATATATGTGATTTATACTCTTATTCTTTATTACTTATTCTTTATTACTTCATATCACATACTTGCATGACACTGGCTTTCCTAGTCTACAATCTCACGTAAGAAATACTCACAGCAAGCCAGTCAAATATTTAGATATATATTTACACCTGTATCTCTGAAATAGTTTATGCATATAATAATAATCTTACTGGATAGTTACATTTCTCATGCTGTATAGAAACATCAAATCCTCCTCAAAAACACTGGAACATAGCAGTTAAATGTTAAATTGAAAGGTAAATTATCCTATTGACTGTAGAATCTTAGAATCCATATTTATTTTGTACACTACTCATAAATTGCATGTTACATTTTGCATATTGCAGTAATAGTAATTTGTTATAGTAAATATGTAAAAATTAACTATCTTCTTGTTTGCCGTTAACTTTAAAAACAATAGTCAGAAAAACAGTAATTTTATGGGCATATGTATATGTATACAGATCTTAATGTCACATGACATCATGAGGAAGGTTTTTCCTCCCTTTCTCAGCATCTATTACTGATGACAAAACTATCTACATTTCATTTTCTTTTAGGTACACCACCTAAAAGAAAGTGCCTGTAAAGAAATTCATATAGCATGAGACACACACTGTTTTTACATCTAGTATGAGTATAGAAATATATTTTAAAAATAATAAAGTTCATTTTAAAATGCAGAGAAACTAGTGACACCCACAATACATCTTTCATTTTCCCCATGAAGTAAGGAGTAATCTCAAAAAACTCCATCATTTGATGGAAAGTTGCTGAGAAGAAACATATGGCAGCTAAAAAGAAGCATCCTGTACTAAGACAAATATTCTCTTCTATTGTTCTTCTATCAAGTTGCAAAAACCTGCATCTTCCTCCAACAGCAGAACTTCTACATTCTTCAGTGATTTTTCCCATTGTGAAAAAGTATAAAATATACAAATCTTTCTTCTTCATATGAGGAGCAGTCTTTCAACAGAGCAGCCAACTGCCCATGCTTAAAGTTTTCTGGAAGTATATTTTTATTCTGAGACTCCGTTGTTAGAAAGGACAATGTAAGCATCTGTTAAAAGAAATTAGTATGATAATGCATTTTGCTTATTTCATAAGAATTATACTGTACTTTAATCTGTATTCTTATTTTTTCAGAGATCTTCCTATACATTATTGCCCAGAATACAAAAGCTTATAGTGGAGAGCTTGAATACATATAAATTACATGAGCAAGAATAGCCAAGTTTATCTTTGTTTTTGCTCTGATAAGCAGTGTACCAAGAGATTAAAAATTACAATCATTCACAGCTATAGTTATTATCTATCAGTAACTTCTTTGATCAGAAAAATGGAAAAGGATTGCAGCCAGTAAAAAATGTGCTTCAAGCAAATAAGCATCTAAGTAAATTTTCATAAGAGGAAGCAATTAAAGCAAACACTTTCATTAAGATGAGGACAAACGTAAGAAAACTGTAATTACTTTAGAATTGGTAAAAGATCTCTATTTCTTAGAGCTATTGTCTTTACAAGTCTAAAACCACCTGTATAGATCATGTCTTCATGTTCTGCTCCCCGTCTCACTGGTACTAAACCTCCAATATATTTCTCCACAGCAGTCATTCGTTCTTTTCTCTAAGCAGGGCTGGAAGTAGTGTAATAACAATGAGTATGTTTATGAATTGGTACTTTCTTAATATCTAAATGAATAAGGGACTAAAACATTTACTGCTTATACACTTGAAAAAAGGTGACAGGTACTGCTTTCAAAAACTCAGTCTGGTACCAACCCAGAAATTTCAATAAATAGAAATCAGGTGAACCATATCTGAAACATATTTGGTCCACAGACAAAATGATCCTGTTCTCAACCTGGAAAGAGTAACTGCAATATTTGATACAGGAACTCAACCACGAAAGTCAGGAAAATGGAACTGAAAGCAAATCTGAGCAAAAGAAAGATCACACTCAGTTGACCAGTGCAAATGGGAAACAGAAAAAAAAAAAAAAAAAAAAAAAAAAAAAAAAAAAAAAAAAAAAAAAGAAGTATCTCAATAATTCTATTTGCAAAGCTATTTGCAGTCTCTAAGATATTAGGGAAAAAAACCAACATGATAAGCAAATCAGCAAATTCAGAGCAAAAGGTCTGTCATGCTATGACAATCATAATTTGAAGAGAAATTTAATTAAAGGAAAACTGCCATTAGGTACCCAAGTACTATACCTTTAAAGAGAAGAAAAAGAGAAGCATTGTGAATAATGAACAAAGATGTGGCAGTAAAAAAATACGGTACATTAAATGGAAATTTAAAACAAGCAAACAAAGCAAAGCAAAACAGAACTAAGAAAAGTGACACTGATTCCATCTTTTTTCATTTTCAAAAGAATCAACTCCAAATTTGCCAGAATCCTACACTGAAAACAGTTAGTCAATAACACTCTAAGAAATCTCAAAACATACGAAGGCAACTGACTGCAAGTGAATGGGTCTCATGGCATACTCAGAAGGCAGAAAATAGGTAACAGAAGACAAAATTTGATGATTGAAAATTGTAGGTCAAATCTGATTTAAAATTTTGGTCAAACACTGGAACAGTGTTCCACAAGATGTGGATGATATTCCATGTTTGTCAGTGTTCAAGAGGCATTTGTAAAATGCACACAACAACATGCTGTAACTTTTGGTTCACCCTGAAGAGGTCAGGTAGTTGGGTTATTCCATTCCATTCCATTCCATTCCATTCCATTCCATTCCATTCCATTCCATTCCATTCCACTCCATTCCATCATGCTGAGAATAAAATAAAAGTGGTCTCAAAGCACAGGTACCCTAACTTGTCACCCAATGGTGTGCTTACAAAGTTCAAGGCTAAGGCAGGAAGACAGTTTTGTTAGCTGGGAGGAAAGAATAAGTGATGATGACAAATCTGTAGTCTCCACCGACAAAAAAAAAAAAAAAAATCAGTTTGTCCAGGAATACAATTTTTGTGTATTTCCACGTCAGATCTATTCCAGACTGTGTCAGCTCTGGGAGGGATTACAGAGTGAAACGCCATAGATGGAAGGTTTTTGCCATAGATTTTCTAGTGCTATATCAGAAATACCACTCTTGCGCAAATCAAATGTTCCATATCAATCATTTGCAGAAATGTTATTCAGCTATTATTTGTTGGTTTCCTCTGGCATGTTTATATTAAGTTTATGGGCCTCACATGTACACAGTTTACTTATTTCATGCATCTTGTGTGTGATCCTTGCAACCTAAAATGTTTGCAGTGTAAGGATCAGTTTCTTTCCAGAAGGTACAAATGGCATTTCGTTTCCTTATTCCCTCTAATTAGACTTATGAAGATTTTTATTTTTTTAATGTAGTAAATGCAAGCAATATGAATTAGCTCTGAACGTTTATGTTGTCTATTAGTTTACATTTGTACACCTCTGTGTTGTTGACACTGGTTAAAGATTCTGTTTGCTATTATCTCTCCATACAATTCCAGGGACTGTTACTTTACTGCATACCAAAAATTTGCAGAAACAAGTGTGCTGATTTCTATGTGTGTGTATATATATATATATATATACGCTACATCTTTACAGATGAGTTTCCTATGTACTGATATATTATTTTAATTAAAACAATGCAATGACTAGAAGAATAAATATTCTTGCATTTTCTCAGATCTAAATTAGATAAACTAATAAATGCATAGAAGCTTAATAATTATAGATGTTGTGACAGGTAACAGATTATTCAGTGAACAGAGAATTTTCTTCACAGCTGTATTTTCTGATAAGGGAGCAAAACTGAGAACACAGTAATCCAATGCCTTTGCATTAGCTCGTCTTTATCACTTTTATGAATGTTGTCATATCAATAACGAATTGTTTTAAAAATTACAAACTATTACCTGATGTCAACATAATTTAATTTATTCTGTAACAATTTTCTCAGAACAAAAAGTAGGTCAAAGTTATTCAATTTTCATCACTAGAATCATTTTCAGACTCAGTACTGATAGTGATCATTGCAGCAAACAGCAGTGCACACTGCTACTTTATACTACTCTTGCTTACTAGATAAATCAATAATGCATTACAGATAAAAAGACCAATGCAGTACTTCCTTGGTACTCACAGCATAAATAATTAATCAGTACTTAAATTTAGCAACACAGGGCTGTAAGAACAAGACAATATTTGATATTTTTCTTCCCATATACACAGCATTTTAAAAAGATAGTTGTTACCAGTATCAACATGTAGAACAGTTTTATCAAAAACTCAGGTAATCCCACATGTTGATGTGAGGCTGTTGACAGATTCTCTAGGTGCTATAACTGAACGTATGATTTTCATGCTATCTTTTCCTTTGAGCCAATCACTCCCTCTGGCATTAGGAAGAAAATTCTAACAGACAAGCCTCAGATAAAACATACAGTTAAGCTAAGCTATCCTAATACCCCTAATTCCTGGTTGTCTTCCCTTGCAACTACAGAGATTTCTCTGGATTTTGCTCTTCTCAAATTTAGATGCTAAATTCAGTGCACTCTTCACCCAGCTCTGAATTGACCCTGTCATGCCAGAAATTACTGTGACTTTGCAATTTGAAATGCACTTCCATGGAAATCCTGAGAATCAGAATAATTATAAATACTGCATGTGATTGAACTTGCTGTGCAATGTGCTAGGATTAATTAAATTTCAAAGTTAAAAAAAAAAAAAGAAGAATTTTCACTAAAGCTTTACATTGCCCACGCAGTCATCTGCATTAATCATCTCATTTCATATCAAAACCATTCATTTTGGCTACAAGTTTTATTGCCTGAATGTTAATTCCTTATTTGCCTAGTCCTGCTTCTGACTCAGAGCAGAGTCTATAAATATCACTGACTTTTAATTAGTGCTGAACTATTACAAAAAGTAACAAACTACAAAATACATATATATGTATCTATATTTATAGCAGAATTTAATACAAGAGATCAAAGAACTAATCAGTAAGATTACACTTCTAGCAAAGGGATCTATACAACAATAAAACTAATATATGTTTATTTCTTCAGAGTTTAACTGACAACTATGTTGCAGTACTGTGCAAACTTTTTTCCTTGTAAATAGGACAAACCAATTTTGTTTATTTTCCTCCATGTTGTAGTGGCTGTTATCATCTTTTTTTTCACAATGCAGTGAAAAGGTAAAGGGAAGAGACACAAAGATGAAAAATAAACAGACAAATACCACAAACCTGGAAATATCTGACTTCAAAAAGCAAAGCAAAACAATACAAAACAAGAATAGAAAAAACAGCGAAGACACTGAATTAGACACTTGAATTAGACTTTTATCTGGTGCAAGTTACCAGAAACCAGTATCTGAAACATCTCACGCAGACTCTGACATGAAACAAGCTTTCCCTTACCTCACACAACCAGCACAGGAGTGAAAAAGGGAGCTCTCTTTGCTAAGGGAGTGATGATGATCACACTTTGTTCTGCTTTCCCCCACATAGTCATAGAAATAGATTAACAAAAGCAGGCTGATAAATAACAGATCAGGATGATTCCCTGTGGGATACCCATATACCTGCTGATGATTTTTAATTAACAGGCTTTTTAATTACTAATTTACAATGATGCCACTGGGCACAATTATATTTTCTGCATGGAAAACTGTTTAGGTGATTGTATACATCAGCTCATAATCTCCATTTCTTAAGAAGACTTGCTCACGGCAACTTCAGAACCAACCCTGACACCCTGAGCTCCAGGAGATCAGGAAAGTAGTTGTGCACTGTGGAAACAAGGTCTGACAAATGCCACATAGAAACTACTCCCAAAAACTGAAAATCAGAAAGAAGTGGGACTATTAGCTAAGGGAGTTTCCTTTCTCAGTCATGTGCTGTTGTGCATTCGGTGAGGAAGGCCAAGCCTGTTGTCAGATGCTGCGGGAAATGCATGAGTGCAATAGATGGCCATCTATCATGTTAAATTCATCTCTCAAGCCCAGGCAAGGCTCTGCACTGCTAACCAATCTGTCTGGCTGATGTGACATGAAGCTTGCAAACTGACTATATTTGGCTGCCCTTGGGAATGTAGAACTTTATATATGTAAAGCTGATGTCATCACCATTTCTTAACTTTCCTAGTTTGTATTGCCATCCTAACTTTCTACCATTCTGAAAAAACAAACTTCTGTCAGCCTCATAAACTGGTTTCTGTGGATCTTTAGGTCACTTCATTCATCACACATTTATCCTATAAAAGTTTACTTGTTAAGATAAACTAGGGGAGTCTAACATACAAAATGTGTTATCAGAGCCTCTTACATTTCCCACTAAGTGTATCAAAGACCAGAAGATATTGGTTAAAAGGGTGATCAGTTTAAGAGAGCTAGGGAACAATTCCATGACCATTGTACAGGGAAGAAGAGAACAGTTTCCTTTCCCATCTAGAAGTCCGAGTAGTAAGTAAAGTTGGACAAAATGTAAAATCTGAGATTCTTCAATGAAAAAGTTAATGAAAGTTCTAGTCATGCAGCATATTTGAGTGTCCTTCCAGACACTTGTGGCCTGTTAGCTTGTTGCAGTGGGTGTAGTACAAAACCTTGCATTTGAAAGGTGAATATAAACTGTTGAAAAATGCATAAGAATGAATGAAAGCTTTCATATATGTGATATATATGAAAATAATAATGTCCTGGAAAGACTATTAACCACCATTATGACTACTGTTAAATAAGTACTTGCATGAATAGTTTAAAAAATACCAGTTCGTTACATTTATTTGTCTATTTTAGCAGTAACTCAATATCACTTCTTCGTTTAAATATTTGTACATTTTTATTCTTCCATATAATCAAAACTAAACTACACTACTGTTTCAAAGGACACAGGTGCATACAGTGAGAATAGATGCATCCATCGCAGTGAAAGAATTATCTCTGGATTAAAATGCAGTCAGAGTAGGGGAAAAAAGTTAACTTATATAAATTAAAGAAAAAGTTAATTCATATAAACAAACCAAAGTACTAGGATAAGCAGCTTTTTCAAATCTTACACATCTTAGCATTCAAGTGACTTGCAATAGTTGAAATATTGATAGTATGATACAAAATGATCAGTAAGAAGGTTTGAAAGTTTCTAAATCCTTCATTGATTAAATCCATAGGCAAAATGCATCGGAAGAATTTTACTCAGACGTGACAAAAAGCCATTAAATTGTGTTTGATCTACATCATAATGAGGTTCATTAACACAGTCTCTGTAAAAATATTTGGTCTCCTTGCTGAGAGCTCATGAGTCCTCCCTTTTATTTCAGAGCTTAAAATTTTATACAAGATGCAGAATTCATATCAGCTGGGTAGACTCGGGGAGAGCAGTTGTTGTCTTCTACCTTGACTTCAGGAAGGCTTTTGATACTGTGTCCCACAACATCCTTATAACAAAGCTGAGGAAGTGTGGGATAGATGAAGATGGTGAGGTGGGTTGAGAACTTGCTGACTGGCCGAGCTCATAGGATGGTGATTAGTAGTGCAGAGTCTGGTTGAAGACCTGTGGCTAGTGGTATTCCTCAGAGGTCGGTGCTGTGTCTGGTCTTGTTCATTATCTTCACTTTTCCGATGAGGAAATTATGTTCACCCTCAGCAAGTGCACTGATGATACAAAGCTGGGAGGAATATCTGACTGTGAAGAAGGCTGTGCTGCCATTCAGCAAGACCTGGACAGATGGAGAGCTGGGCAGCAAGAAAACAGATGAGGTTTAACAAAAGCAAGTGTAGAGTTTTGCATCTGGGAAGGAATAACCACAAGTATCAGTACAGGTTGGGGCATGACCTGGTGGAAAGGAGCTTGCAGAGAGGGACCTAAGAGTCCTGGTGGACAGCAGGTTGGCTGTGAGCCAGCAGTGTGCCCTGGTGGGCAGGAAGGCCAGTGGGATCCTGGTGTGCATTAAAAGGAGCATGGCCATCAAGTCCAGGGAGGCGAACCTCCTCCTCTACTCTGCCCTGGTCAGGCCTCAACTGGAATACTGTGTCCAGTTCTGGGCTCCCTGGTACAAAAAAGACAGGGATCTCCTGGGAAGAGTCCAGCAGAGGGCCATAAAGATGGTGAAGGGCCTGGAGCATCTTTCCTATCAGGAAAGACTGGGTGAGCTGGGGCTGTTCAGCCTTGAGAAAAGAAGACTCAGAGGGGATCTTATTGATGTTTATAAATATCTTAAGTGTGGGAGTCAAAGGGACATGGCTAACCTCTATTTAATGGTCTGTGGGGACAGGACAATAAGAAACGGCCTTAAACTTGAGCATACGAAGTTCCACACAAATATGCAAAGGAACTTCTTCACAGTGAGGGTGTCAGAGCACTGGAACAGGTTGTGCAGGGAGGTTTCGAATTCTCTTCTCTGGACATACTTTCCTGGATGCCTACCTGAACAGCCTGCTATAGGGAGCCTGCTTTGCAGGACTTGAGGATCTCTGGAGGTCCCTTCCAACCCCTACAGTTATGTGATTCTGTGATTCAGAGCTGCAAGTGCTCAAACAATTACGCATTTGAAGAAATGAAAGCTCTGGATTGTAAAGTAACTGTGTTGCAGAATTATCCAGAACAGAACCTTGAAAAAAATGCACCACCATATCCAAAATGTTCGGTTTAGTTAAAAGATTGGATCTGATGCATTGATTTAAGAAGTGATATATAATCAGCCAGAGATGCTGCAGCAGTTGAGGGAGGGAAGAAAGAGTGATGGTGACAGCCAAATTAAACATGGGAAATCACCATGGCCCTCAGGCCATGCCTTTGGGAGGCATTTCCTTCTTTCTGCCATTTTTGTAAGATTATACACTTGTGTGTGACATGAATGGAAAATCACTGATCTGAGCTTGGACAGGCAGAAAATAACCTGCAGTGCCTAAAAGAACAGTCCAGTAATTTTTAAGTTTTAGACACAATCAAGCACTGAGACAAAGATTTAAGATAACTGCAAACAAAATTATTCAGCTTTATTTATGTATGCAGATTAACGATACAGGCATATTTGCACATGTTGCTAAAACATGCTTGTAACAGACTTGCTAGATGCAGAAGTATCTTAATGGCTACTTACACAATCTTCACAAGTATATACATTATCCTAATTACAGGCTATAATTTTCATCATCAAAATAAAAGCCAGTTTCCAATATGTACTCATTGAATTCAGCTGAAGTAAGCACAGCTTCAGTCTTGAAAAATGTTACATTCTGGCAATGAATGGTTGGCTCAAAAAGTTGCCCAGCAATTTACTAGCTCAACATAGAGGTGGTTTTATCTCTTTGGCATTATTCCAACGTATGCAAGTATAGTAATGTCCATTAATTTAAAAAAAAAAAAAAAAAAAAAAAGGAAGAAAGAAGAAAAAAAGATAATGGTACTTACAGAGTTCTCAAAAAATAAGTCGGATAAAGCAGCAAGTGGCTCTGCAGTGCAGCCACTGTGAAGGTTTTTTATTATATTTGTTACTCAGGTTGAATCTGCATGACTGAGTGGGGTATGGAGCCAAAGAAATACTATATTTAACCCTGCAGTGTGGGGTTAACAGTGAACCTCTTAAAAGTGAAGAATGAACATGTAGGTTGATGCTCAGCTTGTAGTCCTCAGTAAAGCCTGCATGCAGGAACCATGTGAAAGAATAAACAGCTGACTTGGTGGTGTTGTTCCTCCTAATAGCACAGTGGTTTGGCAGTGAGAAAATCACACTCTGAAAAGGAGGGCAGCTGTAAACCACCTTGAATTATAGAAATCTGTAGCCTCTCTGCTGGGAGAACATACTGTGTTTTGTTAATGTTTTGAATTCATGCTTCCATATCCCATCTTGTTACCAGCCCATAACATTCCCTGAGATGTGTTCAGTCTGCCTCTTAGCAGGCAAAAATCACATCACATACCCTCCACTGTGTTGTTTTTTTTTTTCCTTCAGAAAAGAAAAAGAAACACAACCATCATCTCCACTGCTCCAAACAGTATAGCTGGTTAGAACAGAGGAGGATATGTCTCTTACTTTTTCTCCCTCAAACAATTATGGTTGGAAGGTACATAGAAAAAGCACAGTCACAGATGTACTTTATTAATGTCACTGTAAGAGAGCTGTACAGTGAGGTGAAAAGCATGCATGAGGGCATTTCTATTTCTCACATCTTCTGAAGAAATAGGCATTAATCCTACAAACCAGTCTTCACCCTGTTCTGCAATATTTAGTACACGTTTAAATTATTGCATGTCTATTTTCAAATATTGCTACAAAAGATTTATTTCTACTATTAACAATAAATGCAAGTAACCATTATTTCAGCAAGATTCCCCATGCTCTAAGGTCTGCAATGGTTACAGTAACTGCTCTTAGCCTACATGCATTCCTTGTGAATACAGTAACTTTCAGAACCACAAATAAGTACTTAACATTTTGACATCCCTGAAACATTCACAAAAAATTATACCATGGCCAACACTTCACATTTAAAATGAAGCCTAATTTTTTCTTTTCTTTTTTTTTTTTTTTTTTCTCAGAAGAGTCATGAATTTTAACATGCTCTCCATAATATTGGAGAAAACATAGAAATCTGCTGGAAGTCATCTTAATCTGAATCTCCACAGCTGGAGAAGCTGCTCCAGAAAGAATTTTTTTTCAGTGAACTACATGAAGGATACCCAGGGGAAACATAATCTGAGAATAACAGTAGAATTTCGGATTTGTACATGTGCTTAAGTTTCTAAGAATATGTGCAAGGGATCTGTGGATTTAGTTAGGCATCTAGACAATTTGGAGAATCCCATCAGACAAGTAGATGCATTAATATTTTCAAAACGTCTGGACCCAGTTCCTTCAGTCCTTTGTTCAATATACAATGTAACTGTGCATTTCCAGATTTCTGCCAAAGCCATGGGAAATGCATACAGGTTCAGGAAGAGAATAAATGGCTCAAGCGGTGTGATCTTGCTTAAAGATATTTAGGCCCTATTCTTTGTTTGAACCAGCAACTCCATATACAACTCATGAGTTCAGTATTCCTTTTAAGATACTGGCCTCTGAAAAAGATAGTAGTTATAATACAAATGGCTTACCTGTTGTCAGGTTTTCTTAGCAGGAATGCAAAAAGAAGAAAAGTTTAAGGAAAATAATTGCTTAATCCGGTGACTTTCATATTGATTTTTTGTGTGAAAGGCTTCCACCTTGGTTAAGAGGATTAGATCAGAGTATCCAGTCCTGTTTAAAATCTTCATTAATGATCTGACTCGCTAGAGGGCCATGAAGCCATCCAGAAGGACCTCGACAGCCTGGACAGGTTGGCTCACGGGAAACTTATTGAGTTCAACAAGAAGTGAAGAGTTCTGCACTTGGGGAGGAAGGAACAATCTCAGGCATCAGCACACGTGAGGTCCACCCAGCTGAAAAAGAGCTCTACAGAAAGAGACCTGGGAGTCCTGTTGGTTGCCAGCTTGAACATGAGTCAGCAATGTGCCCTCACCATAAAGAAGGCTAACGGTACTCTTGGCAAAGTATTGCCACTAGATTAAGAGAGAAGATCTCTCCCCTCTAATCACACTTTACAAGGCCACATCTGGAGTGCTGTGCTCAGTTCTGGGCCTCACAGTACAGAACAGTTGTGAACATGCTGTAAACAGACCTGCGTGGTTGGTGACAAGTTACTTTAACCTTGCAATAGTTTAATCACATCAGCTTCCTTGTTTTGAAGGAAACATCAATTCAGAGAGGAAAAAAGATACATGTTGTTTTTATTCAACCCCAAAGGCATCAAGAAACCACTTCTTAATTCTAATAAAAACTTCCTCCTAATAAGTTTATGGGCTCTGAAATACTGCTGATGATTAATCAAAGCAGAAGGTCACACAGGAGTGAATACAGAGGGAATTGGGGAATTTAGGAATTTATTCTGGTGCAAGTAAAACAAAAAAATGTGACAGAGTGATTTTATGGATATTGCCAAATACTTTTAATCAGCTCATGTCTTCTAATAAACCATCATGACATGAAGTATGGCTGAGGTATGAGAAATCGGGTTTTACAATTAGTTGAGTGAATGAGTGCTTTTTCAATGACAAATTAGGGTGTTCTCAGGTTATAGTCTAAATAGTCCAGCAAAATGCCTTATAAATAAATGTTATGTATGTGTAAGAATTCCTCTTCATAACTCCTAGCATTGGTCTCATAACTTTAGTATTCTAATATCAAAGTCCTCTAGATTATGGACTTAAAACCATGGAAAAAAACCATGCATGTCTAGAAGACCCCAGTCAGGACATAATTATGATGTGAAATCACAGCAGTGGAGTAATTGAAATGGATAGCTGTGAGGATCTAGTTATGATCATATCATTCACGGTCCTGATGAATATTTTGTATTACTGGAATTATGATTATGCTGTCTGCAAAGGCTGCATGTCTATATCGGCTATAAGCATTACAGTCATCACTGTAGAGAAGGATTCCAACCTGCAGTGTATTTCTATTAGCAATGGGCAAGTAATATCATTTTTCTGCAACTATTGATTAAACAACCACATTACAATTCCACACTACACTGCAGGGAAGGAAAAAAAAAAAGAAAAAGAAAAAACTAATTAGTTATTAGTTCCAGTGTTATTTTTGTTTATTTTTGTTTTTAGCACCTTAATCTTTTAACACAGGATTATTTGTTTGTTAAGGCTACTGTTCTGCTATTATAAAAGGAAGATGTGGGAACAGCCATCACAGATCCTGTATTTTAGACATCATAATATACTGCTTGCACAACTAAGCCTTCACTTAATTTAATTTTCAAGCAATTGTTTTGTCCATACATACATAATATGAGGTATGTAATAGCTTCTGTACTGAGCTGTATTTAATAATTGATGGAGTCATTCCAATATATCTCAAGACAACATCATAAAAAGTCCAGTGACTGAGGAACCCTTAGCCCTTATCCTGACATGGGTCATATCGTAACAGACGGACATGAATTGTCACGGACAACTACAACTGTGGGGACAACACCTCCTGCTCAATCACAGACACCTCCACAGTGCTCACAACAGTTGTTTAAACAAAACACTGTTTTTTGAAAATATATTTTTCTCCATGTTATGTATTCTGTGGTATTATCTACACTAGCAAAGTAAAAATTAAAGTAACGTTCCTCTTCAGGTTGTTTTCATTTCTCTTCATTCTTCCTACTCTTTGAACTACTTGGAAAGATCCAAAATGGCTATATATAGATATATTTATACACATTCTTTCTATAAAAAGTAGATCTGAAAACACACAGATTCAAGCATGACAAATTAAATGACCAAAAAAACATAAGTTTGTGTAAACAAGCAGTACCAAGCAGATTACTTGCATGCATCCTCTTTAGCCATAAAAATTTAGATAAATTAATTTATTTTAGTAGAAATCACTGCACTGTACAGATAGCTGGAGCAGTTCGTTTCTAACAGTAAAGCATCAAATGGAAAGGAATTTCTCAAAGCTCCCAGTGAGAACTCAGATCCTCTTTCCACTCATTACCTTCTGATACAGAAGGATTTTAAATTTACTGAAACAGTGCCAGACTACTAGCATCCGAATGTCAGGCATACCCAGCACAAGCACAGACTGGCTTGCAGAACTCTCACCTAGGCACAAAAGGCTGCTTCAGTTGCCTCTTTGCACCATCAGAGGGAAGAGTCAATGGGACAAAATGCAGCTCTTCCCTACCAACCAACCAGACACAGAAAACATAACTCCTGAGCATCTTTAGCCATCCTCCCCTGTGGCTTCTCTCCCCCTGACTCAAAGTAAACATTGTAATTTTCAGATGGCTAGAGAATAGTTAGTGAGAGAAAAAAAGATAAAAGTGAGAAAAAAAAGCTAGACAGTACTTTCTCTGGATTTCCTGCATTCCCATTTTGTATTTCAACCAACCCTTGGGAATGCTCTCACTCAGCATGATAACTGCTGCTGGACAGCTGTGTGTAATATGTAATTTATTCTTTATCACATCTGTGTAAATCTTGAAGAGTTTCAAAAATTCACTCCTTATTTCTTTATTTCCTTTTAATATCTGGATACCTACTCCTGTAAGCAAGAAAAAGAATATCTCTTGTTGTTAAATTTTACTATGCAATCTTCCACCTTATTGAGGTATTTACACTTAAGAGATTGAAAATAAAACAACTATTTAAAACATAATTACAGATTTCATTAAATCTGTATTAGCACTTAGTACGGTTTGCTTCTCTATATTCAATACAAAAATACTTGTATGCTAGCAATGGTGTTAACAAAATTCATAGTTAGGCGTAATGTAAGTGAAATCTGTATCAGCAAAAAGACAGAAAGAAGACTTCACTCACCGAGCCATCCTGATCCAGAATTGGGTATACACATATCTGTCTCAGCACTGGGCAACACAAATCCAACCACAAAAACTTCCACTCCATCAGCCATTAGAGCCATTCCCAAAACAAAAAACAGGGCCCACTGGAATCGACCATGGCCACATTCTTGTATTATCAGTTCGTACTGCTGTGCTAATTCTTCTTCATCAGCTTTCCTTTCTGTTTCCAGTTCATGACGATCTTTATACTCATCACGCACAGGTTGCCCTAAGGCCACCATGCCATCTTTGCCCTGCCCCATGTTGGGGATTCCCTGATACTCCCCTTCATAAATTTCATCATCTTCATCGTGCCCTTCAGTTGCTTCACTTGATCCTTCATCATCATTAGCTTCCACACCATAATTTCCTCCTTGGACATAGTAATCATCATCATCTTCCTCGTCCTGGAATCGACTGTAAGACCTCTGTGTGTAGCCATCCTGAGCTTTGTCAACAGCCTTATTCACTTTTTTCACAGCTTGTCTCTTTACCTCTTTGGCAATATCTTTTGCCCCTTTCACTAATGAAGTCCTGTCTTTGTATGATTCCTCCATCTTGTATCTGTTCTACTGCAGTCAACTGCTGAACACTATTTGGAAAATCTATTGTGTGTTGGACACCAGCAGGAAGAGGCCAAGAACCTGCAAAATATGAGAGAAAAAAAACAAAAGTTTATTTCTTATTTGCCTCCACACATTATGTAGTAAAGTGTCAACACTGGACACTGCAGTTGAGGACTTCAGCTATAATATTTCATGTTACAAGGAAAATATTCTATAGTAAAATCTAGTATCTACAAGTTTTCAGAATGAAAACTGAATTTTTCAGTAGATGCTGGATTTTGTTTTGAAAGAAAACAAGCTGTTCTGCAAGCTATACTTCACAATGGCTCTGTTTTCACTGCCCTTTCCCATTTAAACTGCTGTGTAGTAAAAGGCTACAAATATCTGCTTTTATTCTTAAAGATTTTCCAGTTTCAGTAATGCTTCCATCCCCCAAATGAATAAAACTACTAAGGAGCTCTGTACCAGTTGACTGAACTTGGTCAATGCATTCACACAGAGCAAAGCTTAATGATTTTGGCACAGCCTCATGCTACAATCAGTGCAAGGAGATGAGTGGGTTGAAATGGCAACTGTTCCACACTTTGGCAACTTCCAGTCCCAAAATCAGACAGAGAGCATCCCTCTTTTACTTGCCCATAGCGACAGGCAGGATGGATCAATTACGTATCCTCAGCTAATATACACCAGAGTGTTAGTCCAAGCATGATCTCATGCTGATTTGTGTGAAAGCACCAGAATGTTTCATCCTACTTTCCCTTCCAGTCATTCTGCGTTGGTGGAACAGTGTTCCACCTCTTTCTGTGTGTCAGCATTTGTGACCCTGCAGCTTCATACCAAGCACCATGCTCCATGGGACATAACCATTTCCTTTTTTTTTTCTTTCTTTTCTTTTTCTTTTCTTTTTCTTCTGGGCAATATTTAGGTATATCAGCAAGGTAATTTGGCTTATCACATCCTGCAAACACTAGGGGTGTTTGCACAATCACTATGGTTAGTAAAAAGCAATAGTGGCTGAGTGCAAGAAGAAATAAGGAAGAAAAGCAGGCTCTTTCATTGGCAATAGTCCATAGTTAGAACATAGTTAGAACAGCTGAAATTGATTACAGAACTGCACCATTACTCATGTTTCTGAAGGGGCAGGGATGAAACTGGGAGTTGTGTCAGGGTTGCAGAAACACCACCTCTGGGAGAAAACGGGCTTTAATTTCTCTATCACTGTAAATACTGCCTGCTTCCAGCTTGGGGAAGAGGTTATTTTTAACCATGATGATTTTAATGATCCATTTTTCCAACTTCACAAAAAGCTAAAGTTGCAATACTGAGAACACAGTGGGATGTAAAACAGGAGTAAGAATAAATGGCTGCAAATTTCTGAAGGAAATCCTACTCCTAAGGTATTGTGGATCTGTCCTCTGAGGTCCACGGGAGCTCAGAAGCTAACATTTATTCATTCCATTGCAAATGCCTTCCAGAAGTATATTCCAGGAATCAGTTTTCAAACTAATACTGCTTTGAGGGATAGAAAGGCAGATAGAAAAGATGGAGATAGAAAGATTTTAGACATAAGGAAAAACTTTTTAGACATAAGGAAAAGCTTTTTCTGTCAGAGGGTGGTCAGGCACTGGAATGGCTGCCCAGGGAGGTGGTGGAGTTGCCGTCCCTGGCAGTGTTCAGGAGGCGCCTGGATGAGGAGCTGCAAGATATGGCTTAGTGCTTGTGGTAGCAGTGGTGATGGGAGGATGGTTGGACAAGATGATCTTGTAGATCCTTTCCAACCTTGTGATTCTATGATTCTATGATTCTGTGAAAGAATTATAGACTTCACCATATTAACTAAGGACATGATGCACTTTTGATAAAAGAAAACCAAACTGAAAATCACAAAATATGCAGGGAAAAGAAGCCAAAAGACATGTCACTAGATCTGCTTGCTTGATTATTTTTATAATGATTACAGATATTCACCTATTATTTGTTTTTGGTCCCTTTCTCTAAATTAATTTTAACTACTCTGTTTCTCAAAGAAATCAGATGTGATGTCATTATTCAGCTCTTCAATGCAAATTGAAACATTTTCTGGAAAAGAAATGCAGCCTTAGCAAAAAAAAAATAAAAATAATCATGTAATATTTATGGCTGAAAACTGTAGCCTGCGTTTAGGTACATGACGATTCTTCTAAGTAGGTCATCTTGCTGAATCTTTTATGCCAAGGCAGTTTCTCTAATTGCAGCTTTTCAGTTTTCAAGGTGCTCCTCCGAAGTTACTGTCTGTACTGAATTAGGTATCTCATCCTATGTGTGGACTGCAGTATCTACTAGCTGTTACCGAGCTATACAAAAACATTCACCAAACCTACTGGAGCCTTCCACAGATGCCACCAAGACCTTCACAAGTTCCTCATCACTATTTTTCTGAGTGTGAACAATTACAACCTGTTCCCGGATCATTTTGATCATTTTAGATTATTTCCAGGCATGCACACACAGTGCATTTAAACTAAAGGCTCAAATGCCATGATTCTTGATATTTTCCTTTCAGAAATTACAGCCTTCTTTTAAAGATTATCAGTTCATATTGATTTTGTCAAACTCAATTTTACTGTATAGTTTTCCTGTGGAGAGAAGACAGCAAGTATTTAAGAATATTGAATGAAAGTGCAAATGTCAACAGTGGCAAAGCAGTGATTGCACTTCCATGGCTCACCTACCTCATGAGTTCAGTGAGCTACACTCTAAAAATAAGTCTTCAAAAGCAACTGAGCGTATAGTGCAGTTTATAATAGACCAAGTATGTCAATAAGGAACTATACCTGTTCAAATTAATTAACAACATAACTCTGCCAGCAAAAAAAATCTGCACGCAGACTAAATCAAACTTCTGAATAGGCAGACCAGAAAGATGTACTGCACATGAAAACATAAATTCACTTTTATCTTGCCTAGGTTTTCTAGCAGCGTACTTTATTGGACCACTATTCTTTCCAACAACTTTTCCTTCTCAGTGAACTGAAATCCCTGCCTTAAGGGTGAGAAGTACAAAGAGCAATTATTTATAGCCCATGCATGATAGATACCCACCCTTTTAATTATGACAAACTGATTGACTGCAAGTAAGCAACTGGAGACTCTGAAAGAATGAGGATTATCAACTACCTGAGTAGCATAAAGCAGCTAAAGCAGCTGAAAGTCCAGACACTACTGTTAGTGTTACACAACAAGCCTGTTTGCTTCAACTAAACTAAACAACAGATTCCTGTTCAGTTCCTTCGAATAAAAATAAAAATATCAAAATATAAAGAATAATTTATTATTCTTATTTCTCTAGTAATATAGTGTCTTTGCTTGAAATAAAGATATTGTGTCAAGTAATATTAACAAATATATTTTTCAAAACATTCAAAAATTTAAAGATTCAAAACAAACATATTATCTGTTTGCTCTAATGTTTATTCTTTTTCATTCTATTATATTACTATATTTATTTCATTCTGCCACGTTTATGTAATATGATGGTACGTATTTTGCTACACCTTAAATAAAAGCGGGACATTGCAAAATAAATCAATGAAGTCCCAGGAAGTTGTAAATCTGGGAGACATCAGAAATCCTATTTCCCACAAACACTTGCATCTTTGCTAAATGTAGGCTATAGGAAGACACAGTGAAGGCTCTGGGTTGTGTAACAGGCACACGGTATTCACTATATGCCCATATTCACGCAATAAATTACCAATAGAACTGGAAGCCACACTCAAATGGAGCTACAGCATTTAGGATACACTTAAGGACCTAGTACAGCATCTGTCCTGTGTTTCTTTTGAATTCGTGAATATTCTTCAAATAGAAATAAAACATTAGAAACACTTCATATTTTAATCAATGCCTCTTCATTTTTAACCAACATTTTGATTGGAGTTTGATTTTGCCTTTTTCCAGCCTTCATTTCATTGTTATTGAGCTCTGCATGAATACCAAGCATTTTGAGTTTATCTGTTGTCAAGGGTTAGTCTTCATCTGAAGATACAATCTTCTGTTAGATCATAATCACATCCAATTTTACCTCTCTGATGTGTCAAATGGTTTTATATCCAGATGAAAAGTAAGTACCTGAACACACAAGCAGATGATGTTTTCTCTCATATTCTCAGCTCTGAGAACAAATATAAGAAAATAAATGACAGTATTACTCATTCCTGCATAGTAGCAAAGGATTCAAATTTTACTGAAGCTGGCCAACAATTCTCACATGGATGGCTTATGAGAAACAGTGGCTTATGAGATTGCATCCAGAGTCAGATTTGAACTGCAGATCTGTGCCATACACAGAAGTACCTCCCATCACTGAATTTATGGGGTTATCTGTGCAAAACTGCCTCAGAAGAGATGCTCTCTTATTATCACTACTTGATTCCTTATGCCTGAATAAAGAATAGAAACTTAAATTTCAACATTTACGTAAGTGCTGGCACAAAAGCTGAAGTATAGGATTCTTTTCAGCTGATATTAGTTGATTATAAGACGGGCATTTATAGCCCAAGCTGATGCTGTTGGCCTCTTCCAACATTCATAAGATACACACCCAGACTGTGACTCCTACAGTGTTGGGCTGCAGCTGCCAAAGCAGTATAAGCCACAGCTTGGCTGCAGTGTCACAAACAGAGAGGGAACAGCAGAAAACAGGTAATAGAAGTTATTTTTGCTCAGTACTGCCATTTAAAACAAACAAACAAATAAAATAAAAACAAAATCAAGTAAAATAAAATGCTAGCACTTTCTTGCATCCGCTATGATCATGTCTCCTGCTAACACTGCTCTGATCATAAAGACCCATCAGCTCCCTAGAACTGCTCCGAGTGGAAAGAAGAAAGGAGATTGCACTTACAATGGAGGCATCAGATTAAAAAGTCTAAGGGTAATTATTGAGAAAAATGCATTTTAAAAGCACTGAGACTGATAGGAAATTCTGAAAACAAGTTAAGAAATCCTACCCAGAAAGAAAAATATGAAATAATTCATAGTAGAAAGCCGTCAGGGAATAAAATCTGCAAATGCAAGAGAATTAGCCCCAGTCACTCAAGTTCTGGATTTACACTGCACCACTCTGTATTGCACAGGTGCTACAAAACAGCAAACATACAAACAGTGGCCTCACAGATGTCACAGAACAGCACTGCAGCCCAGGGAATATATGGCAAGATTAAAGAGCATCTTGAAGGGCAAACTGTATTACACACTGGAGTTAAGTGTCTTTCCTTCCTTCCTGGAGTCAGAGTTTTTTATGTTTCAGGAGAAAATGAAGGGTTATAGTCCTGGTTTACGCTTCAAAAAACTCTTTGTAACCTTGTGTCCTTCTACAGGAGTAAATCATCCCTAAGAGTGCTGGATTTGAGGCGCCAGACTGCCCTCCTGAGCTGATGCTGCCAGCCTCTCCATCTCCACTGTTCATTTTGTACTCCTCACAGGCCGTCAGCTGTTGCTGCCATGAGGTGTGGGTAAGAGGGTAGGTACTGCTTCCTTGGCATAACGTTAGGAAATATTTCAACACTACGGGTTTTTAACCCACTGCCTTCCAGGCATTTTGCCACTCTCTCAAAGCATATATTCTTTCATCACTAATACCTGTTACTATTGTTTGAATTAGAATATAAGAAGACAGAAAATTAAATCCTTTCTATAGTTTCACAGTTCTCACATCTTAAATATTTCATTTTGACACATTTTCAGCACAGCAGCTATTGAGCTTACTGCTTTGTATTTACTTCTTTCCACAAGCTAAACTTCAGAGTGATGCTAGCTCTGAGGGTGCTTGCCTTAGCCAGTGCCTCCTCCAGTGAAATGTGCTTGTATTATTTCTGCTGGGGAAAAAAAAAACAGTGACAAGCTAGATATAGACCTCTCTGCGACTGGGAGCCCATTTACTAATTACTATTCATCCAGCACCTTTGCCAAAGACTTTCAAAAATAGAGAAATAACAAAACCAAGAGTGACATAATAAGCTTCTCTGGTTCAGCTGTGGGAATCTGAGGGAGAAAGTAAGCATTCATCAGCTTGACCTAGATAATGAGAGGGAAGGAGAGGAAGATTTCCAGGTGTACTGTAAAGTAAAATGAGTCTGACTAGAGAAGATGAAATGCACAAAATCTAACAAAAACAGACAAACAAACAAACAAACAAACAAAACCAAAGCAAAACAAAAAAATGCCATCGTGCATATATATGCATAGATATCTATATCTCTATTATTATATACCTGGAATTATATATGTAACGTGTATATTTAAATGCTTATATCTATAATGAAACACTTAACGGCAGATGAACTGTTAGTAAGAAAAACTTTGAATGCAAAGTTCAGTCAAAAAAATAAACTTCTGCTTGTTGGCAGTAGGAACTGGTTTGTTTGCAGTTTATCTTACTAGTGCTAGATAGTAAAGAAGGAAATGCTGCTGGTAGAGCAAACAGTGCACTTGGACAGAAATATTAAAATAGAGAGTTAGTGCTCCATTATGAGATATTGCTGTATCTCATTAGGCTGGTTACACAAAAATAAGAATTTGAGATGGGGAATGCATTCCCTGAATTAAATAAATACTTGCTTGAGTTAGGTTGAAGCTTAGCCTATGAGGGTCTAGGTAGATACTAGGCTGAACTGCAGCCTGCAGAGTGCTGTTTTCCCCCTGGCAGATGCACTGCATTCTGGGTTGCACCAAGCAACCCAAGCGTGCTGCTGGCTATATTCCCTCTGCTTGTGTGCCACTTTTGGACTACCACATCCTGTTTTATCCCCTTAATGCCACCAAATTTAAAACAGCCAATGAGAAACTGGAGAGAGAAGGGAACAGTAAAAAGTTTAGAGTCCTAACAAAGGAAACCTGCAAGGAGAGATGGAAGTAGGTAGGCTTGCTAGGCCTCCATAGGAGAAGTCTTAGGGAGGAAGCAAATCACTATATCCCATCATCTGAAGAAGAATTATGAAGATGATGGTGTTAGGCTATTCTCAAGTATGCAGAACAAAGAGGAAACAATGAACATCACAGGTTTCAGCAAGGGAATGTCCATCTATTTCTAAGGAAGATGCTCTTCGTAATGAGGTAGTGAATCACTGAAAAGGCTGCTCAGAGGCATCAACCTTGGAGGTAGTCAGTGCTCAAATAGAAAAAATCCTAAGCAACCTGATCTGAGTATTGAGATAATTGCAGACTTTAGACTAGATGATCTACAGAAGTTCTATCCAACATAAACTATTCTGTTATTCTAAGATGTTCCAACACAAAATATTGAATTATTATTACATATTAAAAAATAAATTATCATTAAATGAGCTAATTGTTATAAAAGAAAATCAAATGGCAAGCACTGAATATGGCAGTATGAAAACATCTTTCACAGAATAACTGAGTCTTTTAAATCCAGCCTAGAAAGTGAGCAGTACCTCAGAGGTCTCTGGATATTCATACCAGAGGTAACAAAACCTAAATGGTTAGCTTAAACTGCTTAAACAACCACTATCCATATAAGAAAAGGAAAACAATCTCCCATTTGCATACAAATTCGGTCTTGGAGAAACATTTGGCAAAGATATCAGATCTTAATAGTAATTAAATATGTATCAGGTATCTGTCATTTCACATTAACAGATACCTGTGCAAATTGCATTTTCAGTGTTTTTAAAACAGATATTTAAATTGCTCATTTTTTCCTCCATATTTAACAAAGAATTTCAAAGCTTTGTACAATCTGACTTTAATATTCATTTTGAAGTAATTAAAAGTTGATGATTTGTCTTCAAAGATATTGGTGTCACTATTTTCATATCATTTTTTAATTTTAATTCTAACATGCTGATGGGAGAATTACAGACTTTATACTTCCTTGTTTGCTAAGATTCTTGTTAATTGATCTAAAAGGACAAACATACATCGCTTAGAAAAGGACAGAATCACAATAATAAACAGAATCACCGTATTTTTAAACTAGACCACACACCTAAGTTCTTTAAGTTCTAAGACATTTTGTGCAAGTACAACCGAGAGTTGTAAAGACGTATTGCAAGTAATTTGGTTTCACATCACCTTAGCTTGTCTGTTTCTTTTACAGGATATTTTGTGAATTCCTTGACTGAAAACTGTACTGTATAAGATAATGTAATCTTTTATATTTCTCCTTGTTTGCTTCAGGATTTTCCTCGGCTTGTTTTCTGCACTTTGTCTGGATACTCTGTCGGATGCAGTGTTATTACTGGAACATACATTCAAATGTCAGAAAAGAAACTAAGTAACAGGCTAAGTGGAAGTGGCTAGCAATGCAATTCCCAAAGCAAAGATGCAGTGAAAGACAGCAAATAATGAGAAATGGATGTGATTAGTTTGTTTCATAATGTAAAGCAAAATATGAAAGCATCAGTCATTTTAAAATTTAATTCTGAGGTCTGTGTACTATCTGCAACACTCATGCTCTCAGGAAATCTCTGCGTAATGTATTTAACTGTTGTGGTAGGAAAACATTTATAGATTACTGTAAATGACACGTATTCTTTGCATAAACTAGTGTGAGGGTTGTGGTCAACAGATCTATGTCCAGTTGGAGGCTGGTGACAAATGGCCCAAGGGCCTGGATACCAGTGCTCTTTAGCATCAGTGATTGAGTGTACCCTCAGCAAGCTTCCTGATCACAATAAGATGTGTGGAACAGTTGACACAATAGAAGGGAGGGATGCCGTCCAGAGGGACCAGGACAGTCTTGAAAAGTGGTCACACAGGAATCTAAATCAGGTTTAACAAGGCCAAGTGCAAGGTGTCGCACTTGGGTCAAGATATGACTACAGACTGGGAGAATTCATTGAGAGCAGCCCTGCTGAGAAGGACCTGGGGGTCCTGGTGAGTGAAAAGCTAAACATCAGCCAGCCAGGCAAGGGAGGTGACTCTCCTCTGTCCTTGTGAGGCCTCATCTGGAGAACTGCAGCCAAGCCTGAGCCCCTCAGTACAGGAAGGATGTGGAGCTGTTGGAGCAGGTCCAAAGGAGGGACACTAAGATGACCAGAGGACTGGATCACCTCTCCTATGAGGAAAAGCTGCAGAAGCTGGGCTTGTTTAGCTTGGAGAAGAGATGTTTCCAGGGAGATTTCACTGCAGCCTTCCAGTAGTTAAGGGAGTTTATAAACATTAGGGCAACTGACTTTGTACATGGTCTAATAGTGATAGTATGGAAGGGAGAATGACTTTAAACTACACAGACGGTAGACATTAGGAGGACACTCCATTCTCAGAAGGGGGTGAGGTGCTGGCACAGGCTGTCCAGAGAAACTGTGGATGCTCCAACTTTGGAGGTATTCAAGGCTCGGTTGGATATGGCCAAAGACTGAGTTTCCAAAAACTCATATTAAAATTCAGGAATTTTCTCACTGGTCTCATAATCAGAAGACCCTTGTGATGAAAACAACATATTTTTAGAAGTTACCTTTTGTTTATGAGCTAAAGAAAACCAGTGAATTCTATATTAAAATTCTGTGATGGCAGCAACTTAACCCTCTGCTTCAGATGCATCTCAGATATTAAAGATTATGGAATGTGCTATCCAAATGGAGTGCTAGTTCTGCTGTGCTAAAAAAGGTGACTTCTTACACTCATAAAGTCTTACCTCTCCCTGGAGGAAAAATTAACAGTTTCAGGTGGAAAATTTTTACAGTGAAGTCTGACTCATTGGCTTCCAGTTCATGACCTTTAGATAGGAAATCAAGCCGCCTAACCCTGCCAACTAAAAGTGCCACTACTAAAAATCCTGCTGTGTTTTTTAAAGGCTGTACTGGCTTATAATTGTACAAAATGTTTACACTGCTTCAATCCACTGCAGAAAACAAAGACTTCCTAAAGATTCCATCAAGCTCAGTTTTTTTTCCACATTCAAAATCCATCATTTGTTAAGAACATGGTTAATTGGGTCCCTTCATCTTGTTAAACTGAATTATACTGTTATTGCAACTTGCACAGTGCACATGTGCCATAGTGCATCCAATTTTTCAGCAACTGCAAGGAAACTTAAGCCCTAAAGTAAATAGTAAATCCAAGTGACTGCAGGTGCATAGCTTCCATTAACTCACAAATTTAATATTTTAGAGGCTTACGTTTCATATCCCTACCTGGTTCACTGAACTTCATGAGGCTTTACTTTGTAGGCTCAATAAGCTGAGTGGGAAGGGAGCACAGAAAGAGTAAGATAAAGGACCAAGGAACAGACTCTGTACTGAAAAGGCAGCAATTTACTGGTTCTGCAACCTAGATCTCCGTTAAAACAGAATTTATCTTCATCGTGCAATCTGAACACTACCTCAGTGTGGCTTTCTTCCCTTGGGTAGAATATATAGCAGTGGACACCACAACTGAACAAATACAGAGCTCTGCATTTAAAGCATAGACTAGGCAGAAAATGAAGATACAAGAGCTAGTAATTTTTCTTTTTCAATTTCAGTAAGCTTCCTTCAGCTTATTTTGAAAGCATCCAGCAGTTCAACCTGAAAAATGTTCTATTCCCTGTGTTTAACTCCACATAGCAACAAGGCGTGGTGTACTGAAGCACCTCAGAAAGAAATTTTGCCATTTTGAACCATTTTTATTTCATTTTAAAACACCATGACAGCCATTTTTCTCTGTGTGTACTTCATAAGAACCATAGGTCTTAATGACCCTGATGAGCCTCAGCCGTGGTCCCAGGATCCTCTTTACTCTCACAGCTGGGCACCCCAGCTTGCCTGTGCTAAACTCAGGGTACCTTACTTTGGTCCCTTGGTGTTCCCGAATCTCATCCTGACTTTCCGTGACTGAGCTTGGACATAACACCACATCACCTTGCTCAGCATGCACCAGTCTGTAGATGGGAAACTTGTTCTCACCACCTCCCCTCCCCCTGTCCAGGGACCATGCCCTACCAGTGACAGTGCTGCCCAACCTAAACTATGTTCCCCCCTTCCCCGCCTCCTCCCTGCCCCCCCCCATACCCCCCCATTCCCGCTTCCTCCCATCCCTCCCCCCCTTGGAGCCTCCTCATGGCTGCTGCTCTCTCACGACTCCCACAGCCCCCGGAGCTTGAGGAGCTTCAGGATCACCAGCCAGATAATGCCTCGGTGAGCAGCTGGGGGGGAAGCTCAGCAGTGTAAATAGTCTGCTCAGACATTTAGGATCCCCACAGATGCAGAATATCATGACTTGCAGGCTATCCTTTGGACAGTGAAAACTCAGAACAAGCATGACTACTGCCTGCAGGCTGAAATGGTCTGCAAGTGGCTCCACATCTGCATAGGAAAATCTGAAAAAGCTCCAGAAGACCAAAGCACACTTTATACGTACAAATCCATTAGTTTAAGTACAGGAAGCTTGTTGTGACCGCATTTACAGCAACCATTTAGAAAATCTCCAGTAACAGCCAGAGAAAGACGCATGTTGGAAAACACTGCATTATTTTTCATTAGTAAACACTGATTGTATTTCATACCAGAATGGCTAATAGAAAGCTCACTCTTGGCATTAGTAGCAAATCTGGTCTATAAGCAGACACTGCCTTACAGCCTGGCTTTAACTAATATTGCCCTTGAATAAAACCAGTTGAGGCCTGAATAGCTCAAATACATTCAAATGATTCAATGATTCAAATACAAAAGCCTGTGTGATGGTACCACTCTCACATACATTTTTTATGTTACTAAAGGCAGTGCTAGAATCAATAAATCAGGGAAGCAGTGCCACATCAATTACATCCCCTGAATGCCACAGATAAGGTGGACCATCTGCCTTATCAACACCTCAAGTACACACACTGTCAAAGCACACTGAAGCACCACTAGTCACACTTGGCTGGAGTGTCCAGTGTCTTGTTGTCTACTTTAGCACTTGAGCAGTAAGGTACGCAAAATACTCCATGTTACTGATGGGCATTTATATGTATTTCCATCTATCATCTCTTTGAGTTTGGTCTATTATTATCACTTTCCTTGTTCAAATGAGAGTCCTCAGCCACCCTCAAGAGGACACCTGGATGACTCAGATAATATCTTTTATTCATGGACAGAAAATGATCTGTACACTATCAGTGCCAGCTCACTAATAACAGAAATTGGTTTCCAGCTCCCAGCAGCCCTCTTGCCTATTCCATGGCTGTACAAGTCTGAAGAGCATACAAGAAGAAACAACTCACTTGTATCTGTACAGAGATGTAACTTCAAAGGAGGTAAAACAAGCAAACCAAGTCCTAGTGAAAGCAACCAAACTCTAAAACTCATTTTCCTTTTTTTGGAAAACAACAACCACAAGAACAACAAAACATACATGCCAAAAAAAACACAAACCCCAAAACATAACAAAACAAAACAAAAAAAACCCCAACATTCTGATGTCATAAATATTTAAATTTGATAAGTAAAGCAATTAAAATATAAATTCTTGCTTCATCACCCAGATCTTGATTTTAGCCTACAATTAGCTTTTAAAAACAGCTATACAATGTTAGCCTCAGGACATATATCACATTGATTTAGTGCTCAGTTCCTTGTATGTGTGTGTATCAGCTTGCACTGAAAAAAAAAATAATGCATAGTAATGCAGATTGTAGAGCTGGGTCTGTGTTCATTGCTTGCAGTCTGAGAGCAAGGGGAATTCCTGCAAAAGAAAGGCAACTTTTAATTCAGTCCAAAATTTCACAGGAATTTGAATCAGCATACTTTTTTCCTGGCCTCCACATTTCAACAACAAAATTCACAGCCATAGTTTTTAACCTTTGCACTCTGTGTTGCCACAGAGCTATTAAACCAACAGGCAAAAAGTGCTTTTAAGTTGAACTCCTTACACTTACCTGGATTTTTTAACAAGCTTCTATATGTTTATTCAGCCCTTACGAAGTACAGCAGTTTGCTTTGCAACAACTCTATTCCAGTTATGCCATACACATTCTTGTAAAGTTTTATTGAACTAAAAGGTCTTCATAATAAAAAAAAAAAAGCATATTACTAAAGCACTAAAAATCCATGGCATCACAGAATTTTTTTACTCCAACTCTATTAAAATATCAAATAAAATTGGGTTTATTGGTTGAAAAAATGCAACAGTATAAAGAAAACTGCTGCATTTCTTCTGACAGAAATTAGTTTTTCTCGTCGTAGGAATTGAAGAAAGCAACATATTAAGCCTATAAGTCATTCCTGCTATGAAATGCGGATTTTCATAATGGCTTCCTTTTATCTTATGCGTGAGAAGTACAACACAAAAGAAATCCCCCAAGCTCAGAAAATCATGTAGTTTTAAACAATAGTCAGAAATAAAATGAACCTAAAAGCAGATTGCGTATTTAATAAAAAGTCATCAACGATTGACTGAATAAGTTTAATCAGTAATTCAGTTCCATTTCCTACCTGTCTCTCCAGGCAGGAAATTGTACTGTCAAAATTCATTTGCCACAAGATTTCCACTTTATCAAACAAGTGATCTTATTCTGCAAGAACTTATGCCCTCATACACAGTAAAATTACTGTTTGTAATTCATATAAACATTCCTATTGCAATAAATTTGATTATTTGTGTGTGTGTGTGTATAAAGATTGGTAAGCACAGATGTACTCCTCTGTCATCATTTGGGGTAGGACATAAGCGTACAAGCTAGAAGAGAGCATCCATACGAGTAACCCAGAGGAAGAGCAATGGGCTCTCCACCTGATGTTACTTAGGAATGAGATTTCTGTGTTTTGAAATTTCATATGCTTCTTCTGCACTGCATTGGTCATCTGGTGAAAATGAAAAAAATTATCCAACTGCGTTATTTTTAAGATAAACCATACAAGAAGATCTCAAGGAAGATACACTGAAGCACTTGTGCCCCTGTGAGTCAGAAAAACCAGAGCAGCCCAGAACACCAAAATCCTTACATGATTCCAAGAAAACGAAAGAATTACCTATGCCTTTGAGATGTGGACTTGGATATTTCAAATAAGCATTGTATCTTTTAAACAAGAACTACCATAATACATCTTAAACTTGTAAAAAAGTTCTACAGTCCCCATGTTCTGTTATCCTTTATGATTCAATAAGATTTATTCAAATTATTATTTTAGCTTTGAATGGCTTGGGTTGGAAGGGACCTTAAAGATCATCTAGTTCTAACATCCCTGCCATGTGCAAGGCAACCACCCACAAGATCAGACTGCCCAGGGCCCCACACCAACCTGAATACCTCCAGGGATGGGGCATCCATAGTTTCTCTGGGCAACTGTGCCAGTGCCTCACTGCCCTGTGAGTGAAAAATTTTGTCCTAACATCTAATCTAAATTTCCCCTCTTTTTGCTCTGATCATTTTTCTGGCTCTCCTCTAGAATCTGAGAAATGCATGCATCCCTGGAGGTTGGCATTCATCGGCATGTATTAGCTCTAGAATTACCACACTTATCCGAGTAAAGTAAACCTGTAAACCCACTAGAACAGCCAAATATCTTGCTTGTGTTGGGGGGGCCCAAGTGAGGCCTCAAGAGGGCAGAGCAGAAGGGAACAATTACCTCCCTCACCACCCTGGTCACCCCTCTTTTGATGCTGCTCAAGATAGGGCTGGGCTTCCCAGCTGCAGACATGCTGCTCGGTCATGTCCATTCATCCATCAGAATACCAAATTCCTTCTCTGAGGGGCTGCTTTCAGTGAGTTCTTCTCCCATTCTGTACTCTTACTTGGGATTGCTCCAGTCCAAGTACAATACCTTCCACTTAGCCTTGTTGAACCTCATTAGCTGGGCCCATTTTTCAAACCTGTCCAGATCTGGATGATGTCCTTTACTTCTTTTGTATCCATGGAACCATTCAGCTTGGTGTCGTCAGCAGATACTTGCTGAGAGTTACCAGTCACACTCTCTAGGTCATTGATGATGATGCTGAAGAGTACTAGTCCTATGACAGATCCCCTCTGCCTACTCCTGGACACAGTGCCACTGACAACAACCCTCTATCTGCAACCATCCAACCAATTCCTTATCCACTGAGTAGTCCATCCTTCAAATCCATATATTTCAAATTTAGAGAGATTTAGAGATATGAATGTGATGTGGGACCATATCTGCCTTGCAGAAGTCCAGGTGGATGACATCAGTTACTCTGTCTACTGATGGTGTCACTCCATCACAGAAAGCCACCAGATGGGTCAGGCATGATCTACCTCTGGAGCATCTGTTCAGTGAACTTCCCAGGCAGAGACATGATGCTCATTGGCCCGTAGTTACCCTATTCTACATTTCTTAAAAACTGGGAGTGTTATTTCCATTTTTCTAGTCATTTGGGACTTCACTTGACAGTCATGAATAACTTGAAATAACTATTCTGACTAAAAGTGCAGTAAGTTTCAGTCAAATCTTCTTTGTGCACTCCAAAGAATAGTTTCCAAGGGATAGAAATGTGGCCTTGAGGTCACTTCATGTCCAGCTCTGAGCTCGAAGTATAAACCACTGAATTTCCATAAATAAATACAAAATTAAGTGATTCAGCACTTTGGCTCCTTAGAAAGAAAAACAATAATCTTATTTCTCAGCAAAAACAATTTTTAATCAATATAATTATCTAGTTTTTGTTTCTTAGTCTGTACAGTGCAATGGTTTCTAGCCACTTAAGGGACATTTTATGGAATGCAGTTTAACAGGGCAGAGTATTTTGCTGTGAGCAAGTAAATTCTCTCTCTGAGCATAAATTCTTCATTCCTAGGTCTACATTTTGCAAGCAAATGTGAAAAGAGGACATAGTCTTAACCAGAAATTATTCTTGATGGTGTAGAAGTGCTCACAAGAGGGGGACACTGAATTCCATGATTTACTAACTTCAATTTAAATACAGTCTTTATGCCAGTAACCCTTCATAACACTAGAATCATAGAGTAAGGAAGGTATGGAGGGACTTCATGACTTCACACGCCTGCTGAAAGCCAGGTTAACTTCAAAATTGGATCAGGCTTTCTGGCGCAGTGCACTGGCATATTCTGATGATAGAACGCAATTCCACAGCATCTATATGAGCCTGCTCTGGTGCATCACCATCCCCACAGTGAATAATTTCTTCCTTCTATCTCAGTGGAATTTCCATTCCTTTTCCTGAATTCATCTTCTTTGTAATCACTCATTAGATGATGGCAGACAGCACTTACATCCCTCTCTCTGCTTGGCCCTCTCTTCCCAGATGAGCAAAGCAATAGCCTTTCCTTGAGAACCACCTGCAGTGGTTCTCAAGTATAGCCACCTGCTATACTGTTAAGTCTCCCAGTGTGTTTCTTCACTGGGTGGAACCTTCAATTCTGTTCTGAAGACCAAATGTGGACCAAGATCTAGGAGTACCTAGAACAGCTGAAAAAACTTTTTTTCTTCCAGTCACTATCAAAATAACATGTAAACCTTAAGAGATTAAGTGGGATGTTAAATACATTTCAGGTTGCACCTTGAGCTACTCGTACGTCAGCAAATATAAAGCATGAAATTATTCAGTTGATTTTTCTGAGCAACATTTGCTTTAGAGAAAACCCACACAATGGACAGACTGAAAGACCCCTTACAACACTTTCTCAAATACTGGAAATAGTTTTGCCTATTCTGGATTGCTGAGCAGGAATTCACCAAACTTATTCATTACTATAAATAGAAAAATTAGCAAGCACTTGTTCTTCCCAGAGATGCCTGATTTCCCAGGAAATATGTTTTCTCTATGCAGAGCCCCATTCTCCTTAATTACTTTGTGCAACTGGTCATAGTAAGGAATCTTCGATGCTGTGCTCTAAGAACACATGAAAGGTAAATGTTTACTAAATACAGAGGGAAAAACAAAAAGGAATTCAAAGTAATGTTCTGGCTTTTGGTAGTGCTGTGCCATGAAGCTGTGGATGGAAAGAATCTGAAACTTTAAAACTCACAGAGAAGGAGTCAAAGTTTGACAAAAACACCACTAAGTGTAAAGCTTGCCATCAGTAGTACAAAGATGTGATGTATGATTTCTACAAAAATCCTCACTGCATCTCAGATGGTAAGATTATTAAAGTTTCAGATAGATTACATATATCATTTATAAGTTATTATTAAGTTGTAGAAAGTTTGTTGTACTGTGTTGGAGAAGAAACATCACACAAGTAGCAATTTGGCAAGAGAGAGAAATATGAGAAATAGCCATTACTCAAAGTTTTTGTGAATGTCAATCCCCGACAGGGATTTGAGTAAAATTTCTTGAAATTTCAGATACTGAGAAGTCAAAGGTACAAATACCCTAATATTTTCTGGAGTGATTCATAAGCCAAAGAAAGGCTTTGATGCAATAGATGAGAGCAGCCTGACATGGGTTACTCTTTACGTCTTCCTTAGTCACTCCAGTTAGAAGAAATCACAGAGAAATTCTCAGTATTTTTTTCCTTTTTAAAGCATCACCACCACTGCTGCCACCTCTTCCAGGAGGGATGGAGGAGGGAATTTAAGAAAAAAAAGTGCAACAACATGTGCACGTAGCTAAGGAGTTAAGTAAAAAAGGGGAAAAGGAAGAGGGAAAAAAAATAAGTGATGATGCAGAATAGCATCAGTTTATCAACAGCAAGCCAGTGCCCAGCCAGTCCCAAGCCAACAGCAGTCTTCTCAGACAGTTCCCCCCAATAGTATGATGCCATGTTATACGGGACGTCTCTTTAGGTCAGATGTTGCCCAATTGGACCATTCCCTTAATATGGGGACCTCAACTTCTTTAGAAATTTCAAAGCTGTACACTTACACGAGATGTATATGCTTTATGTCACAGAGTGGTATGTCTTGATATTTTTCTATTTTTTTACACAGTTAAGTATATGCACACATGTACAGATGCAAATGACATTCCTCCTTTAAATCATGTTTTCTTTAACTTGAAAATTATCTCAAGTATTACAAAACTTTTATTCTCTTCACTACCTGTATCACAGACTTTAATGAGGCCAAATAAGATCATGATGATAAATGGGACAAAAGGGATGCCACCAGCTGGAACAACATTATGATTTTAAAACAGTTTACAAGTGATTGCATACATACCACTTTTTTTTTTTTTTTGGTCAATGTATCTGTGAAATCCATCAAAACAAATATTAATTAAAAATTTGTAAAGTACAAAATACATCAAAAAAGGCTTTTAATTACTCTAAAAGTTACTTTTTCTTTGGTAATAATCAACTATAAAAGGATAAAAATACATATATAGAAAGCATACAGTTTTGTCTTTAAAGTTGAATGTATGCTTTTACGGTCTTCATGAGGTTTTATGAGGTAAGTGTGCCACAACAAAGAGGAAAAATAACATTATATTTTTATATCTCCGGTGCTAAGAAACATATCCATCTGAATTTTTCCATGTTAATTAACATGACAATATCTTCCATGGCTAATTATGTATGAGGCCTGCTCCAAAAGTTCCGCCTCCAACTTTATGATGTTGGTCATGACATCAGAGGAGGATGTTGGTGGTATGGCAGTAGAGGTTGAACGTTCCCACCAATATCCCTTACGTGTGGTTGCTATGTGACAGATGGCAGCCGGTGGATACCGGTGTCTCATGTGGAAGTGTGGAATGAAGCAAAAGTGTATCATTCACTGAATTCCTCCATGCAGAAAAAAAATGGCACCCACTGACATTCAGTGATGCTTGCTGAACATTTATGGAGACCAAAAAGCTGGATATGAACACAGTGAGGCAGTGGGTAGTATGTTTCAGCACTGGCAACAGCAATAGTGGGTCACCTCTGCTGGTGCAGAGACTGCAGGTGAAAATGGTGATGACTGTGTTGAAAACCAGTGTGCTATAGCTGAGAATGTGCTCTACCAAATAGTGTTATTGTGCTCTTTATATCTGTTGTAGTTTGCAAGGAAATAAATAGGAGCATTACTTTCAGAACGACCTATGTAGATTCTGATTAAATGCTAGAATGCATAGAATCTGTTTAAAAGTTCAGGGTATCTCCCAGTAGATGGAGTATTAGGAAGACACACATTTTCTGGTCATATGCTTCCTTATTTTCAAAGTAGTTACAACAGTATGTAAACGCAACGAGAAATAGTTATCATAAAAATAATCACTCTCTTCTGTCACAATTTTTTTCCAACAAATTCACTCTGATTTGTTGACAGATTCTGAGCCAAACTCACAAGAAATATGATTCCATTCTCATCATTCAAATTACAGGGGTGCGTATTGGGGCAGAAGTTAGTGATATATGTATTTATACAGAAGTGTAATAATTTCAGATGGTTTTCCTCCTCTCACAACTGAGACACTGCCACCTGCAGAGCACAGCTTTGTTAACAGATATTCAATCCCCTACGCACACTCAGTAGTCCAGTTATATGCTTAATTCCAACTGCTTATAGAGATTCAGCATTACATGTCTCAAAATACCTCCCGTGAAATAACACATTTCAAAAATCATGCACAATAACATCTTTGTAACAGATGAAATGCCGTCTTCCTGAAAAAATGGAGCCTCTCATAATGCCTGCATTATGACAAAATGGATGCCATTTTAACTCGTGCTTCCACCACGTTCTCTGTAGGGATGAAAGATAAATAAGAGTTTAGCCAGCAGTAACTATTCTCTTCTGATGTGAAACCACATCAGGATCAGTATGACTGATTTTGTCAACTAGCTGTAGGGATGCAAGTCATAATAAGGCTGTTGGAATACTGGAATGGCTGCAGAGCTCTGGAATCCCCATCCCTGTTGATGCTCAGACCTTGAATGGACATAGTTGAGAGAAACCTATTCTAGCTATAAAAGTCAGCCTGCTTTTGGAAGTTGGCTGGACTAAATGGCCTCACACAGTCCCTTCAAATGGGAATTACTCCAATATTCACCTGTATTGTGCAGAAACCATCTTGCAGATACCTGCATAGCAGAGACTCCCACAAACCTTAATACATTTTTCTTGTCTATTTTTTTTTCCTTTTTTTTTTTTTTTTTTTTCTGAGCAGATCATTCTTATATGATTACCTAACACAGTAATCAGTTCATTGGTCACTTGTCCAACATCATTATGTACTTTTTTCTTTGATACTCTCTCCGTTGTCAGAGCTTGACTTGTTTAATAAAACTGCAAGGAAATAACTGTTGAGTTATTTGAAAATAAGGTGCTGCTCATACACTGAGGAAGAATAATATAAAGACAAATGAATCTGCTGGGGGTGGCAGCCTGTGTGCCACACTACACATAAAAATGAGTCCTATCCATGAGAGGTGACTTCTAGACCAAAAGCCAAAACCGTCATCAGTTGCACAGCTATATGCTGATAAGATAAGTTGGTGGTCCATGAAATGTTTGGTATATTCACCTGATACTGTTGTTGTTGTTATTATTATTATGTTGATTAAAAACAGCTCAAATATAGCCCAGTAAAAACAAAAGAAGAGAACTTTGCTCTGTAAAGAATTTGTGTCTTCGAGTGGTGTAGGAGACCACAGTAATACTTGGTCTTCCCTTTCTTTTACAGCACCCACCACATCACTTACTGATTCACAAATCCCTTCAAAGGGATCTAACGAACCTTTGCTATGAGATCTTCCATAATCCAAACTGTTTACTTCATTGAATGAGAATTAAAAAGCAAGATGCCAAATAGTATCTGGCATGTTCATATCTGTGCAAGAAAGAGATTACCTATACCCTGCAGAGAGCTTTCAAGATAATTAGGAAATGAAAGAATATACTGTTGATCTTATTGATATTGGTGGTGATTGGACATATGCTACGATCAAATTTTCAAGTATGTGCCTTTTTAATGAAAATAAACATTACTTTCATCCCATTTTCATAGATCACAAGGATCTAAGCCATGCCCTCAGCTGACAAAGAAACAGGATTTCAAGAGCCCATCTAGTAAAAAAAAAACCAACATAGGTGCATGTGCAGAGATCAAACCAACAAGGTACATGTCAGAGATCAGTGGCTTCCAGCTGGAAGTGCTGCTCAGAGAAACCATTCATTTCTGTCTCAGAAGCATCTGGGAGGACCACTTCATTTATACAACTGTGGCAGTGTCTGCCTGGGGTAGAGGAGCAGAGGGGGGCAAGGGTAGAACGCAGCCTACGAAAACTGCTCCTTGGGATTAGCATCATTACTCCCACAGAAAAGAAGGAAGTTTAGCCTCCAGCTTAATATGGAATGAAAATGATGGCGCATAGAGACCCAGCAACACTGTAAGATGCTGAGAGCAACACTACCTCTCATGCTTACCTGTACTTCTAGACCACAATGTGTTTCCCAGAATGTTTCCCTACACGTAACTTGTATTACCATTAATGGAAAAAAAGCCTACAGGATGCTTTAATGCAGCTAGAAAATGCACTTTCTGTGGCTGGGATTTTTAGTCAAAAACCTACACATACTTATGAGATGCAGACTACTGCCCTAGAACAAAACAACATAACTAGATCCATAGGACCATGACTGCAAAAACAGTTTGCTGAGAAGGAGATAATCAGCCTTGGAGATACTGCTTTATCTTAAATATATCTTGCTTTTGGCAAGCCGACATGAAACTGCAGTAACACTATATTTTTCATGAGTCTTGGATCAATATAAAGCTATATGCTGTGTGCTAGAATAGCTACATTACATGTGAGGTGCTTTTCAAGCTTTTGTTATCGTGCATTTTCAGTTCAGTTAGAAATACTTGGAAGGAATGCCCATCTAATCACGAAAGTCTGATGTTTTGTTGATGCATGTCAAGTCTTTACCATCAGCAGGTGCTCAGAAGAAATGCAGACAGAGGTAAAACTCTGTCTTAGAAATTTGTATGTCTTAATCAATAAAACGTATTGCACCTCAAGCAGTTTGATTGTTACGCCTGCAGCATTTAAACATTTATTAGCCTCTCTGGGTGGGGAAGCTGACCGAGAGTTCGAGCCACAGAGAAGGAAAGGACAGGCTTTGTCTTGCTTTACCTTATCTGATTTTTTTTGTAATGGCACAGCAGTTTCAATAATAATCATGCTAAAGAAATCTGCTTTTAATTGCATTGAATACACATGTATTTATTTCTCAGCTACATAAAAAAGGGAGAGACCAAACCTGACTAGAGCATCATAGACTGGCAACATGCATACGCACAGGAGAACAGTACAGAAATACAAATGAAAAGCCTGTCAGACACATCTTTGTGGCTATCAGCCACTATGGAAAAAGGGGCCACCACATTTTGCAACATAGGGATCAGAGAATATATCACATTAACTCTAGACTGAAACAGTTTGCGTATTTAAAAGAGGAGCCATAGTACCTATTTTCTTAGTGGTACATCCTTTCCGTTTACTTTTCCATTTAGCCTCTTAAAAACACCTATAAGAAAACAAGCTCTAAATTCAGTCCTCTGAAGGATGCTGATCTTTTCTAAGCCGAAGATATTATGCACTACATAATAAAAGGGCGGTGGCAGCAGCTGTGGATTCCCTATCATAGGTTTGCAAACACATTTAATGTAATTGATGAGCTTTTGTTTAAACAAGCATTGATATGCATTCTGTGACGCATATGGGTTGCAAGGATTCACAGCAACACACAGCCCAGGTGATCTGCCTGTGAGGCTAAACCAACTCTTATACAACTGAGATTGTGAAATATCTTCATTAATGCCATTTTTGTGCTTCAAATACTACGTAATGACACCGCGGGATTCATTTGAGCTCCCAATGAAATCTACAGCGTGAGTCACGCAGATTTTAATGGCAGGATGAGGACAGGATGAGGACCGCTGTGGATAAACATTTGTCCTCTGTGCTTTGAAACACATCATTTAGAAATTCATTTGACACCAGCCATTACTGCGAGCAACTTATGTAAGCTTATATAATCAGGAACACACAATCACGATTATAGATTTCATGTTGTCACCTGCAGTAACACTGCGTTTTGCATGTATAACTGAACGCCTCACGTGATCTTCCTTTGTTGCAAACATCTTTCTTGTAAAGCCGCTAACAAGTAAGAAAAAGAAGACACAACTCTTGTTTTGCTGTTACTGACAAATTAATTACATTTTTGAAATACATAATCAGAACGCGCTTGCCTTGGCCAAGCACAGATCTGCTCTTCTAGAATGCAGTGACACGATTTTACACGAAGTTGCCATCAGAGAAAGCTTATGTTGAGTCTGTGCCACTGATATGCAGGGTCATCTGTGTTGAGTTAGCAATAGGAATACAGTCACAGAAATACAGGCATGGGACTACTGCTTGTTCCTTTTTTCCTCCTCAAGGTATCATTTAAAGATGCTTGGAGGCACCATGTGTGTCAATAATGTTAATTGATACACTTTTTTTTCCCTTTTTTTTATTTTTTTTAATCAATACTCAGCTGATGGGAAGCTTTCCTCCAAATGTATGTACGTAAGCCTCCTTGGAATTTATTATGACTGTATTTTAGAAAATCCTATGTTTCTGTGGAATACAGAAAAAAGAGATGCTTGCATTACAGATACAGGTATTTAAGAGAGAAAGAAAAGAAAGAAAGATGCAAAATAATCCCTGAAATGATAAGATTTAATGCAAGGTATCATTCAGTGAAATTGCAGAAAATGGCTAGCTGAGGGGGGAGGACCAGTGTCTCCAATTTACCGTGGTGCTTCCTTCTCTACAAAAATGCTGAACACATCCTTAATGACCAGGAAGAATATGAACATTATAAAAAATAGCATAATAATAATTTGCATTCCTTCAAGGACATCCATCCATGAAAATAAAATCCATTCTAAAATTTCAATAATTCAGGAAGACATATGGCATAGTAGAACAGGAGGCTCTTTCATATAGGGAATTCAGTAAAAACACTTCCAACAGAAGTATACCATTCCCAAAGATTCTAGCTGAAGAACTTTATTTTGTGGTTTGTTTATTTGTTTACATTTCTTCATATTTCTCTATTTCTGTTTATATTTTCTTTTGTGTAAGTTAATTGTAAATTCATCAAGAAGTTCCTTCCAAAATCTCCTTACGGTTCAACTCACAATGCAGTAATCTTTGACATAGTTTGTGCCACCTCAACAGATCAGATCAACATCTCCCTCTCTCCTAAGGTAGAAGTTGCTGTGAGCTCCCTGCACTGCAGTGCAATGCAGACCAAGTACCAGCAGTACTGACTGTTTGTCTGGGTAGGTTTCCGTTGTGTTGTATTAACCTCTGCAATCCCTCCCAGCCCATGAGAGGTACACTCATCAGCCTCCCAGCTACTTCCGGGAAAGAGAGCAGGATATCATGAATCACTGACGAGCTTCTGGATGATCTCAGCATCTTTTGATGAGACAATCTTCTCATCTTTTCCTTCTCTTCTCACCCCCCCATGCTGCACAGATGTGCAATGGCCACCCCAGCCGGCATGACTCAGCTCCCACCCTCACCCCCCCATCTCAATGCACCCATGGTCCTTCCATGTTTAGGTAACCAGGACTCATCAGTGACCACCATGCTCAGTTATCCCCGTGTCACCCAGCCCTAAGATCCCTGGAGTCCTGCCACTGCTCAGGACTTCCAGACCTGCTGTTCCATCTGCTTGCATCCCTTTGGCTCTTCTGCCCTGCAGTCCCTAAAGAACTCAGCATCCCATGGGTCATCCTACCACTCCGCACCTGGACTTCAGTAAGGTTTTTGCCCAGGAAACTAACTCCACGCTTCCCTTTGTATGTACTGCCTGGACACCTCTCACTGTCTGAATTCTCAAAGTGCTAGGAAAGCAGTAACTGTGTTTTGGAAAACTCCTCTCCTGCAGTTGTAAGGGAGTTCCCCGATCCCCCTTAGGAGTGGTGAATGCTAAACTGTTCTCCCAGCATAGTCAGTGTGAATCACGATCCTTGCAAGCAGTCCATAGTGAGAAAAGGAATATAGTTTTCCAAAGCTTTTACACTGATTATTTTCTTTCTTCCTTCCTTCCTTCCTTCCTTTCTTCCTTTTGTCTTCTCTGTTCCACAGCCTGAAACCCTGCCTGCTCGCTTCCACACACATTTTAGAAAGTGTCAGTTCCCTGAGGAACTCTGAGGAATCCCTACGTCTCTTCTGCCTGCCCGATTTTCCTCTCCATCCTTACCTCTATGACACTGGCAAGCTTGTTTTCCTCAAGCATCTGAAGTCTCTGCGAACCTGCTCCCCCTGGTTTCTGCTTCTCTAGCGTGCAAAAGTTGTGCCAGCTTTAGTATGCCGGTCAGCTTCCATGCCGAGATGAGATACCCTCACCGCCTGGCATCTGTGCCAGCAGGTCTGAGCGCGAGCAGCCGAGCTGGCGTCGGATGCAACTGAAGTGAGCAGCAGCCGAGCGGAGACTCAGAATCCCTGCACTCCCTTTAAGGCTCGACCTGCCCGAAGCTGAGCTCCCTCCTCCCCGCCAAACAAACCCCCTCCTAAGTCCTGTGCAAAAGTTGAGGTGTTCTCCCGCCTCCCGCCGCAAGCATGCGAACGGAGCCCGGGGGGGGGGGGGGGGGGGGGGGGGAGGATGAGGAAGGAAGGGAAAAAAAAAAAGAAAAAAAAAAAAAGGAAAAAAGAGGAAAAGTTGCCCGGCAGCAACAGTGGCGCTGCCCGCAGCATCACTTACCGGAGGGCCCGGGCGGGCTGCGAGCCGCTGCCGCTCCCTCCTTCCCTGCCGCCTCCTCCTGAAGCCGGCTGCGGGAGGGAGCGAGCGCAGAGCCTCCCGCTGGAGCCGCCAGGCGTGACGGGCCGGGAGGGGCGGGCCGGAGCCGCGGCGTGGGCTTCGCCTTGCGGTGCAGCCGCTGCGGCAGTGCCGGGGAGAGGGGGAGCGGCGCGGGGGCGGCCGCCGCCACCCGGGATGGAGGACGTGGGAGAGCGGCAAGGGCGACCCCCGCTGCAGAGCCGGGTGCGAAAGAAGGCACGGAACACCCCCCCCCAGGGAGGCGGGAACGAGCCCCTTTTGCAGTAAAAGGGGAAAATAGAGGTAGTACGCCCACGAACGTGCTCGGTTTCAAAGGCAGGCTTTCACGAGAGGCAACAGCAGGGTGAATGTGTGGAACGGCTAGTTCCTTAGGGTTGCAACAACCCTTATGGCCGCCTGAAGACCACCGCATCCCGGATCCCCGTTGTCCTACTGGAGAGTGCCATGAGCACTTCTCAGCAACAGTGTGAAGCTGTGTGTGCTCCACATGAAAAGGCTGCCAGTTGGATCTGGTGATAAAAAGTAGGAGCAGGTGATGGAGGTCTCCTGGGCGAGACTCACCTTCCTGAGTGGGAAAGCACCTGACTGTGAGAGCAAGGAAAGAACAGACTGCCTTGGGTGCTGGCCGAATCCTTATTGCTAGTGGTTTTTAGCAAAAAGACAAAAAAAGACAAAAAAATAAAAGAAAGTTTAAAAGTGATTGCTTTGTCTGGGGAGAAATGGATAAACTAAATAAGCCTGTGAAGTCTTTTTTTTTCTTCAGTGAACAGTAGGAGGTTGCTGTGCTTCTTACTATTATCACCATTTATTTTTTTTTAATACTGTGGCATCAAGGACTATGAATTATTCCATTAGTTTGCTGTAGTGGATGCTAATAGCCGCTGATGGATAAAGAATATGAAGAGCTCCTCCTTTTCAGGTTTGCACAATTACAGGCAATTCTAGCAGTTCACATGTGAAGACAAATGCAGTGATATTACCAAAGCAAAGAAAGAAGGTGAAAAGAGAGGGTAGGGCTCCATATTCAAAATACCTTTCAAAATGAGGAACTATTCCACCAGTTCTATTAACAAACACACAACTTGGGTTCACCTCTCCAGAATGCATTGCACTACAAATGTTCCCTCCAGCAGGAAGGGGGGGTAATGCGCAGATGCTAGCAGTCCCTATCCCCCTGCCCTGTACTCTGCACATGTCTGGTGCGTCGATTCTGCAGAGCTTTGAGTGATTTCTGGCAGCTCATCTAAGTCCTGCCCATATTTGTGAGTATATATACATGTTTTCCTATGCTCTAAAATGCTTTTATTTTCCTCTGTTGTTGTGCGAAAGTCTCAAACAGCAAAGGAAACTGACTTATTGATTAGTTACCCAGGGGAAAGCCAGGATGAACTACGCACAGAGCGCTGTCAGGTGTGAAATGCAAACAGAATAGAAAAGAAATACCTATTACTTTTCTGTCCCTTTCAGTAATTCTAATATTAGAAAATTGCATTGTGTTAGAAAAGAGCACCTCCTTCTTAGTAAACCAAACCGGCTGTGTACAACAGGCATGGAAAACAAAGATTACGAAATTTTCCAATGACAACAAAATAAAAGGCTATGGGTGCTGTCCAAACAAGAGCAATGGTAAAATGTTGTTACCATCCATTTACTGTTGACTATCCAATTAAAATAGGAGCATTTTTCTACACAAAGTGTACTTGAAAGGATCCCAGCTATATTTTACTGAAATGAATTGATTCAGGAGAGATGACATGCTCCTAGTGATTTCTTGATGAAAAAATAGCAAATTATTCTGAAAAAGAAAAACAGAAACAAACCAAAACAGCAACAACAACAACAAAACCACATCCATATTTAGTCTTTGAATAGACAGAACTAAAATTTTAAGGAAGATAAGTCATTGTAGTAAGATTACAAGGGACAGACTGAGAGACTGAAGGCTGTTTTTAGGCTTCCAGGTTAAACTGAAGTAATGCTGTGCTGAAGAGAATGGCTCTTCCACTTGTCTGCCTGCCTGGCTACTTTTCAGTATCAGCTTTATTGTTTGAGTGGCCTCGGGGTAGGATGGTGTGGTGAGTGGCTGTGACTGAAGGATCAGCCTTGACGCACAAACAATGCATGCCAGTGCCCGGTGGGTTTCAGTCGGACCTGTGTCTGATTCACTTGTCTCAGGCTGTGGTAAGCCCCTCCTAAAGCACCAGCATAGGAATGACCATGTCATCTCTGGAAGGTTATATTGAGAATGTGAGGCATCATTTAAACAAAGCTACGCAGTGTTTCTTTGATCTGTTTTATATGCATGTAGTGTAATTTCTTTGTATGATAGCAGAAAATTCCTTCCACCACCACAAACCCAGAGCAGGCTGGTAGGAACCAGGTCTTATCTCCATCACCATGAAAGACATCCCAAGGTAGAAGGCCTGCACACATGCATCTCTGGTGGAAGTAATGCCTTACAGATCTTAGAATTTCACACAGCCTCTGTCTTCCTTGCCCCTGGATCATAGACTTTCTTGAAATTTCCCTCAAGAGTACTCTTTTGTACCATGCATAAAATGCATTTTGTATATGCATTCAGTTAAGCTCATGACATCTGTGGTTATGTCAGCTTTCTCAGTGAGCACATGACACATCTGGACAGATTCTCTTACAGTTATCACAGACCCAGTAACACAAAGTGTTCTGATAGCGAATGATACTGGATTGTGACCACGTGTGCATTTCAGCCCCTTGCCAACAGAACAAAAACAAGGATGTTATTCCTATTCATTATTCCTTTGTAAAAGAATTGGAAAATGCAGACCCTGCAATGCTTCCAGTTACTTGTTCC